>NC_138779.1:170565386-171165386 GCF_965119305.1 Pelophylax lessonae
AAAAAAGTTCTTAAAAATTGTCGTTTTTGATAGAGAGCCAATTATTGAATTATTGGATTTAGTGTCTGGGGGGTCTAAAAAGTGTACCTGTGAAGTTTCAGCTCTGTAGCATGTCCAGAACCAGAATTATAGCATGCCAAACCTTCAAAAATTACTCTTTTGCTCCTAATCAACTGCACAGCCAATGTGTATGATGGAGACATAATGCAGTGCACTGGGAACAAGATTAGAGTTTTTTGTGGAAAAAGGTGCTGTCTTTTTAAATGTGGATATAATTAACGGGTGTATTTTCACAATGGGGCTATTATTACCAAATGTTTTCAAGAAGTCAAAAGATGTATGTAGATGCACTTTATTTCATGTAAAATTGCGTTTGGTGCACTTTAACTTGAATTCTCACAAGAAACAGACATATATGCACGGATACATTGAGGGTTAGGGTTAGGGGCAGGGGCTACAATGTAGTGCACAGTGAACAAGATTAGAGATGTTTTGGATGAATACTGTTGTCTCTTGACTTTGAATAGAAGTAAAGGATGCTTAAAAATTGGGCCTTTGGTGGTGCCGACGATGCCTTGACACCATAACCCTATGAAAGTGCTGGTCATGAAGGCAATAATTGCCTTTGTAAGGAAAAAAATTGCAATGATATGCATCTGTGAAACAGGTGCGCAAAAATTGTTGTTTGGGTATTGGCGGAGCCATACCACTGTAAGCCCAAAGAGCTGGTGTTGAATAGAGATGTCGCAAACCTAAAATTTGTCGTTCGCGAACGCGAACCTCCGCAAATTTTCGCAAACGGGCGAACCGCCATAGACTTCAATAGGCAGGCAAATTTTAAAATCCACAGGGACTCTTTCTGGCCACAATAGTGATGGAAAACTTGTTTCAAGGGGACTAACACCTGGACTGTGGCATGCCAGAGGGGGATCCATGGCAAAACTCCCATGGAAAATTACGTAGTTGACGCAGAGTCGGGTTTTAATCCATAAAGGGCATAAATCACCTAACATTCCTAAATTGTTTGGAATAACGTGCTTTAAAACATCCAGTGTGTGTATACGATCAGGTATAATATTGTATCGATCAGGTAGTGTAAGGGTTATGCCCGCTTCACAGTTACAGACCAAACTCTGACAGACCAAACTCCCCGTTTAACAGTCAGTCAGTCCATTTGCACAACCGCAAACTCCCCATTTGTACAAGGTTGGATACCAAGCTAGCCATGTCCCGTTCCTTGTCCTCACTGACGTCGTTGAAGGTCTTTTCCTCCACCCAGCCACGTACAACACCAAGGGTCCCCGAAAGGTGACAACAAGCCCCCTGGGATGCCTGCTGTGGTTGGTCTTCCACCTCCTCAAAGCAGGCCCGGACTGGGACAAAAAATAGGCCCGGGCATTTTGGACTGAGCAGCCCGGGAAGGGGGGGCGTGACGGGGGCGTGATGGGGCGGGGCGTGGCGTTCGTCGGGATGGTTGATGACAGGATTTAATGTTCCAGGATGTGTGGATTTGATTACGGTACCTTTTTAATCTGCACATGATTGGATGATCTTCAATTTAGATCAGAGCTGCCATATGTTGCTGTTTTTTTTGTCTTACTTTAAATCCTGTTTTGATGGTTGAGTCCTAAAAATAGTATGAAGCAGCACAAGATTAGGGTTACTCTATTCAAGGGGTAGACAACCTTTGTGGGCACAGTGTGCCGAAAAATGTTTTCAAAGAAATCGGGAGTGCCAGATACATAAAAGACAACTGTCAACTTCATATAAAGTAACTGCTGTAAACCGCTTGAATAATAGTAAGAAATCAAGTGAGCTTTGCACCTTCACAAATCAGATCACCCCAATTCCTGCACCTTCACACCTCAGATCACCCCAATTCCTGCACCTTCACTCCTCAGATCACCCCAATTCCTGCACTATCACACCTCAGATTACCCCAATTCCTGCACCTTCACACCTCAGATCACCCCAATTCCTGCACCTTTATACCTCAGATCACCAAAATTCCTGCACCTTCACACCTCAGATCACCCCAATTCCTGCACCTTCACACCTCAGATCACCCCAATTCCTGCACCTTCACACCTCAGATGGAGGGAGGGGGGAGAGAGGTGGAGGAGGGGGGGAGAGGAGGAGGAGGGGGGGGAGGAGGAGGAGGGAGGAGGAGGAGGGGGAGGAGAGGAGTAAGGGGGAGGGGGAGGAAGAGGGGGAGAGGAGGGGGGGAGAGGAGGGAGGAGGAAGAGGGAGGGAGGAGGAAGAGGGGAAGAGGAGGGAGGGGAGAGGAGGGAGGAGGAAGAGGAAGAGGGAGGGAGGAGGAAGAGGGGGGGGAGGGGGGAGAGGAGTAAGGGGAGAGGGAAGAGGAGGAAGAGGGGATAGGAGTAGGGGGGAGGAGGAGGAGGAGGGGGGTAGAGAAGGGAGGAGAGGAGGAGGGGGAGAGGGGGGAGGAGAGAGGGGGGAGGGAGGAGAGGGAGGAGAGAGGGGGAGGGAGGAGAGAGGGGGGAGGGAGGAGAGAGGGGGGGAGGAGAGAGGGGGGGAGGAGAGAGGAGGGGGGAGGAGAGGGGAGAAGGGGAGAGGAGAGGGGGGAGGGAGGAGAGGGGAGAGAGGGGGGAGGGAGGAGAGAGGGGGGAGGAGAGGGGGGAGAGAAGGGGGGAGGGAGGAGAGGGGGGAGATGAGGGGGGATGAGAGGAGAGAGGGGGGAGGGAGGAGAGGGGGGAGGAGAGGAGAGAGGGGGGGAGAGGGGGAGGAGAGGGGGAGGAGAGGGGGGGAGAGGGGGGAGGGGGAAGAGGGGGGGGAAGGGGGGGAGAGGGGGGAGGGGGAAGAGGGGAGAGGGGGGAGAGGGGGAGAGAGGGGGAGAGAGAGAGGGGGGAGAGGGAGAGGGGGGGAGAGGGGGAGAGAGGGGGGAGAGAGAGAGTGGGGGAGGGGAGGGGAGAGAGGGGGGAGGGGAGGAGGGCTGAGAGAGAGAGAGAAAGGGGAGTGAGGTGGGTGATGAGAGAGACCCCCTAGCCCTCTCCCTATCCCTATCCCCACTGTGTTACATTGTCCCAGTGACCAGTCTCTGTCTGAAGATGTGCTGGCCAGCCTGGCCAGGTATCTATGTGTATGGATTGGACGGTACCTTAAGTTCCTGCCTTCAGCCATGTCAGTCTGGCTGTGATCGTCCAGTAAGTTCCACTGGCTCCCGCAGTAGCCTGTGCCTCCCGCCTGTCCTCCGTTAAAGGCAGCTCTGTGGCCGGCCGCAATCAGCCTGTTCTCCTCCGTTAAAGGCAGCTCTGTGCCCGGCCGCAATCAGCCTGTCCTCCGCTCCTCCGTTAAAGGCAGCTCTGTGCCCGGCCGCAATCAGCCTGTCCTCCGGCCGGGTCTGGGCCGGTTAGAACGAAGAGGAATTTGGAGGAGCCGTCCATGCTCTCTCTGGGTACGCTGCGCCCGCTGATTCTTGCCTCCCGGCGAGGTAAAGGAGGAGGCGGCCGCCGTGGAGCTCTTCTCCCAAGTCCCAGACACAGACAGGGCCGGCCGATCGTATACAGCCAGCCAGGTAGAGAAGACTAGAGGCACACTGAGAAGCTCCAGGCGGCAGGCGCCCTCTCCTCCCAGCGCCGGCCCTGGGCCATGTCTCAGACTCCGAGAGAGTGACTGACAGTCTGTATCAGTAGTTTGTGATGAGCGGGCGGCCCACCGGGAAAATGCCTGGTCTGCCCTATGGTCAGTCCGGCCCTGCCTCAAAGCCACCTTTCTCCTCTGACTTCTCTTCTTCAGACTCCTCTCTCTGCGTTGCCACAGGTCCAGCAATCGACAATGACAAGGCTGCTTCTGGTGGTGATGGGGACCACAACTGTTCCTCTTCATGCTCATCTACGGCCTGATCCAGCACTCTTCGCAGGGCACGCTCCAGAGAAAAAGCATATGGGATGAGGTCGATGATGTTGCCTTGGGTTTGACTGACCAGGTTTGTCACCTCCACAAAAGGACGCATGAGCCTACAGCCATTGTGCATGAGCATTCAGTAACGTGGCCAAAAAATACCCAGCTCCGCAGAGGCTGTCCTCTTTTTTTAAATAAAAAAAAATCTGTTCTCATCAGTTTAATTCCTGTTACGTTACGTCCCCTATCAGGGTCGGTGTATGGAATAGATTTTAGGAACCGGGAGATGGAAAAAGATGGTTGGTCTGTCCTCTTACTTCCAATTTTGGGCACTGCGCGTGCACCGTGCAATGTACTGTGCCATCCTATATGAGTGGTGTGTTAAGTAGTACTATTCTTATCAGTTTAATCCCTGTTACGTCCCCTATCAGGGGACGTGTATCGAATAGATTTTAGGAACCGGGAGATGGAAAAAGATGGTTGGTCTGTCCTCTTAATTCCAATTTTGGGCACTGCACGTGTGCCGTGCAATGTACTGTGCCATCCTATATGAGTGGTGTGTTAAGTAGTACTATTCTTATCAGTTTAATCCCTGTTACGTTACGTCCCCTATCAGGGGCCGGTGTATGGAATAGATTTTAGGAACCGGGAGATGGAAAAAGATGGTTGGTCTGTCCTCTTACTTCCAATTTTGGGCACTGCGCGTGCACCGTGCAATGTACTGTGCCATCCTATATGAGTGGTGTGCACTGCAGTGGGCACAGTACAGTCTGTGGACCACCTGTCACTCACTGGCAGGCCAGGCAACTGCAATTATAAAAAATATATATTTTTTTAATTTGCAAGGTGCTGTGCCACCGTATATATGAGTGGTGGGCACTGCAGTGGGCACAGTACAGTCTGTGGACCTGACACTCACTGGCAGGCCAGGCAACTGCACTTATAAAAAATATATATTTTTTTAATTTGCAAGGTGCTGTGCTGCCGTATATATGAGTGGTGGGCACTGCAGTGGGCACAGTACACTCTGTGGACCTGACACTCACTGGCAGGCCAGGCAACTGCAATTATAAAAAATATATATTTTTTTAATTTGCAAGATGCTGTGCCACCGTATATATGAGTGGTGGGCACTGCAGTGGGCACAATACACTCTGTGGACCTGACACTCACTGGCAGGCCAGGCAACTGCAATTATAAAAAATATATATTTTTTTAATTTGCAAGGTGCTGTGCCACCGTATATATGAGTGGTGGGCACTGCAGTGGGCACAGTACAGTCTGTGGACCTGACACTCACTGGCAGGCCAGGCAACTGCAATTATAAAAAATATATATTTTTTTAATTTGCAAGGTGCTGTGCCACCGTATATATGAGTGGTGGGCACTGCAGTGGGCACAGTACAGTCTGTGGACCTGACACTCACTGGCAGGCCAGGCAACTGCACTTATAAAAAATATATATTTTTTTAATTTGCAAGGTGCTGTGCCGCCGTATATATAAGTGGTGGGCACTGCAGTGGGCACAGTACACTCTGTGGACCTGACACTCACTGGCAGGCCAGGCAACTGCAATTATAAAAAATATTTTTTTTTTAATTTGCAAGATGCTGTGCCACCGTATATATGAGTGGTGGGCACTGCAGTGGGCACAATAGACTCTGTGGACCTGACACTCACTGGCAGGCCAGGCAACTGCACTTATAAAAAATATATATTTTTTTAATTTGCAAGGTGCTGTGCCGCCGTATATATAAGTGGTGGGAAATGCAGTGGGCACAGTACACTCTGTGGACCTGACACTCACTGGCAGGCCAGGCAACTGCAATTATAAAAAATATTTTTTTTTTAATTTGCAAGATGCTGTGCCACCGTATATATGAGTGGTGGGCACTGCAGTGGGCACAATAGACTCTGTGGACCTGACACTCACTGGCAGGTCAGGCAACTGCAATTATAAAAAATATATATTTTTTTAATTTGCAAGGTGCTGTGCCACCGTATATATGAGTGGTGGGCACTGCAGTGGGCACATTACAGTCTGTGGACCTGACACTCACTGGCAGGCCAGGCAACTGCAATTATAAAAAATATATATTTTTTTAATTTGAAAGGGGGTATGTATGCTGGTCACTGTTTTGAAGGGGGCATGCTTGCCACTGTTTTGAAGGGGGCACACTGGTCACTGTGCATTGAAAGGGGGCATGCTGGTCACTGTGTATTGAAAGGGGGGGGGTCACTGTGCATTGAAAGGGGGCACGCTGGTCTCTCTGCATTGAAAGGGGGCACGCTGGTCTCTCTGCATTGAAAGGGGCCACGCTGGTCTCTCTGCATTGAAAGGGGGCACACTGGTCTCTCTGCATTGAAAGGGGGCACACTGGTCTCTCTGCATTGAAAGGGGGCACACTATACCTTAATTACTGAAGGCCCCTTTCACACTTTTGTGACCTCAAAGTCACGCAATTTTTTACAGCGTTTTTTGCCGC
The DNA here is from genome assembly GCF_965119305.1 of Pelophylax lessonae. NCBI lineage: Eukaryota > Metazoa > Chordata > Amphibia > Anura > Ranidae > Pelophylax > Pelophylax lessonae. The sequence continues at coordinate 170,571,734 of NC_138779.1, forward strand.
CCCCCCCCCCCCCCCCCCAAAAAAAAAATTTTGAGCACCAGCCACCACTGGTAGTTGGTGCATGTGGCTCATGTGGTCGGACTCCTTTCATTTTCTTTTGTTTTTAGCCCCACCACAACGTGCAACATTTGGAGGTGGGGAGCTTATTGGGAGAACTGAAGTCTGTCTAAAAGGTGCAGCTTTTCTATTTGTGCCTGTTTTCACTATTTATCATTTTCATGTATGTTATTGACAAATCAAATATGAATGTATTGTACTGCATATTTTTCATTACTGATTCTGTTTTTTTCCTTAATAATGAAAAATCCATCACGCTTTCCTTTGAAGAAACCGAATAGGGCGAAACATGATGGAAATATAAGTGTGGTGTTGGATTAAATACTATATACACACTTAAGCAATGAAACCAAATGTTTGTACAAAAGTTTTTAATTTAACCGTTTGCTGACCAGTATGGCGGCAAGTCGGCTCTTTCCCGCGAAATGACGTACCTTTTTGTTGCTTCGCGAGACCGCGCGTGCACCACCGGAGGCGTGCGCCAATTCGCCACAGGGGGAGCCAACCAGCTGGTCCGGCAGCCGTGATTACCGCCGGGCATCTGCGATCACTCCCCGTGGAGACAGATTGGTGGTCTGCCGTTGTAAACACTGCAGACCCCTGTTCTGTCAGTTATGAACACAGGGATCCTGTGTTCCTCTTATTTAGGAACACAGGTCTCTGTGTTCATGCAGAAGGCCCATCTCTCCAGTAAGAAAACACCCTCTATTGACACATTTAATCCTTTGATCACCCCTGGTGTTAACCCCTTCCCTGCCAGTGTCATTAGTACAGTAACAGTGCATATTTTTTAGCACTGATTACTGTAGTAATGTCACTGGTCCCTCCAAAAGTGTCAAAAATGTCAGTTTACGGCAATCTGTTGGCCGCAATGTCGAAGTCCCGCTAAAAATCGCTGATCGCTGCCATTACTAGTAAAATAAATAAATAAAAATGACATAAATCTTTCCCCTAGTTTGAAGACGTGATAACTTTTGCGCAAACCATTTTGCAGGACAATTTCATGGGTCAGATGGTGAATGCACCGACAAGAAACAATGCGGTACTTGACCTACTGATTACCAACAATACAGACCTGCTCACGGATATAGAAATACGGGACAACTTAGGGAACAGTGACCATAGGTCAATTGGTTTCAGTATTAATTACAGTAATAGGAAACACAAGGGTAATATAAGGACACTGAATTTCAAAAGAGCCAATTTCCCTAAACTGCGCTCGCTGCTAGAAAATATCAAATGGGATAGAACCCTGGGAACAAAGAACACGGAGGAAAAATGGGAGTGCTTCAAGAGCATACTTAACAAGGGGGTGGGCCAGTGCATTCCACAGGGAAATAAATTTAAAAGAGCAAAACTAAACCCTGGGTGGCTAAACTCCAACATAAAAATGTATATTAGAGCTAAAGAAAAGGCCTTCAAAAAATACAAGACTGAGGGGTCATTGGCAGCATTTAAGCACTACAAAGAGTGTAATAAGAAATGTAAAGATGAAATCAGGGCGGCTAAAATAGAACACGAGAGACATATAGAGGAGGAGAGTAAAAAGAACCCCAAGAAGTTCTTTAAGTATATAAACAGTAAGAAAGCGAGGCCAGAACACATTGGCCCCATAAAAGATGATAAAGGAAAAATGGCCACTGATGACAGAGAAAAGGCGGAAGTGTTAAATAATTTCTTTTCTTCAGTCTTCACAAAGGAATCGGGGGGCTACACGAACCCAGCTTGTAAGGCCGAACTAAATAATACACCTCAGGAAGTGCCGCCATGGCTAACAGAGGATAGACTTAGAGCTAAACTAGAGAAACTTAACATAAATAAATCCCCGGGACCGGATGGCTTGCACCCAAGGGTTCTTAATGAGCTCAGCCAGGTGATTGCCAGACCATTATTCTTGATCTTTAAGGATAGTTTACAGACAGGTATGGTGCCAGCTGATTGGAAAAAAGCCAACGTGGTACCAATATTTAAAAAGGGGCCGAGATATATCCCGGGTAACTATAGGCCGGTCAGCCTAACATCAGTAGTCTGCAAAATTTTGGAGGGGATGATAAGGGACCACATACAAGACTTTAGTAATGAAAACGGTATTATAAGTAGTAATCAGCATGGATTCATGAAAAATCGTTCATGCCAAACCAATCTATTAACCTTCTACGATGAAGTGAGCTGCCACTTAGATAAAGGTAAGCCTGTGGATGTGGTGTATCTGGACTTTGCAAAGGCCTTTGACACCGTTCCCCACAAACGCTTACTGTACAAACTAAGGAAGGTAGGTATGGATCATAAGGTGAGTACCTGGATAGAGAACTGGCTCCAGGGGAGAGTCCAGAGGGTGGTGATTAATGGGGAGTACTCTGATTGGGCGGGTGTGGAAAGTGGGGTCCCCCAGGGTTCTGTCCTGGGACCAATCCTGTTTAATTTATTCATAAATGATCTAGAGGAGGGGATATCTAGTACAATCTCAGTATTTGCAGATGATACTAAATTAGGCATGCCAATATCTTCTATGCAGGATGTGGAAATCTTGCAAGCAGACCTGAACAAAATAACGGGGTGGGCAACTACATGGCAGATGAGATTTAATGTAGAAAAATGTAAAGTAATGCACTTGGGGGCCAGTAACCAGAAAGCAAGCTACTCACTAGGGGGGGAACCTCTGGGTGAGTCTAGGATGGAAAGGGACCTGGGGGTACTGGTAGACAACAGGCTTGGAAGTGGCATGCAATGCCAAGCCGCTGCAAGCAAAGCCAACAGAATACTGGGTTGTATAAAAAAGGGGATTCACTCCAGAAATAAAGAGATTATTCTTCCACTCTACAAAACTCTGGTCCGGCCACATCTGGAGTATGCTGTCCAGTTCTGGGCACCGGTCCTCAGGAAGGATGTGCTGGAACTGGAGAAAGTCCAGAGAAGGGCAACAAAAATAATTAGGGGAATGGAGGACATCAGCTATGAGGAAAGACTACAAGCACTGAACTTATTCTCTCTGGAGAAGAGACGATTGAGGGGGGATATGATATCAATGTACAAATACTGTACTGGCGACCCTAGCATAAGGAACAAACTATTCAGAGTAAGGGAATACAATAAGACACGTGGCCACTCACTAAAACTTGAGGAAAGGCGGTTTAACCGTAAAGTGCGTAAGGGGTTCTTCACTGTAAGAGCGGTAAGGATGTGGAATTCTCTTCCGCAAGCAGTCATATCAGCGGGGAGCCTTGATAGTTTCAAAAAACTATTGGATGGACACCTTAAAGACCACAACATACAGGGGAATACAATGTACGGTTAAAAGCAAACACACACACACATCATAGGTTGAACTGGATGGACTTGTGTCTTTTTTCAGCCTCACTAACTATGTAACTATGTAACTATGAAACCAATCACCATACACTTATTGGGATTTTTGTTACCAAAAATATGTAGCAGAATATAAATTGGCCTAAAATTATGAAAAAAGTTGATTTTTAAATTTTTTTATTGGGAATGTTATCTAGCAGAAAGTAAAAAATATTGTTTTTCCCTCAAAATTGTTGCTCTTTTTTTGTTTATAGCACAAACATTTTGTTGAAAAGGTTGAGAAAGGTTGCTCTACAGCAGGGGGGGGGGGAAACCTTTTTTCTGCCAAGGGCCATTTGGGTATTTATAAAATCATTCGGGGGCCGTACAAAATTATCAACTTAAAAATGTGCCTGTTATATTTGGTCAAAAATGTAATTAACTCACCCCTAATGTGATGGCTGCAACTGCTTCTCTTTGGTGAGGTGTGTGATGTTAGCTGGTATTGATGATGTTGCTACTCGCAACTGGTTTTCCAGGTTTGCGTCGGTCAGTCTGGAGCGCAGTCGACTTTGTGGTGGTAAGTTTTGAAAATAACTGCTGGCGGGTAATGCTGGTGGGTATAGCTGGTTGGTACTGCTGGTGGGTACAGCTGGCTGGTACTGCTGTGGGTACTGCTGGCTCAGGTTGGTACTGCTGGCTTGTACTGTGCTGTGGGTACTGCTGGCTCAGGCTGGTACTGCTGTGGGTACTGCTGGCTCAGGCTGGTACTGTGCTGTAGGTACTGCCTTGGGTACTGCTGGCTCAGGCTGGTACTGCTGGCTGGTACTGTGCTGTGGGTACTGCTGGCTAGTACTGCTAACTGGTACTGCTGTGGGTACTGCTGGCTGGTACTGTGCTGTAGGTACTGCTGGCTGGTACTGTTGTGGGTTATGCTGACTCTGGCTGGTACTGCTGTGGGTACTACTGGCTCTGGCTGGTACTGCTGTGTTGTGTGTGCTGCTGGCCGGAAATGCTGGCAAGCAGCAGCCCTGCGCTGGAGGAAGAGGCGACGTTTCCTTTATTGGTCACAGGTGGAGAGCATTTGATATCACTTCGCCTGTGACTCACTCAGACAGTCAGAACGGAGCCGGAACTATACAGGAAGCATTGGCTCCGTTCTGTCAGATCAGCTAAGAGACACAGACTTAGCTGCACAGGGGGCCGGACCAAATGACTTAGAGGGCCGCATACGGCCCCTGGGACGTAGGTTCCCCACCCCTGCTCTACAGGGTAAGTTTTTCATTTTTTGCACACATATTATTACAAGGTTTCAATGTGAAATGCATACATGCACAGATCTACTGTGTTTCCTCTAAAATAAGACCTATCTCAGTTTTCTAGGATCACTACAATATAAACCCTACCCTGAAAATAAGCCCTAGTTAAAGTCCTTGTAAAATCATGTAATCCACACTTTAAAAGGATTATATAATGTCCAGTGTATGTCTTTATGTAACATTATTGTAGAAAATACCTTATTTACAGTGCCGCTGGGCACTCATATGACCTTCTAGAGCTCTCCTCATCTCAAAAAGTTGGGAGGTATGGATATTTTCTACAATGTTACATAAAGACACACACTCTAAATAAATGATTTTACATGGACTTTAACTCATTTATTTTGGGTATTACAGATATGCTCACGCCTGAGCTCACAGGGAGGGAGAGGGGGAGAGAAAAGATGGGGCAAATAAGACATCTCCTGAAAATAAGCCCTAATGCATTTTTTTGTAGCTAAAATTAACCACTTCCCGGCTGTCTGCCGCAGTTACACTGAAGCAGGCAGCTCCCCCCCCCCCTGGGCAAAGCGACGTAGGTATACGTCGTTGCGTGCCTGCAGCTAGGGGGCGAGCACGCACCGCCCCCCCCCACTCGGCAGCGGGGATGCTGGTGCACGGGGCAGGCAGCTCTGATTGCGGAGAGAGAAGGACAGGCAGCTGTTGTAAACACAGCTGACCGTTCTGCTCTCTGGAATGATCACAGAGCGCCTGTGAGCCTGCTATATAGGAACACAGGTCTCTGTGACCATTTCACAAACCCCGCCCCTTACAGTAGGAAACATGTCCCTAGGTACACATTTAACCCCTTGATGACTTACTGTGTTAACCCCTTCCCTTCCAGTGTCATTATTACAGTAACAGTGCATATTTTTAGCACTGATTACTGTAGTAATGTCTCTGGTCCCCCCAAAAGTGTCAAAAATATCAGTCAGGGGTCCGATCTGTCCGCCGCAATGTCGCAGTCCTGCAAAAAATCACAGATCGCCACCATTACTAGTAAAAAAAAAAAAAAAAAAACAATAAAAATAAAAATGACATAAATCTTTCCCGTAGATCGTAGACGCGATAACGTTTGCGCAAACCAATCAAAAAACGCTTATTGCAATTTTTTTTTGTTTACCAAAAATATGTAGCAGAAAACCAATTGGCCTAAAAAAAATTTTTTTTTTGGGGGGGGGGGGGGGAGGGGGATGTTATATAGCAGACCGTGAAAAAAATAGTTTTTTTTTTTTCAGAATTGACGCTCTTTTTTTGTTTATAGCGCAAAAAATTAAAATAGCACAGGTGATAAAATACCACCAACAGAAAGCTCTATTTGTGGGAAAAAAAAGGACATCAATTTTATTTAGGTACAGCGTCGCACGACTGCGCAATTGTTCGTTAAAGTAACGCAGTGCCGAATCACAAAATATGGCCTGGTCATTAAGGGGGGAAAATCTTCCAGTCCACAAGTGGTTAATATTAGACCTGGTCTTTTTTTCGGGGAAACATGGTACATCTGAAATCCCCATTAACGTTGTATATAAAGCTCTATATGTGATAAAAATGTAAGCCCTTATTTTTTGGCACCTTTGTGCTCTTGTTTTTTCTCTCCATTAATTCAATTGGCATTTCCATATAGTGAAATAATGCAGTGCACATTTATTACTTGCCTGTAGGTGTCACCCTTGCTGTTTGCTAGTTCAGAAGCTGCCTGTGCTGTTATGAACTAGAAATTGAGTCTCTGACATACTGTGTAAACAAGTCCATTCATAAAAAATCAAACTGTGAATCCACCAAATGTCACATTTTTTTGTTAATGGATTATGGATTTGCATGAAATAAAGCCCTTTCCACAGATGCTGAAAAAGAAGGTGAAGTGAGGACAATGATGACTACCATTAATGTGCTCATTTCACACAAGGGTTTTTACATAAATTACTGTGTTTACAAACAAGCCTATCCATGTATGTGAAAAATGGAGAGTGACATCATTATGTTAGCACTGGACTGGTCTCTACATCAGCAGAGGACCGCACTGGGCCAGAGAAAAAGCAAATATAAAGAATACCCAGCACACAAAGTGACTGGCCTACAGATTTCTAAAAAAAAGGCATGTTGCAGAAAATAGTTATTGAAACTCAGGGAAATGAATTTTCAGACTCACACTTGCAGGAAAACAAACCTTGTTTTATTCTCTAGCGAAAAAGGACTTAGCCCGGCTCATGGCCGTTTGCCCAGTGCCCAATATAGGCTTGCACCTCACATACATATCAACAGTTACATCACAAATGCATATATAAAAATTTACAGAATTTCCCTTTTTACCTAAGCAAAACGTACTTCTCTCTTCCTGCATCTCTTTTCTTGTAAATTACTATTCAGAGCAGCTGACTTTTGCATTTTTTTTACATTTGTCTGTGTCCTTTGCAAAAAAAGAGGAAGTGAAACAAAGGAAACAGAGAGGGCTAAAGTTTGCGTTGGTTTATCTGGCTCATGTAGTCCTACAAGCTTGACAGAACAACCATCCGCCATGTTAGAAGGCTTTTCAGCTGATGCCACATTCCCCCCCTTTAAGCGGAAACTAAGCATCACATAGCATCATTGCGAAGCACTAAATTAAGGGGGTATACCGTGGGGGTGCAGGAAGGAGTTATGGTAGTTCTAATTTGTCCTGGGGAGCTAAGGGTTGGTACTTCCACATGGCCATTACATGGGCTGCTGCCTTCTTCTCTACAGTGGCCTCAATGAAACTTCGGATTTTCCTGGTCACAAGGGGAATTAGACAAGGAAGAAAAATGCAGATGGGCAGTATTGCTATTGCTACCCCTAACATGGCTTTTAGTCCACTCGCATCTTGGAGCCAATCCCCAAACTAACTACCAGCATTGAACCCATCCCAGGTCTGTACGGGTACGTGAGATAGCTTTCTCTTCCTGTCAGTAATCTCCTCAATTACCCTTCCCTGATCATCAATCCTCAGACAGCAATTACTCAGGTTGAACTTTCCACACACCCCTCCATCTGCAGCTAGCAAATAGACACTAAGGCAAGCCAGCGCGTAGCTCAGTTCCTTGTTTAACTAATAAGTTAAAAGCATTTGCAGACTCATTAGTAATGATTTCTAATACAGCTTGCAGCCTAATATTTTGGTTAAGCATATAAATAGGGGTAAGGTATCCATATGATCCATCCTTCACCCAGGTGGCGGGGCCATAATACTGGACAATACGTTAAGGGGGCCATTCATTGTCTTTCCAACTCCCTATCTGTAGGCCAGATGTCCTCTTTTTCCTCTGTAGCTTCTCATAGACAGGGATTCCCAGTTGTTCCCCGCTTCTACTAGGAAGGAGGAAGAATGAGGGTTTCAAGGTACCTAAGACACATGTTCCTGACCAGTCTTTGGGGAGCTCTGAGTAAGCTTTGTTCCCACAAATCCAGTACAGTATCTCTGGGTCCTTCCAGTCTGACTCTTTCATGAGATCCTTCCATACCCCCTTTAAAATGGTGAAATCAGAGAAAGGGTGTGGGTCAGGCTCCAGTACATCATTATTCCCCCCACCAGGATGTCCTTTTTGAAGTATCATTATAATACCGCTGTCCTAGGCAGGCCATTTCTCCTACATAGGTTTTATACATGGGGCCTGACCTGGCTATACAATATTTCCCAACTATTGATGTTTTCAGATGCCATTCTGATTGCACTCGCTTGGAGGACTTTCAGAGACGCATTGTTTGATGTATTGTAATCCATCTCCTGCGCCTCCCAAGGCTACTGGACCCCCATGTTACCCCACTCACATAGCAATTTGATACCTTTAAATTATCAGTGACTTTCTCTGCCAGTTCTATGAACAGATTCTTAGTGCTAGGGGTATCTCTATGCCTGTGCCAAGCTTTTCATAGATGGAATGGAATACTTGGTGAGTAAAACTCTTGGTAGTTTCTGTTTCCATGGATATGTGTACAATTGTCCCGGGCAGGGCCGCTGATAGGGGGGGGCCACCAGCCCTCTTGTAGGGGGCCCTAGCACACAGGGGGGCCCACAGAGAGGGGGATTAGTGATGGACAAAAATTACAGAAATCTTCCTCCAGCACCTGAATCTAATCTGCCCCTCTCCCTGCTATCAGCTTTTATCTGTTGAGAAAGAGATAGTCGTCCCTCACTAATCCCCCTCCTTTGTGTGGGCCCCCCTCCCAGCACTTATCTCTGCTCAGGAGTTTATTTGTAAATTGTAACTTGGTTTCTCTCTCTCTGTCTCTCTGATCACCGAGCTCCAACTGCCCAGCCTGTATATTTTTCTCATCTCATCTTCTTTTTTATTTAACATAGTTTTTTTTTTTTTGAGATTTAGTAGGAATTATGCAAGTTATGTTATATTTGTGTCTGATAATAGTAATTTTGTTGTAATTTTAGCTAAATATATCTTTAATATTTTCTTGAGGGGGCCCTGCCAGGTAGTCTGTACAGGCCCCGCGATTTCTAACAGCAGCCCTGGTCCCGGGGTCTGATCCCTTCGCATATATGTTGACTCCGAAGTTACTACCCCATTGTGTTAGACATTTAGTGTGATATATGGTGAAATTTACGTAGGTGCAGCTCCCAAATGAACAGCTAGACAGACCAGGCAGGGACTGCAAGATAGTGTCCTGGGTCTTCTTTCCCCATGTTCCCCAACCGACACACCCCCACTGGGGGCAATAGTTCCCATCCTTGTTATGGCAACTCACTCCCAACTGCCCTGAACAGATGTATTTGCCGTTTGCCAGGTACTCTCTTTCCAATCCTAATCCCCCGCAACCTCCCCTGGGGAAGCTATTAAGGTTAATGGCAGAACACACGTCAAAAATCAAGCTTCCTGCTGTATTGGGGTTAGTTATCAGAGCACAGGTTATCAGCTTGCCTGTGGGGCCAAAGCTCCGAACTGCTAACCACGTTTTGGTGGGGTCATAACAGGTTACCTGGTACCTGGTCCCCTGCAGTGCACATTGAATAGCTGGTTTCATTATGCACACAGATGCCAGTTGCCACGCCTTCACATTTGGAATACGAATGCCACAACAACATTTTGGTGGTTATGGCGCCTACCTTGGTAGTTTTGATACATGGGTCACATGACATGCCCTCCCCCCCCCCCCCCCATGGGCCTGGCCAGTATTATCGCTATGGTTACCGTAAAGCTAATTAAGGCATTTCTAAAAAACATCTTATCAATGAATATTCCCAGCTTCAGCTGTGCGTTGACCAGTCAGCTTCCGTGTGACTGGAGCAAAGCTGTAGATATCAGATGTCTATTCTTCCGCTGTGCGTTGACTCAACATCTTCCAGATATGTGTTGGGAGCAGGGCTGTAGATATTTAAGATGTCCTATTCATCCGCCGTGCGTTGACCCAACAGCTTCCAGGTATGTATTGGGAGCAGGGCTGTAGATATCAGATGTCTTATTCCTCCGCCGTGCGTTGACCCAACAGCTTTCAGGTACGTATGTGTTGGGAGCAGGGCTGCGGTCCAACTATCTTTTTCCGTTTGCAGGCCTGACAGCTTCCAGTTGTATGTCAGGTCCAGGGCTGGAGTTCTTCCCTCTTATTTCTCAGGTTAGTTTTAGCTTTAAAGAGTCCTGAGGTTCTACTGTGCTCAGCCAGGGGTCTGTGTGGTCAGCAGCTCACTTTGCCCTAGAGTGGTGTATACAGGGGGTCACCTCGGCCACCTTAATGGCTGTGGGGGTTGAAAGTAGGACAGTATAAGGACCTCTCTATTTTTGCACTAGGGTGTTTGTGTTCCACTCTTTCACCCACACTGTATCTCCATTTCCCTATGTCCTGCATATTCTCCTCTAATTTCTGTATCTGGTGTAAGTCTCCCTTGATGTCTTTTACCATGTAGTTTTTCAAAAGGGTACCGTTTTGTCCTCTTTATTGGAGTCCTCCGAATCCTCAGCAAAGCAATGAGCAGCATCAAGGTCCACTTCATTTGGGTCTCTGTCAGGGTGCCAGGAAACCAGACCACATGAATACCACATGAGGTCCTATATGCCTCTGATAAGAGGCATGGAGGACCTCAGCTATGAGAAAAGATTAGAGGAGCTGAATTTATTCTCTCTTGAGAAGAGGAGATTAAGGGGGGATATGATATGATCAACATGTATAAATACATAAAGGGTCCATATAGTGAACTTGGTGTTGAGTTGTTCACTTTAAGGTCAACACAGAGGACAAGGGGGCACTCTTTATGTCTTTATGTCTAGAAGAAAACAGATTTTGTCTCCAAAAACGGAAATGTTTCTTCACCGTAAGAGCTGTGAAAATCTGGAATAGACTCTGGCTAGCTCACTAGATTGCTTTAAAAAAGGTCTGGATTATTTCCAAGGTGTACATAATATAAATGGGTACTAAATTTTTTTTTTAGGTAAAGTTGATCCAGGGAATATCCGATTGCCTCTCGGGAGATCAGGAAGGAATTTTTTCCCCTGCTGTAGCAAATTGGATCATGCTTTGCTGGGGTATTTTTTCGCCTTCCTCTGGATCAACTGCGGGTATAGGATTGTGTATATGGCATTGTATGGTTGGGTTTTTAATACTGTTTTTTATTTATTTTTTTGGTTGAACCAGATGGACTTTTTCAACCTGACTAACTATGTAACATGAAGCTAAAGTAAAATAAAGCGGTTTATTTATGCAACAATAATAATCGCACAGCAAGAGGTAGGAGCAAAATCAAGAACAGCTGGGGTCAAGTTCGGAAGCGGGTAGTCATCCAAGAGGAGATAGAGTCCAGAAGCGGGTAGTCTGCCGAAGCCGGGTCGTCGTCTGGTGCGGGGTCGTCTGCCGATGCGGAATCCAAAGCTAGGAAGGTCGTCAGCCAAGCCAAGTCATGCATGGAGAAACCACAGAGACCAGAGGACTGCTAGCAGTGATGCACCTTGGAGCACAAACGCAAGGCCAAGGTCTGAAAGTCATCAGGTGATATATATATATAGTCAGGTGTGCAACATCATCACTGAGCGACACCCAGGTAGCAGACAAGTGATGATGCAAACAGAGTTTATAAGAGACAGCAGTCTGCACATGTCCAAGATGGCTGCCAACAGGAAGGCAAGGTAAGACCTTCACAGTCTCCTGACAGAGTTTGGCCAGTTGCGATTTTAGGGTGCGATTCATCCTTTCCACTTTTCCAGAACTCTGAGGTCGATATGCGGTGTGCAGTTTCCAAGTGATCTTCAGTGCCGTTGCTAATTCCTGGAGGCATTTGCGAACAAAGGCTGGGCTGTTGTCTGAGCCTATGGATGAGGGGACCCTGTATCTGGGGATGATTTCATGGAGCAGGCATTTCACTACTTCTTTTGTTGTCCCAGTTCGTGTGGGCCAGGTCTCTACCCAGCCCGAATAGGTGCAGACAGCCACCAGCAAATATTTGTATCCTACTGATGGAGGTATCACAGTGAAGTCAACCAGTACTTCCCCCATTGCTGGGGTTCCTACAGCTTGTACTCTGGGAATTTATACAGACCCATGTCTTGGGTGGTTTCAGGCACATTCTATGCATCTGCTGGCTGCAGCTTGTGCCAGTGTGGGTAGCCGGGGAATATAAAAATGTCTTTTTAAGGCCTTTTCAATGGCAGTCTTGCCTGTGTGTATTCCCCTATGGAAATCTGTCACTAACTCAGTTGCCACTGCAGCTGGGATGCCAATTCTTCCATCCTGAAACTGGTACCACTGGTCTTCCCTGTACTTTCCAGGTTCAGTCTCTATCCATTGCTATTCTGCCTTTGTCTAGATTGGATCCCATTCAAAGAGTGGTACTGGGAACAGTGGGCCAATATCTGTTGTGGGGATCACTGGAATGCTGCAATCCTGGCTGCTCGGGCCACGATCCTGTTGCCTCTAGCTATCTGGGAGTCTTACCTCTACAGTGGACCACTGCAACTTCAAAGGGGGCCCATACTCCTTCCAAGAGTTCCAGTATTTCTGTCCCATACTTGATGCTCTTCCCTACAGATGTAATGAGCCCTCCTTCCTTATAGAGGGCTCCGTGAGCATGGAGAGTCAGGAAGGCATATTTAGAGTCCACATAATCATTGTCTTAGTCCAGCAGCGGGTTGTAATGCCCTGGTTAGTGCAATTAATTCTGCTTTCTGAGCATAGATTCCCTGTTGCAAGGCTCCTGCCTCTATTATTGTCTCCTGTGTAACCACTGCATAGCCGGCATAGCGGATCCCATCCTTTACATAACTGCTGCCATCAATGAAGTTTTCAACATCTGGCTTTTCCAAGGGGTTGCTTTTCAAGTCTGGCCAAATTGCATAGACTTCATCCATGACCTGAAGGCAGTCATTTTCCAGAGGTTCTGGTGAGGTAGGAAGCAGAGTGGCTGGGTTTAGAGTATTAACAGTCTCTAAATGGATTCAAGGATTTTCACACAGCATGACCTGGCATTTGACCATCCGGCTGTTAGTGAACCAGGGATTTTCTTTGTGCCTGTACCTGGTGTGCAACCCGGACATAGGTTTCCTGACCTAGCTATAACTTGTCAGCTTCTGTCACCAAAAGGGCTGTGGCTGCGATAGCCCACAAGTAAGGTGGTCAACCCTGTGCTACAGAGTCCAGTTGTTTTGAGAGGTATGCCACAGGGCATTGCCACCATCCCACCTACTGTGTCAGGACTCCCACTGCTATTCCCCACTTTTCACTGACATACAAATAGAAGGGATTTTTTGGCTGTCCGGGAGGCCTAAGGAAACCTTAATGTCTTGGAAGGCTTGATCTTGCTGTTTTTCCCATAGGAAGAGCTCTCTTTCTCCCCCCTTTGTGGATTCATAGAGGGGCCTAGCCTTGGTGGCAAAGTCCAGTATCCAATTCTGGCAGAATCCTGCTTCTCCCAGGTTGGGGTAGGGATCTGGCAAACAGCTTCTTTCCTGCCCTTTCCCAGCTGTCTCTGGCGTTGTGACAGCCTGAATCCCAGGTATATTAGTCTCTTTCCACAATTGAGCCTTTTCTTCTGGATACTTAGCCTGCTCCTTATGGTAGCTGTAAGGGTTTATTTGTTCTTCCTGTCTCCAACTTCCTCTTTCATGTCTCTAACAGACTGACTGACAGTTCCAGGCCTCCATCTGCCTCTCGGAATCTAATGCAGTATATACAGTATCTCACAGTATATGCAGTATATACAGTATTTCACAAGTGAGTGCACCCCTCACATTTTTTGTAAATATTTTATTATATCTTTTCATGTGATGACACGGAAGAAATGACACTTTGCTACAATATAAAGTAGTGAGTGTACAGCTTGTATAACAGTGTAAATTTGCTGTCCCCTCAAAAAAACTCAACACACAGCCATTAATGTCTAAACCACTGACACTTTTTCGACTGAACGCATTTCTTTTGGGGGGGGGGGGGCTCTTTTTCGACTGAGGCTTACCTTGTCCCGGGAATCATCCCATGAGGCTGGAATTAGTGGCCAGGACTAGTGGGGTGCTACATTGTCCCCATTCTGCAAATCTATCGGGTAAGTGGGGATGTGCTTATCCTCCTCCTCCTCTGTCCTCCTTATAGGAGGACTTATTATAATCTTTTGATTTGCTCTTGACCAATTAGATGTACCTGTATACTTTTATTTTTATATTTGTTCGATACGTAATTACATACTCTATACTAGAGATTGGATTAAGGGGTGGGTGACATATGCTGTTTTGGCAGATGCCTACATACAGTTCCCCAGCCACTCTCCTTATCTAATTTTGATTTCATATTGAATTGCTTTTGAAGCTCTAAATCTTCTTTTTATTCTATTCGTTCCCTAGATGGTACTCCCTCAGGACTCTTTGGGGGCTTACGGCGGTGAGGGAGTGTACCTCCTTGACTGCGTTCTGAGGGTGCGGGACTCGGCACCTTTCCCTGTCTCGAAAGAGTGAGGACTTAGGGGTGGCTACCCTGGGGTCCTTGCTCGGTTGTATCCCTCCTGCACATGGTCCTATACGTGGTGTTTAGCACAGCCGATATGTCTGGTTTCTTGTCCAAGCATTTGTAGCACGAGCAGTTTGGTGAGCATCAAATGACTTTTTTGTAGAATGTAGTCCATTATAAATGTGTGCTTAGATGGATATACATGTATTTTTCTAAATTATATGTAACTTATCTTTTTCTCTTTTGTGATAGTTAACCGAGGATTATCAAACGGTCTTTGAAAAAGCGCCATTCATGCGAAACGCGTTAGCCTTATCCTTATCGGTTATTAACATTTATGTGTATTGCTCAATGCAAGACTATAATGCCAGGTTATGGAGTTGGCTCCATTTTTATCTTTTTGTATGTCTGTAATTCGAATTAATAAACGTATTTTTATATAATATTGTCTGTCAATTTGCTGGAATACAGTGGTATTGATGCTCTAAACTAGCTGGCTATGACAGCCTCCTTACCATCCCTTCTTCTTTTAGAGGTGTAGTTGGGGCCGCACCCTTAGGGGGAACGTCCCACTATCCCTGTCACATATTTTAATGACACTTTGCTACAATGTAAAGTAGTCAGTGTACAGCTTGAATAACAGTGTAAATTTGCTGTCCCCTCAAAAAAACTCAACACACAGCCATTAATGTCTAAACCACTGACAACAAAAGTGAGTACACCCCTAAGTCAAAATGTCCAAATTTGGCCCAAAGTATCAATATTTTGTGTGACTACCATTATTTTCCAGCACTGCCTTAACCCTCTTGGGCATGGAGTTCACCAGGGCTTCACAGGTTGCCACTGGAGTTCTCTTCCACTCCTCCATGACGATATCTTGGAGCTGGTGGATGTTAGAGACCTTATGCTCCTCCACCTTCCATTTGAGGATGTCACACAGATGCTCAATAGGGTTTAGGTCTGGAGACATGCTTTGCCAGCCCATCACCTTTTACCCTCAGCTTCTTTAGCAAGGCAGTGGTTGTCTTGTATGTGTGTTTGGGGTCGTTATCATATTGGAATACTGGCCTGGGGCCCAGTCTCCAAATGGAGGGGATCATGCTTCAGTATGTCACAGTACATGTTGGCATTGTTGGTTCACTCATGCAGCCCCAGACCATGACACTCCCACCACCATGCTTGACTGTAGGCAAGACACACTTGTCTTTGTACTCCTCACCTGGATTTCACCATACATGCTTGACAACGTCTAAACCAAATACGTTTATCTTGGTCTCATCAGACCACAGGACATGGTTCCAGTAATCCATGTCCTTAGTCTGCTTAGTCTTAGTCTTCAACAATCTGTTTGCGGGCTTTCTTGTGCTTCATCTTTAGAAGAGGCTTCCTTCTGGGACGCCCGCCATGTGGATCAATTTGATGCAGTGTGCGGCGTATGATCTGAGCACTGACAGGCTGACCCCACCCCTTCAATCTCTGCAACAATGCTGGCAGCACTCATACATCTATTTCCCAAAGACAACCTCTGGCTATGACGCTGAGCACGTGCACTCAACTTCTTTGGTCGACCATGGTGAGGCCTGTTCTGAGTGGAACCTGCCCTGGTAAACCGCTGTATGGTCTTGTCCACCATGCTGCAGCTCAGTTTCAGGGTCTTGCCAATCTTCTTATAGCCTAGGCCATCTTTAGGTAGAGCAACAATTCTTTTTTTCAGATACTCTGAAAGTTCTTTGCCACGAAGTGCCATGTTGAACATCCAGTGACCAGTATGAGAGAGTGAGAGTGGTAACACCAAATTTAACACACCTGCTCCCCATTCACACCTGAGAACTTGTAACACTAACGAGTCACATGACACCGGGGAGGGAAAATGGCTAACTTGTACTCCCTTTTGTTGTCAGCAGTTTAGACATTAATAGCTGTGTGTTGAGTTATTTTGAGGGGACAACATTATCACACTGTTATACAAGCTGTACACTCACTACTTTACATTGTAGCAAAGTGTCATTTCTTCAGTGTTCTCACATGAAAAGATATAATAAAATATTTACAAAAATGTGAGGGGTGCACTTTTGTGAGATACTGCATACACACACACACACACACACACATATATATATATGCACACACATATATATATATATACACACACACACACACATATATATATATATATATATATATATATATATATATATATATATAAATATATATATATACACACACACACACATATATATATACATACATATATATATATATATCTACGCATACACACATGCACACACACACACACACACACATTAAGTCCAAAATGTTGGAAAAAAAATAAAGGCTTGAAAAATAAAAGGCAGTTCTAAAAATTAAAAAAGAAAAGACCCAAAAAAAGAAAAGAAAAGACCCAAAACAAAAAAATTATAACACCTGGGTTACATATAACAGCCTATTGGAATAAACACAACTGCTTAAAAACAAAGTGACACAGACATCTAGTATAGGTGTATTTTAAATGTTATTAAGCCAACACCAGAAAAAAATCCATCACCACCAATAAAGAAAAGAAAATGACATCCACGAACAGCAGAGTACACTGGCTAACACATGCACATTACTACCAGCGGGGGGGGGGGGGGGGGGGCAAGCTTCTGCACTCACTCTCAGTATACAGACAGATGGCTTTTAGTCCTGGAGGCTGATCTCACACAGCACGTCATTGCAATGTGGGCGGTGCTACTCGGGAGTCCAAAATCAGCAGGGGACATAGAGGTAGAGGACTAATGCTCCCAGAGGCCGTTTCCACACAGCGTGTCATAGCAATGTGGGCGGTGCTGCTCAGGAGTGCGGAAATACTGGTATGAACAGGGATACTGCACACAAGCCGCATAGCCTGGTGTACGGTATCTAAGGAAAAGCAGTGCTTCTCACCAGGGCGGATCCTAGGGTTACAGACGCCTGGGTGCAGAAATTTTTCTGGCGCCCCCAAATGGGCGTGGTCATCTTACTAACGCCTCCCCTTTACAAATGTTTCTATGGCAATGGCTCAAACACAGAGATGCTCCCCTAAGAAGTCTTCCTTACACCGGGACCCTCCCGTGATCTCTTAACAATAAACAAATTGCAGTAAGAGAAGCAGAGTACTCTAATGGGAACTGGAGGGAGGTTTCTCTAATGGACACAGAGAGGGCATCTGTTAGAGAGTCTGTTAGACAGTGCCCCCAGACAGGAGATGGTAAGAGACTGCAGACTTGATACAAGAGATGGTCAGAGAATGCGTATATGATACAAAAGAACAATGCATTGATGCAGCCTCATCAGTGCCCACCAAATGCAGCCTCATCAGTGCCCATCAAATGCAGCCTCATCAGTGCCCACCAAATGCAGTCTACCAGTGCCCACCAAATGCAGCTTACCATTGCCCACCAAATGCAGATTACCAGTGCCCACTAAATGCAGCCTACCAGTGCCCACCAATTGCAGCCTACCAGTGCCCACCAAATGCAGCCTTATCAGTGACCATCAAATGCAGCCTTATCAGTGACCATCAAATGCAGCCTTATCAGTGCCCACCAAATGCAGCCTACCAGAGCCCACCAAATGCAGCTTACCATAGCCCACCAAATGCAGCTTACCAGAGCCCACTAAATGTAGCTTACCAGTGCCCCCCAAATGCAGCTTACTAGAACCCACTAAATGCAGCCTACCAGTGTCCACCAAATGCAGCCTACCAGTGCCCACCAAATGCAGCCTACCAGTGCCCACCAAATGCAGCCTACCAGAGCCCACCAAATGCAGCCTACCAGAGCCCACCAAATGCAGCTTACCAGAGCCCACCAAATGCAGCCTATCAGTACCCACCAAATGCAGCCTACCAGTGCCCACCAAATGCAGCCTACTAGTGCCCAACAAATGCAGCTTACCAGAGCCCACCAATGCAACTTACCAGAGCCCACCAAATTCAGCCTACCAGTGACCACCAAATGCAGCCTACCAGTGCCCAACAAATGCAGCCTACTGGTGCCCACCAAATGTAGCTACATAGTTACATAGTTAGTGAGTAGGGTTGAGCGAACACGGACTGTATTATTCGTGTTCGTACCGAATAATTGGATTTTTGTTACCCGAACACGGACCCGAAAACTTTACTGTATGTTCGGGTAAAAATCTGTGTTCGGTCATTTTATTTCCGGGTTTTGCATGCATTGGCGCGCTTTTCATGGCGGGCTTTCAACAGCCAATCAACAAGCGTTTAACTGGTGTGCCTAAGCCATCCCAGCCATGCCTACAAATGTATTAGTAGCTGTGATTGGCCGTCTGAAGCATGTGACCAAGTCTTTATAAGTTCGAGGCAGCGCCGCTGCGGCGTCATTCTGCTGTGTACTAGTTCAGGGACAGAGCACACATACGTGCTGGCTGCTGATTAGGGACAGACAGGCAGGCAAAACTCATTTGTGTCCGCATAGAATTGAGGGACAGGTCGGAGTGTGTTAGGCAGGGCGAGTTGTATGCATTTTAGGGAGAGAGTCTGCTGATTTTTAGGGTCAGTGTGTTCTACAAACTACAATCGATATTGCTGTGTGGGGTGGGGTTTGCAGTCACCCGATCTACGATCTTATCAATCCTTTTAGGGAGAGAGTCTGCTGATTTTTAGGGTCAGTGTGTTCTACAAACTACAATCGATATTGCTGTGTGGGGTGGGGTTTGCAGTCACCCGATCTACGATCTTATCAATCCTTTTAGGGAGAGAGTCTGCTGATTTTTTTTTTTTTTTTTTTTTTTTCCAAAAAATTTTTATTGAAAGAATTATAACAATATAAAGAATACATACAGTCTCTTATAAGTCAACGTATAGACAGTACATACAATGTACAGCAACATAGCTTATTGAAAAGTTATTACAAATAATCCAAGAGAAAACGAGTATCAACGTAAGACACGTATTGAAAGGCTTGACCTTTTAACAAAGAGGAGACTCAACAGGAGTGGCCGTCAATACTAAGTCAATAGAAAAGCTAGAGACAAAACGAGTGTCAACTTGAAGCTCAATTGTGTCAGATTGGAAGTACTATTCTAACCATAGTACAATAAAGTAGATAACTGTAGGCACATCTCGGTGTATGTGACTTTGAGGTAAAACAAAGGGGGTATGTTGCAAGATATCAACTGGGTTGTTAGAGAGAAGTTGATATGATAATAAATGGAAAGAAATGTCAAACATTTAAGACTATATGTAAGAGTAAGATGATTTGGTGGGAGGTGACCACTCCGGGGAGAAGAGGTCACCTACTCATCAAAATTGGGGAGGGTAGGGGGTAGGGGGAGGAAGGGAGGGAGAGGAAGGGGGAAAGGAGGGTAGGGAGTCATCGGTCTCCGCCTTGCTAGCCTGGGGGGGTTGAAAAACAATGTGGTGACCGAAAATGAGAGATGGCAGTATATGGGGTTGGTGTTAGGCTTACCGCATTGTGCTCTGTAAACCTCTCTCACTTACAGCCCTTGTTTAGGGGTGAGAGGGGTCTACCGGTGTGCTGTCGGTCTTGGTGTGTGTGCGAGAAGCCAAGGGTTGTCATGATGTACGAGGCAAAGTATTAGAGGGAAAGAAAATCATGTGGTGGAAACTGACGGATCAGTCGTAAAAGTGGGAGTGATGGTTAGCAATGCATGGTTTTGTGGGTCTCGAAATAATTTCCAGGGAGCCCAAGTGTGAGCATAGGAGATTGTTCTATCTCGAGCGATCGCAACAAGTTCTTCTAATCTAGCAATTTTGTCCATTTTGTGAAGCCATTCCCGTTTATGTGGAATTACATCTGATTTCCAGTGGATTGGTATGCATGCTTTGGCTGCATTGAGTAGGTGTGGAGAGAGAGATTTGCAGTACCTGTAAGGTGGGACAATAGTATAGTTCAGGAGGTATTGCGCAGGAGAGAAAGGGATATCAATTTTTAGGTCTTTCGTGATGGTTTCATGGATAGATAACCAGAATGGTTTTATTTTTGGACAGGACCAGTAGATATGAATGAGTGTCCCTGTATCAGAGTGGCATCTCCAGCAAGTGTCAGTGATATCTGGGTTGTATTTATGTAGGAGTGAAGGGGTCCTGTACCATCTAGTTAGCAACTTATAGCAATTTTTTTGTGTGGATACATTGAGGGAACTTTTATGGGCAATGTGACATAGATTTTGCCATTCTTTTTCAGACAAGGAGAGGTTGAGGTCTGATTCCCATCTGGGCTTAGCTTTGTTAGTGTGTTCTTGGACTTCCGAAACCAGGAGATTGTATGTTACCGAAATAAGATGGCGTTGTGGAGTGGTGCTTGTACAAAGCTTCTCGAATGGGGTGAGGTCTCTGGAAAGGGCCCCATTATGATTCAAGGATTTGAGAAAATGTCTAATTTGAAAGTAGGTCCAATTGGGTATGGGGGAAGGCGTGGTGGGTGATTTGATCTGGAGGCGTTCTAAGAGGGATCCTTTGTCGAAAAAGCGGAAAGCTTCAATGGAGTCGTTATTCCAATAATCTCGTAGGAATGAGGATGACATACCCGGAGGAAAGTCTGGGTTGTGTTTGATTGGGGTCAGGGGGCCTGGGGTTGAGGAAATAGATGCTAGCTTGCAGGTGTCTCTAAAGGAGGATAGGGTGGTATTCAAGAGGGGATGTTTCTTTACGGACATAGGTGTGTGTTCAGAATTGAGCCACACCAATGAATTGAGTGGAGTATTGCAGAAGGATTTCTCAAGTATCACCCAATCTTTGTTGGGTTCATGTAGAAACCAATCCAAAATTCTAGTTAGGTGACATGCCCAGTAATACTTTTGTAAATCAGGCAGGCCGATGCCTCCATCTAGTTTGGGTTTTGAAAGTAGCGCGAAAGAGAGCCTGGGTTTTTTTTTACACCAGAGGAATTTGGAGCATAAAGATTTGAAGGAGGTAAAGAAGGATTTTGGGATTTTGATGGGGATAGCTTGAAGGAGGAATAATAGACGAGGTAAAACGTTCATTTTAAGGATGGCGGCTCGTCCAAACCAAGAGAAATGTGGTCTGGACCATTTCTTAACGTCGTCTTTGATTGCTTGAAGAGCTGGGAGAAAGTTAGTGGGGAATAGTTCGTTCAGATTATTCGTGAGGTGAATGCCTAGGTATTTGATGGAAGATTGGGCCCATTGGAATGAAAAGTTTGATTTACATTGGTCTACTAATCTTTTGGATAGGGTAATGTTGAGGGCGTTTGTCTTTGAGAAGTTTATTTTAAAGTTGGACAGTTTCTGAAAAAGTTTAAATTCTTGTAAAAGTGACGGGATGGAGAGGAGGGGGTCGCTAAGAAATAATAAAATGTCATCAGCAAACGCTGCTATCTTATACGTACGATGGGAGATGGTTATGCCAGAAATGTTCGGGTTTAGATCAAGTGTACGTAAAAAAGGTTCCAAGGTAAGGACAAATAGAATTGGTGATAGGGGGCAACCCTGCCTAGTCCCGTTTCCTATGGAGAAGGCGTCCGATAGGCTTCCATTGACTCTGACACATGCCTTAGGTGTGGAGTACAAAGACAGAATTAGAGTGAGTAATCGGTCCGGAATGCCAATGTGTTGAAGGACCTGCCTCATGTAACTCCAATCTAGCCTATCGAACGCCTTCTCGGCGTCGAGGGATAGCATAAAGCCCTTTACTTTATGAGAGGTCATCCAGTGATGGATATTAATAGCTTTAACCGTGTTGTCACGAGCTTCGCGGCCGGGGACGAATCCCACCTGATCTTTGTCAATTAGCATCGGGACCAGGGGTAGCAGTCTATTTGCGATAATTTTGGCGAAAAGTTTGATGTCTACGTTAAGTAGAGAGATGGGTCTGTAGTTAATTACTGAGGTTGGGTCCTTGTTATCCTTTGGTATTACTGATATATGTGCGTCAAGCAATCTGTGATGGGGATAAGGGGGAGAAGCTAGCGAGTTAAAGGCTTTTAGCAACGGAGATGATAGAAGGTCTGTGAAGGTTTTGTAATATGGGGCTGTGAAGCCATCTGGGCCTGGGCTTTTTCCTGCTTTTAGCTGAGAAATAGCTAGTTTGAGCTCTTCCTCTGAAAGGGGTTGTTCCAGGTTTTGGGATTGGGAATTGTTAAGAGTTTTAGTGTGGGATTTCTGAAGGAAATCTTGTATGAGGGAGTTCTGGGTGTGAATCGGGATTGAATGACCTAGGTTATAAAGCTGGGTGTAATACTTCTCAAATTGGTTTGCGATGTCTGGGGTTTTGACAAAGGTGTGTCCTTGGGTGTCTTTGATCAAATGTATGGAGGATTTGGCTCTTTTTTCTTGGAGGGCTTTAGCGAGGAATTTACTACTCTTGTTCCCAAACTCGTAAAATAATTTTTGTTGAAGGATAAATTTACGTTTAATTTTGATGTGAAGTTCCTCTAGGAGGAGTTGTCTGTTATGTACTAGTTCAAGGTACGTGAGGTGTGCTCTGGTGCTTTTGTGATTTTTTTCTAAGGAATGGATTTTATTAATAATTGCTTGAGTACGTGCTTGGTGCGCTTTCTTCTTTGAAGATTTGAGAGAAATAAGAACTCCTCTTAGTGCACATTTATGGGCTTCCCAAATCGTAATGGGGGAGATGTCATTAGTGGTATTTTCAGAGAAGTATTCTGTAATTTTATTCCTCAAATATTGGATGTCGGGTTCATGAGTGAGAAGCGTTGAGTCTAACCTCCAAAACTTGGTATAAGAGAAGTCTCCAGGGATTGAGATTGTCAGGGAAACTGGGTGGTGATCGGAGATTAGCATTGGTTCAATTGTGGCCTTTTTGATCAGGGGTAAGTCTTTCTGGGACAGGAATAGATAGTCTAACCTGGAATATCTTTGGTGAGGAGAAGAGAAAAATGTGAAGTCTTTTGTGGAGGGGTTTAGGGTACGCCAGGTATCGTGTAGGAGTAGTTCTTGGAGGGATTGACGAATTTGTTTGAGGGCTTTATATGGGAGGGTTGAAGTGCCTGAGGAGGAGTCTAGGATAGGATACAACGCTACATTAAAGTCCCCCCCCCCAGGATTGTGATTCCTTGTTGGTTTTCAGCAAGTAAGGAGGAGATCTTCCTAAAAAAAGGTACCTGAGCAGAATTCGGGGAGTAGATGTTAGCTAAGGTGATGGGTTTCTGAGCTAAGAATCCTTTCAGGATAATGTATCGTCCGTCAGGGTCAATAAGGGAGTCAGTACATTTCCAATCAAGGTTTTTAGATATAAGGATTGCTACTCCCTTTGTTTTCCCTAAAGGGTTGGTGGCTAGGTAAGCTGTGGGGTATCGGAAGTTGTTAAGTTTTGGGGTGTTGTGTGAGTGAAAGTGAGTCTCTTGCAGATAAACTATATCCGCCTTCGATTTGTGCATAATTTCAAGGACTTGGCTGCGTTTCTCGGGTAAGTTTAAACCTTTTACGTTCAGGGATACAACCTTAACTTGGAGGGGATTGGAGAGCGTCTGAGGAGGAGTCATCATGAATTTGGATCTGGAAGCTATTCTTGGAGAGAGTTGTGAGAGCTGTCACTTACAGTCAGCTTAGTGTGACCGGATGGCAGAGACCGATGGGGGAAGGGGGCGGGGGGGAGAGAGCTGAAGGGAGGAGGGTGGGACAGAAGGGAAGGGGGAGAGGGGTGGAGTATTTAGGTGGAGGGGGAAAACCGAAGTATAGAGTGTGAAAAACAATCACACCTATCTGAATATACAGATATCGGAGGTGTAGACAGATGAGGCGATCAGCTCGACTCTGTCTGTCTTGTGGGGTGAGCGGTCGGCAAATGATCGAGGTAAACAAAAATGAAGAAATCATGAGCCGGCCGGCCCGAGAGATATGGGGGAGGGAGATTTGAATGGGGGAGGGGTTTGGGTTCCTGGAGAACTGGGCTGACTTCTCAGTCGGCTACCGGCTCTTTAGTAAGGATGGGCTGCACCTTAATGGGGACGGTACAGCTCTTTTGGGGAGAAAGATGGCCACCAAGTTGGAGGGGCTTTTAAACTAGGAGACGGGGGGGAGGGCTCAGAAGTAGAGTCAGTCAGGAGGAAGCAGAGGACTGAAGGCAGCTGTAGTGTCAGCAGCGACAGTAGGTCCACAAGGTCAATTGGCAGGTCTGTGCGGGAGAACCTCAGACCAAACAGGAATAAACATAACCGCCAATTGCGCTTAACTTCCTTAGAACTAAGAGGTGTATATGCTAATGCCAGGAGCCTAGCTAATAAAATGGATGAGTTGGAAATGTTAGTACATGAGGAGGACATAGACCTTGTGGGAATAACAGAGACTTGGTTCGACCCCTCACATGACTGGCTGGCCAATATCCAAGGGTATTCGGTGTACCGGAAGGACAGGGTAGGAAAAAGAGGGGGAGGGGTATGTCTCTATGTCAAGAACAATATAAAGGTGACAGAAAGGAGTGACATTACGGATGGGATGAGCATGGATTTAGAATCTGTGTGGGTTGAACTCCATAGGGAAGGAGAAAAGGGGAAAGTAATTGTGGGGGTTTGCTATAGGCCACCTAACCAAGGGGAGGAGGTAGAGCTGGAATTTTTAGCACTAATGGGTAAAGTGGCAAAATTAGGATCAGTCATCGTATTGGGGGACTTCAATTACCCCGACATTGACTGGGAAGAGGGGACTGCACACTCACAGAAGGCCCGCCTATTCACGGAAACCTTACTGGATAATTACATGTCACAGTTGGTGGATTCCCCCACCAGAGAAAACGCAATCCTGGATCTATTGCTCACTAATGACCCAGACATAATCTCGGAGGTAGGAGTCCAGGACAACCTGGGCTCTAGCGATCACAGGATGATCACATTTAGTGTAAATAACAACATAACAAGACAAGTGGGGAACATAAGAACCCTAAACTTCAGAAGGGCAAACTTTCCAAAATTGTACTCAATGATGGAAAAGGTAAACTGGGACCAAACCCTGGGATCCCTGACCACAGAGGAAAAATGGGAATGCTTTAGGAACATATTAGGCAAAGGCATCTTGCAGTGCATTCCTATGGGAAATAAATTTAGAAGAGACAAAGCCAAACCTGGCTGGCTAAACTGTAGCGTCATAAAACTTATTAGGGGGAAAAAATTGGCCTTCAAGAAGTATAAATCAGAGGGCACAGTATCGGCTTTCGAGCAATACAAGGAGGCAAATAAGAAAAGTAAACAAGAAATCAAGATGGCTAAAATCAACTTTGAGAGACAAATAGCGGAGGATAGTAAAAAAAACCCAAAGAAATTCTTTAAATATATCAACAGCAAAAAAACTAAGGCAGAGCATATTGCACACATAATTAACAATGATGGGAGGATGGTTACAGAGGACACTGAAAAAGCAACCGTGCTAAATGCTTTTACACAGGAAAAGGAGGGGTACACTGACCATGACTGTATGGTTAGTAGTAATAAACAGGACTTGCCACCATGGCTAACAGAGGGGGAAATCAGGGAAAGGCTGGATAAACTTAACACAAACAAATCACCAGGACCGGATGGCATACATCCGAGAGTACTCAAGGAACTCAGTAAAGTTATATCGAGACCACTGTTCCTGATCTTTGCTGACAGTATTAGGACAGGAGATGTACCAGGGGATTGGAAGAAAGCTAACGTGATTCCAATATTCAAAAAGGGCCAGAGGCATATCCTGGGAAATTATAGGCCTGTCAGTTTGACATCAGTAGTATGTAAACTTCTGGAGGGGATGATAAGGGACTATATTGTAGAGTTTGCTAAGGACAACAACATCATCAGCAGTAATCAGCACGGGTTTACAAATGGGCGTTCTTGTCAAACCAATCTCCTTACATTCTACGAGGAGGTGAGCTGTGAGCTAGATAGGGGGAGACCAGTGGATGTGGTGTACTTGGATTTCGCTAAGGCGTTTGATACAGTTCCCCACAAGCGCTTAATTTATAAAATAAGGTCTGCAGGTATCGATAGCAGGGTTTGCTCTTGGATACGGAACTGGCTAAAAAGGCGGGTCCAAAGGGTAGTAATAAACAGCGCATACTCAGACTGGTCTGAGGTGGTAAGCGGGGTCCCCCAAGGCTCAGTCCTGGGACCAACCTTGTTCAATTTATTCATAAACAACATTGAGGTCGGGATCAGTAGTTCGATATCAGTTTTTGCAGATGACACAAAATTGGGCAGGGCAATAACTTCACAACATGAAGCAGATATCCTGCAGAATGACCTGGACAAAATAACAGAGTGGGCAACGACATGGCAAATGAGGTTTAACGTGGAGAAGTGTAAGGTTTTGCACTTGGGGACTAAAAACATAAAATCACAATACACGTTAGGAGGGGAGCCCTTGGGGGAATCAAAAATGGAGAAGGATCTGGGAGTATTGGTTGATGATAGATTAGGAAACAGCATGCAATGTCAAGCGGCAGCTTCCAAAGCCAACAGAATATTAGCATGCATAAAGAAAGGGATGCATTCCAGAGATAAGACTATAATCCTTCCACTTTATAAAACTCTGGTCCGACCGCATCTGGAGTATTCCGTCCAGTTCTGGTCGCCAGTCCTCAGGAGGGATGTGTTGGAGCTGGAGAGAGTCCAGAGAAGGGCAACTAAACTAATTAGGGGATTGGAGGACCTTGACTATGAAGAGCGTCTACAATCGCTCGATTTATTCTCCCTGGAGAAGAGACGTCTGAGGGGGGACATGATAGCAATTTATAAATATCTTAATGGGGATCCCAGCTTAGAAAAAAAGCTGTTCATTCGAAGGGATTGCATGAGGACTCGAGGGCATACAATGCGATTAGAGGAGAAGCGTTTTAACCTCAGGCAACGCGGGGGGTTCTTTACTGTTAGGGCAACAAGATTGTGGAATTCTCTACCACAAGAGGTGGTTTCTGCGGGTAGTATGGTGGCTTTCAAAAGACTCTTAGACTTACATCTCAAGGATCAGAACATTCAGGGGTATGGGAGATGATTACAGCCACACATGCCTACACAGGTTGAACTGGATGGACTATTGTCTTTATTCAACCTCACCTACTATGTAACTATGTAACTATGAATGATCTTTCGTGTTAACAAGAGTAAAGGATTTGGAAGTGAGTTTGGGGATATACAGGGAACTAACCCTTCTGAGACATTTCTGCAGGGTGAGGGCAAGTAACCGATTCGAAGCCACATGGGTAGGAGGTACCATTATATGATTAAAGGGGAGCCTGAGATTAATGAATTGATAAGAGGTGGAGGTGGGGAGATAGTGAATTGCATATATAAAACATCATAGTCATAGTGTATATAAGACATTAAAGTCATAGTGTATATAAAACATTAAAACATTAAAGTCATAGTGATGTAGTGAGATACCCTCCCCCTCCCCTCTTCCTTCCCTCCTCCCTCCTTTCTCAACTTTCTACCCATCTCATAACATTCTCTTTCTTGTCTTATTGATATACCTATAAACAATCTGTATCGTATGCGTCAAGAGGAGGTTTCGTGATAATCCCTCCCAGGGTGCGGGGTGGAAGTGTGAGAGACGGGGGGAATAGTGCTGACCACTCCAACCTGCTTGGGAGACAATAGGGCCGGTTCCCGTGGTTGTACTCAAGAATGTTAAATGCAAGGGGTAATGTGGCCCAAGATATTCCCATTCGTCTATTTAGGCGGGCGGACACTATAAAGTTGTTTAGGGACACCTTTCGCACAAGGGTCGAAGCAATTTTATAGGTGTCTATGTATTAAGTTTTTGATGTCAGCCTCCTCATCTTCCTGGGAGCCTTTCTGTTTGATATTACTTCCCTCTTTTTTTTTTTTTTTTTTTTTTTTTAATTTTTTTTTTCCTTTTCCTTCCTATTCTCTTACCTTAAACCCCTTCCCTCCCTCTCTCACAGTCCACACCCCGAAAAGAGGATCCAATAGTGGGGTACGCATTAAGCAGGGTATAGTATGTGTGTGGCGAGACCGTAAAGAATGTATTCTTCTAGGGCTCAGCAGCAAAAATCCCTTAAAAGAAAAAGAAAAATGGATGGAGGTATGGCAGTCTCTGTTGTGTGGGTTTGCAAAATACGAAGATGGGTAAGTCCATTTATAAAGGTTAATCGTGTGGTGTAGAGTACATTACCCATCCTTGGTCACGATCATCAGAAGAAAGAGGGTATGTATGCGTCTGGAAGTTCATAATCTCAGGTGGTACCACTGAAGTATGTCCGGACCTCCGTTCTTGAGTAGCTCGAAATCTGTTGGAAAGAGCAGATGGGGGCAAATAGGGAGTGTGGGCAGGGATAGATGGAGAAAGCGGAAAAATAAGAGAAAGGGCAGGGGAAACGAGGAAAGGTACTGGAGAGTCAGACAAGTCAGGTTGAGGAGTTCTACTCTTGTCTTGGTCGACGATGCACTGGAGAAGCCGTGGGGCTCAGGAAGACTTGGCTCCTTAGGCGGTCGGGGGATTCACTGCCGTGTGATGATACTCTTGGTCGTCTAATGTGTAGATCATCCCTCTCCGGTACTGCATCCATTGAGGTCGATCTTCGTAGCCTTTGGGTGTTAAGAGGTCTGTACCAATCAGGCAGGTCAATGAGCGGTATGTTCATTGCATTGCAGAAATTAACGAGTTCTTCCGGAACCCTCAGGTTAGCTGTGCGACCGTTTGCCGAAGCTGATAGGCAGAACGGAAATTTCCATCGGTACTGGATGTTTCTGGATCTTAAGGAGTCTAGCAGAGGCCGCAGATCTCTTCTGCGTTGGAGGGTTATCGGGGAAAGATCCTGGAAGATCTTTATTTCCGTGCCATGGTATAGGAGGGAGCGTCTGTCTCTTGTTCTCCTTAGGACATCTTCCTTTAGTTTGAAATTGACTACACAACAGATGATGTCCCTTGGGGGGTCGGTATCCCTTGGTTTGGGTCGCAGAGCTCTGTGGAGACGTTCAAATTCAATGGGGGTTTCAAGAGGTCTTCCCAAGACGTCATTAAAGATGGCGGTGGTAGCTCTCATGATCTGCGTCTGCTCAATCGACTCGGGTAGGCCCCTCACCCTTAAGTTGTGACGCCGACCTCTGTTGTCGAGATCCTCCAGTTGTCTTTGCATGTCTCTGAATTGAGTATCGTGAGAGTGCATTGTGTCAGTCAGGGAATGAATGGATTCTTCCTGCGCTGCGACTTTATCTTCAACCTCTGACACCCTTAAGTTTATAGAGGATATTTCTCCTTTCAGTTCAATTACTGCCATGGCCAGGGAGGCCTTCAGTTCATCCGCAATGGAGCGGAGGTCTGGGAGGGTGACATATGGTAGCGGAGGAGGGGTAGTCGCTGGGGCTAGTGTGTCCATGGCTGAGGGTGTGATGTCTTGGGGTGCAGGTATTGCTTGCTCTCTTGTAGTGGAGCGAGTGTGGGTTCCCCGGGCCACGTCCGCATAGGCCTGACTTTGAGCCGGGGCCTCGCGTGATATCTGCGGCTGACGGAATAGGTCCGGTATGCTGCGGGTGCGACCCAGCGTCAGATCTCTCGGCGAGCGGGATCGGGAGGGAGAGGAGTGTGTGCTGGATCTACTCATCCTTCCTAGGTGTACGGGAGATGAAAGATCGCTCTTCTTAAGGCTGATTTCTCTCGAGCTGGCCGGGAGCTAGGAGATTAGGCGGCCATCCACGATCAGCGCCAAGCCACGCCCCCGCTGATTTTTAGGGTCAGTGTGTTCTACAAACTACAATCGATATTGCTGTGTGGGGTGGGGTTTGCAGTCACCCGATCTACGATCTTATCAATCCTTTTAGGGAGACAGTCTGCTGATTTTTAGGGTCAGTGTGTTCTACAAACTACAATCGATATTGCTGTGTGGGGTGGGATAGGAGATAGGCAGGTGTCAGTGGTCCACATCCATTTTGCTGTGTGTGGGCTGCTGTGAACACAATCTTTTTGGGGTGCAGTGAACACAATCTTTTTGGGGTGCAGTGAACACAATCTTTTTTGCCCACTGAGGAGGAGGGAGAAAAGTATTTTTCTATCAGTCACTGTGTGCAGCGTTTTTCCTTCAGCTGTGCTGTGCTGACTGATCATACACTGCTGTGTTCAGTTCACATGTGCTATTATTGAGTGGTTTCAAAAATCATACACTTTTTTTCTATTCCACTATTCAATATACAGCCTTGGGTTAAAAAAAAATTAAATTGTGGCCTGCAGCAGAGCTGAATGATATTTGGGTTTTTTGGGGTTCATCTCATACTTCTGAAGATTTGAGGGTGCTGCCTGTTCCATACTCCTCCTACTCCTCATCCAGCCTTTTAGGGGTACAAACAATAGTAATTGGGGCCTAGTGTGCTTCTGTACGTGTGAGATACATACACTTTTTTTGATCATATTTTCTATTCCGCTATTCAATAAAAACCTTTGGGGATCAGTTAAATTGCGGGATAGTCTGTGTTGGTACGTGTGAGATCCACCTTTCCAAGTTTTTGGGGTTCATTTCATACTTCTGAAGATTTGAGGGTGCTGCCTGTTCCAAACTCCTCCTACTCCTCATCCTGCCTTTAGGGGTACAAACAATAGTAATTGGGGCCTAGTGTGCTTCTGTACGTGTGAGATACATACACTTTTTTGATCATATTTCCTATTCCGCTATTCAATAAAAACCTTTGGGGATCATATAAATTGCGGGATAGTCTGTGTTGGTACGTGTGAGATCCACCTTTCCAAGTTTTTGGGGTTCATCTCATACTTCTGAAGATTTGAGGGTGCTGCCTGTTCCATACTCCTCCTACTCCTCATCCAGCCTTTTAGGGGTACAAACAATAGTAATTGGGGCCTAGTGTGGTTTTGTACGTGTGAGATACATACACTTTTTTTGATCATATTTCCTATTCCGCTATTCAATAAAAACCTTTGGGGATCAATCAAATTGCGGGATAGTCTGTGTTGGTACGTGTGAGATCCACCTTTCCAAGTTTTTGGGGTTCATCTCATACTTCTGAAGATTTGAGGGTGCTGCCTGTTCCATACTCCTCCTACTCCTCATCCAGCCTTTTAGGGGTACAAACAATAGTAATTGGGGCCTAGTGTGGTTTTGTAGGTGTGAGATACATACACTTTTTTTGATCATATTTCCTATTCCGCTATTCAATAAAAACCTTTGGGGATCAATTAAATTGCGGGATAGTCTGTGTTGGTACGTGTGAGATCCACCTTTCTAAGTTTTTGGGGTTCATCTCATACTCCTGAAGATTTGAGGGTGCTGCCTGTTCCAAACTCCTCCTACTCCTCATCCTGCCTTTAGGGGTACAAACAATAGTAATTGGGGCCTAGTGTGCTTCTGTACGTGTGAGATACATACACTTTTTTTGATCATATTTCCTATTCCGCTATTCAATAAAAACCTTTGGGGATCAATTAAATTGTGGGATAGTCTGTGTTGGTACGTGTGAGATCCACCTTTCCAAGTTTTTGGGGTTCATCTCATACTTCTGAAGATTTGAGGGTGCTGCCTGTTCCATACTCCTCCTACTCCTCATCCAGCCTTTTAGGGGTACAAACAATAGTAATTGGGGCCTAGTGTGGTTTTGTACGTGTGAGATACATACAATTTTTTTGATTATATTTCCTATTCCGATATTCAATAAAAACCTTTGGGGATCAATTAAATTGCGGGATAGTCTGTGTTGGTACGTGTGAGATCCACCTTTCCAAGTTTTTGGGGTTCATCTCATACTTCTGAAGATTTGAGGGTGCTGCCTGTTCCATACTCCTCCTACTCCTCATCCAGCCTTTTAGGGGTACAAACAATAGTAATTGGGGCCTAGTGTGGTTTTGTACGTATGAGATACATACACTTTTTTTGATCATATTTCCTATTCCGCTATTCAATAAAAACCTTTGGGGATCAATTAAATTGCCGGATAGTCTGTGTTGGTACGTGTGAGATCCACCTTTCCAAGTTTTTGGGGTTCATCTCATACTTCTGAAGATTTGAGGGTGCTGCCTGTTCCATACTCCTCCTACTCCTCATCCAGCCTTTTAGGGGTACAAACAATAGTAATTGGGGCCTAGTGTGCTTCTGTACGTGTGAGATACATACACTTTTTTGGATCATATTTCCTATTCCGCTATTCAATAAAAACCTTTGGGGATCAATCAAATTGTGGGATAGTCTGTGTTGGTACGTGTGAGATCCACCTTTCCAAGTTTTTGGGGTTCATCTCATACTTCTGAAGATTTGAGGGTGCTGCCTGTTCCATACTCCTCCTACTCCTCATCCAGCCTTTTAGGGGTACAAACAATAGTAATTGGGGCCTAGTGTGGTTTTGTACGTGTGAGATACATACAATTTTTTTGATTATATTTCCTATTCCGCTATTCAATAAAAACCTTTGGGGATCAATTAAATTGCGGGATAGTCTGTGTTGGTACGTGTGAGATCCACCTTTCCAAGTTTTTGGGGTTCATCTCATACTTCTGAAGATTTGAGGGTGCTGCCTGTTCCATACTCCTCCTACTCCTCATCCAGCCTTTTAGGGGTACAAACAATAGTAATTGGGGCCTAGTGTGGTTTTGTACGTGTGAGATACATACACTTTTTTTGATCATATTTCCTATTCCGCTATTCAATAAAAACCTTTGGGGATCAATTAAATTGCGCGATAGTCTGTGTTGGTACGTGTGAGATCCACCTTTCCAAGTTTTTGGGGTTCATCTCATACTTCTGAAGATTTGAGGGTGCTGCCTGTTCCAAACTCCTCCTACTCCTCATCCTGCCTTTAGGGGTACAAACAATAGTAATTGGGGCCTAGTGTGCTTCTGTACGTGTGAGATACATACACTTTTTTGGATCATATTTCCTATTCCGCTATTCAATAAAAACCTTTGGGGATCAATTAAATTGCGGGATAGTCTGTGTTGGTACGTGTGAGATACACCTTTCCAATTTTTGGGGCGCATCTCATACTGCCGAGGATTTGAGGGTGCTTCAGTCTGCCTCCTGCCTGTTCCGAACTCCTCCTACTCCTCATCCTGCCTTTAGGGTACAAAAAATTGTAATCGGGGCCTAGATTGTGTTTGTACGTGTGAGATACACCGTTTTGTAAAATTTCTCCTATTCAGCTATTCAATATACACCCTGTTTGAGTGTAAAAAATTAAATTGCGGGATAGTCTGTACCGGTACATGTGAGATACACCCTTTTAAATTTGTTTGGCGCATCTCCTTCTACCGCCGAGGATTGCAGGGCGCTTCAGTTTTTGCTCCTGTTCCCAACTCCTCCTACTCCTCTTCCTCATCCTGCCTTTAGGGTACAAAAAATTGTAATCGGGGCCTAGATTGTGTTTGTACATGTGAGATACACCGTTTTGTAAAATTTCTCCTATTCCGCTATTCAATATACACCCTGTTTGAGTGTAAAAAATTAAATTGCGGGATAGTCTGTACCGGTACATGTGAGATACACCTTTTTAAATTTGTTTGGCGCATCTCCTTCTACCGCCGATGATTGCAGGGCGCTTCAGTTTGGCCCCTGTTCCCAACTCCTCCTACTCCTCTTCCTCATCCTGCCTTTAGGGTACAAAAAATTGTAATCGGGGCCTAGTTTGTATTTGTACGTGTGAGATACACCGTTTTGTAAAATTTGTCCTATTCCGCTATTCAATATACACCCTGTTTGAGTGTAAAAAATTAAATTGCGGGATAGTCTGCATCGGTACATGTGAGATACACCCTTTTAAATTTGTTTGGCGCATCTCCTTCTACCGCCGAGGATTGCAGGGCGCTTCAGGTTGCCTCCTGTTCCCAACTCCTCCTACTCCCCTTCCTCATCCTGCCTTTAGGGTAAAAAAAAATGTAATCGGGGCCTAGTCTGTGTTTGTACGTGTGAGATACACCGTTTTTTTTTATCCTTTTTCCTATTCCGCTATTCAATATACACCCTTTTGGGGTAAAAAACATTAAATTGCGGCATAGTTTGCATATTTGACTGTCAGATACACCCGTGCGATACTGTTGTTGTTTTGTTCCGCTATTCAATAAACACCTTTCTAGGGCAAGATCATAAATTACAGAAATATGAGGAGACCGTCAAATAGGGGCCGTGGCCTGGGTCGTGGTGCTGCTGGTAGAGCTCCTGTTGCAAGGAGAGGACGTGGTCGATCAGTGCCAGCTACACGCACAAGTGAAACACCTTCCACAAGTGTGAGTAGGCGACAGAACCTGCAGCAGTATTTGGTAGGGCATAATGCGCCTCTAGACGTGATGAGGCCTGAAGAAGTACAGGCGATAGTAGATTGGGTTGCTGACAGTGCCTCCAGTTCCTTCACATTGTCTCCCACCCCGTCTACTGCAGAAAGGTCAGAGTTGGCACCTGCAGCCAATGTCCAACCGTCTTTCACCTCACCCCCTTGGAAATCAGGCAAGCAGTCTGAGCCCCAATCCATACAGCAGTCTCTTCTTCTTTTTGAGGACTCGGTCAGCAGGGTTTCCCAGGGCCATCCACCTAGCCCTGCCCCAGAAGTGGAAGAGATTGAGTGCAGCGATGCCCAACCACTTATTTCTCAAGATGAGTACATGCAAGGACCATCGCAGCACGTCTCCGATGATGACGAAACGCAGGTGCCAACTGCTGCGGCGTTCAGAATTGTGGAGACCGACAAAGAGGGCAGGGGTGAAGACTGGGTGGAAGATGATGTGGAGGACGATGAGGTCCTCGACCCCACATGGAATGAACGTCATGCAGGTGACCTGAGTAGTTTGGAGGAAGAGGCGGTGGTCGCACAGAGCCACCAGCACAGCAGAAGAGGGAGCAGGGTGCAGAAGCGGAGCGGCCGTTCCCTAGACACTACGCCCGCTACTGCCCAAAGCAGCAAGGGAACGAGCGCACCAAAGTCAGCTCAAAGGAGTTCTCTAGCGTGGAAGTTCTTTAGAAAATGTGCTGATGACAGGACACGAGTGGTTTGCACCCTGTGCAATCAGAGCCTGAAGCGAGGCATAAACCTTCTCAACCTGAGCACAACCTGCATGATCAGGCATCTAAGTGCAAAGCACGAGCTGCAGTGGAGTAGACACCTTCAAAACCAAGAAACGTCTCTGGCTCATCCTGCTTCCTCTTCTGCTGCACTCTCGGCCGCTCCAGCCACATCTGTAGTGATACCGACACATGCCACCCCGCAAAAAGTGGATCTGTCAGCAACACCACCACCTGGTTCACCAACCATCTCCACAATGTCCTGTGGAAGCGTTCAGCTTTCCATCTCCCAAACACTTGAGAGGAAGAGGACGTACCCCCCTACCCACCCGCGATCCCTGGCCCTGAATGCCAGCATTTCAAAATTCTTGGCCTTTGAAATGCTTTCATTCCGTCTGGTGGAGATGCACAGTTTTAAAAACCTTATGTCGGTGGCTGTCTCACAGTACGTCGTGCCCAGCCGCCACTACTTTTCCAGGCAAGCCATCCCTTCCCTGCACAACCAAGTGGGGGAAAAAATCAGGTGTGCACTGCGCAACCAGGCAGTTTTGGTGGCCTGATATGAAGACAAAAATTTGTCTCTTCATGCAACGTCTGTGCCAGGTCCAAAATTGACACTACAAAACTATCCGGTCTACTATGCAGTCTACCAATACCCCAGACTCCATGGGAAGTTGTATCCTTGGACTTTATAGTAGAACTACCACCTTCCAAAGGATTTAATACCATTTTAGTGTCAGTGGACCATCTGACAAAGATGGCACATTTCGTTGCTATTCGCAGACTACCTTCGTCCAAACAAACAGCGGAACTACTGATGAAACATGTCTTTAAGTTACATGGTATTCCAAAAACTCTTTTGTCTGACCGTGGATCACAATTCATCTCCAAGTTTTGGCAAGAACTATGTCACATACTACGAATTGAGCGAAAGCTCACTTCACCCTACCATCCTCAGACCAACGGACAGACTGAAAGAGTCAACCAGTGCATCGAGCAATATTTACGTTGCTACACATCATACCTACAGGATGATTGGGTGGATCTCCTCCCTCTGGCAGAATTTGCCTACAACAACGCAACCCACAGTACGACCAAACAGAGTCCGTTCTACTTGAACTATGGGTTTCATCCCACTATTCTTCCACCACGCATCCTTCCATCAAGTAACCCAGTAGCCTCAGACTATCTTACCCAAATAAAAGACTCTCTGGGTTTACTTAATACTACCATCTCACACGCTCATAGTCAACAAAAAAAGTACTATGACCTTCGTAGAAGACCTTCTCCTCAGTATGCTATTGGGGACCTCGTTTGGCTATCAACAAAAAACTTAAGATTAAAGATCCCTAGCAAAAAGCTTGGGCCTCTATTCTTGGGACCCTTCCCAATCAGGAAACTTATTGGAAAAGCTGCAGTACAGCTCACATTACCAACAGACCTCAAGATACATCCCATCTTCCATGTGTCGCTACTGAAGCCCCATGTTCCTGACCAAGGAATAAGGCCTACCATCCCACCTCCACCTCCTGTACAAGTTGAAGGCGGAGAAGAATATGAGATAAAGGAGATTCTGGATTCTCGTATCCACAGAAGAAGACTCCAATATCTAGTACGATGGAAGAACTATGGGCCCCAAGACGACACCTGGCTGGATACCTCTGATATACATGCCCCTAGACTGATTCGCAATTTTCATGCGAAATACCCGGAAAAAACAGCTCTAGAGGCCTTCAGGAGCTGGCCTTAAGGGGGGGGGGTACTGTAATGTTCTGGTACCTCTGGTACCCCTTATTTCACTTCCCATTCATGTATGCATCCCACCATTCTCTTTTGGTAGGTGCGCATACACCTTTAAGACCGATGCTGTCATCACTGAGCGCCGCAGAGCTATTTCAACCGCCGGCGTTCTCACTCACATGTTCGTTCAACCGTCATGGTTGGATCGTCCCTGTCTGAAGTCAGCATGCCAGATGTTACTCGCTCCTGTATCTCGCTACCTGAACTTGTTCATATCTGATCCTGTGTCTCGCCACCCGATCACTCCCGGCATGCTGCTTTCACCCTTCACTGTTCAACCTGCCTTGAAGCTCATATGCTCACAAGCGTACCTCGCTGTCGGAACCTCGCTACTGATCCCTGTATCCCGCTACCGGATCACTCGCTCATACCGAACCTCTCTACTACTGCTTGCTATTAGTGATAAGTACCCTGCAGGGGAATCCTCCATAAACCTTCCTACTAAGCTTACACTATCTAGCTCTGCATATTAAGGACTGTTACTATCATCTGCACTGCTGTTTAGATTGCTAGCTCTTGAGCCTACTAACATCTATCCTTGCACTGGGTTAGTCTCTCCTGTATGTCATCTGCTATCCTACCACCTACTACCATACATGATTGCTAACCTATCTGCATCCTACCTGTTACCATCTATACTCTCATGAACATTTCTCTCAAGTGCTGTTCACCTATTGTCACTGTTCATACCTGTCTCTTTAGCTCATCACCACTATACTGCTATATACATCTATCACTCCAGGAACATCTTATTGAGTGTGTATATTTGTATGCTGAATCAGACAGGCCACAGTGATGAGTCTTGGGAGTTGGAATTGGTATTTCAACGTATCTCTACATGACTGCTGAGTGGAGTTTTTCTGCAGCTGCAAATCCATCTTGTTTCAGAAAACACAGGAGCGTTACAGGGACACAGACTTTTTTTTAAAGTTCGACCGAACCCGCCGAACACGGACATCCAGGTGTCCGCTCAACTCTATTAGTGAGGTTGAAAAAAGACATCAGTCCATCCAGTTCAACCTATAAACCAACAGCTTACCAGTGTCCACCAAATGCAGCTTACCAGTGCCCACCAAATGCAGACTACCAGTGCCCACCAAATGCAGCCTACCAGTGCCCACCAAATGTAGCTTACCAGTGACCACCAAATGCAGCCTACCAGTGCCCACCAAATGCAGCCTACCAGTGCCCACCAAATGCCAGTGCCCACCAAATGAAGCTTACCAGTGCCGACCAAATGCAGACTACCAGTGCCCACCAAATGCAGCCTACCAGTGCCCACCAAATGTAGCTTACCAGTGACCACCAAATGCAGCCTACCAGTGCCCACCAAATGCAGCCTACCAGTGCCCACCAAATGCCAGTGCCCACCAAATTAAGCTTACCAGTGCCGACCAAATGCAGCCTACCAGTGCCCTCTAAATGCAATTTACCAGTGCCCAACAAATGTAGCTTACCGGTGCCTAGATTACAGAGCTGTAATCTCCCGCTGTGTCACAGAGCTTTTGAATTTCCTGGGCAGCCACTGTAACAAGGTCCTGCCTCCTAGATCGGCTCCTATGATACACGTCATACTGATTTAATTTCCAGGCATTGGATCAGTGTGCCGCCTATTACAGGAGCCAGTCAAGGGGGCGGGACTTTGTTACAGTGGCCGCCCGGCTTTTCACACTCAAGCTCTGTGTCACAGCGGGAGATGCCCGCTATGCAGTGGCGTACCTAGAGCATTTGGCACCCAGGGCAGATCCTATATCTGGCACCCCCCCACTTTAAAATGTAAAAACACCCACATAAATTTGTAATGTTTTCAAGAATATTTATTGCACACATTTCACAGCCACCCCCCCCCCCCCCAATCACAGTGCCCCTTGCAGTCTGCCCCCCCCCCCCCATCTCTCTAATCACATTGCCCCCTTTTGCACTCTCTGCCTCCCCTGCACAGTCCTACCTTTGGCATAAACAGATAGATAATATTGTTAGAAATGTGTTTAAGTTTGAGTAAGAGATTGGAGACTTGCTAAAGGAAATGGTCAGAAACTGTGGACATGGTACAGGAGATGGTCAGAGACTACGGACCTGATACAGGAGATGATCAGAGACTGAGGACATGATACAAGAGCTGGTCAGAGACTGAGGACATGATACAAGAGATGATCAGAGACTGAGGACATGATACAGGAGATGGTCAGAGACTGAGGACATGATACAGGAGATGGTCAGAGACTGCAGACATGATACAAGAGATAGTCAGAAACTACGGACCTGATACAGGAGATGGTCAGAGACTGAGGACATGATACAAGAGATGGTCAGAGACTGAGGACATGATACAAGAGATGGTCAGAGACTGAGGAAACAATACAGGAGATGGTAAGAGATTGCAGACATGATACAAGAGATAGTCAGAGACTAAAGACCTGATACAGGAGATGGTCAGAGACTGAGGACATGATACAAGTGATGGTCAGAGACTGAGGACATGATACAAGAGATGGTCAGAGAATGAGGACATGATACAAGAGATGGTCAGAGACTGAGGACATGATACAAGAGATGGTCAGAGACTGAGGACATGATAAAAAAGATGGTCAGAGACTGAGGACATGATAAAAGAGATGGTCAGAGACTGAGGACATGATACAAGAGATGGTTAGAGACTGAGGACATGATACAAGAGATGGTTAGAGACTGAGGACATGATACAAGAGATGGTGAGAGACTGCGGACATGATAGAAGAGATGGTCTGCGACTGCGGACATGATACAGGAGATGGCCAGAGACTGCGGACCTGATACAGGAGATGGTCAGAGACTGAGGACATGATACAAAAGATGGTCAGAGACTACGGACCTGATACAGGAGATGGTCAGAGACCGAGGACATGATACAAGAGATTGTCAGAGACGGAGGACATGATAGAAGAGATTGTGAGAGACTGCAGACATGATAGAAGAGATGGTCAGCGACTGCGGACATGATACAGGAGATGGTCAGAGACTGCGGACCTGATACAGAAGATCGTCAGAGACTGAGGACATGATACAAGAGATGGTCAGAGACTACGGACCTGATACAGGAGATGGTCAGAGACTGAGGACATGATACAAGAGATGGTCAGAGACTGAGGACATAATAGAAGAGATGGTCAGAGACAGAGGACATGAAACAGGAGATGGTCAGAGACTGCAGACATGATACAAGAGATAGTCAGAGACTACGGACCTGATACAGGAGATGGTCAGAGACTGAGGACATGATACAAGAGATGGTCAAAGACTGAGGACATGATACAAGAGATGGTTAGAGACTGAGGACATGATACAAGAGATGGTCAGAGACTGAGGACATGATACAAGAGATGGTCAGAGATTGAGGACATGATACAGGAGATGGTCAGAGACTGCGGACCTGATACAGGAGATGGTCAGAGACTGAGGACATGATACAAGAGATGGTCAGAGACTACGGACCTGATACAGGAGATGGTCAGAGACTGAGGAAATGATACAAGAGATTGTCAGAGACTGAGGACATGATACAAGAGATGGTGAGAGACTGAGGACATGATAGAAGAGATGGTCAGCGACTGCGGACATGATACAGGAGATGGTCAGAGACTGCGGACCTGATACAGGAGATCGTCAGAGACTGAGGACATGATACAAGAGATGGTCAGAGACTACGGACCTGATACAGGAGATGGTCAGAGACTGAGGAGATGGTACAAGAGATGGTCAGAGACTGAGGACATGATACAAGAGATGGTCAGAGACTGATGACATGAAACAGGAGATGGTCAGACACTGCAGACATGATACAAGAGATAGTCAGAGACTACGGACCTGATACAGGAGATGGTCAGAGACTGAGGACATGATACAAGAGATGGTCAGAGACTGAGGACATGATACAAGAGATGGTTAGAGACTGAGGACATGATACAAGAGATGGTCAGAGACTGAGAACATGATAGAAGAGATGGTCAGAGACTGAGGACATGATACAAGAGATGGTCAGAGACTGAGGACATGATACAAGAGATGGTTAGAGACTGAGGACATGATACAAGAGATGTTTAGAGACTGCGGACATGATGGTCAGAGACTGCGGATATGATACAAGAGATGGTTAGAGACTGAGGACATGATACAAGAGATGGTCAGAGACTGAGGACATGATACAAGAGATGGTCAGAGACTGAGGACATGATACAAGAGATGGTCAGAGACTGAGGACATGATACAAGAGATGGTTAGAGACTGAGGACATGATACAAGAGATGGTTAGAGACTGAGGACATGATACAAGAGATGGTCAGAGACTGAGGACATGATACAAGAGATGGTCAGAGACTGAGGACATGATGCAAGAGATGGTTAGAGACTGAGGACATGATACAAGAGATGGTGAGAGACTGAGGACATGATAGAAGAGATGGTCAGAGACTGCGGACATGATACAGGAGATGGTCAGAGACTGCGGACATGATGGTCAGAGACTGCGGATATGATACAAGAGATGGTTAGAGACTGAGGACATGATACAAGTAAAGCCCCGTACACACGTACCGATCGTCGGCCGACAGAACGTCCTACAAATGTTCGCGGCTGGTGTGTTTGTTGTTTGTCTGTTGAAAAGTGCTCTAAACTTGCCCAGGACATTTGTCTTCCGACAGAAAATGACGTCACTACGTTCCACGCACGTTCGCCGCTACAAAAGAGGAAGTGAGTGTTTGGCCGTGACCCTTCTGGGCATCTCGCGCTGATTTCGGTAGCATTTGTTTGGTTGACGACATTTCGCTATTTTCTGAGACATCGTTCGAGAATTTATTATGGCGACCGTGAATTCGTCCGTTGCTGTCGTTAGTGTTGGAGTTTTGGCTCTGAGACGACGTACGAGCAATAGGAAGAAGAAGCGGACCTCCTGGACGAAAAATTGGTTGCTTAACCGTGATCAATTTTCTCATATGTCCTTGCTGAGGGAGCTCCAGGAAAATAATCCTGATGACTTCAGGAATTATTTGAGGATGACGGATCCCATCTTTTACCGTCTTCTTGCCCTGGTGTCCCCCTATATTCTGAAGCAGGATACTTGTATGCGGCTTGCAATTACTCCTGAGCAAAGGTTAATTGCGACGTTGAGGTATCTTGCAACAGGGAGAAGCCTGCAGGATCTGAAGTTCACCACAGGCATCTCCCCCCAAGCTCTTGGTATCATCATCCCTGAGACCTGCTCTGCCATCATCAAGGTCTTGCAGAAGGACTATATCAAGGTATGTTTGATTTTTTACATTACATTACATGTATTACTAGTTTCACCCGAATTATGATGTTTTTGGATGTACAGCAATTGACACAGGCCATTATTTGTAAACTACCCTCTGTCCGCATGCACATAGTAGTAAAGATGTAGATTATCTTTAACCATTTGTAAAATTACCCACTAACCACCCCACCATTCTCTCCTATGTGTCCCTAAACGCATTGCCTGTTAACAGTATGTCGAATTTATCTAATTTTATTGCTTTCCCTCAAACAATTATTCCTTGGCCAATGTTTTAGTACCTAGTTAATGATTTATCTAAAATACATCAGTCCATCCATTCCCACCTATGATTCTGTATGTTTATGTAATGATGTTAAAACCTTCACTGACCACAAGCCCTTATTGATGTATAAATGCCCAGTTTTACTTACCCATCCCCCACCCACATGCTAAATCTCAAAGTCAGCATATACCAAAGCTCAAGTTCAGAGGTCTTCAAACTATGGCCCACCAGTTGTTCACGAACTTCAATTTCCATCATGCCTAGTCATGTCTGTGAATGTCAGAGAATTACAAGGCCTCATGGGATGTGTAGTTCTGCAACAGCTGGATGGCCGTAGTTTGTAAATCTCAGCTCTAGCTGGTGAGTATAAT
Source organism: Pelophylax lessonae (assembly GCF_965119305.1). Lineage (NCBI taxonomy): Eukaryota > Metazoa > Chordata > Amphibia > Anura > Ranidae > Pelophylax > Pelophylax lessonae. The sequence continues at coordinate 170,614,902 of NC_138779.1, forward strand.
GGGCCATACACACTAGAAGATTGTCAGAACAATTTATCCTTCCGATTTACCAAAACCAAATAATATGAGGTCCAACAAACACTTTCAAATCCTATGCAATCTGGTAGGCCCTTGCACTACATAGAAAAGGTAAATCTGCACAAAAAAGTCTTCAGAGAATCTTCTAGTGTGTATGGCCCTTTACAATATAAGAACAATAGGAGGTTGAAAATAAATGTATGTAGATGTTACATCCCCATATCCAAACCTTTGCCTTCCTGTTGTATATTTTTTTAGCAAGTTGCATAAGCATTTAACAGACAACTGTGTGTGTAATTAATAATGTGATGTGCTCAAGCACTAATTTTATTTTTTTTATTTTTTCCCCACAGTTTCCTTCAAACGCAGAGCAATGGCTGGAGATTTCTGATCAATTTCTGGAGAAGTGGAATTTTCCCAATTGTGGGGGTGCTATTGATGGGAAGCACGTCCGCATTGTCCCCCCTCCGAATTCCGGCACATTTTTTTATAATTATAAAGGTTTTTTTAGTATAGTCATGCTAGCCATAGTTAATGCAAACTATGAGTTTATTTTTTTGGATATTGGCAAAAATGGCCGCAATTCGGATGGGGGAGTTATTGATCAGACGGAGTTCGCTCGTCGTCTAAAGAACGGCACTCTGAACCTGCCATCCAGGGAGCAAACTGTTGAGGGTATGAGCTTTGTGTTTATCGCAGATGAGGCTTTTGCGCTTGGGGAGCATCTCATGAAGCCCTACCCTCAGAGGAACCTCACCCCAGACCAAAGGATTTACAACTACCGGTTGTCCAGAGCTCGCAGAGTTGTGGAGAATGCCTTCGGGATAATGGCCAACCGGTTCCGGATATTCCTGACGTCCATAAACCTGGCACTGTACAAAGTGGATAATGTGGTCTTGTGTTGCTGCATTTTGCACAACTTCCTACGCAGGAATGCACAAAATTATGTATTGCAGCAACTGGATACTGACCCTGCTATGCCAGGTACAAGTGGAGAGGCCCAACCTTCTAACCAAGTGGAGTCCATGCCGTCAATGGAAGTTGGACGGTCAGCATTGGCATCACACAGGGCCCGTCAGATCCGCCAGGAATATCTGGACTATTTCGTGGGGAGAGGAGCTGTGTCCTGGCAGCAATCACTGTCACACACCCATTAATCTTGTTAAAGATTGGACACACAAGATAAATGTCAGAGATATATTATTTTTCAACACATTAAACAAAAATTGCAATGATTCTGTATTGTGGATTATAATCATTTGGGCACATATGCCAAACACAATTATTTGGGTTAATCATGTGTTATATATGTGTGACTTTGGAAGGGTTAATACATTCATCAGTGTGTTTCTTGACTGTAGTCTCTCACCAGCTGATCCAAAGTGATGATGGCCATGTGTTATTTTTTAGCCAGTGGTGTAAATACAAGGGCCTTCTGCACCCCACAAAATGTACACAAACCCTGTCACATTGAGAACTAGGTCACACCCAAGGTTCATCTAATGTCACCTTACATTGGTGTTCATTGTCCAGAAGTTGCCCATACTATATATTTCATAAAATACATTAGAGTATTAACAAAGTACCTACACCTGTTATGTTGTGTTCATTTATGACATCCTTCTCACTGCCCACCAATGTTAGGATATGTCAGTGTTATGTGAAACTTGATCATTGTTCATCTCAAAGTGTTATATATATAGGTAATGGAAAGTGAACTAGAGCAACGAACAAGCAATACACTATAGATTACACTGATCTCCCTACACTGATTGCTACTGGCAATATCAATGCCATATTGAATCCTAGGACTGCTAGTACCTTGAGTGTTGAGTCACACTTATGCGATGCGGGAAGTCTGCGACTTTGCAGCCTTCCAGCATTGCATAAGGGTGACCCGACACTTACTTTTTGCACAGGATTGTATTCCACAAGTGTTAAGCACTGTGCGATCCAATCCAGATACATCAGAAATAAAGGGTCATGTGCGACTTGTATGCGTGTTCAGTGCGAATGTAGCCATACAAAGTGTATGTCTCAATTCACACTGCACATCTGATGGCATGTAATATCGTAGCGCACTGCTCCTTTATTACATGCGATCAGATGTTCATGCGAAAATCAGCTATACAGTTTGTATGGCTCAATTCGCACTGCACTCGCACAAAAGTCGCACATGATGCATTTATTCAGCCGCATCAGGATAGGATCGCACAGTCGTTCAAACTTGTGTGATCCGATCCTGTGTGAAATGTCAGATCGCACTGTGATATGCGTTAAAACTGGGGGTATCTTTAACATTTCATTGACACCTCCAGCAACTCGCATATGGCAGTGTCCAAAATGCTTTCATTAACATGTAAATATGTGAATAGGACAGCCATCATACATTTAGTGCTTCTTTACACAGCTTTAGACCTCGACCCCCCAACGAAAGTCTAATAAAGAATTGAACACACAATGTTGAATGTAAAAATGTTTTGTATCAAACATTCACAGGGTTAGGGTTAGGGTTAGGGTTAGGGTTAGGGTTAGGGTGTTGTAAAGTGCTTTTCCCAAACTTGGGTACACTCTTTAACATCTGAGTGTAATTAAAATGCCATAAAACATTATAAAAAATTTGTAACATCAGGAACATCCCAATACAAACATTAAAAACGTAGTAAAATTGTGGCTTAAAATTTGCCAATCATGTCCACAAAATTGCGCATTTTGATTTGTAATGCCGTTGCAGTCTCCTTTATTTGTTCCAGGTCTGCGCAGCATTGGAGAGCCTCACGGGTCAATTTGGCTAATGTGCAACTATGTAAAACATGGTCTGTAAAAAAAAAAAAAAAATGAGTCAATGTGAATCACCTACATGAGGTCATAATAATAGAGAAACATTTGGTGTCCAGGTAATCTTAAATTCCTCTCGAGTTAATACCTACCCTGTTCTTATGCTCTTTTGCCCTAGGCTCTTCTTCTTCCTCCTGTCCTCCTCCGATGCTGTTGCTGATGATTCTGCCGGTCTCCTGAGCTTACTATAGATTTATTAGGGGTGTGAACGCATGATGACGTCATTGTGAGGGCATGGTCGTAATGTATATATATTAAGATGCAGAGACCAGAGACGGGCAGAATGCACGGCAACAGCATCGGAGGAGGACAGGAGGAAGAAGAAGAGCCTAGGGCAAAAGAGCAGACAACATAAGAGCAGAAGATTGGACAGCAGAAGAGTGGAGAGGAGAAGATCCAAAGAGCAGAGTGGAGAAGACCGGATGAAGATATTTAAGAACATTTCATAAACGTCTCCTGTCGTTATTCACATACACTTCCATTTATGTGGTTAATGTGTAGGGGTACTATGTACCCCATACCCATTCACATAGGGATTGGGGTCTGGGATCTGGGGGCCACCCTTTGTTAAAGGTTGCTTCCAAAGTCCTAGGAACCCCCTGGCCGCATGACCCCCCAAAACCACCAGACAGGGTTGTGGGGATGAGGCCCTTGTCCTCCTCTACATGGGAGCAAGGTGCTTTTGTGTGTGCGGTGCAGAGGCCCCCTGGCCCAAAGCAACAAAACCCCCCCATGTTGAGGGCATGTGTCCTGCTGTGGTCCAGGGGGTGTTTGGTCCGCTTGCTCGTTCTCTTTCCTGGCCTGACAAGCTGCATGCTTGGATAAGGGTCTGGTAGGGGTTTTGGGGGTAACCCACGCTGTCTTTTTGTTGTGGGCATACCCTCAAACTCAATAACACACACAAAAGGCCTGGTTGTAAACTTGGGGTGGACACCCACGGTGGGTTCTTCAATTTTTTGGTGTAGTTCCCCCTCAAAAATCTTCACAACGCAAGTGGCCCCGCAAGTCAGAGCATCCTGATCCGACTTACGGTGCGACTTCCATTCAAATAAAGAGGCTCCCATAGGGAACTAGTGTTGTAAATTGGAGGCTAAAAATAACACTGATAAAAATCATTCTGAAAAAACCTACGTGGGCACACAATTGGCTCTTGGACACTTGGTCCTGGTTCCTCCACAGTTTCGGAAGTGGCTTCCATGCTGCTTGCCAAGTTGCCAGGAGATCGGGGTTCTGACATGGCTGGGGATGCCACATCCTGGCATGATGCAACATCTGCAATGTAAATTTGTAAGGGAATACAAGAATATAAGGTTAAACAATCATTGCAAATACACATATTTCTATGATCCCACTACACAAAAATCTGTGACTACCAACCTTCTTGTTGCTCTGGTGTCTGGTCACTTGTTGGCTCCACCAGAATCACCTCAGGCATAATGTCTTCATCTACATAATACAAAACATTGGCCATATCATAAAAGTCACAAGAGGTACATTTGTTAGGACATGGTGCCCTGCTTGATAGCTCTTTTAGTAACAAATATGAAGACATGTACATGGTTATCTACGAAAAATATGGTACATTAATGTTTGACAGTGCATAGGAACCAATTACCTTTAGTGGAATCTGTGCCACCATCTGGGCCCATGTCCTCCTCTTCTTCCACAACTGCCGATGGAGCTGCCAAACCTCTCCTCCTCCTTTCCCATTGTTTGGCACGGAGTTTACGTTTTTCTCCTATTTAAAGGTTTGAATAATAATCTGTGATTAATAGGAATGTTTGCTGAGAAGATTCGTGCAGGAAAGAACGTTCGTTGCAACACAATACATATATTTTTAACTATGGCTTCCTGACTTTTAATGTCATATACTAAAACATCATCAATAGATCGATCTAATCACGACATGACAACTAAAATGAGTAATCTAACTTTTTACATAGACATTATAATCTAGACATGTTAATACAACATACACCAAATTATAAAAAACATATTGCATGATTAAAAAAATAAATAAAAAATAAAACTTACTTTTTTTCAAAATCCGATGGATTTGGGAAAGCTGATCCTGCTCACGGTGTTTCAGGTCAGACCACCGTTTCCGAATCTGATCTTTCGATCGCTCCACACCGAATTTTTTTACCAAACAGGCCACCACCTTGTCCATGATGCCATCTTTCCTGGCATTGGGCCGATCGTAATTTGCCAACTTGCTATCATAATCCATTTTTTCTAAAATGGAGACCATCTCCACCATTTCTGGCTTTGACATGGGTGTAGCCCTTGATTTTCGGGTGGCCCAATCACTTCGGCCCACACTAATTGAGCTCCCAGATTGTTGAGACATTATTCTTGATTACAAGATTTTTCCACTGCTTCAGGTGTGAGTGCCGCATGTAGGCCTGATCTTCGGCACGTACACACCCCTGCACAAGCCTGCCACTGGAGGAGGAGTTGACGCCTGCGCTGTATTTAAAGGACGCCAGATCGTTCGGCCGACGATTCGCTAGCGGACATATCGAGAGTTGGAGCACGATCGAGCGGCGAATCACGACTTTTCCCCACAAACAAAGGTACGACTCTTTTAATAGAAAGTGTGTGTTTTGGGCCCTATACAGCTTTTATTAGGAATATCTTTATTATGTGCCAAAATACATGCTATTTTAATATGTTTTGTGTTGTTTTGTGTCTTGCAGGCATATACTGTCCTGCAATATGGTGGACAATTTCACCAGCCATAATTTCCTCATCAGCTTCATTGATGAATTCAGGCAACTGCCGTGTTTGTGGCAAGTCAAGTCCGCAGATTATAAAAATAGAAAACTCAGAAAACAGGCCATGGAACATTTGGTGGCCTTCTACAAGCCCGTCTGTCCTGGGGCAAATTTTAATTATATCCGCAAAAAAATAAACAGTATTCGCACTGCCTACAGGCGGGAGTTAAAAAAAATAGAGGAGTCCACCCAGTCTGGAGCAGGTGCACGGAATGTATATGTACCACGGCTGTGGTACTATGATAACATGCGATTCCTGGCAGACACCATGGAATCAAGGCCGTCAATTTCAACACTGCCTTCTACTTCGGCAGAGGGCTCAGTGTCGGTTGATCCAAGCCAGGATGAGGATTTCCTGGAGGAGAGTTTTACTCAGGTATGGCATTTCACAATATATTGTCTGCTAAAATGTAATCATGTAACAAAATTATAAGATAAACCATAATTGACCCTTTATGTAAACGGGCATAGCAAGGGGTTGGCATGACAGGCAACCGCCAGGGGCGCAGGCCAAGGGGGGTGGGTCACAAAAACATTGGCATTGTTTTATTGTTTATTTTAACAATCCACTCAGCCTGCACACCCCAGAACCCCCAGTTTGCAGGCGGATTCATGCAGGTGTAAAACATTGAGAGCTGCTTCATGCAGGTGTAAAACATTGAGAGCTGCTTCATGCAGGTGTAAAATATTGAGAGCTGCTTCATGCAGGTGTAAAACATTGAGAGCAGCTGAGCCAAAAGACCAGGAGACTGAGACTGCCTCTCACTGCATCCCCAGCACACCTCTGGTCTTACAAACACTGCTGCATCCCCAGCACACCTCTGGTCTTACAAACACTGCTGCATCCCCAGCACACCTCTGGTCTTACAAACACTGCTGCATCCCCAGCACACCTCTGGTCTTACAAACACTGCTGCACCCCCAGCACACCTCTGGTCCTAACAAACACTGCTGTAGCCTCAGCATTCCTCTGGCTCAACCTTTTTTAATACAAAACTAACAGCTCCTGCAAATGATACATCCATCCTTGCTTCCATGTCTCTGGTCTCTCACTCTGGGTCAGCAAGGCAGGTGGCTTCCTTATTCTTGTTTCCCTGCACTGCTTCACCCTCAATGCCCTACATCAAGCCCTCTGCAAGTTCAGGCCCCTCTCTCTCTGCAACCCCCTCCTCTCTCTCTCACACCCCCTCTTTCTCTCCCTCTCTCTATCTCTCAACCCTCTCTTTATTTTTCACACCTGAGACAATGATTGCCCACTAGAGAGCTCTACACTGGGCAAACAAGGGGCAAATTAGAAACTTTTAATGCCCTTTAATTTTTTTTTGGGGGGGTGGGTTACAGTTTTACATTGATCTTGGGGGGGGGGGGGTTGTTGCCAAATACAGCTCCTCAACAAGGGCACTGGAGACCCTAGATACGCCACTGTATGTAAAGTCTGCTATTTGTTCACAATAATATAACAAACATGCATTTTTATATACACTATAACATTCTAATCAATTGTTCATTTCATCAACAGGGAAGTGTCACTGAGGAGGAGCCAGGTTGCAGCCAGGAGCCTGGGGAGCCTGCGGAGCCTGAGGAGCCTGTGGAACTATTTCCACCACCACCTCCTCCTGCCAAACGGAGGCAAAAGAGGAAGCACGTGGATGACATAACCGATGAATTTATCCAGGAGGCCACCATAGCCCTACGTCGGAAACCGGAGGCCAATGAGTCCTTCGGCAACATGACGGCAAAAATTTTGGATAAGGTGGACCTCAGGCAGTGTCAGTATGCCAGAAAAATTATTCTTGATGTGCTGCAAAAGGCTGAAAACGGCATACTTACTGAGCACAGCCATGCATGCCAGGAGCACCCGTGCCCTCCACCTCCACAACACCCACCACCTCGCCAAATGCCACATGGCCAGTGGCAATATGGCCAGCAGGATCCAAACCTGCCCTCATGGCAACCTGATTACAGTTACCAGCAACTTTAATTTTTGTAACCCCCTATTATTTATTTTACCCCTGTTTGCCAGTTTCTAGTTTAATTTTGTCCAAATTGAACTTTTTTATGTTTAGTTTATTATACGGAGAGTATTGATGTTTGCTTTGGTTTTTTTTTGCTGAGATCCAAAAAATAAAGAAAATGAAAATAAAAAATGGCCTATCTGAATTTGTTAACATGTTGAATATTGTGCATAACCTGAAAAATATGTTTTAGACATTAATTCATACAAGAATAAAGGGTCATATCAATAGTTAGATCTTTGGTGTGAAAATACAAAAATAATGGTGAAGAGTTCAAATTATTTAATTATAAATTTTGATAGAACAGATAGAATAGACAAACATTATCTTCATCATAACAGAACACATGCCTTTTTATTAGAAAAGTATGGCATTATGAGCAGCATCTTCCTTCTTCTCACATTTATCAAGATGAGCATGTGCTCCGCATTTCACCTATTTCTTGGACTTCCGCGAGCCGAAAGTTCTTTCTGAATAAAATGTTGAGTTTACTAGAGAAAATTCTTCCGGGAACTCATTTGGTTTGATCATGCGTGTTGGGATTTGTAGCTGTGTGTCGGCCGAATTGTGTACTGACAGGCGAACAATCGTCCGTTCTGGTGTCGGCATACAAAAATTTTCATGTTTGCAAGAAAGACTTTTGTCCGCGGATTGTGCGCAGACATCTGTCGGAGGCACCATACTAACACGCGTACAATCGGCAGATCCTTCGTCCACCGACGTTTGTATGCCGACGATCGGTACGTGTGTACGGGCCTTCATGGTCAGAGACTGAGGACATGATGGAAGAGATGGTCAGTGACTGCGGATATGATACAGGAGATGGTCAGAGACTGCGGACATGATGGTCAGAGACTGCGGATATGATACAAGAGATGGTTAGAGACTGAGGACATGATACAAGAGATGGTCAGAAACTGAGGACATGATACAAGAGATGGTCAGAGACTGAGGACATGATACAAGAGATGGTTAGAGACTGAGGACATGATACAAGAGATGGCTAGAGACTGAGGACATGATACAAGAGATGGTGAGAGACTGTGGACATGATACAAGAGATGGTCAGCGACTGCGGATATGATACAGGAGATGGTCAGAGACTGCGAACATGATGGTCAGAGACTGCGGATATGATACAAGAGATGGTTAGAGACTGAGGACATGATACAAGAGATGGTAAGAGACTGAGGACATGACACAAGAGATGGTCAGAGACTGAGGACATGATACAAGAGATGGTTAGAGACTGAGGACATGATACAAGAGATGGTTAGAGACTGAGGACATGATACAAGAGATGGTCAGAGACTGAGGACATGATACAAGAGATGGTCAGAGACTGAGGACATGATGCAAGAGATGGTTAGAGACTGAGGACATGATACAAGAGATGGTGAGAGACTGAGGACATGATAGATGAGATGGTCAGAGACTGCGGACATGATACAGGAGATGGTCAGAGACTGCGGACATGATGGTCAAAGACTGCGGATATGATACAAGAGATGGTTAGAGACTGAGGACATGATACAAGAGATGGTCAGAGACTGAAGACATGATACAAGAGATGGTTAGAGACTGAGGACATAATACAAGAGATGGTCAGAGACTGAGGACATGATGCAAGAGATGGTTAGAGACGTAGGACATGATACAAGAGATGGTTAGAGACTGAGGACATGATACAAGAGATGGTGAGAGACTGCGGACATGATAGAAGAGATGGTCTGCGACTGCGGACATGATACAGGAGATGGCCAGAGACTGCGGACCTGATACAGGAGATGGTCAGAGACTGAGGACATGATACAAAAGATGGTCAGAGACTACGGACCTGATACAGGAGATGGTCAGAGACCGAGGACATGATACAAGAGATTGTCAGAGACGGAGGACATGATAGAAGAGATTGTGAGAGACTGCAGACATGATAGAAGAGATGGTCAGCGACTGCGGACATGATACAGGAGATGGTCAGAGACTGCGGACCTGATACAGGAGATCGTCAGAGACTGAGGACATGATACAAGAGATGGTCAGAGACTACGGACCTGATACAGGAGATGGTCAGAGACTGAGGACATGATACAAGAGATGGTCAGAGACTGAGGACATAATAGAAGAGATGGTCAGAGACTGAGGACATGAAACAGGAGATGGTCAGAGACTGCAGACATGATACAAGAGATAGTCAGAGACTACGGACCTGATACAGGAGATGGTCAGAGACTGAGGACATGATACAAGAGATGGTCAAAGACTGAGGACATGATACAAGAGATGGTTAGAGACTGAGGACATGATACAAGAGATGGTCAGAGACTGAGGACATGATACAAGAGATGGTCAGAGATTGAGGACATGATACAGGAGATGGTCAGAGACTGCGGACCTGATACAGGAGATGGTCAGAGACTGAGGACATGATACAAGAGATGGTCAGAGACTACGGACCTGATACAGGAGATGGTCAGAGACTGAGGAAATGATACAAGAGATTGTCAGAGACTGCGGACATGATACAAGAGATGGTGAGAGACTGAGGACATGATAGAAGAGATGGTCAGCGACTGCGGACATGATACAGGAGATGGTCAGAGACTGCGGACCTGATACAGGAGATCGTCAGAGACTGAGGACATGATACAAGAGATGGTCAGAGACTACGGACCTGATACAGGAGATGGTCAGAGACTGAGGAGATGGTACAAGAGATGGTCAGAGACTGAGGACATGATACAAGAGATGGTCAGAGACTGATGACATGAAACAGGAGATGGTCAGACACTGCAGACATGATACAAGAGATAGTCAGAGACTACGGACCTGATACAGGAGATGGTCAGAGACTGAGGACATGATACAAGAGATGGTCAGAGACTGAGGACATGATACAAGAGATGGTTAGAGACTGAGGACATGATACAAGAGATGGTCAGAGACTGAGAACATGATAGAAGAGATGGTCAGAGACTGAGGACATGATACAAGAGATGGTCAGAGACTGAGGACATGATACAAGAGATGGTTAGAGACTGAGGACATGATACAAGAGATGTTTAGAGACTGCGGACATGATGGTCAGAGACTGCGGATATGATACAAGAGATTGTTAGAGACTGAGGACATGATACAAGAGATGGTCAGAGACTGAGGACATGATACAAGAGATGGTCAGAGACTGAGGACATGATACAAGAGATGGTTAGAGACTGAGGACATGATACAAGAGATGGTTAGAGACTGAGGACATGATACAAGAGATGGTCAGAGACTGAGGACATGATACAAGAGATGGTCAGAGACTGAGGACATGATGCAAGAGATGGTTAGAGACTGAGGACATGATACAAGAGATGGTGAGAGACTGAGGACATGATAGAAGAGATGGTCAGAGACTGCGGACATGATACAGGAGATGGTCAGAAACTGCGGACATGATGGTCAGAGACTGCGGATATGATACAAGAGATGGTTAGAGACTGAGGACATGATACAAGTAATGGTCAGAGACTGAGGACATGATGGAAGAGATGGTCAGTGACTGCGGATATGATACAGGAGATGGTCAGAGACTGCGGACATGATGGTCAGAGACTGCGGATATGATACAAGAGATGGTTAGAGACTGAGGACATGATACAAGAGATGGTCAGAAACTGAGGACATGATACAAGAGATGGTCAGAGACTGAGGACATGATACAAGAGATGGTTAGAGACTGAGGACATGATACAAGAGATGGTCAGAGACTGAGGACATGATACAAGAGATGGTTAGAGACTGAGGACATGATACAAGAGATGGCTAGAGACTGAGGACATGATACAAGAGATGGTGAGAGACTGTGGACATGATACAAGAGATGGTCAGCGACTGCGGATATGATACAGGAGATGGTCAGAGACTGCGAACATGATGGCCAGAGACTGCGGATATGATACAAGAGATGGTTAGAGACTGAGGACATGATACAAGAGATGGTAAGAGACTGAGGACATGACACAAGAGATGGTCAGAGACTGAGGACATGATACAAGAGATGGTTAGAGACTGAGGACATGAAACAAGAGATGGTTAGAGACTGAGGACATGATACAAGAGATGGTCAGAGACTGAGGACATGATACAAGAGATGGTCAGAGACTGAGGACATGATGCAAGAGATGGTTAGAGACTGAGGACATGATACAAGAGATGGTGAGAGACTGAGAACATGATAGAAGAGATGGTCAGAGACTGAGGACATGATACAAGAGATGGTCAGAGACTGAGGACATGATACAAGAGATGGTTAGAGACTGAGGACATGATACAAGAGATGGTAAGAGACTGAGGACATGACACAAGAGATGGTCAGAGACTGAGGACATGATACAAGAGATGGTTAGAGACTGAGGACATGATACAAGAGATGGTCAGAGACTGAGGACATGATGCAAGAGATGGTTAGAGACTGAGGACATGATACAAGAGATGGTGAGAGACTGAGGACATGATAGATGAGATGGTCAGAGACTGCGGACATGATACAGTAGATGGTCAGAGACTGTGGACATGATGGTCAAAGACTGCGGATATGATACAAGAGATGGTTAGAGACTGAGGACATGATACAAGAGATGGTCAGAGACTGAAGACATGATACAAGAGATGGTTAGAGACTGAGGACATAATACAAGAGATGGTCAGAGACTGAGGACATGATGCAAGAGATGGTTAGAGACGTAGGACATGATACAAGAGATGGTGAGAGACTGAGGACATGATACAGGAGATGGTCAGAGACTGCAGAAATGATGGTCAGAGACTGCGAATATGATACAAGAGATGGTTAGAGACTGAGGACATGATACAAGAGATGGTTAGAGACTGAGGACATGATACAAGAGAGGGTTAGAGACTGAGGACATGATTCATGAGATGGTTAGAGACTGAGGACATGATACAAGAGATGGTCAGAGACTGAGGACATGATAAAAGAGATGGTCAGAGACTGAGGAGATGATACAAGAGATGGTCAGAGACTGAGGACATGATGCAAGAGATGGTTAGAGACTGAGGACATGATACAAGAGATGGTGAGAGACTGAGGACATGATAGAAGAGATGGTCAGAGACTACGGACATGATACAGGAGATAGTCAGAGACTGCGGACATGATGGTCAGAGACTGCGGATATGATACAAGAGATGGTTAGAGACTGAGGACATGATACAAGAGATGGTCAGAGACTGAGGACATGATACAAGAGATGGTTAGAGACTGAGGACATGATACAAGAGATGGTCAGAGACTGAGGACATTGTACAAAAGATGGTCAGAGACTGAGGACATGATATAAGAGATGGTGAGAGCCTGAGGACATGATAGAAGAGATGGTCAGAGACTGCGGACATGATGGTCAGAGACTGCGGATATGATACAAGAGATGGTTAGAGACTGAGGACATGATACAAGAGATGGTCAGAGACTGAGGACATGATACAAGAGATGGTTAGAGACTGAGGACATGATACAAGAGATGGTCAGAGACTGAGGACATTGTACAAGAGATGGTCAGAGACTGAGGACATGATGCAAGAGATGGTTAGAGACGTAGGACATGATACAAGAGATGGTGAGAGACTGAGGACATGATACAGGAGATGGTCAGAGACTGCAGACATGATGGTCAGAGACTGCGAATATGATACAAGAGATGGTTAGAGACTGAGGACATGATACAAGAGATGGTCAGAGACTGAGGACATGATAGAAGAGATGGTCAGCGACTGCGGATATGATAGAGGGGATGGTCAGAGACTGCGGACATGATGGTCAGAGACTGCGGATATGATACAAGAGATGGTTAGAGACTGAGGACATGATACAAGAGATGGTCAGAGACTGAGGACATGATACAAGAGATGGTTAGAGACTGAGGACATGATACAAGAGAGGGTTAGAGACTGAGGACATGATTCATGAGATGGTTAGAGACTGAGGACATGATACAAGAGATGGTCAGAGACTGAGGACATGATAGAAGAGATGGTCAGAGACTGAGGAGATGATACAAGAGATGGTCAGAGACTGAGGACATGATGCAAGAGATGGTTAGAGACTGAGGACATGATACAAGAGATGGTGAGAGACTGAGGACATGATAGAAGAGATGGTCAGCGACTGCGGATATGATAGAGGGGATGGTCAGAGACTGCGGACATGATGGTCAGAGACTGCGGATATGATACAAGAGATGGTTAGAGACTGAGGACATGATACAAGAGATGGTCAGAGACTGAGGACATGATACAAGAGATGGTTAGAGACTGAGGACATGATACAAGAGAGGGTTAGAGACTGAGGACATGATTCATGAGATGGTTAGAGACTGAGGACATGATACAAGAGATGGTCAGAGACTGAGGACATGATAAAAGAGATGGTCAGAGACTGAGGAGATGATACAAGAGATGGTCAGAGACTGAGGACATGATGCAAGAGATGGTTAGAGACTGAGGACATGATACAAGAGATGGTGAGAGACTGAGGACATGATAGAAGAGATGGTCAGAGACTGCGGACATGATACAGGAGATAGTCAGAGACTGCGGACATGATGGTCAGAGACTGCGGATATGATACAAGAGATGGTTAGAGACTGAGGACATGATACAAGAGATGGTCAGAGACTGAGGACATGATACAAGAGATGGTTAGAGACTGAGGACATGATACAAGAGATGGTCAGAGACTGAGGACATTGTACAAAAGATGGTCAGAGACTGAGGACATGATACAAGAGATGGTGAGAGCCTGAGGACATGATAGAAGAGATGGTCAGAGACTGCGGACATGATGGTCAGAGACTGCGGATATGATACAAGAGATGGTTAGAGACTGAGGACATGATACAAGAGATGGTCAGAGACTGAGGACATGATACAAGAGATGGTTAGAGACTGAGGACATGATACAAGAGATGGTCAGAGACTGAGGACATTGTACAAGAGATGGTCAGAGACTGAGGACATGATGCAAGAGATGGTTAGAGACGTAGGACATGATACAAGAGATGGTGAGAGACTGAGGACATGATACAGGAGATGGTCAGAGACTGCAGACATGATGGTCAGAGACTGCGAATATGATACAAGAGATGGTTAGAGACTGAGGACATGATACAAGAGATGGTCAGAGACTGAGGACATGATAGAAGAGATGGTCAGCGACTGCGGATATGATAGAGGGGATGGTCAGAGACTGCGGACATGATGGTCAGAGACTGCGGATATGATACAAGAGATGGTTAGAGACTGAGGACATGATACAAGAGATGGTCAGAGACTGAGGACATGATACAAGAGATGGTTAGAGACTGAGGACATGATACAAGAGAGGGTTAGAGACTGAGGACATGATTCATGAGATGGTTAGAGACTGAGGACATGATACAAGAGATGGTCAGAGACTGAGGACATGATAGAAGAGATGGTCAGAGACTGAGGAGATGATACAAGAGATGGTCAGAGACTGAGGACATGATGCAAGAGATGGTTAGAGACTGAGGACATGATACAAGAGATGGTGAGAGACTGAGGACATGATAGAAGAGATGGTCAGAGACTGCGGACATGATACAGGAGATAGTCAGAGACTGCGGACATGATGGTCAGAGACTGCGGATATGATACAAGAGATGGTTAGAGACTGAGGACATGATACAAGAGATGGTCAGAGACTGAGGACATGATACAAGAGATGGTTACAGACTGAGGACATGATGCAAGAGATGGTCAGAGACTGAGGACATTGTACAAAAGATGGTCAGAGACTGAGGACATGATACAAGAGATGGTGAGAGCCTGAGGACATGATAGAAGAGATGGTCAGAGACTGCGGACATGATGGTCAGAGACTGCGGATATGATACAAGAGATGGTTAGAGACTGAGGACATGATACAAGAGATGGTCAGAGACTGAGGACATGATACAAGAGATGGTTAGAGACTGAGGACATGATACAAGAGATGGTCAGAGACTGAGGACATTGTACAAGAGATGGTCAGAGACTGAGGACATGATGCAAGAGATGGTTAGAGACGTAGGACATGATACAAGAGATGGTGAGAGACTGAGGACATGATACAGGAGATGGTCAGAGACTGCAGACATGATGGTCAGAGACTGCGAATATGATACAAGAGATGGTTAGAGACTGAGGACAGGATACAAGAGATGGTCAGAGACTGAGGACATGATAGAAGAGATGGTCAGCGACTGCGGATATGATAGAGGAGATGGTCAGAGACTGCGGACATGATGGTCAGAGACTGCGGATATGATACAAGAGATGGTTAGAGACTGAGGACATGATACAAGAGATGGTCAGAGACTGAGGACATGATACAAGAGATGGTTAGAGACTGAGGACATGATACAAGAGAGGGTTAGAGACCGAGGACATGATTCATGAGATGGTTAGAGACTGAGGACATGATACAAGAGATGGTCAGAGACTGAGGACATGATAGAAGAGATGGTCAGAGACTGAGGAGATGATACAAGAGATGGTCAGAGACTGAGGACATGATGCAAGAGATGGTTAGGGACTGAGGACATGATACAAGAGATGGTGAGAGACTGAGGACATGATAGAAGAGATGGTCAGAGACTGCGGACATGATACAGGAGATAGTCAGAGACTGCGGACATGATGGTCAGAGACTGCGGATATGATACAAGAGATGGTTAGAGAATGAGGACATGATACAAGAGATGGTCAGAGACTGAGGACATGATACAAGAGATGGTTAGAGACTGAGGACATGATACAAGAGATGGTCAGAGACTGAGGACATTGTACAAAAGATGGTCAGAGACTGAGGACATGATACAAGAGATGGTGAGAGCCTGAGGACATGATAGAAGAGATGGTCAGAGACTGCGGACAAGATACAGGAGATGGTCAGACACTGCGGATATGATACAAGAGATGGTTATAGACTCAGGACTTGATATAAGAGATGGTCAGACACTGCGGACGTGATACGAGATGGTCAGGGACTGCAGACACGATAGAAGATAGAATATAGAAGAGCACTAGGGGGGCCGGAGAGCACAGGGGAAGCAGAGAGCACTGGAGGAGCTGAAGGGAAGGGGGAATGGGGGGGAATTGGGGGGACTGGAGAGAATTAAAGGGGGGGGGGGTTGGAAAGCATTGCAAGGGGGTTGAAAGGCGCAGGGGGTGGAGAGCACTGGGGGGAACAGGGAGCACTGGGGGGGGGCAGGGAAAACCAGGGGGATGGAGAGCACTGGGGGAGGGGGGGAACTGGAGAGCACTGGCGGACCTGGAAATCACTGAGGGGGGAGCTAGGGAGCACAGGAGGGTGGAGAGCACTGGGGGAGCCAGAGAGCATGGGGGGGATGAAAAGCACTGTAGGGATCTGAAGAGCATTGGGGGCTAAAGAGCATTGGGGGTCAAAGAGCACTGAGGGGGGGGTTAAGAGCACTGAGGGGGGGGGGGCTGGAGAGCACTAGGGGGGCAGCAAAAGAAGTTGTATAGGAGGGGGATGGGGCAGCTGCATATAGAGGAATTGATCTTTCCCTATTCTTCCTGCACCGTGCTGAATGCCTGCAGGAGAGAGAGGACTAAAAGAATAGGGAAAGATCAATTCCTCTATATGCAGCTGCCCCATCCCCCTCCTATACAACACACACACTCGGCTCGGGCACTCACCTTCTTCCCACCGCGGCTCTGCGCCCCCCCCGCGAGCAGTGTGTACTGAAGGAGCTGCCTTCACACTGAGATGCGGGCAGGACACCGGCTGACACACCCCCAGTAAGTGGCCCCCGCCCCCCCCGTACATCACTGCTGCTGGAGGAGGGGGAGGACTCTGCCACTGGAGCTTTGGCGCCCCTCCTCCGCCTCAGGTTGCGATGCACCCGGTGCACTCGCCCAGGATCGACCCTGCTTCGCACAGAGATGGATACATGGGGACAGCGCTTCACCTGAAGGACTCTGCAAACTGAAAACACTACAGGTAATTTATCCACCGAGAAGAATTAAAATGCCATATTGATCAAAGAAAAAAAAAAACTGAATTTTTGACTTACCGTAAAATCCTTTTCTCAGAAGTTCATTGACAGACACAGCTCCATATTCTTCTTGACCATTGGGTTATGCTGCCCCCTACAGGAGTAGGACACAAGGCAGGAAAAAACTTTACCATGCCTATGGTGCAGTCCCTGCAGGCATACACCCACAAACTCTGCTATAGGCTTCAGTTTTGTTGCAAGCAGTGTTTAGAAGAAAAAGCTCCATTCCACTCATAATTAGAGAGGCGGGTGCTGCGCCTGGCAATGAACTTCAGAAAAAAGGATTTTACAGTAAGTCAAAAATCCAGTTTTCTCTATCATTCATTCATATTCTTCTTGATCATTGGGACGTCCCAAAGCAGTATTTGCATGAGGGGAGGGAAAAACAATGCAGAAAAGAAGGTCATTCCCACAACGGCTAAACTTGGCCAAACAGGTAACACGAAGCTCAACCAGGAACAAATGGAGCTCACCTAGAAACAACATACACCCTCAAAGAGACATATTGCTCTTTTAAATAGAAGTAAAAAAATGGAAATAATAACCGCGCTAATGGAGATCAAAATTAAAAAGCTGCAACTTCAAGTGTGACCACACCCCAGTGAAATAATTGTATATCAAGTCGTGCTAAAAGTGAATAATGGAAAATTAAAGTCCATATAAGTCCATAAATTGGTGAGATCCTCAGTTTTCAAACCGGGCTCCTTATGGGTGTATGCTTACCAGAAAAGGTAAATTTAAATGCAGGTTCTCTGTAATGAATCTTGTCCCCTTGATGGAAGGCCAGAACCAGTAAGCTCGTAGTGATTCAGTGGTCTTTGAATCATGAAATTAAATAAAAACCGCAATAGCGTAAAACCCAACAAATGATTTTATGTGACTAGTAACACCAATGTGATCATTCAATGGTTAGCTCAAAAAATTAAGTTGCGTTGATATAACCACCACCAATGTGAATGCTCACAAACTGATAGTTAGAAAAAAAGAAAATATTATATTGAAAAGAAAAAAGAAGTAAATCCCATGCAATAGGACACCTGAAAGGTACCTCTTACCAAAGTGAGTAAGGGCAATCGCATATATCAATCAAGAGTTTGTGCTATCCTTCACCAGCTGAAATCGCCTCTTACCATGTGAAGGCAGTAAAAACGCCAAAGTGAATGGGAGTAATAAAATAAAACACTTTATCTTCCATGCTTGTCCTTCACCAGCTAAAATTGCCTCTTACCAAATACAAGTTTTAAACAAGCCAAAGTGTATCAAGGCAGTCACGTGTAACACTTCAGAACTAGTGCTAGCCTTCACCAGTAGAAATCGCCTCTTACCAAATGTAGATGATATAAACGCCTGTAAATAGACCAGACTCCATGGATAGAGACGCTTGTAATGAAGCAAGTTCTAACCCAGATAACTCCAAAGGATGGCCACAAGGTAATCACCGCCATAAAAAGAGAACAGCTTCCATAGTGTAAAACCGCTTTAAATTTTATTAAAAATAAACAAATAAAACTCTCAATTGGTCAGGAAGTACAGAGCATTGATGGTATAGCCGCCGGCCGGACGACTCCGCTCGTCCGCACTTCCTAATCGCAGTCAGATGACGTCAGTACGCCGTGTCCCTTTGAAAACGTCATCTGTGACGAAACGTCGTAAGGGACACGGCGTACTGACGTCATCTGACTGCGATTAGGAAGTGCGGACGAGCGGAGTCTTCCGGCCGGAGGCTATACCATCAATGCTCTGTACTTCCTGACCAATTGTGAGTTTTATTTGTTTATTTTTAATAAAATTTAAAGCGGTTTTACACTATGGAAGCTGTTCTCTTTTTATGGCGGTGATCACCTTGTGGCCATCCTTTGGAGTTATCTGGGTTAGAACTTGCTTCATTACAAGCGTCTCTATCCATGGAGTCTGGTCTATTTACAGGCGTTTATATCATCTACATTTGGTAAGAGGCGATTTCTACTGGTGAAGGCTAGCACTAGTTCTGGAGTGTTACACGTGACTGCCTTGATACACTTTGGCTTGTTTAAAACTTGTATTTGGTAAGAGGCAATTTTAGCTGGTGAAGGATAAGCACGGAAGATAAAGTGTTTTATTTTATTACTCCCATTCACTTTGGCGTTTTTACTGCCTTCACATGGTAAGAGGCGATTTCAGCTGGTGAAGGATAGCACTAACTCTTGATTGATATATGCGATTGCCCTTACTCACTTTGGTAAGAGGTACCTTTCAGGTGTCCCATTGCATGGGATTTACTTCTTTTTTCTTTTCAATATAATATTTTCTTTTTTTCTAACTATCAGTTTGTGAGCATTCACATTGGTGGTGGTTATATCAACACAACTTAATTTTTTGAGCTAACCATTGAATGATCACATTGGTGTTACTAGTCACATAAAATCATTTGTTGGGTTTTACGCTATTGCGGTTTTTATTTAATTTCATGATTCAATGACCACTGAATCACTACGAGCTTACTGGTTCTGGCCTTCCATCAAGGGGACAAGATTCATTACAGAGAACCTGCATTTAAATTTACCTTTTCTGGTAAGCAAACACCCATAAGGAGCCCGGTCTGAAAACTGAGGATCTCGCCAATTTATGGACTTATATGGACTTTAATTTTCCATTATTCACTTTTAGCGCGACTTGATATACAATTCTTTTAAACAGCAGCCTGCAAAACCTTGTGGCCTAAACAAAAGCATCCGAGGATGCCAACACATCTACTTTGTAGAATATTGTGAACGTGTGCACAGATGACCAAGTTGCCGCTTTGCAAACTTGCATTACCTACGCCTGATAGCAAAAAGCCCAAGAGGCCCTAGTAGAATGTGCCTTCACAGGGAAAGGAGGAACCTGACCCTTCAGTGAATAAGCCTGTACCACTGTCTGTCTGATCCATCTGGATATGGTTGCAGCAGACGCAGCAAATCCCTTTCGAGGTCCTTCGGTGAGGACAAAGAGAGTCTGATTTCCTGAAAGATACAGTAGCAGCCAGGTAAACTCTAATTGCCCGAACCACATCCAAAGAATGCAAAGCAATTTCCTTGGGATGCTTGGGCTTAGGACAGAGTGAAAGCAGCACAATGTCTTCATTCAGATGGAAAGCAGAAACCACCCTAGGAAGAAACGACTGATTAGGTTGAAGTACCACTTTATCTCTGTGGACCACCAGATAAGGTGAACAGCAGGACAGCGCCGCCAATTCAGATACTCTGGATGCAGAAGTAATAGCCACCAAAAAGGTAACCTTCTGAGACAGTGTAAGCAGAGAAATCTCCCTAATATTCTCAAAAGGAGGTTTTTGAAGAACAGACAATAACAAATTAAGATCCCACGGAGGTATCGCGGATCGCATCAAAGGAGCCATATGATGAACGCCTTGTATAAAAGTGCGAATCAAGGTATGCGTAGCTAAAGGATGTTGGAAAAACACAGCCAAAGCCGACACTTGGCCCTTGATAGTGCCCAAAGCCAACCACTGTTCAACCCCTTTATGAAGAAAAGTCAAAATCCTAGCCACTGAAAAAAGGTGAGGATACACCTTCAGTGATTCGCACCATGAGATGTATGATTTCCATGTACAAAGATAGATCTTCCTAGAAGTAGACTTTCTGGCCTTCGACAGTGTAGGAATCACTGAGTCAGAAGGACCGCTATCCTATCCTATCCTCCTTTTCCTTCGACTGTAAAGCTGGATGGAAGATTGGCCCTTGAGACAGCAGATCTTCCCTGAGAGGAAGTCTTCAAGGAGCATCGGCAACCAACCTTACCAGATCTGCATACCAAGATCGCCGAGGCCAGTCTGGGGCCACCAGAATGACTGGAATCCCTTCCACCTCTATTCTGTGCAGAAGCCGCGGCAGGAGTTTCAGCGGGGGGAACGCATAGATCAGCCGATATTGACCCCGAGGAGCCACCAGTGCATTTGTGGCATCAGCCAGAGGATGCCGCAACCTGGCTACAAACCTCTGAACCCTTTTGTTGAGATGAGAAGCTAACAGGTCAACGTCGGGTGCCCCCCACTGGACATACAGGAGGGGAAACACCTCCGGGTGCAGAGACCATTCCCCCTGATCCAACACCTGACGACTCAGGTAATCCGCCTGCCAATTTTTTGCACTGCAGAAAGGGCTGAAATAAACTTTTCCGCCCATTTCAGGATCTCGGCAACCTCCAAAACTCTTGGTGCCTCCTTGATGATTGATGTAGGCCAAGGCCGTGGCATTGTCCGATTGAATCCAGACTGGACAACCCTCTAAATGATTTGTCCAGTGATTCAGGCAAAGCTTTATCGCTTTGAGTTCCAGAATATTGATCGGAAGTCTAGACTCTTCTACTGTACAGGACCCTTGGACACACAGCTTCCCCAGCACTCCTCCCCAGCCAGACAGGCTGGCGTCTGTGGTTACCACAGTCCAATACAGTGAGAGGAAGGACTTGCCCTGGTGTAGTGCTAATGAGTGAAGTCACCATAGAAGAGCAGTCCTTGTGTTGTGACTCAACCGAATCATAGAGTCCAAGGACTTTGGATCTTTGTTTCATTTGACAAGAATCTTCCTTTGTAAGGGTCTCGTGTGAAACTGCGCAAACGGAACCGCCTCAAAGGTTGACACCATCAGACCCAAGGACCGTATGAAAGTCCTCAGAGAGGACAGATTTCTAGATAACAGCAGACTAATAGCCCCCTGCAACTTTTGCAGCTTGTCCAGGGGTAATAAAAAGCCTCGCTGAAGCGGAGTCCAGATTTAGGCCCAGATAATCCAGTTTTAAGGATGGTACCAGGGCAGATTTTTTTAAATTGATGTTCCAACCGAACTCTTGCATATACATACAGTGATTTTCAAGTCGTTCGACAGGGCTGAATGTGAGTCTGCTCTTAAGAGGAGATCTTCCAGGTAGTCCAGTATCATAATCCCACGTTGTCGCAGTAACACCAATACCGGAGCCAACACTTTGGTGAAGACCCTGGGGGCAGAGGCGAGACCAAAGGGTAACACCACAAATTGATAATGCTCCTCTCCTACAGTGAAGCGAAGAAAACGCTGGCGTCCAGCATAAATAGGGATGTGTAGATATGCGTCCTTGATATCTATGGAGGCCAAAAAAGTCTCCTTGGTGTAGAGATGCCACTACCGTGCGAATGGACTCCATTAAAAAACTTCTGAACCCGCACAAAGTGGTTCAGAGCCTTGAGGTCCAGGATTATACATACTTTTCCTTCTTTTCTGGGCACAGTGAACAGATTTGAATAGAACCCCTGAAAGTGTTCCCGAGAAGGAACCGGCACAATCACCCCTTGCGACAGCAGATCTTGTACCACCTAGATCCCCTAACCGGTCTGGAGATAGGCGTAGATTGGTTGGGAAGAACCTGTCTGATGGTCAAGACCAGAACCCGATCGGATCAGTTTGTGGACCCATTTGTCCTGAATCAAGGAAATCCATGGTTTCGGAAGGAAGCAAAGGTGTCCCCCCACCCCAGATATGGGTGAGGGTGCCCCTTCATGCAGACAGGGATTTTGTCTGCAGGTCTGGATTGGCTTGTTCTCTTGGCCTGTTCTTGGAACCACCAGAAGACCTAAATGGCTTAGATCCTTTCTCCTGCATGCCGGAGGCACAAAAGGGCCGCCTGTGGGCTGTGAAAAAGGGCCCCAGTCTATTACGCGGTAACTTGCCCTTGGTGGATTGAGAAAGGAGAGTGCTTTTCCCGCCTGTGAGTCCTTTGATTAACTCATCCAATGAGGAACCAAACAAAGGGTCTCCCGAAAAAGGGAGATCAGATAGAGCCTTTTTTGAGGACTGATCTGCAGACCAGCTTTTTATCCACACCATGCGTCTAATAGCTACCCCCACCGCAGATACTCTGGCTACAAGGGGGGTTGCATCTAGCGACCCATCACATATAAATAGTAGGGCTTGAACCATTTGGTCTGTTAGCTCTGTCAGGCCGGAGAGAGCTGTTTAGTTTCTAAGTCACTTTTTAGTAACTTTGCCCATTCCTTTATGGTCTGGGACACCAAAGTGATCACAAAAACCGGTTTAAGTATTGAGCCCGCTATCACATGTAAGTGGCAGGACAGAGACTCAATCTGTCTATCCAGGGGTCTGTAAAGACTGGGGACTCCTCCACCGGGACCACATTAGATTTGTTCAGTCTGGAGACTGGATGGTCCACCTTTGGTGGTACGGTCCATCTTGCGGACACCGTGTCCGCGAATAGGTAATACCTTTTAAAACGCTTTGGCACCACTAACATCTGTTTGATGCACCCCCACTGTTCGTTGACAATTTTGTCAAAAAGTTCCGGACAATGGAAAACCTTGCCCGACTTCTGGGATTTGCGGGTGCCAAAAGACACCTGCATCCTTGAGGCTGCAGAATCATCCGCCGTTTTTAGTTTCCCGCACTGACACTATAAGTGCCTCCACCAGCGCACTTTCCCGCTCCGCTGCAGATGAGGATGTATCATACTTGCCGTGAAGAAGGAGCGCGGCTGCCCTCCCTCAGGCAGCAAGCATGATCGGAAACGCGTCGCATGCAGATGACATCATCCAGGTTCGACTATCCACCAAGCCTCGCTGTCAAGCAAATACACCGAGCCTACTTCCTGGTTCTAACCTTGCCGTACAAGCCACGGCGAAAGGATATCAGCTCCAGAAGGACGGATGTCCATGACCGGATGATGTACACTTCTCCACACTGGAACCTTGTTTTATGGGCATGAATATATGCTTACTAACGTGAGTGCATAATTTTATTCATTAAACCTGTTGCATAAAGTCTACACTTAGAGGCGCCTCTGTTTGTCTTTGTTTTAGCCTTGTGAAACCCCTGGCTTTGGTTTCTGGATGGCTGCCCTACACGGTGGACTTTTCTCCCCCGGTGCCATTAATGACTTTTAACTCTATGGACTTTTGGTTTGATATGTTAAGCGCCTGTTAACATTGTGTTTTTCTGTTCTGTCTCTAGGACAAAGAGCTAAACCTTCCTGCTCCATAAACTTCAAATACCATATTTCTTTGATTTCAAATTTATTAGAACAAGTCATGTGAAACTAGAGGAAAAACGGTTTAACCTTAAAATACGTAAGGGGTTCTACACTGTCAGAGCAGTAAGGATGTGGAATTCACTTCCACAGGCAGTCGTATCAGCAGGGAGCATCGATAGTTTCAAAAAACTATTAGATGGGCACCTTAAAGACCACAACATACAGGGGTATACAATGTACGGTTAACAGCAAACACGCACACACGTCATAGGTTGAACTGGATGGACTGATGTCTTTTTTCAGCCTCACAAAATATGTAATTATGTAACCTTAATTCAAAATTTGTGTGCAGAGTGAGGGATAGAAATTCAAACAGCAGCTAGCACCAATAAAGGTGAATTCACAACTTCCAAGTGACACTATAAAACAAATATAGGTGCAGCGCTAATAGTATTATAAAATCAAACAAAAATAAATAAGTTAAAGTGTATAAAGTCCACAGTGCTTAAAGAGGAAGTAATCCCTCCTCTGCAACTTGTGCCTATAGGTAAGCCTATGATAAGATTTACCTATAGGTACTGTAAATAGCTCCCAAACATGTACCGTTTAGGAGATATTTACTTTGCATGCAGCCAGTGACATCACTGGCCGCTCGTGCCGTTCCTTCAGAGCCCCATGCCATGACCGTCGGCTCCCGCGCGCATGTGTGGGAGTGACGTCATCGCGGCTCCAGCCAATCAGATGGCCGGATGCCGCAAACCCGGAAGAAGGACGACAGAACATGTCACCCATGAGCGAGGTGAGCGGTTGGCACTTCGGGGCTTCGTTCTAAGGTAAGTATTTCATAATGAGCTAATATGCGATGCATACTAGCTCATTATGTGTTTGTCTTTCAGTTGTTCATTTAAAAAAAAAAAAAAAATTCTGAGGTTTACAACCTCTTTAATCCATCCATGATGTCAATAGAGTGTCAGAACACTCACCAAACTTATAAGAAGAATCAACCGTAAATGTACAAACAATGGAACACTTCATGTGTTGTAAACGATTCCTGCAGTGTGCTCTCCCTTCACCCTACAGATGCACTCAAATGCTATGTTGAATAAAGCCTTGCGACATATCCAACCAGAATGTAAGAAGCCTGGCCTTTGTTGATTATCTTAACACCAGCAAAGGGAGTCTCAACTTCACAGCCAACCATAATGCCAATACCTTGCAGAGCTGCACCAGATTTTGCACTCTAGTTTTTAGCAAATTAACCCCAATCTGTCATCTGCCTGGCCATGTGGAGAGGCAGAGATGTGAAAAAGACAAGATAGGTTGACAGGCAAGTGGTTGCCGATGGTATTGGCATTATGGCTGGCTGTGAAGTTGAGGCTCCCTTCGCCGGTGTTAAGATAATCAACAAAAGTCAGTCTTCATACATTCCGGTTGGATAGGTCGCAAGGCTTGATTCAACGTGGCATTTGGTGAGTGCAGGAATCGTTTACAACACATGAGGTATTACATTGCTTGTACATTCACGGTTGATTCTTTTTATAAGCTTGGTGAGTGTTCTGACACTCTATCTACATCACAGATGGATTAAGCATCTACTTATTGCACTGTGGACTTTATATACACTTTAACTTATTTAAATTTTTGTTTGATTTTATAATACTATTAGCACTGCACCTATATTTGTTTTATAATGATACCACCTTAGCAACAGGAGATCTGTAAAGTACACCTTTTTGGATTCATGTCTGTGCAGAGTTGAGGGATTTGGAGCCTGTTCATTCTCCCTCTCCTATGTCCATTATTTCTGTGGCAGCATCTTCTATGCATACCCTTTTTAGGCAACATTAACCAGTAGCTTTTTCTTCAACATTCATTACGAGCCCCCCTTTCCTGAGGAAGCATACCAGCAAAATGGGTTGAGAGATTGCAGTCCCTCCACAGTTTCATGTTTTTACTTGCAAAAGTTTTTTATTTTGTATGACATATGTAGAATAATAACATACAATCTCAGGGAATATTGCATAAGTAAGGTATACAATGTGACATATACAGAGCCCATTTGGGAAGGGCCTTCGTAAAAATAACAACAGTAACAATGCAAATCGAGATAGGCATGTTTACTAAAATAGGATTACTAAATTGTCCGAAGACCATAACAGAGTCCTAGCCCACTGACGAAGCATAGGAATACAAAACCTAGGACCTCCATGTAAGTTACAAGCGCCCTCTGCAAACCAGGAAGTGGAACCCCCCCACCCGAGTCTTATGAACTGGGTTTGCATATAATCACCCTCTGAAGATATAGGTCCTGAGAGAGGTAGATACCCTATAAGCCACAAGAAAGTACGGAGTATCAGAAAGGAAGAAAAGGAAAGGAAAGAAGGAAGGAACTCAAGAAGAGAAAGGGGATAGGAGAAAGGATGGAGATGCTGGATTGGATGCGAGAAGGGACTGGATGGAGAAAACACAAAACAGCTCCAACCGCTCTTCCCGTCAGATAATTACGATGAGGGAGGTGAGATGTACAGACACCAGGGTTCCCATACGGCCTCAAATTCCGCTTGCTTGTCTCGGAAGATGCTAACCATCTTCTCCTGGGTCATGATCCAAGAGATTTTGCGTTTGGTCGCCCCCATAGAGACCGAAGGAGACTTCCACGCCCAAGCCAAGGTGAGCTTTCCCCCCAACAACATGAAGTGCATGAGCTTCAAACTGGTTCTGGGCCCTTTTACACCAGAGCCAAGAAGCAGCGCTACTTCCGGGGTCCTGGGAGCTAAAAGCCCTGTGACTTTGCGGATCAAACAAAACAATTTATTCCAAAAACTACGGATACGCGGGCACTCCCACCAAATATGGAGCAAGGAACCCTGATGTCTGCAATCGCGAAACCAAAGAGGATCAGTGCCCGGGTACATTCTGGCTAGACGGGTGGGAACAAGGTACCAACGAGTAATAATCTTAACATTAGCTTCTACTAGAGACATGTTCAAAATACCTTTAAAAGCCCTCCAGAAAATGGAGTTCCAGGTGTCCGGTTCCCACGATAGCTCCAGATCCCTTTCCCAGGAAAGGGCGTAACTAGGCTTGTCAGGTGAGTCGATCAAAGCCCTGTAGATCAACAAAATACCTCCCCTCTGGACCTGAGCTTGCGCACACCAGCATTCATAGGAAGTGGCCCGGGGTTCGACATCCGAACCTGCGACCATGGAAGATAGGAAATGTCTAATCTGGTGTAACCTAAATTTCTCTGAGGAAGGCATATCAAGCTTACTCATACAGTGTGCGACCGACAAGGGGCCTTGAGGTGAGAGGAAGTGTCCTATCCTGAATAGACCCTTGTTGGTCCACCATCTAAAAGCACTTATGTTTAGTCCCGGAACAAAGTCCGGATTGTTAAAAATATGTGTCAGGGGTTTGTGAACCGAGATAAGTGAAGGATGTGTATATAGCCTATCGCACAGCGCTAAAGAGTGAGAGAGGGAAGGTGCCAATACAGGAGGTCTCCTGAGCGGAGGGGCCCAAACCAAGAAATCTAAAGTGTGATTTGGGACCGCTTGTCGTTCCATATCAACCCAATCCGGTCTGCCCCCCATGGCATAAACTACCGAGAATTGTGCCAGTTGGGCCGCCTGGTAGTATCTCCAAAGCAGGGGGACCCCTAGGCCCCCCTGTAGGCGGCTTCTGAAAAGAACCCTCCGTGGGAGTCTGGGTCCTCTGGTGCCCCAAATAAACTGAACTATCTTGGATTGAAGCTTCTGCAGTTTCCCCTTAGTTATCTGTATCGGGAGTGATCGAAAAAGGTACAATATCCTGGGGAGAAGGTTCATTTTAACAGAATGAACTCTTCCCAACCAGGAAATGTTCCCTCTGGCCCAATGTTTCATATCGGAGGACAATTTAGCGAACAGAGGCGGATAGTTAGCTTGGTACAAAGGTGAAATGGAGGCGGTCAGATTGACCCCCAGGTACGGGATAGAGGTGGAGGCCCAGGAGAACGGAAAATTTTCCCGGAGGGTCTGCAATATTGACTGCGGGAGACTGATGTTCAAGGCTACTGACTTAGAGAGATTTACCTGGAGGCCTGAGACTTTCCCAAACTCATCCAATAGTCGGAGAAGATTGGGACTAGTAATGATCGGGCTCGTGAGAAAAAGAAGGTCATCAGCGAACAATGCGCACTTGTGTTCTCTACCCCCGCACGAAATGCCTTTAATATCAGGATGGCTTCTGATTGCTATAGCCAGCGTTTCGATGGCCACCGCAAAAATGAGGGGGGACAGTGGACAGCCCTGTCTGGTCCCCCTGTATATCGGAAACGCGTCCGAATAGTGGCCCTGTAGTTTCACGTGCGCAGTAGGAGAGGAGTAAAGGGCTCTTAAGGCGTTTTAGAAATAGGGGCCAAATCCCCACCTGCTGAAGACATCAAACACATTCGACCGTATCAAAGGCCTTCTGGAGGTCCAAAGAAAGGAGGAAACCCTGTTGGGGTCTCCCTCCATCCCAGGGGGCCCCCAGAAGGGAAATGATGTCCACAGCCCTCCGAATCTGGTCAGGTCCCTGCCTCCCCGGCATGAACCCCACCTGATCTTTGTGAATATATAAAATCCGCCAGCCTATTGGCCAATATTTTCGTCATAATTTTTAAATCATTATTAATCAGTGAGATTGGTCTATAATTTTTAACGTCAGAAGTGTCCTTGCCTGGCTTCGGGATAACCGAAATGTATGCTGTATTGGCTGAAGCCTCTAATTGCTGTCCCTGCCGAAGGGAATTAAAAAAACGCGCCAAGTGCGGGGCGAGCACTGGACCAAACGCTTTATAGTAACCCGAGGAAAACCCATCAGGCCCGGGGGCCAAACCCTTTTTCAAATGCTTGATTACCTCTAGGATTTCTAGCTCCGAGATGGGGGATTCCATGGAATTTATATGAACTTTGGATATACTGGGTAGCGCAAGGCCATCCAGGAAGGCTGTCCTGCCCCGGAAGGTCGCTCCCTCACTGGGAGTGTACAGCTGAGAATAGAATTTGTGAAAAGCGGTCATAATTTTTTGTGGGTTCTGAGTAATGGACCCATCCGAAGTCTTAATTTTAGGAAAAGCATAGGATCTGGGTCTGGGGGAAAGTTTAGCAGCAAGCCGAGGCCCTATTTTATCGCTTTGGTAATAAAACTGTGCAGAGGACCAACGTAAACTTTTCTCTGCCCGGGTGGTAAGAGCCATGTTCAGGGCCAGACGGCCAGCTTCCAAACACTGTCGCGACGCTAGAGTGGGGTTTTTCTTATGAGCCCTAGACAAATCCTGGAATTCCTTTTCCAGTTTAGTTACATCAATTTGATTTTCCCGCTTAAGTTTTGCCGCCAACTGGATAAGCTTACCCCGCATGACAGCCTTATGAGCAGCCCCCATGAGCTTTGTGCGTTCAATTGAAAGTATTCAGTAATGTCTTTTTCCAGCATTTTGCAGAGAGAGGGATTACTGAGCAAAGATTCGTTCAAGCGCCACCTGCGCACCCCATCCCGTGATCTAGGGGACAGGAGGTCCAAAACGACCACGGAGTGATCCGACAGAGGCAAATCCCTAATATTCGCTTTAACGGCCAGAGGGACATCAGCAGATGACAGGAAAATATGGTCAATCCTGGCAAATGTACCATGAGGGGCAGAGAAATGGGTATATTCCCTGGAGGAAGGGTGGAGTTCCTGCCATATGTCTATCAGACCCAGTGAGTGAAATTGCTTGGCGATGGTGAGACCACGTTTAGGTGGCCCTAAGACCCGAGGACGTCTCGGGCAAGACTTGTCTAACATCTTATCAAAAGACATTTTGGAGTCCCCCCCAACTATCAAAGTACCTGTTAAATACGGTTCAAGCTTTGACCACATTTTGGTGAAAAACCGAGCCTGTCCCTGATTGGGGGCATAGTATGACATGAACGTGTAGGGAATCCCCTCCATTGTCCCCGACACCAGAACATATCTCCCTTCCGGGTCTCTAACTTCTGATGTGGGGGAGAAGCCCAAGTGTTTAGAAAAGAAAATGCCAACCCCTTTTGTCTTATTAGCTGCATTGGCCAGGAAGAACTGAGGAAATTTGGAGTGAATGAATTTAGGCAAATAAGTATCAGGAAAGTGGGTTTCCTGGAACAGGAGCACTTCAAATTTTTGGGAGCGTGCATGTTGAAAATATTTCCGTCTCTTAACTGGGGAATTCATGCCCTGAACATTGTGCGAAGCAATTTTTAGAGGAGCCAGAGATGGTTTACTGACTGCCATAAGTCCAGAGAGGAGCTAAAACGCTAATGAAAGACCCACCTGAAGTCCTGAAGAGTTTGGGAAGTCGGAGCAACCGGAGCACCTTCACAGCAGTCCACCCACCTTCCGAAAAGGAGACAGAGTCCATTCCAGCATTTGAAGAAAAAGCAGAGAGATAGGAGGGAAAAAGGCAGAGAAAAAGAGAAAGAGATGGGGAAGAGGAGGACCAACCCAGAGGCCCCTGAGGCATGAAAGCCAGGGGAGCCCCCCCTCCCCCCAGGTCCGGGCCAGGCCCGCCTAGGCCCAGACCAGGAGACAGGCAAAAATTACCTGTCCGCAAAAGTTGCAGACAGACGTCTGACACCGTCCAGGGCATATCGCACCGGACGGGGTCAGAGGGAGGCGCAAAGCTCGCGCCCCAGACCGACCCGGCCCCTACCCAAATGCTATGATAACGATCATAAACGTAAAGACTAAATTTTGGTGAAAACCAGGAACAACAACCCGTCTCAAACCCCCCACCCAGCAAACATGTAAGTCATTCCGGATGATGAATCAAGGAGTGATGACTCCCTCTATTTCCTCTGGGAGTTGGTGGAAGGACCCAGGCAGAGGCTATACACCCCCAATGGGCAACAGTCAACAATAACGTGCGAACCCGTGGTCGTCCACCATCCCCCCAAAGCAAAAATGTGACCCCCACAGCAAGGGTAAGGTATGGGGATATTGGGAAAGAAAAGAACAGTACAGCAAAATTTCCATGTACGCCAACCTGTAAAAATAGCAAAAGATAGCAAAAAAATTACCAACTTAACACACCAGGCCTGGTCTCAGGCCTGAAATTAACCGGGAACAAAGTTCAAAAAGAGTCCAAGGGGTCCCCTATCTGAAAAAAAAGAAAACATTTCTCAGAGAGAGGAGATGGAAGAAAAAATGGAACACAAAAAAAAAAGCTGAAGAGCAGTTCAGGTGACATGTGCGTCCTTGGATCGCTTAGATTGTTTCTTCACCCACGCCGGGGCAATGGGGCTGGCTGGAGAAGGCCTTTTGGAGAGGCCAGCCAGAGCCGGGGATGTAGAACGTGAAAGTTCCAGGGAGATGATGCCCAATTGTAGAAGGAGTTTTTCGCCTTCCTGAAAGCTGGAGAAACCAAGTGTCTTACTCTTATAGGCGAAAGAAAGACGCAAAGGGAACGACCACCAGTACTTGATTGCCTTTTGGGTTAAAGCATGTAGAAGCGGTTTAAGGGAACGCCTTTTCTGGATCGTCAGGGGCGATAAGTCCGCAAAAATTTGGACCAGGTGTCCTTGAATTTCCAGACGATCAGAGGACCTGGCAAGTCGCATGACTTCTTCCTTCACTTTATAAAAGTGTGGCTTTACCACAATGTCCCTGGGGAGATTATCCTTCCGGGGTGCTTGGAGGGCCCTGTGTGCCCTGTCTAACTCCAGCCTGTGTGCTGGGATGTTGGGAATCAGGGAAGCAATAAATCCTTGAACAGCGTCATGGACATCCTGAACTGCCTCAGGTTATCCCCTAATACGGAAATGATAACGCCGTGAGCGATTTTCAAGGTCATCAATTTTGGAAATGGCAGTTTCCAGGCGATCAGTTAGATCCTGGATGGGGTCAGTGTTTTGGTTAGTTCTGGAGACTGTTTGGTCCATCTTGGACTCCATGATTTCAATTCTGGAGCCCAGGTTTTGTAGGTCTGCTTGGATGGTGTGTGTAATTTGGCTGGCTGTCTGAGCTAAACCATCAGATAGCATTTTAGAGAAGGCCGACATCATGGCATTAAAGTCCAAAGAGTGAGCAGGGGGAGTAAGCTCAGAGAGGTTGGAAACTGAGGGGCTGCACTGTAGGCCTCAGATTGGGGTGTGAAGTAAATCCCCCAGGGATCGCCTGATGAGCGACTCTGTGGATGCTGGGGATGGGACAGCAATGATGCTGTTACTCACTGCGCCTTCCGGGAGTGCATGGGGGGATAGGAGACCCCCTCCATCGCTGTCCTCCATCCCCTCCATCCCGGGATCTCGATTCTTCCGGCGCGGGCGGCACCATCTTATGTAGGCCCGAGGCCTCCGCTCCGAAGCCCGGGTTGCGGGAGAGATCCCTGCGGACCGTCCCCGAGGCCATAAAAAGGTTCCTTGATGTGCCCCGAGTTGGATGGTGGGGGGTTTGTGCCGGTCGCACCGCTCTAAACAGCTGGATGGGGCCGGATGGTCTAGAGCGAGACGGAGCCTCGGAGCTAAGCGGCCATCTCCGTTGCTCCGCGCATGCGCCTCCCCACAGTTTTATGCGCCTCCCTACAGTTTCATGTTTTATTAAACCAGTTGTTTTGGTACATAGATAATTTTTCCCTATAAATGCTTAACAATTGTATGTTATACCACTTCAAACCACTACTGTGGATAAGGAACTGTACTGAAATTAGGGGGTGGACATAGCTTTTTGATTTGGATGTATTTTGATTTTAAATTATGTTTTTTGGACCAATAGCCAACTCTGTTGTGTGACTGGATAGTCAACATACTAAAATAAACTTTGATGGTTTTATAATTGCCTATGTCTGATTTCTTGAATGAATAGGCACCTTAAAAGTTCCACCACAACTCTGTGACCTTAGGGGCAGTCATTTGCTTTCTCCTACTTGTTTCTTGGATGTGGTGCAGGATTTTCTGTGACACTTATTTTTCTCTGACTAACCAGGTGACGTTGACATGAAACATTGCAAGGATCATAGGTAGGGGAGCTTTCCAGCACTTGACTCCTACAACAGTGGGACAATCAGTGGGACAATCAGGGAGTCCGTAACATGCTGAGATTTTGCTTAAATCCCAGGACAGTCCTGCAGGGTATGGAACAATTGAGGAGTATGCCGTATATTAAAGCAGGTGTAAACCACAGTTTTTTCCCTAACCTGAAAGGTAATGTCATGACTCATAATGTGCAATTATACATTGCATACTAGCACATTATGTTAAACACACCTGATAATGAAGCCTTCCAACGCCGCCCTGTCACTGTTGCAGGCGTTCCCATTATCACCCGGACTTCCGGGAGCCCCTGTTTACGGCACAGGACTCTGAAGGAACGACCCAGGTGGCCGTTCCATCAGAGCGCATGCGCAGGTGATGTCCCCAGGCGCATGTACAGTAAATATCTTTTAGGAGATATTTACAGTACCTATAGATAAGCCGTATTATAGGCCTACCTATAGGTAATAGTCAGAAATGGGAATTTACTCCCACTTCAATAGATTGCATAGGCTTGTGGATGATCATAAAAAGCTAGTAATTTACTGCCATTAACACAATACAGTTATCATCTTCATACTAGCATTCACATAATATGGAAGTAAAAGGGGTTATTAATGAGACTGTAGGTGGCTAGGGCAACATTATCTCTAAATACAATCCCAAGCACTGGCACTAGATCCGACCTTGTGAATAGGCAGGCTGGATGTTCCTAAAGCTGGCCATAGATAAATACAAATTCAGCCAGTTTAGCAGGGATCGGCTAAATTTCGATCTACTGTATGTGTGGACGTCCTTGTTTGATAGAACGTAATTTTTAAATCAACTTTATAAAATGGCAATGTTGGAAAACAGTCCCACTGTCAGAATACTATCAGTTGAGGAGAATCATTTATGTACCTCCCTTGTGTGGATGGAAAAATTCATTTGTTGCTTTTTTCTTATCAGTCCATTTAAGTTCTACTCTCTGTAGGTCTCAGAGGGAAGTTGCACAGAACAAAAACCATGTAATAAAAGGCTACAGTCCCACCCATAATGTTGTTGAAAGGCACAGAATCAGGCTGCAATTGCACAGGCATGAGCTTCAGATTTGGCTCAAAATAGAATTCAGCCAATTTGGTGAATATGCAAGCTAAATGGGTGTTCGCCCATCCACCAAGCCTAATCTCTAGCTGCTGTGGGAAGTGATACACTAAGCAATAGTATTGCTACCACTGCTAAATATGATATCACTCTGAGGCCGGTTGTTAGGATGTCAGTGGTTACTGGCTTCCTAGCAACCAGTGATGCATTACGCCCTCCTGGCCATATATATATTTAAGTTTCATATTTAGTTATGTGCCTGAGGTTCATAAATATGTAAAATAAAGTCTTCCCTAGATTCCTTCAGGCAAAGAAAATTGGTATTTTAAACTCTCTTGGTGTGCACACACCAATCCAGGCTGTAATGAAGAGAAATCACTGCCTCAAAAATCTCCAGAATCCAACACTGTCAGGAGAGTCAGATTTCTGCTTCCCTACTGCACTCTGTGTTTCCTCCCACCATTAAGCTCAATTCTGAAGATTCTTTGGACAGTGGTTCATCTTCATTACTGCAGAGATTGGTGGAGCAGGAAGCAGGACAGTTATTACCGGGTTCTCTGTACACAGGACTTTTTTCAACATCTTCTAATAATCATTTGCCCACTGGGCACTTCTACCCCTTTCCTGCCCAGGTCAATTTTAAGCTTTCAGCGCTGGTACATTTTGAATGACAATTTTGCAGTCATTCAGCACTGTACTCATATTAGTTTTTTTTAAATATTGAAAAAATAATTTTTTTTCTTAGTTGCTAATAGTTGCTATTATAAAATTTATCAAACAGGAATATTTTCTCCTTAACCACTTAAGTCCCGGAAGATTTTACCCCCTTCCTGACCAGGGCCTATTTTGCGATTCGGCACTGAGTGACTTTAACGGACAATTGCGCGGTCGTGCGACGCTGTATCTAAACGAATTTGACATCCTTTTTTTCCCACAAACAGAGCTTTCTTTTGGTGGTATTTGATCACCTGTGCGATTTTTTGATCATGCGCTATAAACAAAAAAAGAGCGTCAATTTTGCAACAATAACAATATTTTTCTCATTTTTTTATATGAAATTCCCCCCAAAAAAATGTAAAAATCTAATTTTTTTAACATTTTCGGCCAATTTGTTTTATGCTACATATGTTTGGTAAAAAAAATCGCAAAAAGCGTATTTTGATTGGTTTGCGCAAAAGTTATCACGTTTACTAACAAAGGGAAAGATTTTTGTAATTTTTTTTTTTAACGAGTAATGGCGGCGATCTGCGATTTTTTTTGCGGTACTGTGACATTGCGGCAGACAGATTGGACCCTTGACTGACATTTTTGACACTTTTGGGGTTACCAGTGACATTACTACAGTAATCAGTGCTATAAATATGCACTGTTACTGTAAAATTACACTGGCAGTGAAGGGGTTAACTTTTTTTGAGAGGGAGGGGCTATGTGTGTCCCTAGGGGCGTGAATCTAACTGTGATTGGCTGTGGCTTGAGGTGTAGGAACAGTGATCAACGGTCATACATAGTAGAACCGTATGATCACTATTCCTACACAGGGGAGAATGACAGGCGGCTTGTTTACATCAGCCGCCTGCCTTTCTCCCTCTCCACCGAGGATCGCGAGTGACCGGCAGACGATCGGGTCCGCCGGTCACACGCGCAGGGGGGTCCGTGACCGCGCGGGAGCGCGCCTCCGGCAGCGCGCGCTCGCTCCCGAGACCCTCCCAGGCTAGCGACGTAGACCTAGCTTTGCCTGTGAGGGGCTGACTGCCGCAGTAAATATACTGTGAGCAGTCGGCAAGCGGTTAAATGATGTGTGCTGATGAGCCTGCACTAATGGCCACTTATAGGCAGCACTGATGGACACTGATAGGCTGCACTGATGGGCACTGATGAGTCTGTACTGATACATGGCACTGATGGGCACTGATAGGCGGCACTGATAGGCATTAATAGGTGACACTGATGAGGAGGCACTAACTGGCAGCACTGATGGGCACTGATTGGCAGCACTGATGGACACTGATTGACAGCACAGATGGGCACTGTTTTGCAGCATTGATGGGCACTGACAGGCAGCACTGATGAGTACTGTTGGAGCTGCACTGATCATCAGGACACTGATGATCAATGACCTGATTATCAGTGCAGATGTCCCCTTTTACACTAGCCAGTTACCGGCTCTCTCCTCACGCTGTCACAGAGTGAGGAAAGAAATGCTGATAACCATCAAGTGTGTTTACATCATGATCAGTTGTGATTGGGCAGAACTGATCACGTGTGAAAGAGCCACTGTGATTGGCTCCTTACCCCGATCTGTGATCAGCTGTGCCTGAAAGACTCAGTGATCACAGAGCACACTAAATGCATGCCGCAGTGGTTGCGCAGGGGGCAAGATCAGGGCTGGTACAAGGGGTGGGCGGAAGGGACGGGTGCCCAAGGCGGAACAGTTAATTGTAGGAAGGGGGCGCAGGTGAAGTACTGGCAGTGTTTTCTGGGCTAAAGTTTGTAACTTCCGCCAGCCGCGCTACAATGCTGCAGAGCTGTAAGGATGTGCCGAGCGCGCTCCTGAACCTGGCACAAGTCTAGGACCCAGCCTCCACTTCCCTGTCAGGCAGAGCCGCGGAGCAATCGCCGCCTGACAGGTGCTTCTGAGTCCCGGCACTGCATGACATCTCCAAGAGGCTGGCCGGGAGGTGGGCTGGGAGAGGATCATAGAGAGCAGCCAGGCAGCGAGTGAAGTGTGACTGAAGAGTTGAAACCAACCAACCAGCCAGCGAATCTCAAAAGTAAGCAGAGGGGCATCTACTAATTAATCAGCTAACTCGGGGGGAGGGGTTGGAGGGGAGAGGAGAGGTGAGGTTAAATAATTACCAATGATATTTAAAATACAGGCATACCTTGTTTTACATGTGTAAAGTGCAGAGAGAGGTTGTAAACGGCGCTACCTTTGTGCAATTAAAAGAGATAAAGTGCATACATTCACTATTAAAGAATTATAAAAGGGGTGTCCCATAAAAAAAAAAAAAAAAGTCAAAAAAAGTTTGAATAATATATATGCTGTATATCAAGTGGGTTCAGGTCAGAAAAGATCAAATATCCTAATCTGTGATAAATAAAACCCAGAAAGTGCTGAAGTGCACCTAACTGATTTGTTTTCTACTGGCATGGTGCACTTTCAGCAGTAAACAGTGCCAGGAATATCACTAACACTTGAGTTTATTTCTACACTGGATTGATTTTTATTATTTGTACATCACAATAAAAAAACACTGTCTATGGTATTAAATTTATTTATTGCACTTCAGCACTTTCTGGGTTTTATTTATCACAGATTAGGATATTTGATCTTTTCTGACCTGAACCCACTTGATATACAGCATATATATTATTCAAACTTTTTTTGACTTTTTTTTTTTTTTATGGGACACCCCTTTTATAATTCTTTAATAGTGAATGTATGCACTTTATCTCTTTTAATTGCACAAAGGTAGCGCCGTTTACAACCTCTCTCTGCACTTTACACATATCTTGACCCCTCTTGGGGTTTGGTTGTTGGCTGCTTACACCTGTCAGTCTCTCACGCTTCACCGCACACTCCATAGCGCTGGTCATTTTTTGCCTTTACACTTGTTTTACATGCACTCATGAGTACGGACACAGCTTGGTCGGTTGGACACTACTCCCGGTTTTTAACATTGACGTCTATAGGAAATCTTGATCAACTTGACATAGCACTGCTGCCGGTTTTTAACATTGGTGTCTATGGGAAATCTCAGTCAGCTTGACATGGCACTGCTCCCTGTCTAACATTGGCATCTATG
This sequence comes from Pelophylax lessonae, assembly GCF_965119305.1. Lineage (NCBI taxonomy): Eukaryota > Metazoa > Chordata > Amphibia > Anura > Ranidae > Pelophylax > Pelophylax lessonae. The sequence continues at coordinate 170,653,531 of NC_138779.1, forward strand.
GGAAATCTTGGACAGCTTGACATGGCACTGCTCCTAGTCTAACATTGACATCTATAGGAAATCTTGGTCAACTTGACACGTCACTGCTCCTTGTTTTTAACATTGGCATCTATGGGAAATGTTGGTTTTGAAATGACACTGACTTTTTCTTTATACCCCGGGGGCGGGGGGGGGGCGCAGTTTGCCATCTTCTCCCTGGGCACCAGATGACCTTGTCCCGGCACTGGGCAAGATCATGGGAAGATGTCATATGACACCCTCCCAGAACTGGCCGACCACACTGTAGTCGTCATTTTGCTATAGCGCGGTCAGCTAGTGGTTAACTGAGTCACTTTGGAACTGCAGTGCTAGTGCACTTAGAGCACTTTAATACTGCTCCGTTAAAAAAAAAAAAAAAACTGTAAAAACGCATATGTGTTTTGGTGCATTTTCAGTTGCCTGTAAAACATGGACGTGTGGCTCAAAAAGCATACTAAAAATGCAACAGTAACAGTGGTGATTTAGGATTCACATTTGGTTATTTATTGTTTAGTAAACTAAAGTATACTTAAATCAAAAAACGAATATGTAATACAGTATATTGCAGTTTACTAGTCCTTAGATGAGGTGTTTGTATCTTCTGGACCGGAAGGATTTGCCCCCTTAATGACCAGGCCATTTTTTGCGATTCAGCACTGCGTTATTTAATGGACAAAAAACAATAACTTTCACATTCTGCTATATAATATTCCCCCCCCCCCCAAAAAAAAAAAAAATTAAAAATCAAAATCATTTTAACATTTTAGGCCAACATTTTCTGCTACATATTTTTGGTAAAAAAAAAACAAAAAAACGCAATAAGCGTATTTTGATTGGTTTGCGCAAAAGTTATCGCGTCTACAAGCTAGGGGAAAGATTTATGTCATTTTTATTGTTTTTTTTTACCAGTAATGGCAGCTATCTGGGATTTTTGCGGGACTGCGACATGGCGGTGGACAGATCGGACCCCTAACTGACATTGTTGACACTTTTGGGGGTACCAGTGACATTACTACAGTAATCAGTGCTAAAAATATGCACTGTTACTGTAATAATGACACTGGCAGGGAAGGGGTTAACACTGTGGGTGATCAAGGGTTTAAATGTGAGCCTAGGGGAGTGATTCTAACTGTATGGGGGTTGGGCTTATGGAATGACCGTAGAGACCTGTGATACTATATAGAAGGATCACATGGTCTCTGTGATCATTCCAGAGAGAAAAAAATGGTCAGCTGTGTTTACAATAGCTGGTCGTTCTTCTCTCTCAGCGGGGAGCAGGCGGCAATTGGTGGCAGCTGCCTGCCCCGTGCATCGGAGTCCCCTAGCTGCAGACACAGGGCCGACGTAGAGCTATGTCGGTTCGCACAGGAGAAGCTGCATGCTGCAGTAAAACTGAGGCGGGCGGTCCGGAAGCAGTTAAGCCTTTTTTCTTTTGCTTTTACCTGGAGGTTCTGCCAGTCACACACATCCAGCTCTAGCATGACATTTCAACACATTCACCATACTGTCCGAGGAGAACAGAAACAAGATTATGAAAGACTATGAACTATCAAACCCCATCCCTCTCCTTTTCTATATAACAAGGAGGGATGTGGCTCTGTAGTCCTCAGAGATACTTGAATACTTGAAAAAAATGTAACTAATAACAGTCAGCACAGACACAGAGACAAGGAAGTTATCAGGTGACAAAAAGCATAATCAACAGGATTTTTTTTCTAATTTATCAAACAGATATAATAAAACATTAATATTACATATATTTAGAGACCACAAGGGGGCGCATATTACATTTTTGGTTTTAGACACACTTTAACATCCTCCTTGCAAGTTCTCGGTGCCTTGTCTTCCAGGGCATTTTTTAAAATCCTAAATTTCCAATTTCAGCACCCCATGGAGATCACTCTGATCTCAAGAAGGGAACTGCAGGTGCTGTGAGGGATGTGGAAGATATGACTGGTAACTGGTGGTTGATAATATCCTGGGCATGTTTAACTTTGGTAAAGTCACTGTGGTAGCTATGTTACCGCAGAACAATGAAAAGGCAAAAAAGGAAACAGCAGCTACAATAGTAGCCATGGTTTATTTTCTTTTACTGATGCTACTTCCTTATTTGAAGATAGAAATGTTCCAGGCAGCTGTACTATTACTCGATCATTTCTACATGTGCGTAAGCAGGCCACCTCTTAGGGCCAGTTCACACCAGAATTGCACAGGAACATGTTCCTGTGTGAGTTCTGTGCATTCCATTGCTGTGCAATTCTGTAGCTCAATCATTGGAATGGTCTGTAATGCACAAAAATCAAGTGCATGCACTACTTTTGAAAAACAGTCCGCACCAAATCATATGGTACTGCGGGGCCATGCGATCTGGTGCCTGCAAATGCACTGCATTTGCAATCTGCGTTTGAGGTGCCATTAACAATAGTTACATTAGTCTGGTTGAAAAAAGACACAAGTCAATCTAGTGCAACCAATAAATGGGGAAAAAATGTCAATCCTTTATACACAAATCCATACCAACAGTTGATCCAGGGGAAGGCAAAAAAAAAAAAACCAGCAAAGCATCGTCCAATTTGCTTCAGCAGGGGAATTAATTCCTTCCTGATCCTCCAGGAGACAATTGGGTATTTCCTGGATCAATTTTACCTATAAATGTTAATACCCAGTTACAAAATGTACATTTAGGAAATAATCAAGGCCTTATTTAAAGCAATCTACTGAGCTGGACAGAACTAGCCCTTGAGGGAGTCTATTCCACATTTTTACAGCTCTTACTGTGAAAAAGCTTTTCCGTATTTGAAAATTAAATTTATTTTCCTCCAGACATAAGAGTTCTCCCTTGTCCTCTGTGAATAACTCAACACCAAGTTCACTATATGGGATTAAAAGTACAATTTCAGTCTTTGCAGATGACACCAAGCTTTGCAGTGGAATAACTTCTTTACAGAATGTCTCCAACTTACAAGCTGACCTCAATGCACTGTTTCATTGGGCAACTACGTGGCAAATGAAGTTTAATGTTGATAAGTGTAAAGTTATGCACTTGGGGGCTAAGCATATTACTGCATCATACATACTATATTCCCTGGATTAACTTTACCTATAAATATTAGTACCCATTTATATTAAGTACACCCAGGAAAGAATCCAGGCAAGAGGCAATTGGATATTCCCTGGATCAACTTTACCTATAAATATTAGTACCCACTTATATTAAGTACACCCAGGAAAGAATCCAGGCCTTTTTAAAGCAATCTAGTGAGCTAGCCAGAACCACCTCTGGAGGGAGTCTATTCCACATTTTCACAGCTCTTATGGTTAAGAAACCTTTATGTATTTGGAGACAAAATCTGTTTTCCTCTAGATGTAAAGAGTGCCCCCTTGTCCTCTGTGTTGACCTTAAAGTGAACAACTCAACACCAAGTTCCCTATATGGACCCCTTATGTATTTATACATGTTGATAATTTCCCCCTTAATCTCCTCTTCTCAAGAGAAAATAAATTCAGTTCCTCTAATCTTTCCTCATAGCTGAGCTCCTCCATCCCTCTTATCAGTTTTATTGCCCTTCTCTGCACTTTCTCCAGTTCCCCGATATCCTTTTTATGAACTGGTGCCCAAATCTGAGCTACATATTCCAGATGAGGTCTAACTAAGGATTTGTACAGGGGCAAAATTATATCTCTCTCTCTGGAATCTATACTTCTCTTAATACAAGAAAGGATTTTGCTCACTTTGAAAACCGTTACTTGGCATTGCGTGCCATTATTAGGCAGATCTACCAGAACACCCAGATCCTTCTCTGCAATTGAATCCCCCAGGTGTACTCCCCTAGTATGTATGATGCATGCATATTAATAACGGGGTGGGCAACTACATGGCAGATGAGGTTTAATGTTGAAAAATGTAAAGTAATGCACTTGGGGGCCAGAAAGCAAGCTACTCACTAGGGGGGGAACCTCTGGGTGAGTCTAGGATGGAAAAAGACTTGGGGGTACTGGTAGACAACAGGCTTGGCAGTGGCATGCAATGCCAAGCCGCTGCAAGTAAAGCCAACAGAATACTGAGATGTATAAAAAAGGGGATTCACTCCAGAAATAAAGAGATTATTCTCCCACTCTGCAAGACTCTGGTCCGGCCACATCTGGAATATGCTGTCCAGTTCTAGGCACCGGTCTTCAGGAAGGATGTGCTGGAACTGGAGAGAGTCCAGAGAAGGGCAACAAAAATAATTAGGGGAATGGAGGACATCAGCTATGAGGAAAGACTGCAAGCACTGAACCTATTCTCTCTGGAGAAGAGACGATTGAGGGGGGATATGATATCAATGTACAAATACTGTACTGGCGACCCTAGCATAAGGAACAAACTATTCAGAGAAAGGAGATACAATAAGACACGTGGCCACTCACTAAAACTAGAGGAAAGGCGGTTTAACCTTAAAATGCGTAAGGGGTTCTTCACTGTAAGAGCGGTAAGGATGTGGAATTCTCTTCCACAAGCAGTCGTATCAGCAGGGAGCATTGATAGTTTCAAAAAACTGTTAGATGGGCACCTTAGAGACCACAACATACAGGGGTATACAATGTACGGTTAAAAGCAAACACACACACACACATCATAGGTTGAACTGGATGGACTGATGTCTTTTTTCAACCTCACCAACTATGTAACTACTTTGTAACTATATTCTTAGCCCCCAAGTGCATAACTTTACATTTATCATACTATACTATAGACAATTTTTTTTTTTCATTTTGGATAGAGTAAGGGTCCTTTCACACGGGGCAGATTGTTTTTTGATCCGATCCGGCACTTTTTTTTTTACGGACACGGATGACACTTGTGTCATCCGGTCCGTATGTCCGTTTATCATCCCATCTGTTTGCGGATGATAAACGGAGATAATGTATGTCAATGGGATTGCAGATGTCAGCGGATGACACCGCTGACATCAGTTTTTGCATCCGCTCCGTTTTTTTAAACGGAAGAAAAATAGGGTTCTCTTCCATTCCAAAAAACGGAACTGATAGGAAAGGACGCAAATCAGATGTCAGCGGATGGTCATCCGCTGACATCTGCAATCCCATTGACATGCATTATGTCCGTTTTTCATCCGCAAAAAAATGGGATGAAAAACTGACATACGGACCGCCCAAGTGAAAGGACCCTAAGGGAGGGTTATAACCCCAGTCAAGTCTTTCATTGGAGATAAATAAATAAATATGTTTGGTGTACAAAATGTTATCACAATAACTCTAAATCAGTCCTTCAACTGTGATACTAAAGTGATAAATCAATGTCTGAGCTGTGATTATAAAATCAATAATATTAATAGTCCCAATCCTCAGTGAAAATAGTGACTGAAAGAAAATCAAAAAATCTTCATCCACAAACTTGATCAAAAGTGCTGCATGCTTCACTCCAGGTGCTCCTAGTGACTAGTGACAGATTAGCAGCTCACCTTAGGAACAGACTCCTGAGAGTCAATACACACTCTGGGATAATCACTGCAGTCTGGTATGCCTTCCCATCACCGCCTCCTGATAGTCCCTCCAGGTTTATATGGCATCGGTGTGGAAAAAATAAAAGCAAGATCTAGTGCTCTCTGATTTTAAGGCTATTTATTAAATCATAAATGGTGAAATCGCACTTACATTTCAAAGCACTTCAGCAGTGCAGACTTATCATAGCATCAAACGCTGCCTGTGGTCTCCGGGAATCGACGTGATGACGTGCAGGCTCCTCCCCCGTACGCGTTGCGTCATAGACTTCGTCAGCGGGGTGGACAATGTCTATGACGCAACGCGTACGGGGGAGGAGCCTGCACGTCATCACGTCGATTCCCGGAGACCACAGGCAGCGTTTGATGCTATGATAAGTCCGCACTGCTGAAGTGCTTTGAAATGTAAGTGCGATTTCACCATTTATGATTTAATAAATAGCCTTAAAATCAGAGAGCACTAGATCTTGCTTTTATTTTTTCCACACCGATGCCATATAAACCTGGAGGGACTATCAGGAGGCGGTGATGGGAAGGCAAACCAGACTGCAGTGATTATCCCAGAGTGTGTATTGACTCTCAGGAGTCTGTTCCTAAGGTGAGCTGCTAATCTGTCACTAGTCACTAGGAGCACCTGGAGTGAAGCATGCAGCACTTTTGATCACGTTTGTGGATGAAGATTTTTTGATTTTCTTTCAGTCACTATTTTCACTGAGGATTGGGACTATTAATATTATTGATTTTATAATCACGGCTCAGACATTGATTTATCACTTTAGTATCACAGTTGATGGACTGATTTAGAGTTATTGTGATAACATTTTGTACACCAAACATATTTATTTATTTATCTCCAATGAAAGACTTGGCGCAGCAATATTATTTTCTTTAAGGCCCCATGCACACGGGACGTTTTTAACGCCGCTGTAAGCAGCGTCAGGCGTTTTCTTTTTGCAGCCTAAAAACGCCCCTCCATGTTATTCTATGGCCTCATGCACACTCAGACGTTTTTGAGCTGTAAGTGGCTTAGGCGTTTTTAGGCTGCAACAAGAACCCACCACCTGCGCGTTCTGAGGACCAGCGTTACAGCGTTAAAAACGCCTGACGCTGCTAAAAGCTGAATAACTTTGCTATAACGTGGCTTAACGTGCGTTAAGCCACGTTATACGTTTTTTTTTCTTCCATTCAAAATCAATGGTTCCCTATGGGAGCCTATTGATTTGAATGGAGGTCGCACCGCAACACCGCAAGTCGGATCCGACTTGCGGGGTGACTTGCGCTGTGGGAATCTTGAGGGGGAACTCCACACCAAAATGGGAAAAAAACGGCGTGGGGTCCCCCCCAAGGTTCCAAACCAGGCCCTTCGGGTCTGTTATGGAATTTGAGGGTAGCCCCATGCCGAAAAAACGGCGTGGGGTCCCCCCCAAAATCCATACCAAACCCTTATCCGAGCATGCAGCCCGGCAGGCCAGGAAAGGGGAGGGGACGAGCGAGCGGCCCCACCCCCCCTGGACCACACCAGGCCACATGCCCTCAACATGGGGGGGTGTTGGTGCTTTGGGGCAGGGGGAGCTCTGCACCCCCCACCTCAAAGCACCTTGCCCCCATGTTGATGAGGACAAGGGCCTCATCCCCACAACCCTGGCCGGTGGTTGTGGGGGTCTGCGGGCAGGGGGCTCATCGGAATCTGGAAGCCCCCTTTAACAAGGGGGCCCCCCAGATCCCGGACCCCCTCCCTATGTGAATGGGTATGGGGTACACTGTACCCCTACCCATTCACCCCATAAAAGGCAGTGTATGGAAATAACGACAAGAGACGTTTTGGAAAGTTTATTAAAAATCTTCATCCGACTCTTCTTGTCTTCTCCTCTCCGGGGTCTTCTCCGGGGTCTTCTGCTCTTTTGCTGTCCGCCCTTCTTGTCTTCTCCTCTCCGGGGTCTTCTGCTCTTTTGCTGTCCCCCTCTTCTTGTGTTCTTCTCTCCGGGGTCTTCTGCTGTCCCCTCTTCTGCTGTCCTCTCTTCTTTTCTTTTCTTCTCCTCTCCGGTCTTCTGCTCTTTTGCTGTCGGCTGTCGGCTGTCTTCTTCCTCCGGTCCTCCTCCTCCGACGTCTCCGCTGATTATGCCTATCTCCGGTCTCTTCAGCTTATTATATAGCCATTAGGGGCGTGGCCCCGATGACGTCATCTGGAGGCCCCGCCCCCTCATGTCACAGATGACGTCATCTGTGACATGAGGGGCCGGGGCCTCCAGATGACGTCATCGGGGCCACGCCCCTAATGGCTATATAATAAGCTGAAGAGACCGGAGATAGGCATAATCAGCGGAGACGTCGTCGGAGGAGGACCGGAGGAAGAAGACAGCCGACAGCCGACAGCAAAAGAGCAGAAGACCGGAGAGGAGAAGAAAAGAAAAGAAGAGAGGACAGCAGAAGACCCCGGAGAGAAGAACACAAGAAGAGGGGGACAGCAAAAGAGCAGAAGACCCCGGAGAGGAGAAGACAAGAAGGGCGGACAGCAAAAGAGCAGAAGACCCCGGAGAAGACCCCGGAGAGGAGAAGACAAGAAGAGTCGGATGAAGATTTTTAATAAACTTTCCAAAACGTCTCTTGTCGTTATTTCCATACACTGCCTTTTATGGGGTGAATGGGTAGGGGTACAGTGTACCCCATACCCATTCACATAGGGAGGGGGTCCGGGATCTGGGGGGCCCCCTTGTTAAAGGGGGCTTCCAGATTCCGATGAGCCCCCTGCCCGCAGACCCCCACAACCACCGGCCAGGGTTGTGGGGATGAGGCCCTTGTCCTCATCAACATGGGGGCAAGGTGCTTTGAGGTGGGGGGTGCAGAGCTCCCCCTGCCCCAAAGCACCAACACCCCCCCCATGTTGAGGGCATGTGGCCTGGTGTGGTCCAGGGGGGGTGGGGCCGCTCGCTCGTCCCCTCCCCTTTCCTGGCCTGCCGGGCTGCATGCTCGGATAAGGGTCTGGTATGGATTTTGGGGGGGACCCCACGCCGTTTTTTCGGCATGGGGCTACCCTCAAATTCCATAACAGACCCGAAGGGCCTGGTTTGGAACCCTGGGGGGGACCCCCACGCCGTTTTTTTCCCATTTTGGCGTGGAGTTCCCCCTCAAGATTCCCACAGCGCAAGTCGCCCCGCAAGTCGGATCCGACTTGCGCTGTTGCGGTGCGACCTCCATTCAAATCAATAGGCTCCCATAGGGAACCATTGATTTTGAATGGAAGAAAAAAAAAACGCTGCTAAAAGCAACGTGGCAAAACGTGCAATAACGCCAATGGAAAAAGCTACTGAAAGCACGTTTTTACAGCTGCTTTTTCCGGCGTCAGAACTAACTTTGACGTACGTTTTTTCTAACGCCCCGTGTGCATGGGGCCTAAGTTTTCACAGGTGTTTTTGTGTTTGGCACTGATTGTTTGCAGCCTTGTGCACAAGAATCTTGATTGATTCTTTTTTTCTGTTGAATGTGGGCTTGCGCTGATTATTTTTGATTTACATATAACCCCTGTCAGATATTTTTCATCACCTGTGTTCCATTGTGGAGATTTCTCTTCACTTCCTGTCACATAGCTAAACAGGAAGTAAGAGGAAATCCCTGAAAATTAAGGGATTAACTAGTGTCCCCATTAGAAGATTACTCTATTACTTTTCTGAGGATAACCCGAAATGTTGGATTTTCTTTTACTCTCACTTTCCTTGTCAAATTTGTTTATTGTTTTGAATGAAATGAAGGAGAACAATCTGAATTTTACATGGATTGTGGTAAATATTCAAAGGGTAACAAACGAATTACGTCAATTGGAAAGAGACAAATAAAACTTCAAATGCAATATCGCATTATAACTCATCAAATAGACAGTCAAAGTCAAATGTCAAAAATTTCATATAATTGAAAAAAAGAGAAAGGTAGATTGTTGACTGGCTGTCTAGTTTAAAAAGAAAGCGATTGATAAATCGCAAAGCAAAAGTACATTTCAATGGGTCTGGAGAACAACCCTGTGAGTACCACATAAGAACTGATAAAATGGAAATAGTCATGAAAAAGGAGTAAGAGAATAGAAGAAGTACAGAAAGAGGAAAAAATGCATTGGGAGTAAAGGGTAAATTTGATAGAGGTAGTGCTATGAAGGAATGTATATGAAGAGTGATGAAAGGGTAAATTAAGTATTATTACCATGGCAATAGTCTGGAGGTAAACAATGTTTAACGCAAGGTAACCAAAGTTTCTCAAATTTGCAGATCCGATCACTCTCAATTGCTTCCATTTTAGCATGGGCAAGGGCTCTATTGGTTCTGTGAATAGTTTCGGCTAAATCAGATTTTGAATTTCCCATGCTTTAGCTATGGTTTGTATTGCGGCTGTTAAGAGCTGTAAAAAAAAAAAGTGAAATACATACTGTGTAATTCCGCCTGGTTTTAGATTCAAAAGAGCAATAGCAGAATTAGGTTGTATAGAAGTTTCAAACATTTTAGAAGCTAATTTAAAAACTGCCTTCCAAAATTATTCCATTAGAGGAAGCAGATTTAGTGGCTATATATTGGACCATTTAGTATCATCGAATGAGCGGCTTAGATCTTGTTCCCTTTTAGAAACATAGGGAGGAGGGCTAGTATCAAAACTAGCTAGAATTTGTTTTTAAAGAATCAAAACAAGTCCCCTGGTATGTGGGACATAATTACATACTGTATACAGTATCTCACAAAAGTGAGTACACCCCTCACATTTTTGTAAATATTTTATTACATCTTTTTATGTGACAACACTGAAGAAATGACACTTTGCTACGATGTAAAGTAGTGAGTGTACAGCTTGTATAACAGTGTAAATTTGCTGTCCCCTCAAAATAACTCAAGAAACATCCATTAATGTTTAAACCACTGGCAACAAAAGTGAGTACACCCCTAAGTGCAAATGTCCAAATTGGGCCCAAAGTGTCAATGTTTTGTGTGGCCACCATTATTTTCCAGCACTGCCTTAACCCTCTTGGGCATGGAGTTCCCCAGAGCTTCACAAGTTGCCACTGGAGTCCTCTTCCACTCCTCCATGATGATCGTGGAGCTGGTGGATGTTAGAGACCTTTCACTCCTCCACCTTCCGTTTAAGAATGCCTCGCAGATGCTCATGTAGCACTGGCCCCTTGGGAGTTGTGGAGTGTGTATTCCCCTGGGTTTACCATAGCAACAATCAATAAAACTTATCACTTTAAGACTTGGCTCAGACAATGAACAGTCCAGGGAATTGTTTTTTTTGTGTTTTATTTTGAAACTTGGATGGAAGAAGGCATGAGTGGCATACTCCAACTTGAACTATGCACAACTGTAAGAGCGGTAAGGATGTGGAATTCTCTTCCACAAGCAGTCGTATCAGCTGGGAGCATTGATAGTTTCAAAAAACTATTAGATGGGCACCTTGGAGACCACAACTTACAGGGGTACACAATGTACGGTTAAAAGCAAACACACACACACATCATAGGTTGAACTGGAATGGACTGATGTCTTTTTTCAGCCTCACTAACTATGTAACTATGTAACTGCTGAGGACACAATATGTAAAGAGTGTGGCAAGGCAGCTGCTTCACTGAAGTGAAGTAAGCTATAGGTTCCTGACTGGATTTCTCTATAGGGTCCTGACTTGGCCCCCCCCCTCTTTCTCACTTCCCATGCATGCTAGCCCCTTGTCCACTGACTCTCCACTGGAGTGGTCCCCTTCCTGGGCAGACCCCTGGCTAGCTTCTGGGTACTCACAGACACTGTTTTTCCCTGGGTTTTCCGCTGGGTTGCTCTGCCGACTGCCTGTGACCACCTTCCTTGCTAACAGGAGGAGAGACAAAACGTCACCCTTCTCCTGGGTCCTGGCTTCCTGCCCAAAGACACCCTGTCACATGTGCCTTTGGCTTTTATAACCTATCCCAGGATGCACCACTCTCTGTGGTGAGACTAGATGTCAGCCTCCTCTTGGGACTCTGCTTTCTGCCAAAGATGCCCTGTCACAGGTTCCCCCAGCTTTTATGAGCAATCCCAGGATGCACTGCAAGAGTGCTCACCCACTGAGACAGTTACAAAGGCCTGTGTGTCACTGGCTGGATTTCCTCCACTGTCCAACAGGCTCCCCAATTGGATACAGTGGGGAAACTCCCTCAGACCAAGTGAATCACACATGGACACATGTAACAGGCAAAACTACTGATCAGGCTCCCCTGATAAGCAGATGAAGCAAAACAATGCCTTTACCTAGCACCTACATAAGAGGGTGCTACACTCACTAGTTTAGGTCTGGAGACATGCTTGACCAGTCCATCACCTTTACCCTCAGCTTCTTTAGCAAGGCAGTGGTCATCTTGCAAGTGTGTTCGTGGTCTTTATCATGTTGGAATACTGCCCTGCGGCCCAGTCTCTGAAGGGAGGGGATCATGCTCTGCTTCAGTATGTCACAGTACATGTTGGCATTCATGGTTCCCTCAATGAACTGTAGCTCCCCAGTGCCAGGCGGCACTAATGCAGCCCCAGACAATGACACTCCCACCTCCATGCTTGACTGTAGGCAAGACACACTTGTCTTTGTACTCCTCACCTGGTTGCCACCACACACGCTTCAAACCATCTGAACCAAATAAGTTTATCTTGGTCTACACAGACCACAGGACATTGGTCCAGTTATCCATGTCTTCAGCAAACTGTGGGCTTTCTTGTGCATCATCTTTAGAAGAGGCTTTCTTCTGGGACGACAGCCATGCATACCAATTTGATGCAGTGTGTGACATATGGTCTGAGCACTGACAGGCTGACCCCTTCAACCTCTGCAGCAATGCTGGCAGCGCTCATTCGTCTATTTTCCCAAAGGCAACCTCTGGATATGAGGATGAGCACGTGCACTCAACTTCTTTGGTCGACCATGGAGAAGCCTGTACTAAATGGAACCTGTCCTGTTAAACCGCTGTATGGTCTTGGCCAAGGTGCTGCAGCTAGGTTTCAGGGTCTTGGCAATCTTCTTATAGCCTAGGCCATCTTTTTTTCAGATCCTCAGAGAGCTCTTTGCCATGAGATGCCGTGTAGAACTTCCAGTGACCAGTATGAGAGAGTAAGAGCGACACAGGGCCGTCATCAGGGGGTACAGCCCATACACTTGTAAGGGGGCCGAGCGTCTGGACAGACCCGGCTGCCTGGCCGGAATGAGAGAAGGCAGGGGGCGGGTGCAGAGGTGCTCCGTGGCTGCGCTGGCTTTTTGAGTCGGCAGCTTCTGCTGCTCTGTGTCATTGAGCTTATATCGGGCTCTTTGCTGCCACCTCTGGCTACTTCCTGCATGTGCACTCCATGTGTGTGCACTGTACACAGTACAGGTACTGTATCCTGGACTGCAGCTTCTCTCTGAGTCTCACCCACATGTGGAAAGAGGAGCTGGGACAAGAAAGACAACTTTACAAGTAAGGGCTATTGTACAAGTGAAGGCGGGTGTGTATACATGTCTGTGTATGTACATGTGTGTGTCATATATATATATATATATATATATATATATATATGTATATATATATATATATACACACACACTCACACACATGTGGGGGGGCTGAGTGCATACTGGTGTGAGGGGGGGCTGAGTGTGTACAGGTGTGAGGGGGGCTGAGTGCGTACAGGTGTGAGGGGGGGGGGGCTGAGTGCATACAGGTGTGAGGGGGGCGGATGCATACAGGTATGAGGGGGGGCTGAGTGCGTACAGGTGTGAGGGGGGCTGAGTGCATACAGGTGTGAGGGGGGGCTGAGTGTGTACAGGTGTGATGGGGGCTGAGTGCATACAGGTGTGATGGGAGCTGAGTGCATACAGGTGTGAGGGGGGCTGAGTGCATACAGGTGTGAGGGGGGCTGAGTGAGTACAGGTGTGAGGGGGGCTGAGTGCGTACAGGTGTGAGGGGGGGGCTAAGTGCATATAGGTGTGAGGGGGGGGGCTGAGTGCATACAGGTGTGAGGGGGAGCTGAGTGCGTACAGGTGTGGGGGGGGGTTGAGTGCATACAGGTGTGAGGGGAGGCTGAGTGCGTACAGGTGTGAGTGGGGGCTGAGTGCGTACAGCTGCTGGATTGGAACGTCTTTTTGGGCAAACTATAATTCCTTACTGCTAAATCTTGAAAGCACTGATGACTTAGTATACACTTTTAATTTTCATATAATATGTTGTAAGATTGTTAAAATAAAAGTGTGTGTACTGAAGGATAGCTAGTTGGTGGATTTGGTGGGATAGCCTGGGGGGGGGGGGGTGGTAGGGGACCTAAAGCTGTGTAAGGGGCCCCACAATTTCTGATGGCTGCCCTGTTTGCCCATTCCGCTATGGTCTGTGACACCAGAGTGATCACAAAGAACGGTTTCAGTATTGAGCCTGCGATCACATGCAAATGGCAGGACAGAGACTCAATACGTCTAGCCACAGGGTCTGTAAATACCGGGGACCCCTCCACCGGAGCTATTGTAGTTTAGTTTTGCAGCCGGATTATCCACTTTTAGTGGTATTGTCCATCTAGCGGATACCGTGTCCACGAAGGGGTAGCGCTTTTGAAAAGCGCTTAGGCAGCACTAACAGTTGTTTGATGTGCCCTCAGTGTTCATTGACAATGTTGTCAAAAAGTTCCTAACAGGGAAAAACCTTGCCTGACTTTTGGGATTTGCGGGTGCCAAAAGAAACCTGCGTCCCTGACGCTGTAGAATCATTCGCAGATTTTAAGGTTTCCTGCACTGACACTATAAGTGCCTCCACCAGCGTGCATTCCCGCGTGGCTGCTGATGAGGATACATCCTCCTCGCCATCAGAATGCAAAGACGCAGAACCACCAGGGTGGCATGCGTCCGCAGCGGCCATATTTACCTTAGAATCTGAGGATACTAAAGAGGGAGGAGAAGGCATAGGGCGCATTCTACTAGTGTTATTTTTTTAAACGAAATCCACTTTTGACACCAGGTTTTCCAAAACTGATGTAAATGCAGACAGGGGCTGCGATCCGGAGGCACTGAGGGGGTCTGTGGGTGAAATTTGGTCCTGGGACTCCATATTTACTTAATACAAAAAAAGGCAGTGTCACTTTAAGATAACTGCAAAAAAAACACGATCCGCACCGCTGCACCAGCAGCACCACAAGTCCCAGCCTAGCACAGCCTCCAGCAGGGTGAATTAGAAATACCTACAGGGACCCCAGCAACATACCACCAAAATGATCTGGAGGGACGTAGGAACGTTCTGTGCAGAGAGAAAAAATCGATCTGACACAGAAACGGGAAATACCTGGGTCATGTGCTAGAGCCACCCTAGCTTCTCCCTGCTGTCCAGCGATTGCAGACTCCAGGAAAATGGCTGCCCCATGCATTCCTATACGGAACTTCTAAAACATGGCTGCTCATGCATTTTAATGGGAAAATGAGTTGATGCAGAACGAAAACTACAGCGAAATGGCAGCATCTATTGGTGCGTCATGCGGTCTCCAGGACCCACTAGGGGGGTCATTAGACAGTGGCATCGGGGGGTCCCCAGGAGGGGCCCCAACCAGGATAAACCTCCCCCCGCACAACCGCCGCAGCGGCCGCAATACATCCGCCCTCTGAGGTAGGAACCTGCTTGTGGGGGGAAAAAGCCTAAGGGGGGCCTGGTATCACCGAGAGGCCAGGGGAACTGAGGGGTTACCCGAGGGTCCGGCTTTCCCAGGAAGGGGCCCACTTCCACCCTGTGACCGCCGGAGAAATGGGGGGACACTTACTCACCATACCAACAGCATCAGGTGGGCACCACTCCGAACAGACTGAATGTGAAAGGGTCATGCTCTATATGGCTGTCAGAAAAATATGTTTAGAGTATCTGATGAAAACATAAACTGTGTATGGTAAAAAGATAAAAACTTGAAACCATAAATGGATGCATATATAGTGAACAATAAATAAATGAATGTGTGTGCATCCAATAAATAGTGAAAATAAACAGATAGAGCAATAATATGGTGAACAATAAATAAATGAATAAATACTGTACGTGTGCATCCAATGAATAGTGGAAGTAAATAAAAATGAAACAATCATCACAGATTGATTAAATGGGAATAAAGTGCATGATGGTAATTATATTAAGTTGATTCCACTTAAGTGCTTGAAACAAAGGTGGAAGAATGACACTATTATATAGGGATGATCGAACTTTTCAAAAGTTCGGTTTGGCCAGAACATCCGAACTTCCCGAAAGTTCGGCCTGGATTTCAGAACCCCATTGAAATCAATGGGACCCGAACTTCAGTAATCAAAAAACACAATTTTGAAGCCCTAAAACCCAATAAATGCCCCTAAAAAGTGCCTAGGGTTCTGGGTCATACCCCAGGGACTATTAATTACACAAAAAAAAGTTCTTAAAAATTGTCATTTTTGATAGAAACCCAATTATTGAAAAAATGTAAAAAATAAAATAAAAAATTCTTTGGATTTAGTATCTGGGGGGTCTAAAAAGTTTAGATATATATACACACATACTTATATGTATTTTACACTTACACATATATAGGTGTTATAGGAGCGGAGCCATATTAGTGTTAATTATTTCATTAGCGCAAGCATATATTTCTGCTACTATCACACCTATATATGTCTAGGTGTATATATACATATAAGTATGTGTGTATATACTGTATACCCCTATACACAAGTTCAGATGTTTTGCCTGCCTCCAAAAACCCCCAAAAAATTCCTGCAACAACACACCTGGCCGTTTTTTTTTTGCGCTAGCGTTTTTTTGGGCATTTTTTTGGGGTTCTTTGGAGGCAGGCAAACCATCTGAACTTCTGTATAGGGGTATATATATATACACACACACACAATTATATGTATTTTACACATACAAATATATAGGTGTGATAGGAGCGTAACTATATTGGTGTTAATTATTTCATTAGCGCAAGTAGTGTTTTCTGCTCCTTTCACACCTATATATGTGCAGGTGTATATATACATACATGGGTGTGTATATATACCCCCTATACACATGTTCAGATGTCATGCCTGACTCCAAACATGTGCTCAAAAAATCCCTATAGACGCCTGCAGCCAAAAAGCAAGCTGACCGGCGAGAAGCCATATTACTGCAGCGAATGTGACTTAAGAGAAACTATCTTTTCTCTATAGCGGTCACCCTGATATGGAAGGGTTTGGTCACCCTGCCATAGCAGTCAGTGTCAGTTCACCCTACACTACATTACGGTCACCCTGACACTTCACACTTTCCCTACAGAAACTAAATTTTTGCATCTAACTAAAGTGTAAAAGAGCACCCTAACTACACTAGATATCCCTTTCCTCACACTAATAAATGCTAAATGACACTTTTAAAGTAAAATTAACAGAACTGCTTCCACTCTCTTCCATGTCCCTGTATTACAATGCTAGGAATTTGGCAGGGGCTATCTTATATACTGGGGGGCGTATTCACTAATGATTGGTCTAGGGACCCCCTAGTCACTCCAATCACATTCCTAGCATTATCCTGCCCCCTCAATTGGCTTTTGCTAATGGCTCTGGTCCAATCATGGGCTTTTAAAGCCCATTTCCTGTCCCATTGCATTTTGGTCGGTTCTGGTTGCCGAATTCCGAACTTTATCAGCAAAAAGTTCTAAATTCGGCCGAACCTCGAACAGTCAATGTTCGGGTCAAACCGATGGTCGACCCGAACTGTTCGATCATCCCTAGACACTAATAGTATAATAGTAATAATGAATCTTCAGTGTGGGTGACACCTTTGAGTGTTTACTGCTGTAAGGTAACAGCATAAGATACAAATCCTTAACTGCTGCTTCTCCTAGAGTATGATGTATCCTCCCTCGTCCTCGATCTCTAGCTATAATGTTCTCCGTATGGCATATGTGAAAAAAATATATTGGAGGCCCATAGCTTAATCCCATTTTAAAAGGCAAGGTTTTAATTGGGTTTACAATGAGGTACTCCCTTTTTAGCACAGTCTACGGTGTGTTGCATCCACGAGTGCCGAGCTCGTTCTTACATTCCTTCCGGTATTCTGGTGCCCTACGCGTTGCGTCACATCACGTTTCCACATTTATTGGATGCACGCGTATTTATTAATTTATTTATTGTTCACCGTATTATTGCTTTATCTATTTATTTTCAGTATTTATTGGATGCACACGCATTTACTTATTTACATAGTTAGGTTGAAAAAAGTCCATCTGGTTCAACCAAAAAAAAACTGTATTGAAAAACCCAACCATACAATGCCATATACACAATCCTATACCGGCAGTTGATCCAGAGGAAGGCGAAAAAACCCCAGCAAAGCATGATCTAATTTGCTACAGCAGGGGAAAAAAATCCTTCCTGATCCCCTGAGAGGCAATCAGATATTCCCTGGATCAACTGTACCTAACAAAGTTTTAGTACCCACTTATATTAAGTACACCCAGGAAAGAATCCAGGCCTTTTTTAAAGCAATATAGTGAGCTAGCCAGAACCCCCTCTGGAGGGAGTCTATTTCACATTTTCACAGCTCTTACGGTGAAGAAACCTTTCTGTATTTGGAGACGAAACCTAGACGTAAAGAGTGCCCCCTTGTCCTCTGTGTTGACCTTAAAGTGAAAAAATCAACACCAAGTTCACTATATGGACCCCTTATGTATTTATACATGTTGATCATGTCCCCCCCTTAATCTCCTCTTCTCAAGAGAGAATAAATTAAGTTCCTCTAATCTTTTCTCATAGCTGAGGTCCTCCATGCCTCTTATCAGTTTGGTTGCCCTTCTCTGCACTTTCTCCAGTTCCCTGATATCCTTTTTAAGAACTGGTGCCCAAAACTGAACTGCATATTCCAGATGAGGTCTTACTAATGATTTGTGCAGGGGCAAAATGATATCCCTCTCTCTTGAGTCCATTCCTCTGTTTAAACAAGAAAGGACTTTGCTTGCTTTGGACACCGCAGCTTGGCATTGCAGGCTATTATTAAGCTTATGATCTACCAGAACACCCAGATCCTTCTCGGCTATGGATTCCCCCAGTTCTACTCCAACTAGTATGTATGATGTATGCATATTCCTAGCCCCCAAGTGCATAACTTTACATTTATCAACATTAAACCTCATTTGCCACATAGTTGCCCAATGAAACAGTGCATTTAAGACAGCTTGTAAGTTGGAGACATCCTGTAAGAAAGTTATTCCACTGCAAAGTTTGGTGTCATCTGCAAAGACGGAAATGGTACTTTTAATCCCAGACCCTATATAATTTATAAAGATATTAAAAAGTAAAGGGTCCCAACACTGAACATTGGGGTATACCACTGATAACCTTAGACCATTCAGTAAGAATCATTAACAACTACTCTCTGAATTCTATCTTTTAGCCAATTTTCTATCCAATTACAAACCAATCTTTCCAAGCCAGTAGACTTTACCTTACACATTAGCAGAGATGTATAGTAACTAAGTAGAACTACTTCACTACTGTACTTAAGTACCGAAAGGCGGTATCTGTACTTTCCTAGAGTAGAATTTTTTTCTCCTACTTCCACTTCTACTTCACTACATATTTTAGATGATTTCAATACTTCTACTCCGATATTTATTTTTTGTGCTGCATAGTTACTCGTTACAATTATAAAAATTACCACTGCCAGAACAGTAGATGGCAGGTTTCATGAAGCTCAAAAAAATGTGTATAATGTCATGTGTACTTCTTTTGACTTCTTTCTTTAATAACTTTAACTTTAATAACTTTAACTTTAATAAACTTTTGATTTCTCTTTCTTTAATAACTACATAACACAGTACTTGTACTTTTACTTTCAGTACTTGAGTAGCAAATTTTTCTAAAAAACTACTCTTACTTTTACTTTCAGTATTTAGAAAAAAACTACTTGCAATACTTAAGTACAAAAAATGTTGAATACTTTAGTACTTCTACTCAAGTCACTTTTTGATCGAGCACTTCCACTTCTACTCAAGTCACTTTTTTATCGAGCACTTGTACTTTTACTCAAGTATGGGTTTCGAGTACTTTATATAACTCTGCACATTAGCCATGTGTGGGGAACTGTGTCAAACGCTTTTGCAAAATCCATGTATACTACGTCCACAGCTACCCCTCTGTCCAAGGTTTTACTTACCTCATCATAAAAGAAATCAGGTTTGTTTGACAACGTCTGTCTTTCGTGAATCCATGCTGTCTGTTGCTTAAAATATTTTTTTTCCAGCGAGAACTCATCTATGTGGTCTTTTATTAAATTCTCCAGTATCTTCCCGACTATAGAAGTTAAACTAAGAGGTCTATAGTTACTTGACAAAGACTTTGATCCCTTTTTAAATATAGGAACCACATTGGCCCTACACCAATCCAGTGGTATTATTCCAGTCCTTAACGAGTCTCTAAAAATTAGAAACAAAGGCTTTGAAATTACAGCGCTCAATTCTTTTAGGATGTGTGGGTGCAGGTGCTTTATTCACCTCTATGCTGTCTGAATAGTTTTGGGCCATATGTATTTTGAGCCATTGTGGATCTTTTGAAGCTGTGTCAATACCATCCCCATTATATACATGAGCTCCCCCATGCTTCTTTCTATACACAAAGCTGAACAAGGTATTCAATAAATGTACCTTCTCTTTGTCCCCAGTCACCCACTCTAGTTTATTTTGAAAAGGGCCTTCATGCTCAGACCTGATCTTTTTACTATTAATATATTTGAAGAATTTTTGGGCATGTATGCTGGTCACTACATTGGGGGCATATACGCTGGTCTCTGCATTGGGGGCATGTACGCTGGTCACTGCATTGGGGGCATGTACACTGATCTCTGCATTGGGGGAATGGTATGCTGGTCACTGCATTGAAGGGGGCATGTATGCTGGTCTCTGCATTGGGGGCACGCACGCTGATCTCTGCATTGGGGGCATGTATGCTGGTCACTACATTGGGGGCACGCACGCGGATCTCTGCATTGGGGGCATGTACGCTGATCACTACATTGGGGGCACGCACGCTGATCTCTACATTGGGGGCATGTATGCTGGTCACTACATTGGGGGCATGTATGCTGGTCACTGCATTGGGGGCATGTACGCTGGTCACTGCATTGGGGGCATGTATGCTGGTCACTGCATTGTGGGCGTGTACGCTGATCTCTGCATTGGGGGAATGGTATGCTGGTCACTGCATTGAAGGGGGCATGTACGCTGGTCTCTGCATTGGGGGCATGTACGCTGATCTCTGCATTGAAGGGGGCATGTACGCTGGTCACTGCATTGAAGGGGGCATGTACGCTGGTCACTGCATTGAAGGGGGCGTGTACACTGGTCACTGCATTGAAAGGGGGCACGCTGGTTACTGTGTATTGAAAGGGGGCACGCTGGTCACTGTGCATTAATAGGGGGCACGCTGGTCACTGTGCATTGAACGGGGGCACACTGGTCACTGTGCATTGAAAGGGGGCACGCTGGTCACTGTGCATTGAAAGGGGGCACGCTGGTCACTCTGCATTGAAAGGGGGCACGTTGGTCTCTCTGCATTGAAAGGGGGCATGCTGGTCTCTCTGCATTGAAAGGGGGCACACTATGGTGTACGTTTAGTAAACTGAGATAAGCCGAGATCTGGATGATCACGGCTTGTCTCAGAGCATTGCTGGTTTAAATTGCTGAGAAGAGTAGTGGAGAACATAGTCTTCTCTTCTCATCTCAGTACACAAACGGCTTGCATTCACTGCAACAGAAACCGCCAGTTTAGTAACACATGATGTCACCTTATCACTCTGCTTCTCTTTGAAGATCTCGTCTTCCTGCTTCTCCAGCTCAGAGGTGGAGATAGCAGGAGGAAATAGGAGATCTCTGCTGTGAATGTCCCCGTGCCCAAAAGTGAAAGTAAAAACTCTCCCTACTGCAGTGAAATATACATCAACAGCAGGTTAGAAACACATTAACTATACAATCACATATATATCTGTGTGTGCATATGTATATATATATATATATATATATATATATATATATATATATATATATATATATATATATATATATATATATACTGTATGTACTGGTGTGTATATATATATATATACTGTATGTACTGGTGTGTATATATATATATATACTATATGTACTGGTGTATATATATATATATATATATATATACTGGTATATATATATATATATATACATATATATATATATATACTATATGTACTGGTGTATATATATATATATATATATATATATATATACTGGTATATATATATATATATATACTATATGTACTGGTATATATAAATATATATATATATATATATATATATATATATATATATATATATATATATATACATACATACTGTATGCACTGGTGTGTGTGTATATAAATATATATATATATATATATATATATATATATATATATATATATATATTTATACTGTATGTACTGGTGTGTATGTATGTGTATATATATATATATATATATATATATATATATTATTTCAGGTACTTATATAGCGCTGTCAATTTACGCAGCGCTTTACATATACATTGCACATTCACACCAGTCCCTGCCCTCAAGGAGCTTACAATCTAAGGTCCCTAACTCACATACATACACAGTAGGGCCAATTTTTTATACAGGATCCAATTAACCTACCAGCATGTCTTTGGAGTGTGGGAGGAAACCAATCTGTCACGATTCGACCACGCCCACGGCGACTAGCTAACCGAGACGTGATGAATCGTGACTGGGCAGTATAAGGGGGTAACGGAAATAAAGAAAATTCCTACTAAGTAATTAGATTGGCTGCAATACTTTCACAGCCTGCACTGCCTTCGGTCACCACTAGAGGGAGACTCCACTCCAATCCAGCTGGCTGACCACACACAGGCAGATACAAATCTTACATACAATCTGGTGCACTCTAATGCCTCGTACACACGTACCGATCGTCGGCCGACCGATCGGCTGTCTTTTGTCCAGGGCTGTCCTGTCCGCTGAAAAGTGCAAAAGACTGCACAAGAATTTTGTCGGCCAACAACAGCCGACTGCAGAAGTGATGTCATGTGATGGTTAACTTTCCGTGTCTTTTTTCTTCTCTGAGCATGCCCAGTCTTGCAAATCTGCTGATTGACGGCCGAATTCTGTACTGACTGGCAAACAATCGGCCGTTCTGGTGTTGGCCAACAAAAATTTTAATGCCTGCATGACAGATTCTTTTCGGCCGAAAGTGCGCTGTCGGCTGTCGGAAGCATCATACTAACAAGCCTACAATCGGCCGATCGGTCGTCGGCCGAATATTTACGGCCGACAATCGGTACGTGTGTACGAGGCATTAGGGTTGGGGAGCAGTCTAGCAATTACCACACACTACTAGGATTCCTCCAGCTATCCTACAAGCCAGAACTCCTGTGTTGATCACTCTTCCCACTGTCCCCACACCCACACACCACAAAGGATAGCCTGCCACCACCCAACAGTTTGTCCGCAGACTGGTCTGCTGGGACACCACACACACGCAGATCTCCGTCTGGTGTACAATCTGCATGCAATCTGCCAACACACAGTGCAATTGCATACAGATTGGCATGTATGTATGTATGTACTGTATGTACTGGTATGTATGTGTGTATATATATATATATATACTGTATGTATGTATATATACTGTATGTATGTATATATACTGTGCATGTGTTTGTGTATAGATATGTTTTCATGTGTCAGAACATGCCATTATGAGTTCTTTTAAACTTTAGTTTCACTTTTTAAATTTAGCAGTGCCTGTAATCTCACAAAATCTCGTGAGATTACAGGCAGTCCACCCAGTTATACACGGATCTCGGCAGTTCTCAGAGAAAAAAATTCTCCTCTGATCACCCTGTGAGAAGTGAAGTTCTCCGCCTTCTAAACTGGGTGCCAGAGGAGATATTTTTTCTCTGAGAACTGCCGAGAATTGAACTGAGAATAAACTTCTCAGTTTACTAAACATACACCTATACCTTAACCGCTTGCCGACCGCCGCAAGTAGATTTACTGCGGCGGTCAGCCCCTGCCAGGCAGAGTGACGTTAATTAACGTCACTAGCCTGGGAGGGTCTGGGGAGCGAGCGCGCACCCGCGGAGGCGCGCTCCCACTCCTGCGCGGTCACGGACCCCCCCGCGCGTGTGACCAGCGGACCCGATGTCCGCCGGTCACTCGGCGATCGTCGGGGGAGAGGGAGAATGTCAGGCAGCTTGTGTAAACAAGCCACCTGTCATTCTCCTCGGTGTAAAGACACTGATCACACAGATCTACTATGTAGATCCGTTGATCAGTGTCCTTACAGCTCTAGCCACAGCCAATCACAGTAGAAAGCACGCCCCTAGGGACACACACAGCCCCTCCCTCCCAAATAAAGTTAACCCCTTCACTACCAGTGTATTTTTACAGTAACAGTGCATATGTATAGCACTGATTACTGTAGAAATATCACTGGTAACCCCAAAAGTGTCAAAAATGTCAGTCAAGGGTCCGATCTGTCCGCCGCAATGTTGCAGTACCGCAAAAAAAATCGCAGATCGCCGCCATTACGCGTTAAAAAAAAAAAACAACAAAAATGACAAAAATGTTTCCCTTTGTTAGTAAACGCGATAACTTTTGCGCAAACCAATAAAAATACGCTTTTTGCGATTTTTTTTTACCAAACATAGGTAGGATAAAACAAATTGGCCGAAAATGTTAAAAAATTTTGATTTTTACATTTTTTTTTTGGGGAATTTCATATAAAAAAATGTGAAAAATATTGCTATTTTTGCAAAATTGACGCTCTTTTTTTGTTTATAGCGCGTGATCAAAAAATCGCACAGGTGATCAAATACCACCAAAAGAAAGCTCTGTTTGTGGGAAAAAAAGGACGTCAAATTCGTTTAGGTACAGCGTCGCACGACCGCGCAATTGTCCGTTAAAGTCACGCAGTGCCGAATCGCAAAATACCCCCTGGTCTTTTAGCAGGAAAATCCTCCGGGGCTTAAGTGGTTAATAACTGAAGGATCCTTTCACACTTTTGCGACATCAAAGTCACGCAATTTTTTACAGCGTTTTGTGCCGCAAAGCAATGCCTATTACATTTTTCTGTTTGCGC
The DNA here is from genome assembly GCF_965119305.1 of Pelophylax lessonae. NCBI lineage: Eukaryota > Metazoa > Chordata > Amphibia > Anura > Ranidae > Pelophylax > Pelophylax lessonae. The sequence goes on from NC_138779.1 coordinate 170,678,173, forward strand.
CCCCCCCAAAAAATTTTGAGCACCAGTCGCCACTGATCAGGGATAATGATAAATGGAACAAATACTGGAGAAGAATCTCCCTAATGGGGACACAGAAAGCAATAAAAACCTGACAGTTTCTCTAATCTCTCTCTAGTTTATCCAAAACTAAAATAATGAATAAATAAAAAAAGGTTTGCGTCATTCGTTATACTTTAAAAGGCGCTATGCAAGCATAGGTACATACATACATAAACACATGTACATCCACATAAACAGGGATTACCTTTTAGATATCCCTGCACACTCCAGAGGTAGGAACATTTTTAGTGATAAATTTTAGCTAAACTCTGAATTAATGGGCTGTAATGGTTTTAAGGTTTCGCCTATATATAATTCTAGTTATCTTTGTTTTTATACTTTTTCACATGTGCATGCAATTTGTGCCAAGAAATATTTATTCAAGTTGAAACAGTCTTGTCTTTTATATTTAACTCGTTCACAATGGCCCTGCTTTATTTTAAAATTCCCCAGGTCATTTAGGGAATTACAGGAATTGTACTGGCAAATGTAGAATATCCAGAAATCTAAAATGTTAAAAAACTGGGTATCAAGTATACCCAAATATGGTTGATGAAGTATGTATTAAAAAACGACATGTGTGTGATGTTCTTCTGCTTAGGATAAAGAGAAAAAAAATTATTTAGTGAAAATATTTGGAATAGTATAAATCATATAAAACACACTATGCATTAAACATAAAACTAAATTTTTTTCCAATTTTTGTTAATTTCATTGCTTTAAAAAAAAAAAAAAAAAAAATATATATATATATATATATATATATATATATATATATATATATATATATTTTTTTTTTAGAAAGGTAATGATCTAATAAAGGCACCAGATATGTTTAAAAAAGGTATGAAAAGCACTTTAAAATGCAACACGGCTGCAAATAGTGCGTATCAAAAGCTAAACATTACAGCTGATCTCAAAATTTTACCACAGGAATGGAAAGAGTTAAAATACTTGAAGGCTAGACATTAAAGGGTTATAGTGGATGAGTCAAAAGTTCAGTCTAGCTTGCAAGTAAAAATGAGTAATTATCCCAGGCACTAGCTTTGCATTTATTTTGCATTTTATTGTTGGCGTTTTGGCTAGTGTGTTTGCTGAAAAGACACTTTTTTTTTTTACTAACGGGAGGTGTTTGCAGTGTGCATGTCAGTTTCTTTTTTTTTTTTTTACCAAAACCTCTTAATGCTGACCTGGAGACAGTGTGCTGGTCAAAATATGTTGCAGTTAAAGCGGTAGTAAATGGCTACAAAAAAAAAGAAAGACATTTCCCCTGTAAGACAAATGCATAATGTGCTAGTATGCATCACATATTTCACTGGCTGGATGCCGTGTGAATATCTCCCAGCAACTCAGCAAGCCACCCACAGTGCCATGCGTCAGTTACCGACTCACAACAGGGTGACAGCAGCCAGCCACCCCACAACAGGGTGCCAGCAAGCAAGCCACCCACACTGCCAGGTGTCAGCCACCAACCCACAACAGGGTGCCAGCAGCCAGCCATCCAATAACAGGATGCCAGCAAGCAAGCCACCCACACTGCCAGGCATCAACCACCAACCCACAACAGGGTGCCAGCAGCCAGCCACTCCACAACAGGGTGCCAGCAAGCAAGCCACCCACACTGCCAGGCGTCAGCCACCAACCCACAACAGGGTGGCAGCAACTTCAGCAAGCTATTTTTTTTAAATCTTTTTTTGTGTCTTTCAAATTGAAATGGAGATGGATGAGAAGAGGAAAAGTAAAAGTGTGGTCTGGGACTATTTCTCGTCTCAACCTTCTCCAGAAAAAGCAGCAGTGTGCAACACATGTACAAACAACATAAGCATGGGATCTGTAACTGCAAAAAACACAAATGCATCACATCTTTGGGCCCATCTAAGGGTTCATCATATTGAATTATATCATGCAGCACAGAAAAAACAAAAATGAATATCAATGTGATTTTGAAATACCTCCTCCACTACCCCAGGCAACAATAACAGATATGTTTCTGAAAAAAAAAAACAGGTGTCACTGTCTAGATTCAGATGGAAGATCCCAACTGCTGGACAGAGTAATCACAGAGATGATTGTTACTGATAACCAGCCATTTACAATGGTGTCTGACTCAGGATTTCTGTGGTTGATGTCCATACTTGAGCCAAGCTACACACTGACCCCCGGTTCACACTACTGCGTGTGCCGGGTTCGCATGTCATGTCAGAGCGCACTGCTCCGACATGACATGCGATCAGCTGTGCGGTGCGAGTTTAGCCATACAGTTTGTATGGCTAAATTCGCACCGCACCCGCAGCAAAGACGCACAGGAGGCATTTTTGCTGCCGCATCAGGATCGGATCGCACAGCGGTTCACACTTGTGCGATCCGATCCTGTGCGAACTGCACGATCGCACTGCGATATGCGATCAAACTGGGGGTGTCGTTAAGATTACATTGACACCCCCAGCGGATTGCATATGGCAGTGTGAACTGCCGGGGGTGCGTGTGCGATGCGGGAACAGGCTGCGAATTCGCAGCCTTCCCGCATCGCAATAGTGTGAACCGAGCCTGAAGAGTGAGAAGTATTATCAAACAAAAATGCTGGGAAAGCTTCACCAAAAGGTCATTGTCAAAGGTCACTAATGATTCTTACGTGCCACTTCATTGACAGTGGATGGACAAAAAGGCAATTGGTGCTGAATACAAAAGTGATGCAAGCATCCCACACAGTAGAGAAATGTTTCTAGGCATGCTTGAAGACTGGGGAATCAACAAAGACCGAGTGATGCTTGTGCTACTTCGAGATAATGGAGCAAACATGCGGAAAGGAATGAGGTTTGCTGATATGTCATATCTCAATGTCATGGCACACAACACCCTCCAACTTTCAAATGATGGTCTGTCAAGCCAAAGAGCTTTGATTGATATATGTTTTTAGAAGCATGAACAGATTAAAAATGTTGTGCTTGCAAGTCTTTTGAATCCTCGATACAAGAACCATGATTTATTTTCTGATGATGTATTGGCAAAGGCAAAACAATGGCTGACAGAAGATATTCAATAGGAGGTGCAGGAGGTTCCTGCCGAAAAGACAAGTCCAGAACACTATTTTTATAAAAAGCAGCATGCTGTAAAAACAGAAAAATGTCCAAAAGTATGTCAACGAAGAGAAGAGAATCTTCTTCATCGTGGTCAAATTGATCAGGACAATTTTTAGTGTTTTATTGGTGCCTCATGTGAAGGATTCAATTTCTTCTAAATCTGCAATAATGAGCCTTGATGATGAACTTCATGTCTATTTGAAGGAACCAGTAATGCAACAGAACAAGTGATCCTCTTCAGTGGTGGAAAGAAAACGAGGCACGCTACAAAAGACTTGCTTCCCATGCTAGAAGATACCTCTCTCTCTCTGCTCCTCTGTCCTCCTCTCCTCCTGAGCATGTTTATGAAGTGGCAGCATTATATGAACAAAACAGAAGACCTTTAACAGGTACCATGGACATGCTGAAATGTTCTGCTTTCTGCAGTATAATATTGTTCTACTTAACTAGGAGTATTGAAAAGAGTAGTGTCCACTCCAATCCACTGTCTAGCTTGTGTGTAGCTTTTGTTTTAGCAGTTTTGCACTGACTGCAGTAGTTGCAGTCAGTGCCCTACTACAGCAGTAGTCCACTGACTCCAGTCCAATCCACTGACTAGCTGTTGCTTAGCTTTTTTTCTAGCAGTTTTGCACTGACTGCAGTAAATCATTGCAGTGAGTGCACTACTGCAACAGTAGTCCACTGACTCCATTCCAACTCCAATCCACTGTCTTGCTGTTGTCTAGCTTTTATTCTAGCAGTTTTGCACTGACTGCAGTAGTTGCAGTGAGTACCCTACTGCAGAGGTAGTTCACTGACTTCAGTCCAATCCACTGTGTAGCTGTTGTCTAGCTTTTTTTCTAGCAGTTGTGCACTGACTGCACTGCAGTAGTGATTTAAAATTTTTGCAGTGAGTGAGTGCACTACTGCAGCAGTTTATTATGCATTAATGCACAATCAGATGATGTGAAACTGATGTCCTTGCAAGTGCACTTTTCACTTTTCATGCAGTTAAGGTGTGAAGAATGAGCCCTTAATGTTAAAAATGTTAATAAATAAAGATTTACATGTTGAGTAACAGATTTGTGTTGAAATTTGTGTTTATTTTGCAAAATTTTAAATGTGCAAAAATATCGGGCAATATCGGCCGATACCGATATGCGATGGCTAAAATATCGGTATCAGCAATGAAAAACCAATATAGGTCGATCACTAATGGAAATACAGTATACGCAAGTGATCGATAAAGTACTTAATCACCTGATATGATGTAATTGATAGCCCTATTTATAGATAGATATGTGATGGGTATAGGGTATACGCAAGTTACCGATAAAGTACTTAATCACCTGATATGATGTAATCGATAGCCCTATATATAGATTAAGATGTGATGGATATACAGTATACGCAAGAGACCGATAAAATACGCAATGACCTGATATGATGTAATTGATAGCCCTATATATATATATATATACAGAGAGAGAGAGAGAGAGAGATCTATGTATGGTATATGATCTATGGTATGCACTACTGAATATACTTCACCATCTGATCTCTGAACTTGTAAAAAGCACAAATATCTCTCCTTCCCTACACTGCTAGGAATATCTCACTACACTGTCTGACAAACTGCAAAGAAACGATTCTCTCCCTACCTCAAACACGTTCCTCTCCCTGTCTCCTCGCCCACACAATAACACTACAAGCTGCGGTTGCGCGAGCAGCCTTTATGTAGTGTGGGGGCGTGTACTTAGCCCCTGAGCCATGATTGGCTAAATGCAGCCTGCCTTTTGTCCAATCATGGCAGAGATCATTTGATTGGCCAAAGCATGAGGTCAGGGTGAATGCTTTGGCCAATCACATAACGTGATGCACACGCCGCGCACGTGCAGTCCATTATGGGATCTCAAATTTCCCACGAAGAAGCACATTTGTTCATCATTCGACGAACGATCGAACGATCAATGTTTGACTCGAAGCTCATCCCTACTTTACACCACCTTGCTTGTCAGGATGCTTCAAGCACTTCACTAAAGAGCTAGCTGAAGATGCAAGACCTGCAACATATCCCCCCACCACAAGGGATTAAAGCCATTGGTGCCAAAGGGGCCCACAATTTCACCCAGGACTCTATTCACTATAACAGCGGATCTAATGGCTTAAGTGTCATCTTATTGCATTGATCTAAATAGAGGATTTATACAATTCTCTGGGACTGTGGTCAGGGAACAGAAGGGAGTGGTCTGACAAAACTCTGGTTATTCCTTCACCCTTTGTGTTTGTACAAACTTCCAGAACTGGAAGGGGGGAGTGAGGAGGGGTTGCCATACATATTTATTAAGCCTCTGCCAATCCCCAGTAGTGGGCTGGCAGGGGGCAGAGATGACCTCATAAATAGACATGTGCCATGACAGCAGGGGCAGTCAGGTAGAAGATGGAGATGCAGTACTAAGGAGACTGTTGGTGGCCCTCAGGGTGCCCCCTAGTCTGTGGGGGGGGTTGACCTTGGGATGGGGCTTTGGTGCTAGAGGATTCCTGATAAAACACAGAGCAGGAAGTCTTCCTGGAGGCACAGGCGCAAGTGAGGACATAGTGAGTAGCCCTTGAGTCTCCCTTGAAGACAGCAGTGTGTCAGGCCTTTCCTAGAGATCTCCTGAGAGTCAGCTGGGTGGGCTGGTAAAAAGTCAGTCAGGTAGACTAGTGTAAAGGGGCAAATGCAGCCAGGTGGGTTGGCATTGCCTGAAATAGTGTTGCTCGGCTCAGTGACCACAGAGTAAGTGAGGGAGAAAGTGTGAGCTGTGTCACTGCAATGTGCTACTGTTAAGGGACTACGAATTCCTGCATGTAAAGGGTTGTTGCTGAGCTGACAGTCAGGTCCCATCAAGGAGTGAGCCAGCAGAAGTTGAGTAGAGAAGAAGGAACAAAGTGTGCGTAGGTGGCTGGAAAAGTGGAAGCTGTATATAGAGGCTGTATACTGTATACTGTAAGAAGTTGTCCCTGGAGTTGTTGAAATCAAGTGGGCATCCCATAATCTCCCATCCCTATCCAAGTTGAAACTCCCTAACAAAACACAGATTCTGGGTGCTTGTGAAGATTCAGTGTGTCTGGCTGTACAGGAGTGGGGAATCACTTCTATCTGCAACTCCTACGTAAGTTGTGTTTATTATACTTGCAGAAAATGTACTTAGCCTGAAAAAATAAAAAATAAAAAATAAATAAAATGCAGCCACCAGATCTAAGAACTGATATGATGTAATATATTTTGTTACATACATATATATTTTTTTCATACAGAAAAGTTTTATTAACTGAAATTTGTTAAAACCAGTTTGGTTTAAAGCCCTTGAAAAAAAAGAAGAAAAATGCCACACTTTAAGGGCCCATTCATATTATATGCTTTGGGCTGTCCTAGGCAACTTTGCCCAATGCAGCTCCAACGTATAGGCAAGGCAATTTGCCTTGAGTCCTATGAGTTTACTTTATACCTGTGCACTGAAAAGAGGACATGCTCTAATTTTATTTCAATTCAGTATTCTGTGACGGAGTAAAATTCATCGCAACCCACTGTGGTGACTGTGGTGAATAAAGATGAAAGAAATGTGACATTTTAATAAAGATGTAAAAAAAGAAAAAAGTAAACAGAGAAAGGTGCCACTTACAATGCAACAGCACAATTCCAGCAGTCACTGGCCTAAATAAGACCTAACAGAACCCCTAGAATGCAGTAGTTATGGTAATTCACATAAGCTTGCATATAGAAAGGTACATCCAGAATATTTCTAATATAGGGAAGTCCAAATACAATCAAACTTGAGTCATTGCCATTGTGATATCAAAGGGTAAAGTACACAATGACAGCACTTAGTAAATTGATTCCAATGCTTTGCATATCCAGCAAATCACAAAGAATCAATCTTTATTCATTAAATGCAATTCCAATGTGTATTCCAATTGGATATAAATGGTAATAGGAACTTTTATATATGTGAACCCTCTATTTTATACTGTATTTCTATTTGAAAATGATGTCTGAATGAATGTTGTCAAGACAACAGTCACAGTTTGATAGTAAGGCTATTGTGCTCCTTTAAGTGTGATCCTATCTCTTTTTCCCATGTTTCTATAAAATGAGGTCTTCCCAGGCCCACCATCTCTGTTAACATATTTTATATCTGAGATATACCATGTTTTATTTTTATTAGTGAAAGACAACGTTTTTCCACTAGATTCAGATCCTTTTTGGATCTGATAGGTTGTGGCAGAGATTTTACAAAATGTTTTAACTGCATCGTATCTCCATTCATTTAACCTTAAATATCCTCCCCTAGTGTTGAGTTCATGATATGGCCTAATCTTTCTACCTTGTGTTATGTATTTTAACTGTGTGTAATTGACAAGATAGAGGTTTTCTAATGATGGAGTTAGGTTTATCTATTGTCACTAATAATGGTTCTAGCGACAGGACGAACAACAGTGGCGAGAGGGGGCACCCTTGTCTCCCTTGTTTCGTCCCTTTACACATTCTAAATTGGGGGGATAAATTACCGTTAATATAACAAAAAACTATCAGCGCAAAAAAATATTGTGTGACCAATAAAAGTGCATATACAGTGCCTTGCGAAAGTATTCGGCCCCCTTGAACTTTGCGACCTTTTGCCACATTTCAGGCTTCAAACATAAAGATATAAAACTAATTTTCTGTGAAGAATCAACAACAAGTGGGACACAATCATGATGTTATGAGTAGATATGTATCCTCTTATCCTCTTCCTTGATCCTGTTGTTTATATTTAGGTGTCCGTGCAGGTCTAGGGGTTCTCCTATTGTTTTTTTCATCATAGTTATTTCTTTCGGGTGTTCTCCTTCTCCTTTCACTATGATAATAAAGTAAATTGCTGCGCTAACTGAAATTCAAAATTTCAAATAACAGAGCTTCAAGAATAAATATTAAAATCTAAATAGAAAAGCTGCCACACAGAATCTGGAATGTATAACAGATCTAAGACAATATAAAAAAGCAATGTAGCGCTAATCTTCAACAAAAAACTCTCAAAAAGACTAAAAAGTCCATATGCAGTCCCAATTTGATCCGATGAATAGTGTAGCAAATCCGTGATACCACCACCAATCACCCAGTTCACACTGTCCCTTACCACATTGCGATGATCCCCATGACAGAGATCCCAAATGCCAACTCAGACTCAATAAGACTCGGTAAGTATCCAGGATAGTAATTCTCCTTTGCGGGAAATCTCAGGGTCAGTGGTCACAGGTATGTGTAAAATAAAACATAGGGCAGCATCATAGCGCAGACTGTTTATTATCATCGAATCCAAACAAGGGGTTAAAAACACTTACAAAAGTCGTATGGAATCAAGCGTGTAAACCATATCGATTGTCCCCAGCATGTTCCGCCAATATGCAGCAAACCACCGGAATGATGGCCGCCACGTCTCCTCACTGTGGGCGAGCGTTCACTATGATGTCTCTGATCCCTCCAGTATTGTGATCTCCTTCTATTTTCAGGATAATTTCTCTCATCTCTCTTCGGTGTTCTTCTCCTCTCATCTCTATGTGGGGATCTTCTATTGTTTCCATATTGGTATTGGTATGGAGATCTCCTCCTTTCCTGATTATAATTACTTTGATATGAAGTATAGTTCCCCTGCTGGTAGCCATAATCTCGGTTATTATAATATGAATTATAATTCCCCTGCTGATAACCATGATCTCCATTGGGAGGTCTATATGGCTGTCTTGTATTCTTCCAAAATGTTTTTTTGCCAGGGTGGTTGTACGTTCCAGTGTGGGGTTGTAGTAGACCCATAATCCTGTCTCTTTGTGGTCGCTGGTGTTTTTATATCAGGACCCCAGTGTGCTACTTCTTCCCTATTTATCTCTTCTCTCCTTTGTGATGTTTCTCTTAAATTTCTTTCAGGAGAAGTATATGTAGAGGCTATATTGGAATTCTGCCATTTATAAGCGACATCTTCTTTGTAATCACACACAGGATATTGTTGTAAAAAAATCTTTATTGCTATTATTATTATAACATATTTCCTATTCACTCCAGTTAAAACTGCTAAAACTTCTGAAGAAGCGTCATATTGCCACTAACATGTAAAGTATGGATGGGTTTGTTTGCGGCAGATACAGATATATGCCTACCAGGACCAAAAGTATGGATACACTGCCAAGCCAGCTGTGAAACCCATTTAGCATTTTGTAACCAATACTTGGTGAATAGTTAGCAATCCTATGTACTACAAATTTTTCTGTGATTTGTGCTGTATTTTTTCTATGAATACATTTTAATGAATTGTTTTGTGTAATCAATAAATTTTATTATAATGGGTATATATATACAGTGCCTTGCGAAAGTATTCGGCCCCCTTGAACTTTTCAACCTTTTGCCACATTTCAGGCTTCAAACGTAAAGATATAAAACTGTATTTTTTTGTGAAGAATCAACAACAAGTGGGACCCAATCATGGAGTGGAACGAAATTTATTGGATATTTCAAACTTTGTTAACAAATAAAAAACTGAAAAATTGTGCGTGCAAAATTATTCAGCCCCCTTAAGTTAATACTTTGTAGTGCCACCTTTTGCTGCGATTACAGCCGTAAGTCGCTTGGGGTATGTCTCTATCAGTTTTGCACATCGAGAGACTGTAATTTTTGGCCATTCCTCCTTGCAAAACAGCTCAAGCTCAGTGAGGTTGGATGGAGAGCATTTGTGAACAGCAGTTTTCAGTTCTTTCCACAGATTCTCGATTGGATTCAGGTCTGGACTTTGACTTGGCTATTCTAACACCTGGATATGTTTATTTGTGAACCATTCCAATGTAGATTTTGCTTTATGTTTTGGATCATTGTCTTGTTGGAAGACAAATCTCCGTCCCAGTCTCAGGTCTTTTGCAGACTCCATCAGGTTTTCTTCTAGAATGGTCCTGTATTTGGCTCCATCCATCTTCCCATCAATTTTAACCATCTTCCCTGTCCCTGCTGAAGAAAAGCAGGCCCAAACCATGATGCTGCCACCACCATGTTTGACAGTGGGGATGGTGTGTTCAGGGTGATGAGCTGTGTTTCTTTTACGCCAAACATAACATTTTGCATTGTTGCCAAAAAGTTTGATTTTGGTTTCATCTGACCAGAGCACCTTCTTCCACATGTTTGGTGTGTCTCCCAGGTGGCTTGTGGCAAACTTTAAACAACACTTTTTATGGATATCTTTAAGAAATGTGTATGGTGAACAAGATCGGCGCTAATTTAACCACTTCCCGCCCGCCCTATTACAAAATGACGGCGGGAATGTGGTTGAGTTATCCTGACCGGACGTCATATGACGGCGGCAGGATAACACCGCTCTGGGCGCCCCCCGGGGCGCGCAGAGCGGCGATCGGTGATGCGAGGTGTCAGTCTGACACCCTGCACCTCCGATCTCGGTAAAGAGCCTCTGACGGAGGCTCTTTACCATGTGATCAGCCGTGTCCAATCACGGCTGGTCACATAGTAAAACAGGAACAGCTGTTGATCGGCTTTCCTTAGTTCGTGCCTGACAGGCACGAGTAAAGGAGCGCCGATCAGCGGCTCCCCTGACAGGGGGGGGTCGGCACTGGTAATCAGATCATTGATTACCAGTGCAAACCTTTAGGGGGGGGGATGCCACTAGAACCACCAGGGATGCCCACTATGACCCCAGGGATGCCCACTATGACCCCAGGGATGCCCACTATGGCCACCAGGGATGGCAATCAGGGCTCAGGGAGCCCCCCATTGCCCTCCCCATCAGTGATGCCCACCAGTGTCCTCCCTATCAGTGCTGCCCACAAGTGCCCATCATTGCCATCCTTTAGTGTCGCCCACCAGTGCCCATTATTGCCCACCAGTGCCGCCTATCAGTGCCCATTAGTGCCCATCAGTGCCGCCCATCAGTGCCGATCAGTGCCGCCCATCAGTGCCCATCAGTGCCCTCCAGTGCTGCCTATCAGTGCCCATTAGTGCCCGTCAGTGCCACCTATCAGTGCCCGTCAGTGCCGCCTATCAGTGCCCATCAATGCCGCCTATCAGTGCCCAGCAGTGCCGCCTATCAGTGCCCACCAATGCTGCATATCAGTGCTACCTATCAGTGCCACATATCAGTGCCTATCAGTGCCGCCTATCAGTGCCACCCCATCAGTGCCACCCAATCAGTGCCACCCAATCAGTGCCACCCCATCAGTGCCACCCCATCATTGCCTCCTCATCAGTGCCTGTTAGTGCAGTCTCATCAGTGCTCATCAGTGCAGGAAAAAACTTATATATTTACAAAATTGTATAACATAAACAAAAAAACTTTTTTTTTTTCAAACTTTTCTGTCTTTTTTTATTTGTTTAGCAAAAAGTAAAAATCGCACAGGTGATCAAATACCACCAAAAGAAAGCTCTATTTGTGGGGGGAAAATGATATAAATTTGGTGTAAGTACAGTGTTGCATGACCGCGCAATTGTCATTCAAAATGCAACAGCGCTAAAAGGGGAAAATTGGCCTGGGCGGGAAGGGAGGGAAGTGCCCTGTATTAAAGTGGTTAAAATAAATGTGAATAAAAATGACTCAGTGTTATAACTGCAACATAATATAGTGATAATGTGTCAAAACACTCGTGCTGTGGATGAATTCAAATACACCAATAAATAACTAAAATATGCTCAATGTCCAAATCAAACGTGAAACAATGTTGCTGAAAAAAGATGACAGAAAACAATCCATAGAATATGCAAATGTAAGGTGAAAGATGCTCAAAATAGCCGTGCTGAAAAACAAAAGTCCCATATGCGTGAACCAATCTTCAAACAATCGATAATTGGTGATGTGTAAATAATCGATCCAATCCCAATATTGTATATAGTGTGTAGTGGCCGCTTACCTCACACACACAAATGAAACGCCTGTGTGTAATCCAAAATCCAGGCTTTGTGCTCCAAACCCGGCTTCACTGGACGATCCTCTCGGATGGATGGATGGTGTAATCTTTAATGGGGAAATCTCATGCCACAATACAGGTTTTCTACTGTGCAGCTGTATATTGTAGGCACCAATCAAGCCTCATGGGGATGCAGAAAATGAAAGCGCTTATGGTGCAGTAATTCCAAAAAGGGGGTTTTTATTTAAACAAAAAAATGCACTTACACTTAAAAATGAAGAGCAAGCATAAAATCCGCTGATAGCGGTACACAGAGGAACTTCCGGTTACGGCCGTAAACGTGGAAGTAACGTCACCCGGCTCCTCCCGACGCGTTGCGTATCTACGCACGTGACTTTATCAAGGGATGTGAGCGTGGGTGACGTATTGCCGGTATTTGTAGTGTAGCGGTTACCATGGGAACCGTCCGCTGTGAAACCGTCGGCAGTGAAATTCACTATTTCACTGCCGATAACTAACACTTGATAACTCTGAGCACAGATAGATACTCATAGATGGAAGATACTGATTAGTTGGAGATTGATCTTTATATTCCATCGCACCAAATTGACCAGATCTATGTATGGTATAAGGTCTTTTTTGATCGAGTCTAAATACCGAATGTCGGACTTCCACACTCATTATGTCCAATAAAAAACAATACGGTAAATGACCCGTGGATAATAAATATTCAATAATTAATCAGCAGGGGAATAATGTATAAAAACATACAATCTAATATCAAATAAAATTGATCATACATGTTAAAATGTCACATAAATGGATAAAATCATACCTATAATCTTATTAAGGATAAAACCCACATAAAATATGAAGTGGTCATATATAAGAGATGTTATAAAAAGATAAAAGATATAAATATATATAAAAATATATATAAAATATATCTAAAATGTAGGAGAAGGTACTGCTAAAAGTCAGAGATAAAACAATTTAAATCAAATTCAACATTGAGACCTAACGGAATAAAACTCTGAATCTCAAAAATCCATCTGGATTCGGCTTGACTGAGGGTTCTAATCTTATTGCTACCCCTCCAATGGGCTTTATATTTCTCAACCCCCCCAAAATTTTAGAAGTTTAGGATCTTTATTGTGTTTTTCTGCAAAGTGTTTAGAAACACTGTGCTTAGGAAATCCTTTTTTGATGTTTTGGGTGTGTTCTCTCAAACGCTTCCAGAGGGGTCTTTTTGCGCGTTCTACATACTGGAATTTACACGGACATTCCAGCATGTACACCGCCCCTTCTGTCCTACAGGATATAAAGTCTCTAATTTTGTAGGACCTTCCTGTCACCGTGGAAACAAATTCTTCTTTCTTTTTTCTTTTTTCTATTTCCCGTTGTGTGTTTACAGGCATAGCATGTCTTACAAGGATAAAAGCCATTTCCTTCAAACCAGCTTAAAAATTGTTTTTTTAAAATTATTCTTCAGTTCTTCAATAATATTTTTTGCTATTCTGTCTCTTAAAGTAGGGGCCCTCCTATATACAAATTTCGGTTGCTCAGATAAAAACGAAGCAATCGCTCTGTCAGCTGTCAGTATATTCCAATGTTTCCGTATTATAGTTTCAATTTTTTTATGCTGGATGTTAAAATCTAAAATTACTAATGGACTTTGGGAATAAGACTGTTGTGTATTCTCTATTTCTTTATTTTACAGTAATTGCTGTCTTTCTAGCTTTCCCACTTCTTTAATTCTCTCTGTAATTTGCGCATTGCTGTACCCCTTCTCCCTAAATCTCAATCCTACTACTTTAGCTTGTTCTTCATAATCACTTAGTTTTGAACAGTTTCTTCTTATTCTTGTAAGTTGGCCTTTAGGTATGTTGATAAGCCATGATTTATGATGACAACTGTTGATGGGTAGGTAACTGTTTCTATCAACAGGTTTGAAATATGTCTTTGTCTGCAGAAAATTATCTTCATACCATATTTCTAAATCCAAAAATGAAATCCTGTCTTCTGTAATTTCCCATGACAAATTGATGTTTTTGTTATTCTCTGCCAAGGTATCTTTGAATTTCATTAAACTTTCACGACTCCCAGGCCAAATTATAATCACGTCATCAATAAAGCGTTTGTAAAAAAGTAATTCTTTTGGTCTGTTTTCATAGATAGCTGACTCCTCCCATCTTGCCATGTACAAATTTGCTACACTGGGCGCAAATTTAGCACCCGTTGCAACACCGCGCAGCTGTTTATAGTAATGGGAGTTGAACCAGAAATAACTATGGTTAAGACAATACTCCAAACATTTCGTGATGAACTTTCTTTGTTTATACTGTAGATTACTAAAACTCCTCAATGCCCATTTTGTAGCTAATATAGCCTCTTTGTGGTCAATAATTGTATACAGGCTAGCTACATCCGCTGTTGCCAATAATACATTCCCATCTTTGATTTCAAGATCCTGTAATTGTTGGATTAGATGTTTTGTATCTTTAATGTAGGACTTCGTCTTTTGTACGATGGGCTGCAGGAAATGATCAATACAGGTCCCTCTCAAAAAATTAGCATATTGTGATAAAGTTCATCATTTTCTGTAATGTACTGATAAACATAGACTTTCATATATTTTAGATTCATTACACACAACTGAAGTAGTGCAAGCCTTTTATTGTTTTAATATTGATGATTTTGGCATACAGCTCATGAAAACCCAAAATTCTTATCTCAAAAAATTAGCATATCATGAAAAGGTTCTCTAAACGAGCTATAAACCTAATCATCTGAATCAACTAATTAACTCTAAAGACCTGCAAAAGATTCCTGAGGCTTTTAAAAACTCCCAGCCTGGTTCATTACTCAAAACCGCAATCATGGGTAAGACTGCCGACCTGACTGCTGTCCAGAAGGCCATCATTGACACCCTCAAGCAAGAGGGTAAGACACAGAAAGAAATTTCTGAACGAATAGGCTGTTCCCAGAGTGCTGTATCAAGGCACCTCAGTGGGAAGTCTGTGGGAAGGAAAAAGTGTGGCAGAAAACGCTGCACAACGAGAAGAGGTGACCGGACCCTGATGAAGATTGTGGAGAAGGACCGATTCCAGACCTTGGGGGACCTGCGGAAGCAGTGGACTGAGTCTAGAGTAGAAACATCTAGAGCCACCATGTACAGGTGTGTGCAGGAAATGGGCTACAGGTGCCGCATTCCCCAGGTCAAGACACTTTTGAACCAGAAACAGCGGCAGAAGCGCCTGACCTGGGCTACAGAGAAGCAGCACTGGACTGTTGCTCAGTGGTCCAAAGTACTTTTTTTGGATGAAAGCAAATTTTGCATGTCATTCGGAAATCAAGGTGCCAGAGTCTGGAGGAAGACTGGGGAGAGGGAAATGCCAAAATGCCTGAAGTCCAGTGTCAAGTACCCACAGTCAGTGATGGTCTGGGGTGCCATGTCAGCTGCTGGTGTTGGTCCACTGTGTTTTATCAAGGGCAGGGTCAATGCAGCTAGCTATCAGGAGATTTTGGAGCACTTCATGCTTCCATCTGCTGAAAAGCTTTATGGAGATGAAGATTTCATTTTTCAGCACGACCTGGCACCTGCTCACAGTGCCAAAACCACTGGTAAATGGTTTACTGACCATGGTATTACTGTGCTCAATTGGCCTGCCAACTCTCCTGACCTGAACCCCATAGAGAATCTGTGGAATGTTGTAAAGAGAAAGTTGAGAGACGCAAGACCCAACACTCTGGATGAGCTCAAGGCCGCTATCGAAGCATCCTGGGCCTCCATAACACCTCAGCAGTGCCACAGGCTGATTGCCTCCAAGCCACGCCGCATTGAAGCAGTCATTTCTGCAAAAGGATTCCCGACCAAGTATTGAGTGCATAACTGAACATAATTATTTGAAGGTTGACTTTTTTTGTATTAAAAACACGTTTCTTTCATTGGTCGGATGAAATATGCTAATTTTTTTTAGATAGGAATTTGGGGTTTTCATGAGCTGTATGCCAAAATCATCAATATTAAAACAATAAAAGGCTTGCACTACTTCAGTTGTGTGTAATGAATCTAAAATATATGAAAGTCTAATGTTTATCAGTACATTACAGAAAATAATGAACTTTATCACAATATGCAAATTTTTTGAGAGGGACCTGTATATTCCCCCAGGCGTGCTCCAACCGAATTGATGCCATTTACAATGGGCCTGCCTGGGGGATTTATTGCATCCTTATGTATCTTAGGAAGGGTGTACAGGATAGGGGTACGGCAAGTACTCGGTACCAGATAACAAGCTTCTTTTACATTCAAAAAGTTCTTCATTTTGCCTTCTAATATCAATTTTTCCAACTCTTTTTTGTATGTTCTGATGGGATTCATCATAAGTTTTGTATAAGTATTGGAATCTGACAATTGACGATTTATCTCTTCATTATATTTCTCTTTTGATTGAATCACAATGGAGCCACCTTTATCCGCCGGTATTATAACTATGTTTTTCCTTTTTTCCAGCTGTTGTATTCCTTCTTTTATTTCTATCGGGTCCCATGATTTTTTAAACCTTAAATTTTGCAAATCTCAGGTGACTAGTTTCTTAAACACTTCGCAATGGTGATCTCCAGTATTTGAGGGATTGAATAAAGATTTATTCCTTAAATCTGTATGTACAAAGTTCTCATCTGTTCGTCTTTTGATGGGGGGTCTCCAGGTTTTGACATCATATATCTCTTAATGTTAATTTTTCTAGTAAATTTAAGGATATCAATGTATGTATCGAATTTGTTTAAGTTTTTTATTGGTGCAAATTTGAGACCCTTATCTATACTTTTAATTCAGATTCCGTAAGTTCCACTCCGCTAAGGTTGAATATACCCTCGCCTAGTGGTCTCTTTTTCTTTTTTTCTTTAAAGCCTCTCTGCATCCTCTCTTATTTCTGTGTTTTTTCTCTGCATTTTTTCTGACGGCGGAGTTCTTCTGTTTTCCATCCTTCCATGTGACCATCTCCTGGATCTTGATCTGCGATTCTCTAAAAAATCTCTATTATTATGACCACTTCTTTTTTGCTCTTTATTAGAGTGCTGAGGTGATCTAGCATGTTCACCTTCCACTCTCAATGGTTCATATCTATTATGAGTAGATATGTATCCTCTTCCTTGATCCTGTTGTTTATACTTAGGTGTCCGTGCAGGTCTAGGGTTTCTCCTATTGTTTTTTTCATCATAGTTATTTCTTTTGGGTGTTCTCCTTCTCCTTTCACTATGATGTCTCTGATCCCTCCAGTATGGTGATCTTCTTCTATTTTCAGGATAATTTCTCTCATCTCTCTTCGGTGTTCTTCTCCTCTCATCTCTATATGGGGATCTTCTATTGTTTCCATTTGGCATATTGGTATTGGTATGGAGATCTCCTCCTTTCCTGATTATAATTACTTTGATATGAAGTATAGTTCCCCTGCTGGTAGCCATAATCTCGGTTATTATAATATGAATTATAATTCCCCTGCTGATAACCATGATCTCCATTGGGAGGTCTATATGGCTGTCTTGTATTCTTCCAACATGTTTTTTTGCTAGGGTGGTTGTACGTTCTTTTCTTCCAGTGTGGGGTTGTAGTAGACCCATAATCCTGTCTCTTTGTGGTCGCTGGTGTTTTTATATCAGGACCCCAGTGTGCTACTTCTTCCCTATTTATCTCTTCTCTCCTTTGTGATGTTTCTCTCCTTTGTGATGTTTCTCTTACTTTTCTTTCAAGAGAAGTATATGTAGAGGCTATACTGGAATTCTGCCATTTATAAGCGACATCTTCTTTGTAATCATTGAGATCTCTTATATATTTTCTCTTCTTACGTGCTGCTGTTTCCTTATCCTTTTGTTGCATGTCCTGATGTAGTTGTTTGGAAAGATCCAGAAATTCTTGGAGTTCCTTTAAAGGTTCCATAGATTTCTTAATGGAATTTAGCTGGTTATCAATTGTTCTAATCTTTTTCTGTTTCCTTTTAATTAGGAAATGCAGAAGTTCCAATCCCTTTTCATTAAAAAAGGTGAACCAGTCTTCAATGGATTCCTTATCCATGAGACCATCATTGATTGGTACATCCCATCTAAGTCTCCTGGGAACCAAATTTATCTTTGATGTACTTTTCATGCGTGGTGATATCCCACTACGCATTTATTTTTTTCTCCATTAGGTGTTTCATGCGTCTGAACCCACCTTCTAAATCACCAGGTGTTTTTTGGTCTTGCATAGAAAACATTTCTTCAATATTGCAGGATCTTCTCTCAATAAAATCAAACACCTCCATGGTGGCTGCACTGATATAGTGGAAAACAAGAACTAATAAATATGAGGACCAATGCGATTTTTTTTTTCACTTTGGAATTTGTTTGTGCTTCAATCAAACTCCTCAGGTAGCGCATTGGTCCTCATATTTATTAAATCTTTAAGAAATGGCTTTCTTCTTGCCACTCTTCCATAAAGGCCAGATTTGTGCAGTATACGACTGATTGTTGTCCTATGCACAGAGTCTCCCATCTCAGCTGTAGATCTCTGCAGTTCATCCAGAGTGATCATGGGCCACTTGGCTGCATCTCTGATCAGTCTTCTCCTTGTATGAGCTGAAAGTTTAGAGGGATGGCCAGGTCTTCGTAGATTTGCAGTGGTCTGATACTCCTTCCATTTCAATATTATCGCTTGCACAGTGCTCCTTGGGATGTTTAAAGCTTGGGAAATCTTTTTGTATTCCAAATCCGGCTTTAAACTTCTCCACAACAGTATCTCGGACCTGCCTGGTGTGTTCCTTGTTCTTCATTATGCTCTCTGCGCTTTAAACGGACCTCTGAGACTATCACAGTGCAGGTGCATTTATACGGAGAATTGATTACACACAGGTGGATTCTATTTATCATCATTAGTCATTTAGGTCAACATTGGATCATTCAGAGATCCTCACTGAACTTCTGGAGAGAGTTTGCTGCACTGAAAGGGGCTGAATAATTTTGCACGCCCAATTTTTCAGTTTTTTATTTGTTAAAAATGTTTGAAATATCCAATAAATTTTGTTCCACTTCATGATTGTGTCCCACTTGTTGTCAATTCTTCACAAAAAATTACAGTTTTATATTTTAATGTTTGAAGCCTGAAATGTGGCAAAAGGTCGCAAAGTTCAAGAGGGCCGAATACTTTCGCAAGGCACTGTAATATGTTCAATAATTCAATAGTGCAACCAATAATAAATAAATAAATAACGAGACCGGCAGCATCCATTCAATGTGCCTACATCT
This sequence comes from Pelophylax lessonae, assembly GCF_965119305.1. Taxonomy (NCBI): domain Eukaryota; kingdom Metazoa; phylum Chordata; class Amphibia; order Anura; family Ranidae; genus Pelophylax; species Pelophylax lessonae. The sequence goes on from NC_138779.1 coordinate 170,697,489, forward strand.
CACAATACAAGCTAAATAAACAAAAAATAGTGATTCGCCAGTCAAAAAGTGCACATATGGTTATTCACAAACTCAAAAGTCCGTGTCCATAAATAATGCAATCATCCCAAGTGTCCATATAATCAATCAAAAGGTAAATCCACTCCCATGTGTCCAAAGAAATAATCTTGTGCACACTTAAATAAGTGCTTCTGTGAGTTGTGCAATCCCACCACCAGGTGAATTAGTCTCTCACCTCCACTACAGACCCAATCATGGGTCAGTACCAGCGTTAGTAAAGCACAGAGATCTTCGGATCACATAGGCTATATGAAGCCTGTCACCTCCAGAGTGATTACCAGCGATTACCACATATAGGGAACAAATGAAAGAATCTAGTGCTCTCTGTATAGTTCAGCAAGCTACTTTATTCAAACAAGAAGAGTATTACTCGCATGAGTGGCGCTTCCACAGCGCATAGCAGTCAGCATATACAGGAAGAGATGGCATCCAGCATGCAGGCTCCGCCCCCTATACGCGTGACGTCAGCGCCTCACCGTTGACTTCTTCAGTAGGGGTGGAGATGTGCTTCGCCTTAAGTGGCCGGGCTGATCCACAAAACGGAAGCTGATTGGATCTCTAACATACTGCCCGCCCTAAGCCTTCAGCGTGGGTCGGGACCCCGGAATAAGGAAATCCTCATTAATTCCTTGGTGCCACATTACTCTGACAGGTTATATATTATAAAAAAACAATTAGAGTGCATCTATCTCACCCTAATATACAGGAGACTGCGTACCGATGCCGATCTCTCCCTGGCACATACATGTACCAGTAATATACTGATAAATAATAATAAACATTATTCCATACACTTACATACATTAAAATTATTAAAAAATAAATAAATATAGCAAATACATAAATTATTAAAACCACATTAAATCCATAATCAGTGCATGTAATTTAAAAAAAGTCTTAAAATCTTAAAAACTACATATAAATTCAAAAACCCATACAGCAACTGGCAGAAAGTAACACTAGGATCAACTTATTTATATAAAAACCAGAAAGAATTACCAGATAAAAATTCAGAAAAAAATATTCAGATAAAAGATATATTATATATAAAATATATAAAACCAGAAATAAAGGTTTATCTATCACTAATAAAACAGTTGAGGTCGAATTCGATATTGAGGCCTCTTGGTGCTAATACTTTGGCCTCATATACCCAAAGGGATTCTCTTCTACTCAACTGTCTTATATAGTGACCGCTAGGGATGTTTGAACGGTTCTGTCGACCATCGGTTCGACCTGAACATTGACTGTTCAAGGTTCGGCCGAATTTAGAACTTTTTGCTGAAAAAGTTCGGAATTCGGAACCGACCAAAATGCAATGGGCCAGGAAATGGTCTTTAAAAGCCTGTGCTTGGACCAGAACCATTAGTAAAAGTCAATTGAGGGGGCAGGAGAATGCTAGGAATGTGATTGGAGTGACTAGGGGGTCCCTAGGCCAATCATTAGTGAATATGCCCCCCAGTATATAAGATAGCCCCCGCCAAATTCCTAGCATTGTAATACAGGGACATGGAAGAGAGTTTAGTTAGATGCAAAAATTTAGTTTCTGTAGGGAAAGTGTTAAGTGCCAGGGTGACCGTAGTGTAAGGGTGACCGTAGTGTAGTTTAGGGTGAACTGACACTGACTGCTATGGCAGGGTGACCAAACCCTTCCATATCAGGGTGACCGCTATAGAGAAAAGATAGTTAAGATAGTTTCTCTTAAGTCACATTCGGTGCACTAATATGGCTTCTCGCCGGTCAGCCTGCTTTTTGGCTGCAGGCATTTATAGGGATTTTTTGAGGACAAGTTTGGAGTCAGGCGTGACATCTAAACTTGTGTATTGGGGTATATATACACACACATGTCTGTATATATACACCTGCACATATATAGGTGTGAAAGGAGCAGAAAACACTACTTGCGCTAATGAAATAATTAACACCAATATAGTTATGCTCCTATCACACCTATATATGTGTAAAATACATATAAGCGTGTGTTTATATATATACCCCTATACAGAAGTTCAGATGTTTTGCCTGCCTCCAAAGAACCCCAAAAAATGCCCAAAAAACGCTAGCGCCAAAAAAAAAAATGCCCAGGTGTGTTGTTGTAGGCATTTTTGGTTTTTTTGGGGGGTTTTTTAGGGGGTCACGTGAGTCAGACGTGACGTAACCACGCCCCCAACAGCCGGCATTGAACTTTCCATTATACCGTGGGAGATGTTCACTCATTCCTGATGCGGTTTATCTTTGTTTTATATGCCTGTGACATTCAGCACAAATGTGAGTGTGATACCTGCTTTTTAAATACAATAAATTGATTTTATATGCAAAGTTACGCTATGTCCCTGTCTATATTTTTCCCTGTTCCTATCATGTGGATATCTGGTTTAAATCAGTGAGGTGACACTCTGTGGCCAGTCCTGGTATTACAACTTAATAGCTCATATAGGTCCACTAATTAACTTGAGTGACCCATTTACTCCGGTAAGCTGACATCTTATTTAACCACTTGGTGACTTGCACATCTGTGTTTCTTTCATCTTTCAAGTGTCGTGTGGATTTAATGATCACTGGGACTTGTGGCTGATTTCTTTATTTATACACCATTTCACTGTGCACTTTTTTTTGGATTTAATAATCCTCTTATCTTATTTCAATTCCTTTTTTTTTCACGGATCATTTGCTTTATGTTTTTGAGACATTTTTATGTTTTTATGTATTCATTGAACACTAATGGTATAATTTGGTGATATCACAATCACTATTTATAGCGCAGCACATTCCTGATTCCATTTTTCACTTAGGGTTTTTTCTATGATTCCTTATGTGCAGCAGCTTGTCTTTTCTTTTCCTTAATATTTCATTAATGAATCTTTATCAGTGCAGAAATCCCACTACCATACCAGAATTACTGACTTAAACCTGACCAAAACAAGACTCTAGTAGACATCCCAGATGTGATAAATTTGAAACACAAACGCATGAATTATAATCTAATCAATAATATAATTTTATTATATAATATATATATACTCTATTGGTGTCCTCTATCAAGTAGATATAGGAGGAGTCCCCTGCAGTGCATTAGCACACCTTCCCAGCAAGGAGTGTTGTCTCCAAGGGTAAGAGAGGCTGGATTCACCCCTTTTTTATGGATAGTGTAGGACCCACTGATAATGGGGTACTTTGACGCAGTGGTGGGCTTGAGCACGATATGGCCATATGGTGGGACTAAATCCCCATTTTTATTTATGGATTGTCTCCATATTTGATAGTCATTTCTTTTGCATGGTTGCGCTATTCTTTTTTAATATACATGTTGCTTGGTCCATAGCTGCACCGGCTTTAGATATACATGTTCAGGGTCTGCTCCCCCAATTTTTTGCTTGCTTATTATGTATTCGGTCTGACCAGACTTATGAGGTTGAGCATCCCATCCCCCACACACACCTGTACTCTATTGGTGTCCTCTATCAAGTAGATATAGGAGGAGTCCCCTGCAGTGCATTAGCACACCTTCCCAGCAAGGAGTGTTGTCTCCAAGGGTAAGAGAGGCTGGATTCACCCCATTTTTATGGATAGTGTAGGACCCACTGATAATGGGGTACTTTGACGCAGTGGTGGGCTTGAGCACGATATGGCCATATGGTGGGACTTAACCCTCATTTTTATTTATGGATTGTCTCCATATTTGATAGTCATTTCTTTTGCATGGTTGCGCTATTCTTTTTTAATATACATGTTGCTTGGTCCATAGCTGCACCGGCTTTAGATATACATGTTCAGGGTCTGCTCCCCCAATTTTTTGCTTGTTTAATATATATATATATATATATATATATATATATATATATATATATATATATAATAAAATTATATTATTGATTAGATTATAATTCATGCGCTATATATTATATATATATGTATGTGTGTGTATATATATATATATATATATATATAATATAAATGTTATGTGTTTGTGTTTTGTGCAACGTTTGAATTTCCCTCCCAGTTCCGCTCCCATGCAGCATTGCTGCTGCAGGGAACGGAACCAGGAAGTCATCAGACCGACGGACGAGCGGCTGGGATCTCGGCTGGCGATCACAGCAATGGGAGATCATCGCTGGATCGCCAGGAGAAGGTAAGGGAAAGCACTGCACGCTCTGCACATCTACCCAGAGCGTGATTCGGGGATACCGATAGTAGCAGGGAAAAACCACCCCGAGTCACGCTCGGGGATACCGCTAACGGGGTTAAATAAATGTGCTAATTCCATTACATCTGTATTTGTTTTAGGTACTCACCACCATAATGCGATGTTGCTCCACTTAGGCCCGGGGGTGGGGAAGACCGGCATGTCGACGAAGCAGCTGCACAACAGGAAAGCAAAGCAAAACATGAGTAATATTCAGTGAATGATTGAAAAGTGAGCTTCAGAAAAACAATGTGAAATGATAGAATGAATGATCTTTCATTTTACTCACCAGCTCTCTGTCGCTTGCTGGGCCTGTCCACATCAGCCTCCTCCTGACCACCAGAAGCCTTCACAACAGTCTCTGACAGAAGGCGCCCTGAAAATATCCTCTGCCAGGTGTTCAGATTTCCCCTGCTGGGTGCCCTGGCTCATCTTTTGAGCAACTGCAGCCTTGCAGTCATAAAAACTGTAACAAAATAGTAATGCATTCTTATTTCAGCATCATCAAATTACATTTTTCATAGATTGCAAAAAAATATAAAAATACATTTTGAATTATGCTGGCTTGCTGTCTTATAATGAGTTAACTGACATTATTTGGATAGGTGATTTATATACTATTAACATTTAAATAAAAAAAAAATAATAATAATTTTTAAACCGCTACTATAGAGAGAGTCAGAGACTACAGAAATAATGCAGGAGATGATCAGAGACTGCAAATGTGCAATCAGAGATGGTCAGATACTACAGAAATACATCAGCAAATGGTCAGAGACTACAGAAATACAACAGGAAATGGTCAGAGACTGCAAATGTGCAATAAGAGATGGTCAGAGGCTACAGAGATATAACAGGAGATGTCAGAGACTGTAAACGTGCAACAAGAGATGGTCAGAGATTATAGAAATAATACAAGAGATGGTCAGGGACTACAGAAACACAACAGGAAATGGTCAGAGACTACAGAAATACAACAGGAAATGGTCAGAGACTGCAAATGTGCAATAAGAGATGGTCAGAGGCTACAGAGATACAACAGGAGATGTCAGAGACTGTAAACGTGCAACAAGAGATGGTCAGAGATTATAGAAATAATACAAGAGATGGTCAGGGACTACAGAAACACAACAGGAAATGGTCAGAGACTACAGAAATACAACAGGAAATGGTCAGAGATGGCAAATGGGCAGCAAAAGATGGTCAGAGACTACAGAAATACAACAGGAGATTGTTAGAGGCTGGAAATGTGCAACTAGAAAAGGTCAGAGACTATAGAAACACAACAGGAGATGGTAAGAGACTAGAAATGTGCAACAAGAGATTGTCAGAGAGTAAAGAAATACTTCAGGAAGTTGGTCAGATACTGCAAATGTGCAACAAGAAATGATCAGAGATTACAGAAATAATACAGGAGATGGTCAGAGACTACAAATGTGTAATAGGAAATGGTCAAAGATTAGCGAAATACAACAAGAGATGGTCAGAGACTAAAGAAATACAACAGTAAATGGTCAGAGACTGCAAATGTGCAACAAGAGATGATCAGAGATTACAGAAATAATACAGGAGATGGTCAGAGACTACAAATGTGTAATAGGAAATGGTCAAAGATTAGCGAAATACAACAAGAGATGGTCAGAGACTACAGAAATACAACAGGAGATGTCAGAGATTGTAAACGTGCAACAAGAGATGGTCAGAGATTATAGAAATAATACAAGAGATGGTCAGGGACTACAGAAACACAACAGGAAATGGTCAGGGACTACAGAAATACAACAGGAAATGGTCAGAGACTGCAAATGTGCAGCAAAAGATGGTCAGACACTACAGAAACACAACAGGAGATTGTCAGAGACTGGTAAGAGACTAGAAATGCGCAACAAGAGATTGTCAGAGAGTAAAGAAATACTTCAGGAAGTTGTTCAGAGACTGCAAACGTGCAACAAGAGATGGTCAGAGGCTACAGAGATACAACAGGAGAAGGTCAGAGACTGCAAATGTGCAACAAAAGATGGTCAGAGATTGTAAAAATAATACAAGAGATGGTCAGGGACTACAGAAACACAACAGGAAATGGTCAGAGACTACAGAAATACAACAGGAGAAGGTCAGAGACTGCAAATGTGCAATAACAGATGTCAGAGACTACAGAAATACTACAGGAGAAGGTCAGAGACTGCAAATGTACAAAAAGAGATGGTCAGAGACTACAGAAATACTACAGGAGAAGGTCAGAGACTTCAATAATGCAACAAGAGATGGTCAGAGTTTACAGAAATAATACAGGAGATGGTCAGAGACTGCAAATGTGCAATAAGAGATGGTCAGAGACTACATAAATAAAACAGGAAATGGTCAGAGACTACAGAAATACAACAGGAAATTGTCAGAGACTGCAAATGTGTAACAAAAGATGGTCAGAGACTTTAGAAAAACAACATGAGATGGTCATAGACTATAAATGTGCAACAAGAAATTGTCTGAGACTACAGAAATAGAAGAGGAGATGTAAGAGAATGCAAATGTGCAATAAGAGATGGTCAGAGACTACAGAAAAACAACAGGAGATGGTCAGAGACTGTAAATGTGAAGCAATAGATGGTCAGAAGCTACAGAAATACAAAAGGAGTTGGTCAGAGATTGGAAATGTGCAACAAGAGATGGTAAGAGATTACAGAAATAATACAGGAGATGGTCAGAAATTGCAAATGTGCAATAAGAGCTGGTCGGAGACTACAGAAATACTACAGGAGATGGTCAGAGACTGCAAATGTGCAATAAGAGCTGGTCGGAGACTACAGAAATACTACAGGAGATAGTCAGAGACTGCAAATGTGCAATAAGAGATGGTCAGAAACTACAGAAACACAACAAGAGATGGTCAGAGACTGGAAATGTGCAACAAGAGATGGTCAGAGACTACAGAAATAGAACAGGAAATGTCAGAGACTGAATCAGAGAGACAGATAAAGCTGTGCAAGGGGTGCTCGACCCCTTGCACAGCTTTAACTGCCATGGGAACACGATACCAAGCAGCTGTGTTCTGGTTAAGTGATGAGGTGGATGAGAACAGGGTAAGCTCCTCTGACTCACTCCTCCCGCCCACTCCTCCTCCTACTCCGCTCATGCATACAAATACCAGCAAACACATCACCCTCCAACGCACCCACACCACCACTCTCAAAATCACCAGTGCACTCAGACTCAACTCCTGACTCTCTGCCACACACATTTACTCTCTCAAATACACCCATAAGCTCCCGCAGATGCTCTGACACACCACCACCAGCCTCATCTGAATGCACAACCAGATTTTTACCCTCACGGTAAAACACCCACCCTCTCCACATCAGATTCAGACATACTCCTGCTAGCACAACACGCAATCAATCAACAATTAACACATTTAGCAAAGCAACAGCACATAACTACACACCAGTAAGTACAGTCTAAATACCTAGCTCTCTCCTCGCTCTCTCAGAAAATGGCTGCAAGAGATGGCCTTACATTTATGCTAATAAGTTGTGCTTATGATTTCTTGGCCATTTTTCAGAGAATATGATTGATAAAACAAAAACTTTTCTTTCACTCATGGTTAGTGTTTGGCTGAAGCCATTTATTATCAAACAACTGTGTTTACTCTTTTTAAATGATAATGACAACAGAAACTACCTGAATGACCCTGATCAAAAGTTTACATACCCCAGTTCTTAATACCGTGTATTGCTCCTTTTAACACCAATGACACCTTGAAGTCTTTTGTGGTATTTGTGGATGAGGCTATTTATCTTCACAGATGGTAAAGCTGCCCATTCTTCCTGGCAAAAAGCCTCCAGTTCCTGTAAATTCTTGGGCTGTCTTGCATGAACTGCACGATTGAGAGCTCCACAGAGTGGCTCAATGATATTGAGGTCAGGAGACTGAAATGGCCACTCCAGAACCTTCACTTTATTCTGCTGTAGCCAATGACAGGTCAACTTGGTTTTGTGTTTAGGATCATTGTCATGTTGGAATGTCCAAGTACGTCCCATGCGCAGCTTCCAGGCTGGTGAATGCAAATTTTGCTCCATTATTTTTTTTATAAAATACTGCATTCATCTTGCCATCAATTCTGACCAAATTTCCTGTGCCTTTGTAGCTCACACATCCCCAAAGCATCAGTGATCCACCTCCGGGAATGGTGTACCTTTCATCATAGGCCTTGTTGACTCCTCTCCAAATGTAACGTTTATGGTTGTGGCCAAAAAGATACATTTTGGTCTCATCACTCCAAATGACTTAGTGCCAGAAGGTTTGAGGCTTGTCTCTGTGCTGTTTGGCGTATTGTAAGCGGGATACTTTGTGGCATTGGAGTAGTAATGGCTTTCTTCTGGTGACTCGACCATGCAGCCCATATTTCTTCAAGTGCCTCCTTATTGTGCATCTTGAAACAGCCACACCACATGTTTTTAGAGAGTCCTGTATTTCACCTGAAGTTATTTATGGGTTATTCTTTGCATCCCGAACAATTTTCCTGGCAGTTGTGGCTGAAATATCAGTTGGTCTACCTGACCATGGTTTGGTTTCAACAGAACCTTTCATTTTCCACTTCTTGATTAGAGTTTGAACACTGCTGATTGGCATTCTCAATTCCTTGCATATCTTTTATATCCCTTTCCTGTTTTATACAGTTCAACTACCTTTTCCCACAGATCCTTTGATAATTATTTTGCTTTCCTCATGACTCAGAATACAGAAACGTCAGTGCGGCAGTGGATGAAAGATGCAAGGGTCTGTCAGGAGTCCAGAAACTCATTGACCTTTTATACACAAACTAATTACGAGCAAATAGATCACATGTGAGGATGGTTCCTTTATTAGCCATTCAAACCCATTTTTGTCAACTTGTGTGCATGTTATCAGGCCCAAATCACCAGGGTATGCAAACTTTTGATCAGGGTCATATGTGTAGTTTCTGTTGCAATTATGGTTTACATAGTTACACATAGTTACATAGTTTGTGAGGTTGAAAGAAGACATCAGTCCATCCAGTTCAACCTATGATGTGTTTGTGTTTGCTGTTAACTGTACATTGTATGCTCCCTGCAGATACGACTGCTTGTGGAAGAGAATTCCACATCCTTACCGCTCTGGCAGTGAAGAACCCCTTACGTATTTTAAGGTTAAACCGTTTTTCCTCTAGTTTCAGTGAGTGGCCACGTGTCTTATCGTATTCCCTTTCTCTGAAAAGTTTGTTCCTTATGCTTGGGTCGCCAGTACAGTATTTGTACATTGATATCATAACCCCCCCCCCAATCGACTCTTCTCCAGAAAGAATAAGTGCAGTGCTTGTAGTCTTTCCTCATAGCCAATGCCCTCCATTCCCCTAATTATTTTTGTTGCCCTTCTCTGGACTCTCTCCAGTTCCAGCACATCCTTCCTGAGGACCGGTGCCCAGAACTGGACAGCATACTCCAGATGTGGCCGGACCAGAGTCTTGTAGAGTGGGAATAATCTCTTTATTTCTGGAGTGAATCCCCTTTTTTGTACATGCCAGTATTCTGTTGGCTTTGCTTGCAGCGGCTTGGCATTGCATGCCACTGCCAAGCCTGTTGTCTACCAGTACCCCCAGGTCCTTTTCCATCCTAGATTCACCCAGAGGTTTCCCGCCCAGTGAGTAGCTTGCTTTCGTGTTTCTGACGCCCAAGTGCATTACTTTACATTTTTCAACATTAAACCTCATCTGCCATGTAGTTGCCCACCCCATTATTATGTTCAGATCCACTTGTAAGGTTTCCACATCCTGCATATGTCACGGGGCTTACCTTTGTTGGAGTCTGTAACGCAGAGATATGCGCTCACCCTTGCAGATATCCACAGTCCATGGTGACCAGGTAAGAAAGCCACCTGAGCTGTGAATCTGTGCATGGGGGCTTGGCAGGGACGGTGCTCCAATAAGCAGGACCGGCAGGAATACAATGGGAAGGGAAGTCCAGGAATAACTGTAGTCACTGGATGACACGAGTCCAGATAAGGATCAGGAGATGAGAGGAAGATAAGGTGGCAGGAACAACATGGAGCAGGGTAAGGATAGAAGCCGGAGTCAGTCTGGAACACACGCTCAGGAAATAGGAATACAGGAACAATCTGGAACAAAGATCAGGAGCAAAGTCTGTCAAACAGGAACAAAGATCAGCAATGAACTGACACTGCTCTAAGCGAGAGGCAGTGTTTTATAGCTTGCTTAATTGAGCAATTAGCTTCAGGTGGACAATGAGAGACAGGAGTATACTCAGGTGAAGTCCAGCCCCCTAGTGCTGCAGGCAATACCAGATTAACAAGACAGGATCCATACGAGCTGAAGTGTGGCTTATAGGTAGGATAACAGGACAGAATGTCAAAGTACACAGGTTCAAATCCCATGACAGGTACTTAACGTCGACAACGCCTGGCTGTCTGTAAGCCATGGCGAGAACCGTGACAGTACACTCCCTTTAAAGACACCCTGCCGACAGGAACAGGTTCTTTGCAGAGGTCTTTTACAGGATAGACATTTGCAGCTTTTAATACTTCCTCAAACAACTTCAGGTCCTCCTTACGTACCCCTTACGTACCACAGTGCCATTAGAAGCATATGTGCAGTCAGGTGAAAGAACTTAGTTGTCAGGGCAGGAAGTAATGTATAGGGATGATCAAACTTTTGAAAAGATCAGAGTTTTTTTGGGGAAAAAGGTGCTGTCTCTTTAAATGTGGATATAATTAACGGGTGTATTTTCACAATGGGGCTATTATTACCAAATGTTTTCAAGAAGTCAAAAGATGTATGTAGATGCACTTTATTTCATGTAAAATGGTGTTTGGTGCACTTTAACTTGAATTCTCACAAGAAACAGACATATATGCACGGATACATTGAGGGTTAGGGTTAGGGGTAGGGGCCACAATGTAGTGCACAGTGAACAAGATTAGAGATGTTTTGGATGAATACTGTTGTCTCTTGACTTTGAATAGAAGTAAAGGATGCTTAAAAATTGGGCCTTTGGTGGTGCCGACGATGCATTGACACCATAACCCTATGAAAGTGCTGGTCATGAAGGCAATAATTGCCTTTGTAAGGAAAAAAAATTGCAATGATATGCATCTGTGAAACAGGTGTGCAAAAATTGTTGTTTGGGCGTTAGCGGAGCCATACCACTGTAAGCCCAAAGAGCTGGTGTTGAAGTAGGCGAAAAAATTAAGAAGATGTGTACCTGTGGATCAGGTGAGCAAACATTGTGTTTTGGGTGTCGGTGGAGCCTCCCCACCGTAAGCCCAAAGAGCTGGTTTTGCAGAAGGCGTAAAAATTCTGAAGGTGTGCACCTGTGGAACAGGTGCACAAACATGGTATTTTTGGTGTTGGCGGAGCCTCCCCACCGTAAGCCCAAAGAGCTGGTGTTGCAGAAGGCCAAAAAAAAATTGATCTTTTAATTATTTAATTAATTGCTCTGTGTATTGCAGCAGCAATACACAGAGCAACATGCCGGCGGAGAAACCAGCAAAATTCTCACTTGAACAGGTACATTCTCAACTTATGGCTGCTATAACTGCAAGTAATACTATGTTGACTGGTAAAATGGAGGAAATTAGAATGGATATTGGTTTAATACACCATGATCTGCAGGCTGTGAGAGAGCAGATGGCAGAGGCTGAAAAAAGGATATCCTCATTAGAGGATAATTACACTCCAGTGCCAAATCGTATATTAGCAGCTGAAAAGCAAGTAACATACCTTAATCAAAAAGTTGATGACTTAGAAAACAGATTAAGACGCAATAATATCAGGTTTGTGGGCTTACCGGAGAGGGTTGAGGGGAAGAATCCTGGAGATTTTGTGAAGACATGGATTAAAACCCTATTTCCTGATACTACTTTCTCCACAGCATTTGTAGTAGAAAGAGCCCATAGAATTCCTGCAAAACCACCAGCCCCTGGAGCCCCTGCAAGACCTTTAATTGCACGATTTTTGAATTGTAAAGATCGGGATCTTATACTACGGAAAGCAAGACAAAAGGGCACCATTCAATATGAAAACGCACAAGTGTTTTTTTTTCCCTGATTTTTCAATAGATCTACAAAAATTGAGAGCTACCTTTTTTGAAGTTAAAAAAAATTAAGAGAACGACACATTAGCTACTCCATGGCATACCCTGCGAGGATGAGGGTGGAGGAAGATGGGAAAATATATTTCTTCAATACTCCGGAGAGTGTACAAGAATGACTTTGTTAGAAAGGAACTATAAAGTGAACGGAAAGAAGAATCTTGCTATTTTCCTTTGTTTTTCCTTGTAATGAAAACGTTTTCTTTTTTCCTGGTGAAGGATACAAGAAAAAAGAAAAAAAAAAAAAAGAAGCATGTGGATGATGGAATGACGAGGCGGGGGGAGTGAAGGGACTGGGAGTCAAGGAACTATGGGGTTTTTTTTTTTGTTTATATTTTTTTTTTGTGTGTGTGCGTTTTTTTTGTTTTTTTTTCGGGGTTCCTCTTCCCCTCCCTCCCTCCTCCCACCACTGGTAATTCTTTGAGACATTTTTTTTTTGATGGCTTAGCAAAATTCCTTTTTTATTTCTTAGAGGAAAACATGACATTTTTCTGAGAGTAAGGTGGGAGCTTGAGTGGAGGCCGCAGCTGTATTGTCCTTGCATGCAAATGATTGTATGCTCGGGCAATGTCCCATTGTTTTTTTTTTTTTTTTTTAGAGTAAGACCTATTGCTCGAAATTTTGCTATATGTGCATGATGATTTTTCTTTTTAAAAAAAAATATTTTTTTTTTTTTGTAATTTTGTTTGTGATTTTTTTTCTTTTTCTCTTTTTTTCTTTTTCATATTTTTTCTTGTTACTTTTGAAGATCGCTGTGTCCTGGTTTGCCCAACTGACCTCAATAATTATATTGGTATAAAATATAAGGAGTACATTGCTATGGGGTATTATCATGATAAATGTCATAGATAGACAGTTAGATATATGGGATCCCTTTTGGGAAGTGAACCTACAGCTATATATAGAAAAAAAACCTCTAAGATGACTATAAAATGTGGGTTCCTATCATGGAATGTTAGGGGTCTAGGGACCCCCCAGAAGAGATCCCAGGTAATTACAAATATATTACAAACTAAAGCACACATTATATGCCTGCAAGAGACACATATGATTCCAGATACAACAAACCAATTGTGTAAACCCTGGATCCAATGGTCAATACACTCGAGCTATTCAACATATGCAAGGGGGGTTTCATTGCTTGTCCATAGGTCGGTACCATGGAAGTGCTTTCAAAAAAAGGTAGACCCTGAAGGGCAATATGTATTTGTACGAGCTCAAGTGTATGATATACCATTTGTTATTTTAGGTATATATAATCCACCACCTGCTACATTAAGTGTAATTAAAGAGGCTATGCTATTTGCAAGTTTATACCCAGAGGCATTAGTGCTATGCCTGGGAGACTTTAATCTTCTGTGGGACCCGCTGGTGGACAGGCATGGACCCCCCCTAAAAAGAACTCGAAAACCACTTATGTTTCGTGAACATAAGAATTTGGATGGAGAGATTTGTGGCGAATGCTTAATCCCCAGACCAGGGCTTATTCCTGGGCCATCCCAGGAAGGGGATGTCTGTCAAGAATAGATCTGGCGCTGGGAAATGATAAAATTATTTCTAGGGTTGTCTCTGTTGAATATTTGATTAGAGGAGTGTCTGATCACTCACCACTCCTGGTAAATATAGCAATAGGAATTGAGGGAATGAAGCAAAACTGGAAATTTCAGCCATATTGGTTATCACAGATTGGAACGCACGATCGTATACCTGAACAATTGCAGATATTTTTAGAAATACATGGATCCCAAAGAGATTTGATCTTTTGGGATACCTTGAAAGCATATATACGGGGGGCACTTAGATCAACAATATCATATATTAAAAGAGCCACCAGGCAGGAAACGGAAGATCTAGAAGAGCAATGTAGAGATACAGAAGCTGCGTTTTTGAAAACACCAACTGAAATAAATAGGAAAAAATGGGAAATGACAGTAAGAAAATATACTACACATATAGCAGCAATAGCTAAATACAAACAATTTGAATATCAACAGAAGTACTTTGAACAACGGAATACTTCAAGTCGTCTTTTAGCACATATGGCTAAGCAACAAAGTACAAGTTTAGTTATAACTAATATACAGCGCCCTGACGAGGAATGTGTAAGGGATGTGGCTGGTATTATGTCATGCTTTCACTCGTTTTATACTGATATGTATGCCACCTCTCTTACGTATAATGCAGATGAAATTTCAACTTATCTGAGTGAAATACACTTTCCAGCCTTAACGACCGAGCAGGTTAAATCATTAGAGGAAAATCCAAGCGAAGAAGTAAGAAGAGCAAGTCTAGCAATAGGAAAGGCTTCAGGATCAGACGGACTTCCGTTAGAAGTATATAGTAAATACGTGGATATTCTTGCCCCAGTTCTAGTTCAAGTATTTGATGCAGCTTTCAGGGTAAAAAGACTTCCTGAATCCATGTATTTAGCTACAGTAGTACTAATTCCAAAACCAGATAAAAATTTAACAGATTGTGCTTCATACTGACCCATATCATTATTAAATACAGACTACAAAATTCTTGCAAAAATTTTGGCCCATAGATTAAACAATGTAATACTTAATATTATACATCCAGATCAAACTGGATTTATGCCAGGAAAATCCACATCTATAAATCTTCGAAGAACACAACTTATAGCTCAGCTTAGAGATCAACTACCAGACTCAAGTGTCTTGGCCTCTCTTGATACAGCAAAGGCTTTTGATTCTATTGAATGGCCCTTTTTGCAGGCAGTGCTTAGGGCATTTGGATTTGGGGAGAAATTCTGTACTTGGGTGGAAATAATGTATCTAAATCCAACTTCTCAGCTGTTGGTAAATGGCTTTTCAACCAAGGCCATACAATTATATAGAGGCACCCGGCAGGGATGCCCTCTATCACCACTCTTATTTTCAGTAGCTATTGAATCTTTGGCACTTCGACTTCGGCAAACCCCTTCTGTACGGGGCATTACATTGGCAGAAAGGATAGATATAGTGGGATTATATGCTGATGATCTTGTTTTATATTTAAATGATGCACATGGATCATTGGAAGCAGCTATGCATATAATAGAACTATTTGGTTCTTATTCAGGGCTTAAAATTAATTGGCAAAAATCCTCCCTTATGCCATTGCAACCACAACTACTCAAACTAAGCAAGGATTCAAGTTTATTAAAGGTAGTGTCCTCTTTCAAATACCTGGGAATAAATATTACAAGATTACCACAAGCAGCTTTACAGGCTAACCTTAATCCACTCATGACAACAATTAAAACTAAATTAGCTACTTGGGCTAAATTACAGCTTTCAGTTGCAGGGAGAATAAATTTAATCAAGATGGTCCTATTACCGAAATGTTTATACATTTTTTCACATATGTCGGTTATAGTCCCTAAAACTATTTTTAAAAAAATAGATGCCCTATTTACCCCATTTATTTGGGGAAAGGGTAGAAATAGAATAAAGTTAACCACACTTCAGAGAGCTAAAACAGAAGCAGGTATGGCACTTCCTAATATATACAGATACTATCTCGCTGGACAACTTAAACATCTCACAGGATGGATAGTACCAGTAACACTACATATGGTAGAATCCAGAGTTGTATAAAGTACTCGAAACCCATACTTGTAAAAATACAAGTGCTCGATCAAAAAGTGACTTGAGTAGAAGTGGAAGTGCTCGATCAAAAAGTGACTTGAGTAGAAGTACTAAAGTATTCAACATTTTTTGTACTTAAGTATTGCAAGTAGTTTTTTAAAACTTTTGCTACTCGAGTGCTGAAAGTAAAAGTACCAGTAGTTTTGAAAAAAAAATTGCTACTCAAGTACTGAAAGTAAAAGTACAAGTACTGTGTTATGTAGTTATTAAAGAAAGAAGTCAAAAGTTTGAACATCATATTGTTTTTTATTATTTCAAATGCAGCTTTTATTTATACATACAGTAGCATTTATTTTCGTATGCGCTGATAATACACATGTTTTGAGCTTCATGAAACCTGCCATCTACTGTTCTGGCAGTGGTAATTTTTATAATTGTAATGAGTAACTATGCAGCACAAAAAAAAAATATCAGAGTAGAAGTATTGAAATCATTGAAAAAATGTAGTGAAGTAAAAGTGGAAGTAAGAGAAAAAAATTCTACTCTAGGAAAGTACGGATACCGCCTTTCGGTACTTAAGTACAGTAGTGAAGTAGTTCTACTTAGTTATTATACATCTCTGGTAGAATCACACCTGGCTCATGTTTTACAAATCGATAATTTACTTATAGCCCTAGAAGCACCTTTGAATAAATTAAAATATAAGCAAATACCAATGTTAACATTAGCTCGTACAATATGGAGAGAGGCAAAACGTAAAGAGGGAAACGCACAAATAAACATGGATCTCCCACTATGGCGAAACCCAATGTTTAATCAACTGAAACAATTGGTAGAGTATCAGTTCTGGGATTTCAGTCCTTGCAGACGTATATGACAAAACACATATGTACCCTTTTCAGATATACAAATGAAATATGATATACCACATACCTCATTATATAGATACCTACAGTTGCGACATGTGTTACAAGCGCAATTTGGAGTTTTGGGACCTGGGATCTCTAGATATCCAATGATTGGTATCCTTAGGTCCCAGGGCTCTAAAGGATTAATCTCTAAAATATATGCACATTTAACCAGGGTTAATTCAGGAATGAATCCCTTGGCAATAAGAACAAAATGGCAGGAAATAATTCCCAATTTAACTGACGAAGATTGGAAAGAAGCCTGTTCATCCCATTTATATGTATCGCCAGCAGCAAACAATAGGTTAATACAATTATATATGCTACATCAATCATATCTCTTTCCAAGTAGACTTTATGCAATGCAAAGCATTGCATCTCCTAAATGTTTTAGATGCAGTGCTAAGCGGGCAGACTTTATACATATTATGTGGTTTTGTCCAGTGATATCAAGATTCTGGCAGGAAATAATTCAAATATTATCCTCTGTCCTGAATATGCCTGTACTTTTGACCCCAGAAACCTGTTTGCTGGGTATATTAGATGAAATAACATGGTCTAGATATCACAAGATAATGCTTAGAGAAACGCTGTTTATTGCAAGGAAAACAATCACAGTTAAGTGGATTCAAGTGAAGCCCCCTGCTGTTAAGAACTGGATAAGAGCGGTAAATCCGATTTTACCATTTGAAAAAGTATTGTATATGCATAGAGGATGCTCAACGAAATATAATAAAATTTGGGATAATTGGTGTCAATCAACATTAACCAATGGTTGAATATAAGGAGATAACCAAGAGGATATAGAGGGATGCACATAGTATGATGAGGAAATAAATCTATGAATGCAATGGAGCAAGGGGTTGGGGCACACCAGGACAACGGCGTTCAATTAAGCTAAATGGATATACCTTGGCATAAAGAGATTATGAATACTAAGTAAACAGATAATTATTTGGATATTGTATACATTTTTTTATTTTATATTGTTTTGTCCCTTTGTTGAAAGGACGTTTGGAATGTTCGTTTTTATGCACATATTGAAATAAAAAGAATTAAAAAAAAAAAAAGAATATAAGCAAGGCGAGCCATGGCTGTGTAAGATCTTCTGAAATGGCCCGAGATTTCCTGGCCGGCCGCAAGACGTCCTGGACCCCAGAGTATTTGGCAACGAATCGCTGCAAGACCAAGTTCAGGGCGTGTGCCATGCATGGCACGTGTGTTATTTTGCCCTGTTTCAGCGTGGTCAGCAGATTGGCACCGTGTTCACACACCACTTTACCAACAGTCAAATTGAGCGGTGTCAGCCACTGATCTGCCTGTGAACACAAAGCTGAAAGGAGTGCAGGACCAGTGTGGCTCTTGACTTTGAGGCAAGACAGATGCAGCACAGCATGGCAACATCTCAACTGGCATGTGGAATAGGTTCTGGGGATCTTAGGCGGCGTAGCGGAAGATAAGGTAGCAGCGGAAAAGGAGGAGTCAGCCGAGGAGGAGAGGGAGGATGGAGGAGGAGGAGAAGAAGAGGCAGGCCTGTATGCAATCCGTGGTGGTACAACCAAATCTACACGGGTGCCACGGGTTACATGCTTGACGGCCATCAGAAGGTTCACCTAGTGGGCAGTAAAAGTGATATACCTTCCCTGCCCGTGTTTGCTAGACTATGTGTCTGTGGTCAGATGTATCTTGGCACCAACACTGTGTGCCAGAGATATATTCACTTGCCGCTGAACATGGCAATACAGCTCTGGAATGCCCTTCTGCAAGAAATGTTTCCTGCCTGGGACCTTCCATTGTGGTATTCCAATGGCCACAGATTTCCGAAAGGCCTCCGAGTCCACCAGTTGATATGGCAGTAGTTGGCGGGCTGTCAGTTCTGACAAGCCAGCAGTCAAAGGTTGGACAAGAGGGTTATCCGGCGTCATCATTTTTTTCCGCTCCAACATTTGGGCCACAGAAGCCTGCCTTTTTCCAGAACAACGTGACAACGGCATGATGGAAGGTGGAGTGGAGGTCAAATGTGAGGAGAGAGGAGAAGGAGAAGAGGCTGGACGGTGAGAGCCTGGAGTGTGGCTTTGTGGGTTCTGACGGTGTTGCTCCCACTGGGCTCGGTGATGGGAGTTCAGGTGCCTTATTAAGGCGGTTGTCCCTAGGTGAGTGTTGGGCTTACTGCGACTTATGTGTTGACTGCAAAGGCTGCAGATGGCAACACTGTTGTCAGCAACGGACACATTGAAAAAAGCCCACACTGCGGAGCCATGTGGCGGCGTCCTGGGAGCGCCAGATGTGACTGTACATGGTTGATGGCTCGCTCCTGATACATTTGCAGTCTGCTTTGTACCTCTGGTGTAATGCAAGTTCTGCCTGCCTCTCCTCCCTATCTGCTGGTCCGTCTCTCCCTCTGAACTCCCCTCCTCTTCCTCTCTCGTGGCCACCCACGTGACATCCATAGACACGTCATCATCCATGTCACCTTCCCCACCACTAACATTCGAAATCTCAGGGTAGGCAGCAACAGCAGGGACCAACCTCCTTGGGCTGATCTGGGTACTGTCGTCAGATTGCTGAGTAGCAGCTGTTGCTACCTCCTCTTCCTGATCCGATGCCAAGAATGGCTGCGCATCGCCAATGTCTTGTGATGGATCAGAAAATAATTCCAGTGACTCAAGCGGAGGGTATGTGGTGGTGGTGTTTGTGGTGGTGTCTTTGGGGGTGCACACAGCAGAGAGTGAAGAGGGTGCAGACAGAGAGGATGAGGAGGGTGCAGAAGAGGAAGGCTGAGTGAGCCACTCAACCAAGTCTAGTGCGTCCTTTGACGTAAACCTTCTGAAACTTCACAATTTGGCTCCGGCCTGCTGCTCCTGCCCTACCCCTACCACCCCTGCGTAAGTGTCTGCCTCTTCCTCTGGCTGTCATGTTTTTAAATGACCCTGTGACAAAAATCTCTAGAGAATCTCAGTATATCTGGAAAAAGATATATAACACCCTGCTTCAATCTGTGGTATTGGGGGGCCATAGGTTTATCACACCAGTTCTACAAATGATTGGCCAGTAACATTTGTCACTGTGTGTAGCACAGTTAACACAGCAAAAGAGGCCACATTTTTGCAGGACTAAAATACACTCTTAGAAAAGTATAATGTTAAATAACACCCCACTTCAATATGTGGTATTGGGCGGCCACTGGTCTATCACACCAGTTGTTCAAAAAATTGGCCAGTGAGTTTGGCACTGTGTGTATCAGACTTAACACAGCAAAAGAGGCAATATTGTTGCAGGACACAAATACACTTATGAAAGTATACTCAGATAACACCCCACTTCAATATGTGGTATTGGGGGCGGCACTGGTTTATCACACCAGTTGTTCAAAAAATTGGCCAGGGAGCTTGGCACTGTGTGTATCAGACTTAACGCAGCAAAAGAGGCAATATTGTTGCAGGACACAAATACACTTATGAAAGTATACTCAGATAACACCCCACTTCAATATGTGGTATTGGGGGACCATTGGTTTATCACACTAGTTGTTCAAAAAATTGGCCAGTGAGTTTGACATTGTGTGTATCAGAGTTAATGCAGCAAAAGAGGAAATATTGTTGCAGGACACAAATACACTTGTAAAAGTATACTCAGATAACACCCCACTTCAATATGTGGTATTGGGGGGCCACTGGTCTATCACACCAGTTGTTCAAAAAATTGGCCTGGGAGTTTGGCATTGTGTGTATCAGATTTAACGCAGCAAAAGAGGCAATATTGTTGCAGGACACAAATACACTTAGGAAAGTATACTTAGATAACACCCCGCTTCAATCTGTGGTATTGGGGGGGCCACTGGTTTATTACACCAGTTCTACAAATAATTGGCCAGTAACTGTTGTCACTGTGTGTAGCAGAGTTAACACAGCAAAAGAGGCCACATTTTTGCAGGACTAAAATACACTCTTAGAAAAGTATACTGTTAAATAACACTCCACTTCAATATGTGGTATTGGGGGGCCACTGGTCTATCACACCAGTTGTTCAAAAAATTGGCCAGTGAGTTTGACACTGTGTGTAGCAGAGTTAACACAGCAAAAGAGGCAATATTGTTGCAGGACACAAATACACTTGTAAAAGTATACTCAGATAACACCCTACTTCAATATGTGGTATTGGGGGGCCACTGGTTTATCACACCAGTTGTTCAAAAAATTGGCCAGGGAGTTTGGCACTGTGGGTATCAGAGTTAACGCACCAAAAGAGGCAATATTGTTGCAGGACACAAATACACTTGTAAAAGTATACTCAGATGACATATATATATAACCGTGTTGCGCAGAATAAAAATCTAATATTAGAACAAATACTAGTACAAATGCAGTCTACTGTTTAAATTCTCCTCAAAAAATGCTAATGCTTGTATGGGTGCAATAGGATAATATACCTCTGTTCCTCCTAATCTATCTCATACTCAGATGACACCCCACTTCAATATGTGGTATTGGGGGACCACTGGTCTATCACACCAGTTGTTCAATAAATTTGCCCTGGGAGTTTGGCACTATGTGTATCTGAGTTAACGCAGCAAAAGAGACAATATTGTTGGAGGAAACAAATACACTTAGGAAAGTATACTCAGATAACACCCCGCATCAATCTGTGGTATTCGGGGGCCACATGTTTATTACACCAGTTCTACAAATAATTTGGCCAGTAACTGCTGTCACTGTGTGTAGCAGAGTTAACACAGCAAAAGAGGCCAGATTTTTGCAGGACTAAAATACACTCTTAGAAAAGTATACTGTTAAATAACACCCCACTTCAATATGTTGTATTGGGGGGCCACTGATCTATCACACCAGTTGTTTAAAAAATTGGCCAGGGAGTTTGGCACTGTGTGTATCAGAGTTAACGCAGCAAAAGAGGGAATATTGTTGCAGGACACAAATACACTTGTAAAAGTATACTCAGATAACACCCCACTTCAATATGTGGTATTGGGGGGCCACTGGTTTGTCACACCAGTTGTTCAAAAAATTGGCCAGGGAGTTTGGCACTGTGTGTATCAGAGTTAACCCAGCAAAAGAGGCGATATTGTTGCAGGACACAAATACACTTAGGAAAGTATGCTCAGATAACACGCCACTTCAATCTGTGGTATTGGGGGGGCACAGGTTTATTACACCAGTTCTACAAATAATTGGCCAGTAACTGTTATCACTGTGTGTGGAAGAAGCTGCATGGGCACGCAGCGTAACGCGTAGGAAAAGCCAAACCGGAAGTGACGTATCGGCAAAGAATTGTTTGTTATGCTTTGAACAAGACGGAATACAATGTGAGTGTTACTCTTATTTATTTAATAAAATATACGGGACGTACTTCACTATTTTTTGCCCGCTTTGATTTTTTGGAGATACAAAGGACCGCAAATATCCCCTGGTGTATTACTGCATATATAAGGGAGAAAAAATCGATAATTCATTATGGTACCTATATGCCAATAAGGAGGAAGGAGTAGTACGCTGAGGCATACAACTTAAGGCTTGTTTTAAAGAGCATTGAGGTGAGCGCTTAGGACACCTAGTGGGCACCGCACAAAAGAGCACCTGCATGTGAAATTTGGATAAGAAGATTTTGCTGATCACGACATATTTATATATTTATTTAAAGGACACTTCAGCACTTTATATTGAAACCACTTATTTAAGAGCACAAAAATAATTTTATTAGATGGTCACTTATTAAGAAGTTTATATACAATTTTTTGTCACTTTATACTGTATATGTATTTTTATTTTAAGTAAGATTAATTTTATTTAGTAGAATTTACCACCTAATTATTTATGAATTGTAGGATCTATATTTGATTGTATTTATTTTGAACATTGTGATACACAATTTGTGAATATTATATTGAGAAGCACTAAGACACTTTTTTCACATATTTATATGATTTAATTGATGTTACATTAAGCACTTTAAAGCGCGGTACTCCCCCCAATTATAAATATCTGAATTGTGTAGGTTACCAATTACAGTACCTGCAGCATTAAAGGTGAAAATTTAGACAACAACTAGAGAGACAGCGCGAGAATTTCACCAACCCCCCTTAAAAAGAGGCAATATTGTTTCAGGACACAAATACACTTGTAAAAGTATACTCAGATAGCACCCCACTTCAATCTGTGGTATTGGGGGGGGGGGCACAGGTTTATTACACCAGTTCTACAAATAATTGGCCTGTAACTGTTGTCACTGTGTGTAGCAGAGTTAACACAGCAAAAGAGGCCAAATTTTTGCAGGACTAAAATACACTCTTAGAAAAGTATACTGTTAAATACACTTATGAAAGTATACTCAGATAACACCCACTTCAATATGGGGTATTGGGGGGGGGGGGCACTGGTCTATAACATCAGTTATAATACATTAAAAGTGGTTTTGTCACTTTGTCACTGTTTGTAGTATTGCTGCAGCAACGCTCTGTCACCACACCAGTCACAATGCTGCACAGTGCACAATACAAATCCACTATAATATGCTTTCTATATTACAAAGTATATTATACCGGGGATTACACCCCTATATAGTGCACTGCACACCTATACCAAATAAATAGCAGCCCTTGAAATGACTTTTGTGGACATTAACAGAGCGATTTGTGTCACTGCTGATCTCTGTCCCTGGAGCACACTGGATACCTGTCCCTAAACTGAAAAACTGCACGCCTATACCAAATATATAGCAGCCCTTAACATGACTTTTGTGGACATTAACCATTTTACCACCGGAGGATTTTGCTGTCTTACGTCCAGGCCACTTTTTGCGATTCGGCACTGTGTGACTTTAACTGACAATTGCGCGGTCGTGCGACGCCATACCCAAACGAAATTTATGTCCTTTTTTTCCCACAAACAGAGCTTTCTTTTGGTGGTATTTGATCACCTGTGCGATTTTTACTTTTTGCGCTATAAACAAAAAAAGAGCGTTTATTTTGAAAAAATAACAATATTTTTAAAAAATTTTTATATGAAATTCCCCCCCAAAAAAATTTAAAAATCAAAATCTTTTAAAATTTTTGGCCAATTTGATTTCTGCTACCTATGTTTGGTAAAAAAAATCACAATAAGCGTATTTTGATTGGTTTGTGCAAAAGTTATTTCGTTTACTGATTAAGGGAAAGATTTCTGTCATTTTTGGTGTTTTTTTTTTTAACGAGTAATGTCGGCGATCTGCAATTTTTTTTGCGGGACTGCGACATTGCAGCGGACAGATCGGACCCTTGACTGACATTTTTGACACTTTTGGGGGTACCAGTGACATTACTGCAGTAATCAGTGCTATACATATGTACTGTTACTGTAAAAATGTTACTGGCAGGGAAGGGGTTAATTTTATTGGAGAGGGAGGGGTTAATGTATGCCTGGTGCTTACTAACGTGTGTGGGGGAGGTGACTGAGTGAGTCAGGGACAGATCACGTGTTCAGCTATGCTGAACACTGCAATCTGTCACTCCCTGTCACTTAGGAGATCCGCCCGCTCTGTTTACACAGGCAGGCGGATCTCCAAACTAGATTTCCAGACGATCGGGGAAGAGCAGCAGCGATCGCGGCCGCTCCTCCCCTGGCCCGACTCCCGCTGTGACTGAAAACAGCGGGAGTGCGCCTCCGGCGGCGCGCGAGCGCCGCCTACAGGGGGAGGAGTCCAGCGACGTAATACTACGTCGCTGGACAATAACGAACCACTTTGCCGCAGTACGGTCAACGTGACCGGTCGGCAAGTGGTTAACAGAGCGATTTGTGTCACTACCGATCTGTCCCAGATGAACACTGATTACCTGGCCCTAAACTGAAAAGAGACTGTAGTAGATCTCTACCAAATACCAGCCCTTAAAAGGACTTTTGTGGATCTTAACAGAGCGATTTGTGTCACTGCCGATCTCGATCTGTCCCTGATGAACACAGCATCCCTGTCCCTAAACTAAAAAGAAAGTGTCGTAGACCTATACCAAATACCAGCCCTCAAAAGGACTTTAGTGGATCTTAACAGAGCTATTTGTGTCTGGCAATCTGTCCCTGATGCGCACAGCCAACCTCTCCCTATGCTGACAAAAAGCAGAATGTGAAATGGCTGCCAGCTCTGGTCTATTTATAAGGTAGGGGGCATGTCCATGTGCTGAAATGTTTAAATTGGCTCTCCCGTTCCACCTGACGGCTGTGTCATGGGTCAGAGTTCTCCCCAATGTAAACTAATATGGCCGCCATGAACAATGCCATGTGTTCGCAAAATTGGCGGGTAGCGACAAGCAAAATTTGCCGCGAACCGACCACCGGGCGAACCGCAAGGCCATCCCTAGTCACGAGTTGCTCTGATGACAGTGCATATGCGCAGAATCCTTTGTTTAACCACTTACCGCCCGCCCGCCATCATATGACGGAGGGACGGTGCGGCTATTATCCTGGGCGGACGTCATATGACGTGACCCAGTAAATGCAGGGCAGGAGCGCGATCGCGGGCGCGCCGCTGTGCACTGCCGGTGTCGATGTGTCCCCGGGACACAGCCGGTCACCGGCAGGGGGGAAACAGCCAATAGGCATGGCTGTTTCCCACGTGATCGGCTGTGTTCCAATGACACAGCCGATCACAATGGAGGCGCCCGGGAGATGACCGCGCATGCGCGATCGGGAGCGCGCAGCGCGGTCATGTCGGTGGCACTGTGTTCCGTAGATCCATTCACAGCCGATCACAAAATGTAAACAAAGACCAGTAACTCAGTGTTACTAGCTCTTCTCTCCTCATACAGTTTCCAGTATGAGGGGAGCAGAGCTAGAAACAGTGAGTTACTGCTCTGTGTACCTGTAAAAGTAAAATCAAAGTAAAAATCACACAAATAAAGGTCCCCACACAGTCCTCAGCCCCCCCCAATGTCACCTGTCACCCAACAGTCACCTCATCAGTGCCCAGAAATTGACACCCATAACGTTCACATGTGAGCGCAGCGATCGCGGGCAGAATCACCGCGATTCTGCCCGCGATCCGGAAATCATTGCAAATTGTGGGACGCCTGTGCGTTGCCCGTGATTTGCAATAGCACCCCAAACGCTGTGTGATGTTGCTGCCATTTCCGCCTGCCGAATCGCGGTAACATCGCGCAAACATCGCATGACGCCCAAAAAAGGTACAGGAGCTTCTTTGGGGCGTCATGCGTTGTTTGTGTGATGTTACCTCGATTCGGCAGGCGGAAATCGCAGCAACATCGCACAGCGTTTGGGGTGCTATTGCAAAAAACGGGCAACGCACAGGCGTCCCGCAATTTGCAATGATTTCTGGATCACGGGCGGAATCGCAGTGATTCTGCCCGCGATCGCTACGCTCACATGTGAACGTAGCCTAAAGTTCACCGGTCACCAGAGACTGCCATCAGTACCGCCGTGCACCATCGCCCGTCACCTGTCACCCATCAGTGACCATCGCCCGTCACCTGTCACCCCATCAATCACCGTCACCCCATCAGTCATCGTCACCTGTCACCCCATCAGTCATCGTCATCTGTCACCCTATCAATCATCGTCACTTGACACCCCATCAGTGATCGTCACTTGTCAGCCCATCAATCATCGTCACATGTCACCCCATCAGTGATTGTCATCTGTCACCCCATCAATCATCATCACTTGTCACCTCATCAATCATCGTCACCTGTCACCTCATCAATCATCATCACCTGTCACCCCATCAGTCATCGTCACCTGTCACCCCATCAGTCATCGTCACCTGTCACCCCATCAGTCATTGTCACCTGTCACCCCATCAGTCATCGTCACCTGTCACCCCATCAGTCATCGTCACCTGTTTGCCATATACAGTGGGTACGGAAAGTATTCAGACCCCCTTAAATTTTTCACTCTTTTTTATATTGCAGCCATTTGCTAAAATCATTTAAGTTCATTCTTCTTCCTCATGAATGTACACATAGCACCCCATACTGACAGAAAAACACAGAATTGTTGACATTGTTGCAGATTTATTAAAAAAGAAAAACTGAAATATCACATGGTCCTAAGTATTCAGACCCTTTGCTGTGACACTCATATATTTAACTCAGGTGCTTTCCATTTCTTCTGATCATCCTTGAGATGGTTCTACACCTTCATTTGAGTCCAGCTGTGTTTGATTATACTGATTGGACTTGATTAGGAAAGCCACACACCTGTCTATATAAGACCTTCCAGATCACAATGCATGTCAGAGCAAATGAGAATCATGAGGTCATAGGAACTGCCTGAAGAGCTCAGAGACAGAATTGTGGCAAGGCACAGATCTGGCCAAGGTTACAAAAAGATTTCTGATGCACTTAAGGTTCCTAAGAGCACAGTGGCCTCCATAATCCTCAAATGGAAGACGTTTGGGACGACCAGAACCCTTCCTAGAGCTGGCCGTCCGGCCAAACTGAGCTATCGGGGGAGAAGAGCCTTGGTGAGAGAGGTAAAGAAGAACCCAAAGATCACTGTGGCTGAGCTCCAGAGATGCAGTCAGGAGATGGGAGAAAGTTGTAGAAAGTCAACCATCACTGCAGCCCTCCACCAGTCGGGGCTTTATGGCAGAGTGGCCCGACGGAAGCCTCTCCTCAGTGTAAGACACATGAAAGCCCGCATGGAGTTTGCTAAAAAACACCTGAAGGACTCCAAGATGGTGAGAAATAAGATTCTCTGGTCTGATGAGACCAAAATAGAACTTTTTGGCCTTAATTCTAAGCGGTATGTGTGGAGAAAACCAGGCACTGCTCATCACCTGTCCAATACAGTCCCAACAGTGAAGCATGGTGGTGGCAGCATCATGCTGTGGGGGTGTTTTTCATCTGCAGGGACAGGACGACTGGTTGCAATCGAGGGAAAGATGAATGCGGCCAAGTACAGGGATATCCTGGACAAAAACCTTCTCCAGAGTGCTCTGGACCTCAGACTGGGCCGAAGGTTTACCTTCCAACAAGACAATGACCCTAAGCACACAGCTAAAATAACGAAGGAGTGGCTTCACAACAACTCTGTGACTGTTCTTGAATGGCCCAGCCAGAGCCCTGACTTAAACCCAATTGAGCATCTCTGGAGAGACCTAAAAATGGCTGTCCACCAACGTTTACCATCCAACCTGACAGAACTGGAGAGGATCTGCAAGGAGGAATGGCAGAGGATCCCCAAATCCAGGTGTGAAAGACTTGTTGCATCTTTCCCAAAAAGACTCCTGGCTGTATTAGATCAAAAGGGGGCTTCTACTAAATACTGAGCAAAGGGTCTGAATACTTAGGACCATGTGATATTTCAGTTTTTCTTTTTTAATAAATCTGCAACAATGTCAACAATTCTGTGTTTTTCTGTCAGTATGGGGTGCTATGTGTACATTCATGAGGAAGAAGAATGAACTTAAATGATTTTAGCAAATGGCTGCAATATAACAAAGAGTGAAAAATTTAAGGGGGTCTGAATACTTTCCGTACCCACTGTACATGCAATCACTTACTGACCGCCTAACGACTATATGCGTCGGCCATTAAAAGCTAAATACTGGGGTTATGGCAGCAGATAGCCCCCATAACCCCGGTATTTTTTGAAACGGCGGGCGGTCGGCTTTTAGATAAGGGTGGTCCCAGTGGCAGATTCGCTGCGGAATTACCCTTACGGTGCAGGGGAAGAGGTGCCCCCCCCCCCTCCTGCCGCGTCCCAGACGTTTTCCCAGCTTACCGGACCCGCCGGCAGCGGGGAAAACTATCCGGTCCCGGATCCTCAGAGACAGGAAGTCGAGTGAGGGCAAGATGGCCCTCATTCAACTCTATGGTCTTGGAGGACCGGAGCTACGTCAAAAGACGTTGCCTAGCAACCGGTTTAAAGGGCCGCTTTTTTTTTTTTTCTTTTTTTTTTTTCCTCTTTCAACAATTTTTTTTTTTTTTTTTTCTTTTTTAGTGTAGTTGTGAGGTGTGAGGTCTTTTTGACCCCAGATCTCACAATAAAGAGGACCTGTCATGCCTATTTCTATTACAAGTGATGTTTACATTCCTTGTAATAGGAATAAAAATGATCAAAACATTTTTTTTTTAAACTGTGTAAAAATAAAAAAATAATAAATAAAATAAATAGGAAAAAAAAAAATTAAAGCGCCCTGTCCCGTTAGCTTGCGCGCAGAAGCAAACGCATACGCAAGTCCCGCCCACATATGTAAACGGTTTTCAAACCATACATGTGAGGTATCGCCGCGATCGTTAGAGCGAGAGCAATAATTTGAGCCCTAGACCTCCTCTATAAATCTAAGTTGGTAACCTGCAGAAATTTTTAAAATGTTGCCTATGGGGATTTTTAAGTACCAATGTTTGGCGCCATTCTGTGAGCATGCGCAATTTTGAAGCATGACATGTTGGGTATCTAATTACTCGGCGTAACATTATCTTTCACATTATGGAAAAAAATTGTGCTAAATTTACTGTTTTCTTATTTTTTAGTTCAAAAAAGTGAATTTTTTTCAAAAAAATCGCATTTGGAAGACTGCTGCGCAAATATGGTGTGATAAAAAATATTGCAACGATCTCCATTTTATTCTCTAGGGTCTCTGCTAAAAAAATATATAATGTTTGGGGGTTCCAAGTAGTTTTCTAGCAAAAAAAATGATTTTAGCTTGTAAACACCAAGTGTCAAAAATAGGCCCAGTCTTAAAGTGGATAAATGGACAACTTTGTGTAAAGCGCTACTTGGATGTTAGGCGTCTGTATGTGGCCAGGCTGTGAAAAAGTGTTACACATGTGGTATCGCCATACTCAGGAGGAATAGCAGAATGTATTTTGGGGTGCAATTTTTGCTATGTACATGCTATGTGTTAGAAATATTGCATAAATGGACAGCTTTGTGTAAAAAAAATGTGTTTTCATTTTCTTTCCACATTTTCCAAAAACTTGTGAAAAAAAATGACATATTCAAAAGACTCATTATGCCTCAAAAATTATACGTTGGGCTGTTTGCTTTCCAAAATGGGGTCATTTTATGGGGGTTTCCATTGTCCTGGTGCTCCAGGGCCTTCAAAAGTGCGATAGGTTGTCAGGAAATTATATGTGTAATTTGTGCTCCTAGAATGCCGGACGCTGCTACTTGGATGTTAGGCCTCTGTATGTGGCCAGGCTGTGAAAAAGTCTCACACATGTGGTATCGCCATACTCAGGAGGAGTAGTAGAATGTGTTTTGGGGTGTAGTTGCAAGTATACATATGCTGTGTGAGAGAAATAACCTGTTTATACGGCAATTTGTAAAAAAAAAAAAAAAAAAATCTTCATTTTGCAAAGCATTGTGGGAAAAAATTACAACTTCAAAAAACTCACCATGCCCCTTATTAAATACCTTGGAATGTCTACTTTCCAAAAAGGGGTCATTTGGGGGGTATTTGTACTTTCCTGACTTTTTAGTGTCCCAAGAAATGAGATAGGCCTTCAGTACATCAGGTGTGATCAAGTGTGATCAATTTTCAATGATTCGCACCATAGCTTGTGGACTCTATAACTTTCACAAAGACCAAATAATATACACTTACTTGGGTTATTTTTACCAAAGATAAGTAGCAGTATAAATTTTGGCCAAAATTTGTGAAGAAAAATGACTAATTTGCAAAATTTTATGACAGAAACAAAGAAAAATGCGTTTTTTCACGATATTTTCAGTCTTTTTTTATTTATAGCACAAAAAATAAAAACCCAGTATTGATCAAATAACATCAAAAGAAAGCTCTATTTGTGTGAAAAAAGGACACAATTTTTGTATGGGTACAGTGTTGCATGACTGAGTAATTCTCAGTCAAAGTGTGAGAGCGCTGAAAGCTGAAAATCGGTCTGGGCAGGAAGGGGGTGAAAGTGCACTGTAGGCAAGTGGTTAAAGAGCTGGTCTGCGGAATTACCATGTAAAAAGTTACTGGCTAGCTTCCCTTTTCAGGGCGAGCCCTTTTTGTTGATAATCTGGATAAGTATATCCAAAAGATCTCGGGAGGAAGAGTACGTTGCTACCTGTGAAAAGGAAAAGCAAATGTACTTCTTTTAAGATCCCAACACTCATACTACCAGTGCTTCTTATTCCAGGCGGTGGTGACGGCCTCAGGGCTGGCCTTTGGGGTGTGCGAGCTGTGCGGCTGCACAGGGCGCCATGGGCAGCAAGGGCGCCGTGCGGCCATCACATTGGCCAGCACAGCGGGAGGGAGGTAAGCGGCGACCGCGGCCTGGACAGGGTTAACACAGGCCGCGGCCGCCGCTTACCTCCCGCTGTACGGCTGTGCCTCTGTCACCTACTGCTGCAGTGAGGCGAGCTGTGTATCACACACAGCTCAGCCTCCGATCCACGCTGACAGAGTGTGGGCGGGACGGGAGGAGGAGGAGAAGGGGCGAGGAGGAGCTGACGATCTCTCCTCTGGCATCCCTGCAGGGAGGAGAGATCGTCAGCTCCTCCTCGCCCCGACCCTTCTCCTCCTCCTCCCGCCCCACCCACACTCCCCGGGAATGTGTGGGCGGGAAGTTTGAAGAAAAAAAAAAAGCTGCAGACAGCGTAAGGTAAGTGAGGTCTATCTCCTTCAAAAAATGTGAGGGGGGCTCTGTGATGTAAGGGGGGCTCTCTGATGTGGGGGGCTCTGTGTGTGGTGGGGGCTCTGATATAAGGGGGGCTTTGTGTGTGTGAGTAGGGGGTCTGTGATGTAAGGGGGGCTTTGTGTGTGTATGGGGTCTCTGATGTTAGGGGGGCTTTGTGTGGGGGGGCTCTGTGTGGGGGTCTCTGATGTTAGGGGGGCTTTGTGTGGGGGGTCTCTGATGTTAGGGGGGCTTTGTGTGGGGGGTCTCTGATGTAAGGGGTCTCTGATGTGAGTGGGGCTTTGTGTGTGTAGGGGGTCTCTGATGTTAGGGGGGCTTTATGTTAGGGGGGCTTTGTGTGGGGGTCTCTGATGTAAGGAGGGCTTTGTGTGGGGGGGTCTCTGATGTGAGGGGGGCTTTGTGTGGGGGGTCTCTGATGTGAGGGGGGCTTTGTGTGTGTAGGGGGTCTCTGATCTTAGGGGGGCTTTGTGTGGGGTCTCTGATGTGAGGGGGGCTCTGTGTGGGGGTCTCTGATGTTAGGGGGGCTTTGTGTGGGGTCTCTGATGTAAGGGGGGCTCTGTGTGGGGGGTCTCTGATGTTAGGGGGGCTTTGTGTGGGTGGTCTCTGATGTAAGGGGGGCTCTGTGTGGGGGGTCTCTGATGTTAGGGGGGCTTTGTGTGGGGTCTCTGATGTGAGGGGGGCTCTGTGTGGGGGTCTCTGATGTTAGGGGGGCTTTGTGTGGGGTCTCTGATGTAAGGGGGGCTCTGTGTGGGGGGTCTCTGATGTTAGGGGGGCTTTGTGTGGGTGGTCTCTGATGTAAGGGGGGCTCTGTGTGGGGGGTCTCTGATGTTAGGGGGGTTTTGTGTGGGGGGTCTCTGATGTAAGGGGGCTCGGTGTGTAGGGTCTCTGATGTGAGGGGGGCTTTGTGTGGGGGGTCTCTGATGTAAGGGGGCTCTGTGTGTAGGGTCTCTGATGTGAGGGGGGCTTTGTGTGGGGGGTCTCTGATGTGAGGGGGGCTTTGTGCGGGGGGGTCTCTGATGTGTGGGGGGTCTCTGATGTGAGGTGGGTCTCTGATGTGAGGGGGGGGCTCTGTGTGGGGGGGGGCTCTCTGATGTAGGGAGGCTCTAAATTAAGGGGGGCTTTGTGTGGGGGGTCTTTGATTGAAAGGGGGCTCTGTGTGGGGGGTCTCTGATGTAAGGGGGGGCTAAGTTATTAGTGATCATAAAAAAGAAAAGTTTAATAAAGTGCAAAAAAGGTGAAAAAAAATGTGCACGCCTGGGGGGGGGGGGGGGGGGCGCCACAGGATTAGCTCGCACAGGGCGCCTGAACACCTAAGGCCGGCCCTGGATGGCCTCAACCATCTGGGTCTGGAACCAAGCCTTTAAGGCAGGGTCAGAAAAAGCCCTGGGCCCAGAGATCAGCCAAGTCTTCCCGTAAGCCTACCCTGTGAAGGGGTGCCCCCACTCACTTGGGTTGAGGGAAGGCTGCTGCAGTTCTCAAAGGATTGGGTAGAATCGATCCAAGACAACTGGGTTATCTCCACCATTTTGCAGGGGTACAATCTGGAATTTAGGGTGTTCCCGTATCCTCAGTTTATAAGATCAAGTACAGTAAAACCTTGGTTTGCGAGTAACTTTGTTTACAAGCGTTTTGAAAGACGAGCAACATTTTTTTTAAAAATCTGTCTTGATATACGAGCACCGTCTTGATATACGAGCAGTTTTATACACTATAAGCATGCCATCCCCTCTGTTAATGCCCTCTGTTACATACCATTATGTGTCCTAGTGCTTGTACTGTATATAAAGATGCCGATTTATACTGTTTCAGAGTGTTAAAGATGCCGATTTATACTGTTTCAGAGTGTCTCCCTGCGCTTACTGTATATGACTCCTCGTCCCTCTGTCTCTCTCTCTCGCCTCGTCTCTCTCTCTCGCCTCGGGAGGGGCCGATCACTCCTTCTGACGTCATCTGAGGAGGAGGGGAGGAGAGAAGCAGAGGGCTGAAGAGTCACACAGTGCCAGACACGCTCTAATACAGTATAAATCGCCATCTGTTATATATAGTACGGACACAGGGACACATAATGTTATTTAACAGAGGAGATGGCATACTTATACTATACAGTAATGTACTTTTTTATATATAACAGCATATCTTTATTTATACCAGTAAATGCTTGTGGAACGAATCATCTGAGTTTCAATGCTTTCTTATGGGAAAACTTGCCTTGATATACGAGTGTTTTGGATTACAAGCAAGCTGCTGGAACTAATTATACTCGCAAACCAAGGTATTACTGTATACCGACAGTCCCTCTAAAAAGAAGGTCTCTCTTTCTGGCATTGGACCAGCTGAAGGCTCAAAGAGTAATAATGGAGGTTCTAGAGAAAAAAAAGGTTTAGGAGTTTTTACTCAAACCTGTTTGTGATCCCCAAACCAAGAAGGGATGTGAGACCTATTCTGGATCTCAAAACTCTTAACCAGTTTCTGAACCTTCATACTTTCCGTATGGAGTCAATTCATTCAGTCATGACCTCCCTGCAGGGAGAGGAATTTCTAGCATCCATAGACATCAAGGAGGCATATCTTCACATGCCTATATTCAAAGGTACGCTTTGCAATAGAAAAACGTCATTTTCAATTTGTGACCCTGCCATTTGGGTTAGCCACAGCTCCAAGAGTGTACACAAAGATCCTGGCTCCAGTATTGGCTGTTCTAAGGTCCCGAGGGATATCTGTAATAGGCTATCTGGACGATCTATTACTAATAGAATGATCGGCTTCAGCTCTAAGCCGGAACGTTCTCCAGACAGTACAGTTCCTAGAATGTCTGGGTTGGATACTAAACTTAGCAAAGTCAGAATTACAACCGGTCCAGTGTCTGGAATATCTGGGTCTTCTTGTGGACACGGTACAGGCAAAGATATTCTTTCCAACAAGAAAGGTCACAGACCTGAAGGATCTGGTTTGGTCCATAGTAAGGCTGAAATATCCTTCTATACTTCTTTGCATGATGTTACTGGGGCAGATGGTGTCCGCATTCAAGGCAATTTCCTATGCTCAATTCCATGCCAGTCCCTTACAGAACAACATTCTGTATACATGGACCGGAAAGGTTCAGTCTCTGGACTGGTCCATGTCTCTGGTACCAAGAGAACATCAGAGACTTAATTGGTGGTTGTAGACCAAAAATCTGGAGAAGGGGAAATCCTTTCTTCTAGTGACCTGGAAGTGTAATGTTCTGGTACCTATGGTACCCTTATTTCCATTTCTCTCCTAACATTGCGTCCCATCTTGCTATCCAAATGGAACGCATACACCTTTAAGGGCAATGACATCATCGCCGAGCGCCGCTATGCGCGGCTATTTCAATCGCCGGTTTGCTCTCACTCATTGCTCGATCAAACCGCATGTTCACCTTACCTTGTCTTGTGCTGCCGGAGCTTCTAGCTATACCCTTTGCCTGAACTGAACCGGAACCTCGCTGCCGATCCCGTATCTCGCTACCGGATCACTCCTTACTACTGGACCTTGCTACTACTAACTATCTAGTGATAAGTACCCCACAGGGGATTCCTTCCTAACCTATACTTTCACTATCATCTACTGCATATTACAAAGACTATTACTATCTAATCTATTCCTATCATCTGCATTGATTGTTAGCTCTTGGGACTACCATCATCTATCATTGCACTAGGTTACTCTATCTTGTATACATTCTGCTGTCCCCTACCATCTGTACTATACATGATTGCTAGAACCTATCTGCATACTACCATCACCTACCACTCTCCTGAATACTACTACTGAGTGCTCACCATACTATCGCCTGTCTCTCACCTCTATACTATCATATATTCTATCACTCCAGGAACATCATATTGAGTGTATGTATATTGCATAACAGGCTGTGCACGGTGATGAAGTCCTGAGAGTTGGATATGTTGTTCAACAGAATCTCTACACGACTACTGAGTGTAACAATTCTGCAGCTGCAAATCCATTCATTAACAAAAAACGCATGAGCGTTACAGATTGATCGAGCCTTAAAAAAAAAAAAAAAAAAAATATGGATTCAGCAGATTTGTCCACTCAAGTAATGCAACTAAAACAACAAGTAGATGCATTGATACTTGCTCTTACAGAGGTAAAAAACGAAAATCAGGCTTTAAGACAGCAGGTTGGCCGTCTTGCGCAGCTCTCTGCTGCCCAGCCCCGTGAACCTAAGGTAAACCCTCCTCTAGTGTTTACTGGTGATCGGAGTAAATTTCGTGAATTTAAAAACGCATGTAGATTGCTTTTCTTGTTGAAACCTCATACCTATCCCACCGACCAAATCAAAGTCTGTACCGCTATTTCCTATTTGACGGGTGACCCCCGGGCCTGGGCAGACTCTCTCTTTGAGAAAGATGACCCACTCCTATCCTTTATTCCTAGCGCAACTCGCTAGTTTATATGAAGACCCCAATAAGCAGAGTACTGCTGATACCCAATTGAGGGCTTTAAAACAAGGAAAGAGACCTGTTGAGGACTTCGTGGCAGATTTCAAAAGATGGTCCCTTGATTCAGGGTGGAATGACACATCCTTGCGAACGCAGTTCAGACTCGGCCTATCAGAAGCCGTTAAAGACGAGCTCGCCCGAGCGGATTTATCTGACACCTTGGTTGGCCTGATACAGACCAGTGTCAATATTGACAGACGACTACGAGAAAGAAAGGCTGAGAAGATGGGATTACCATTGTCCAGACCTTCTCAGATGTCGCCTGTTGACCCTACTCCTATGGAAGTAGGAATGATACGTCCACCTTTGACCTTTTCCGAACGTGCTAGGAGGAAACCCGAAC
The DNA here is from genome assembly GCF_965119305.1 of Pelophylax lessonae. NCBI lineage: Eukaryota > Metazoa > Chordata > Amphibia > Anura > Ranidae > Pelophylax > Pelophylax lessonae. The sequence continues at coordinate 170,733,770 of NC_138779.1, forward strand.
ATCTCTGCATGTACTGCGCATCCCCGGATCATTTGATAAGCGGCTGTCCCCTTGTCCGCAAAAAAGAGGGTGAGTGTTCAAATGTCTTGCTAGGGGGACTAACAACTTCCTTTTCTAATCCTTATCTTTTTATTCATTTGACATTACAGTGGGACCAAACTAGGATCACCACCAAGGCTATGATTGACACAGGATCTTGTGGAAACTACATTGATACTTGTTTTGTTACCTTAAATAAAATACCTATTATTTCAAAACTTAAACCTGTCTCTGTTAGTTTCATTAACGGTATTCCGTTATCCTCTGGTCCCATCACCAATCAGACACAGGCCCTCCTCGTCACTGCTGACAAATCCCATGTGGAGACCACCACTTTTGATGTACTGACCCCACCACATTTTCCCATTATTTTGGGACTCCCCTGGTTACACATACATCAACCTATCATCGATTGGAAAACAAGAACTTTAACCTTCTCTTCTCACTACTGTGAAACCACGTGTAACCTCTCATCATATGGAAGGATCCTGTCTGTGGTGTCGGATGAGATTATACCACCATGTTATGACGATTTGGCGGAGGTCTTCCTTGAGAAAAACGCTCAAATATTGCCTCCCCATAGGGACTATGATTGTTGTATCGATCTACTCCCTAATAGCAAATTACCTTTCGGTCACGTTTATCCTCTTTCAAAGGATGAACTCTCTCATCTCAAGGAATACTTGGATGAAAATTTGGCGAAAGGATTCATCAGACCTTCTACTTCCTCCACTGCTGCAGGACTCTTCTTTGTCCGCAATAAGGATTCAAGTCTCAGACCTATTATTGATTTCAGACAATTAAATACCATTACAATAAAGGATCGTTATCCTTTACCGCTTATTCCTGAACTTATAGAACAGGTGCGCGGAGCTTCATACTTTTCGAAATTGGACCTAAAAGGGGCATACAATTTAATTCGAATCCGTGACGGGGATGAATGGAAGACAGCATTCAGAACCAGATACGGACTGTTCGAGTACCTCGTGATGCCATTTGGGTTGTGTAATGCTCCCGCAGCTTTCCAACGATTTATAAATGATATATTCAGAGACTTGCTTGACGTTTGTGTTGTAGTATATTTGGACGATATTCTTATTTATTCTCATTCCTTACCTGAGCACATAAAACATGTAAGACTCGTGTTGTCAAGACTACTTGCACATAACTTATATGTTAAATCAAAAAAATGTTTATTTCATAAAGAGGAGGTACTATTCCTAGGATACATTATATCCAAAAATGGAATCAAAATGGACAGGAGCAAAATATCCTGTATTCTAGATTGGCCTGTGCCAACAAATCGCAAAGCATTACAAAGATTCCTCGGATTCTCTAACTACTATAGAAAGTTCATTAAGAACTTCTCTGCCATTGTGAGACCTCTCACACAACTCACAAGTACAAAAAAAACATTCAAATGGTCAGAAGAAGCAAATGGAGCTTTCTGCTTGTTGAAATCAAGCTTTACTTCTGCTCCCATACTACGCCATCCAGACCCATCCCTTCAATACATCTTGGAGGTAGATGCGTCAAATATGGCAGTAGGAGCAGTTCTCTCACAACGACCAACAAACACTTCACCACTTCACCCAGTTGCTTTCTTCTCAAAGTCATTAAGCAGCCCCGAGGTGAATTACCCAGTGGGTGAAAAAGAGTTACTAGCCATAAAACTGGCATTAGAGAATTGGCGACATCTACTTGAGGGTACTTGATTGCCAATCCTTATATATACTGATCACAAAAACCTTCAATACCTTCAGACTAATAGAACTCTTTCCCACCGGCAGGTACGATGGTCGTTATTCTTTTTGAGATTTAATTTTCTAGTGACCTACACGCCTGCAGACAAAAATAAAAAAGTGAATGCGCTTTCCTGATTAACCGAGGATGGCTACGCCGAGGTTCCCTCAGTTCCTATAATACCCTATGAACGTATTATCGGTGTTGTCCGTTCCCTGAAGGAAGAGATTTTGCACAGCATAGGACTGGATTCACCTCCACCACAACTAAATGCTGATGCAGAAGGCTTCCTCTACTACAACGACAAATTATACATACCCCCTACTGTGCGAACCAAGATCTTGGAATTGTCGCATGATGTACCTATGGCAGGACATATGGGTATGACTAAAACATTCAATCTACTTACTAGGCAGTTTTGGTGGCCTGACATGAAGACGACCGTACAAAAGTTCGTTTCATCTTGTGACATCTGTGCAAGGTCCAAAATTGACACTACAAAACCATCGGGTCTACTTTGTAGTTTACCAATACCCCAGGTTCCGTGGGAAGTGGTATCCTTAGACTTTATAGTGGAACTACCACCTTCCAAAGGATTCAACACCATTTTAGTGTCAGTGGACCATCTGACCAAGATGGCACATTTCACTCCTATCCGAAGACTACCTTCATCCAAACAAACAGCGGAATTACTTGTGAAACATGTCTTTAAGTTACATGGTATTCCAAAAACACTTCTGTCTGACCGTGGTTCACAGTTCATCTCGAAGTTTTGGCAAGCTCTATGTCAGATACTACGAATAGAGCGAAAACTTACCTCTCCTTACCACCCTCAGACCAACGGACAGACAGAGAGAGTTAACCAGTGCATTGAGCAATATCTACGTTGCTATACTTCATATCTACAGGATGATTGGGTGGACCTCCTCCCGCTGGCGGAATTCGCCTATAACAACGCGACCCACAGCACTACTAAACAAAGTCCATTCTACTTAAACTATGGGTTTCATCCCACACTTCTTCCACCACGTATCTTGCCATCAAGTAATCCAGTGGCTTCTGATTATCTTACCCAAATAAAGGATTCCCTGGGTTTGCTCAACACCACCATCTCACATGCTCATAGCCAACAAAAGAGGTACTACGACCTTCGTAGGAGACCCTCTCCCCAATATGCCATTGGGGATCTTGTCTGGCTTTCTACAAAAAATCTGAGATTAAAGATCCCTAGTAAAAAACTTGGACCGTTATTCCTGGGACCTTTCCCAATAGAGAAGCTTATTGGAAAAGCTGCAGTACAACTCACATTACCAACAGACCTCAAGATACATCCGATCTTCCATGTGTCGCTACTAAAGTCCCATGTTCCTAATCAAGGAATAAGGCCTACCATCTCACCTCCACCTCCTGTACAAGTTGAAGGCGGAGAAGAATTTGAGATAAAGGAGATTCTGGATTCTCGTATCCATAGAAGAAGACTCCAATATCTAGTACGATGGAAGAACTATGGGCCCCAAGACGACACCTGGCTGGATATATCCGATATACATGCCCCTAGACTGATTCGCCATTTCCACTCAAAATACCCGGAAAAACCAGTTCTAGAGGCCTTCCGGAGCCTGCCTTAAGGGGGGGTACTGTAATGTTCTGGTACCTATGGTACCCTTATTTCCATTTCTCTCCTAACATTGCGTCCCATCTTGCTATCCAAATGGAACGCATACACCTTTAAGGGCAATGACATCATCGCCGAGCGCAGCTATGAGCGGCTATTTCAATCGCCGGTTTGCTCTCACTCATTGCTCGATCAAACCGCATGTTCACCTTACCTTGTCTTGTGCTGCCGGAGCTTCTAGCTATACCCTTTGCCTGAACTGAACCGGAACCTCGCTGCCGATCCCGTATCTCGCTACCGGATCACTCCTTACTACTGGACCTTGCTACTACTAACTATCTAGTGATAAGTACCCCACAGGGGATTCCTTCCTAACCTATACTTTCACTATTATCTACTGCATATTACAAAGACTATTACTATCTAATCTATTCCTATCATCTGCATAGATTGTTAGCTCTTGGGACTACCATCATCTATCATTGCACTAGGTTACTCTATCTTGTATACATTCTGCTGTCCCCTACCATCTGTACTATACATGATTGCTAGAACCTATCTGCATACTACCATCACCTACCACTCTCCTGAATACTACTACTGAGTGCTCACCATACTATCGCCTGTCTCTCACCTCTATACTATCATATATTCTATCACTCCAGGAACATCATATTGAGTGTATGTATATTGCATAACAGGCTGTGCACGGTGATAAAGTCCTGAGAGTTGGATATGTTGTTCAACAGAATCTCTACACGACTACTGAGTGTAACAATTCTGCAGCTGCAAATCCATTCATTAACAAAAAATGCATGAGCGTTACAGGAAGGTGGTGACTACGGATGCCAATCTCACCAGCTGGGGAGCATTTATAGAGGAAGCCACTGTCCAGGGGAAATGGTCTTGGGTAGAGAAAGGTCTCCCCATCAACATTCTGGAAATCCGAGCAGTCAGTCGGTCTTTGAAATACTGAACGCCAAGACTTCGGGTTCACCCTTTCAGGGTGCAATCCGACAATGCCACGGCTGTGGCTTATATCAAGCATCAAGGAGGCACAAAGAGTACGTCAGCCCTGAAAGAGGTGGATATAATCCTATCCGGGGCAGAGATGCTTGTGCCTGACAGCCTGACAGCATGTTTTATTCATGGAATAGTGAACTGGCAGGCAGATTTTTTTGAGCCATCAACAGATGTTTCCGGGGGAATGGTCCTTACAACCCTAGATTTTTCAATCAATCTGCCTACGCTGGGGGGGTCCCAGACATAGATCTGTTGGCATTCAGGTTCAACAACAAGCTGAAGAGATTTGTCTCCAGGACCAAGGATCCACTCGCAGTCGGAGTGGATGCTTTGGTGACTCCTTGGGAGGAGTATTCCCTAAATTTATGCCCTTCCTCCGATGCAGCTGATACCGCATCTGTTGCGCAGGATCCAGCTAGAGGGGAAACCAGTAATTCTGGTAGCTCCGGGATACCCGAGGAGGGTTTGGTATGCACAAATCCAGAGGTTGGCAATGATGAGGCCTTTGGCTCTTCCACTGCATCCGGACCTACTCTCTCAAGATTTGATATTCCACCCTGCTGTACAGTCTCTAAATTTGACGGCTTGGCTATTGAAGCCTTAATCTTGAAGGAGCAGGGTGTATCTGGCCCTGCAGTTCATACGCTAGGAAACCGGTTTCTAGAAACATTTATTACAGGGTCTGGAAATCCTACATTGCCTGGTGTGAAGCCAGGAAATGGCATCCCCGCAAATATATAATCGGGAGAATTCTAGCTTTCCGTCAAGCAGGGGTAGATATGAAATTAGCCTTGAGCACTATTAAAGGGCAAATTTCAGCCTTATCGGTTTTCTTTCAGGAACCGATCGTTTCCCATTCGTTGGTTGAGACTTTCGCCCGGGAAATGTTATGTTTGCTTCCATCTGTGAAGCCGCCATTGTGTCTTTGGGACTTAAATTTGGTGCTGACAGTTTTACAAAAATAGCATTTTGAACCTCTGAGGCAGGTTCCCCTGGTTCTTTTGACCAAAAAAATGGTCTTTTTGATTGCGATAACTTCAGCTACAAGTGTATTGGAACCAGCAGCTCTTTCTTGTAAAGAGCCATTCTTGATTTTTCATTAAGATAGGGTGATTCTACGTCCACACCCAGGCTTTTTGCCCAAGGTGGTGTCCGCCTTTCATTTGAATCAGGACATTTTACAACCTTCCTTTTATCCAGATCGTCACAAAGAGGAGGAAAATGTATTGCATTCTCTTGATGTAATGCGTGCACTTAAAGCGTAACTCCACTTTTGTTTAGAAAAAACATTTTCCCTGTGGGTGATCCATGTACATTACAAGGATTTTAACAAACTTTGTTGCAGATTCCTATCACCAAAAATGACATTTTTGTTGCAGGGGATGCCAGAAATCTGATTTGTATCTTAGGCAGACTTCTTGGAAAATTGGTGAGCCAATCACACAAGCAAGAAATTATGTTTCTAGGGTGTGGTCAATACACCTTCTGTGTACAGAACAGCTCCAGGTAGCCATATTGCATTGCATTTTCAGAAAAGTACAATGGCTGCAGATTGAAAAGTAAAGGTAATTTTTAATAACATTCAGTTACAATATGATTGGTGTCGCAATTGTATACGCTATATTGTTTTTTCTTTATTTGCTATTTTTTCCCCCACAAAAGTGGAGTTACCCTTTAAGTTTTATTTACACTAATCAGCTTGGATTTGTAAGACCGAGAGCTTGTTTGTGCTGCCAGAAGGGCCCAGGAAGGGGTTGGCAGCATCTAAGTCTACGATTTCTCATTGGATTTGCCAGGTTATTACCCAGGCCTATAGTTTAGTAGGGAAGGTTCCACCTTTTTCTGTAAAGGCACATTCTACCAGAGGAGTAGGTGCCTCCTGGGCACATCACAATCAAGCCTCTATGGCTCAGATTTGCAAGGCTCTGACCTGGTCGTCGGTGCATACGTTCACTTGTTTCTATCGAGTGGATGTTGGGACCAAGGAGCAATCTGCATTTGACCGCAGTGTTCTGCAGGCAGCGGTGTAGTCCTTTATGTGGTCAGATGGCGGTATTGTTTTGGTGTCCCCCTCCCCTCAGATGCATTGCTTTGGGACATCCCATATGTTATGATTTATGGCTCTGTGTCCCGTGATGTACGAAAAGAAAATTTTTTTTTTTAAACAGACTTACCTGTAAAATTCATTTCTTGAAGTACATCATGGGACACAGAGGTCCCTCTCCTCTTCTAAGGGGCCTTTATTGCTTGCTACAAAACTGAGGTACTTCCTGTGCGTGTGTGTGTGTGTGTGTGGGGGGGGGGGGGTTATATAGGGGGCATTCTTTCTGATTGGTTTCCAGTGTCCTTCACCTGTAGGTGGCTATATGACCCATATGTTATGATTTATGGCTCTCTGTTCCGTGATGTACTTCAAGAAAGGGATTTTGCAGGTAAGTCTGTATTGAAAAATCAATTTTTTTCTATGCTGTAGGACCCCCCACGACTCATTCCCAGTATGCATTGTGTTAACACATTACTGTGTGTTAAATAGGTTGTAAACCCTTACGTGTACCCAGTGACGTGAACAGCCTTAGATGATACACAGAGATTATTGTTATTATACAGGATTTATATAGCGCCAACAGTTTGCGCAGCGCTTTACAATGTGAGGGAAGACAATAAAGTTACATTACAATTCAATACAGGAGGAACTAGAGGGCCCTGCTCGTTAGAGCTTACAATCTAGAAGGGGGGGGGGGGGGTCAAGTGAAACAAAAGGCAATAACCGTGGGAGATCAAACAAATCCTCCTACATAGGTTTTACTCGTTTATCTGTAATCTTCTCTTTCCTACACCCCCTTTAAAAGGCAGAAAAGTGACCCAAGAGCACAGAGGAGGGGGTCGGAGAGGTGGCAGTAACAGTGTGTGAGAGCTGATTGGGGGAAAGGCACACATCCCCTTTACACAGCAGAAGAACTCTTCCGTCTTCACCTGGTCTTCCTTCCAGGTTATTGCGCCCTGGCCATTAGAATGGCTGAGCCATGATGATGTCACTCCTGCACACGCGCTTGGGAGCCATGATCTCGGCATGGCACTCTGAATTGATGGCACACCATCAGCAGCTGTTGAAATTGTGAATATCTCCAAAATGGCGCATGTTTAGGAGATATTCAGCTTTGTTGTAAGCTTACCTGTAGAAAAAAATTTACAATTTGGAGTTTACTACCACTTTAAGGCAGTCTATTCATTTTTAATAGTCTGGCAGTGCACCTTATCCTATGGAATTTTGGATGTGTACCTGTCTGCTCACCACATCACCTGTTTTGTAGTGTACTGCAGTTGCAGGTATGTTACTTACCACTTTAATAGTGCTTTAGGATGCCATTCAAATGTGGTGCACACGTTACTGTGCATTGCAGTTGCATGTATTTTTTTATTACACATAAATGTGAATGAGCTCCTATAGGAAAACAAAACTCTGTAAAATACTTATCTTCACTTTCCAGCGATGCAACTATTGCATCCCTCTGCCTCTTGTTAACTTCCCCTGGGCTACTTCTGGGCACCAGAAGTTTTCAGATTTTTGATTGGCAAGTCGGGGAAGACGTCAGTAATTCTGGAACAGCAAATGTGTCGGCAATGCTTGTTGGGCTGTGCATGCGCAGTTCAGTGTACATTCATTAGAAGACTGCGAGCAAGTCTATCTTAAAGTAAGTGTGTCCTATTGCAGAAGAGTCTCACAATGTCTCTTGCGCAATGAACAGCTGCCTGCTCTCAATTTTTGACATTTTAGGTTTAGTTCCCACTTTATGGTTGGGGTTACATATTGCCAGACAATTTATTTCAACAAAGGTCTTGCCATAATATTATATATGCTTTTTTTTTTTTTGTTCACATATATATATATATATATATATATATATATATATATTTTTTTTTTTTTTTAAAACATTTTATTGGTAATAAAAGGAGCAATAACAGAAAACATGAAATGCAGATGGAGATACAGACATAAACGGATAAACAATGCCAGTACATCAACATAACATTTGACAACTATCCCACTATCCCAGCCTATACCGGATCAAAAGCAATCAGTCTCCGAGTAGGTGGAGAGCATAGTAAGCAACTATTTAGGACAACTATTCATGGGTCCAACACGCACATTTTTTGTGGAATTTCGTAGGTGTGTCTCGTGCTACATGGATGAGCTCTTCCATTTCAGCAATCCTCACAATGCGGCGCAACCATTGTTTGATCGTGGGCGGTTGCGTGGAGGCCCACAACACAGGAATGCATTGCCTGGCCGCATTTATCATATGTATCGCAAGGGATTTCGTGTACGATGCATGCAAGGTGTGGGAATGATGCACGAGGAACTGAGCAGGTGAGAACTCCAACTCATAAGTAGTCACCTGCTCAATGATCCTGTGCACGTCCTTCCAGAATGTAGACAGTCGCGGGCAGGACCAAAAAGTGTGTAGCAGGGTGCCACGATCTGCAAGACACCTCCAGCATGTAGGGGGCAAAGAAGGCGAGATTTTGTGCAGGAGAGCCGGGGTGCGGTACCACCTAGCAACAAGCTTGTAGCCGCTTTCCTGCGTGATCACATTCAGGGAGCCCTTATGATTTTTAAGGAAAATTTGTTCCCAGTGGTGAAAGAACAGGAAAGTTCATTCTCCCATGCAACGCAACGTTTACTTTTGCCCTGATCTGAGTCATCAAATAAGAGAGCGTGTGTAATAGAAATCAATTTACGGAGCGGGCCTTCCTGCTGACAGAGCTCGTCGAAAGTGGTGGGGGGGGGGGGGTTTACAAGGATGCTTACGCGAGAGCGTGTTAATGAACTGGTTAAGGAGGAAAAACGACCAAGGCGGTATGGGTGGTCTCTTGACCCGCGTTGCAATGGAGGAGGCGGAAAGAATCTCATCACCATCACAGAGGTGGTGAACACGTAGCCTATCCTGAGGCCAGTTCTGTATCAAATAGTGGCGGTGCATGCCCGAAGGGAAGTCAGGGTAAGGCGCAAAGGGATCATTGGCCCCGGTACTGCGGATATAGCTGAAGTCTTACACGTTGAGTGGAAGGAGCGAATAGTCGAGGCGATCAAGGGATGGGTCTGGAGAGCAAGAGGTATATGAACGGCTTTCAGCCAGGTCACTGTGCGTAGATCAAGCGTAGTAAATCCCCGCTCAAGGGACACCCAATCTTTGTGGGATTCATGAACGTTCCAATCAACCACCCGCGTGAGATGGCACGCCGCGTGGTACTTTCTGATGTCCGGGAGGCCAATACCCCCCTTACTCTTAGGCAAAGAAAGGTGGTCATAGTGCATACGGTGATGTTTGTCATTCCAAAGGAAAGCAGAAATCAATTGTTTGTATTTACGAAAGAACCAGACTGGCAGAGTAATGGGCACAGTTTGGAGAACGTACAACAATCTTGGCAAGACATTCATCTTCAAGACTGCAGCCCTGCCAAACCACGAGAAAGTCAACTTCGTCCAAGAGAGGAGATCATGCTTAATTTTGGTGAGTATTGGGGGAAAATTACGGTCGAACAGGTGCTGCAGGTTGCTTGGAATCTGAATGCCTAAGTACGTTAAAGAGTCAGACTTCCACACAAATTGGAAGTTGTCCATACAGTGGAGTACCGCCTGAGGGGACAAGGAAACATTCAGAGCAAAGGACTTAGAAAAATGTATCTTCATATTAGACGCAATAGCGAACTGACGGAATTCTTGCATGACCGACAGAAGCGTCGTAAGGGGGTCCGTCAGGAACAACAAAAGGTCGTCTGCATAGGCAGCCACCTTGTATTCCTTTCCAGCAAACTTAATGCCATGAATGTTCTCATTGTTCCTGAGGCAATTCAAAAAGGGTTCTAACGTGAGGACAAAGAGCAATGGGGACAGGGGGCAACCCTGTCTAGTACCATTATGGATGGGGAAGGCATTCGACAGGGTGTCGTTAACCCTCACACGTGCCTGCAGATTCAAATGAAGGGACATCAGAAGGCTCATGATACGTGGGCCCAGGCCCCAGGCAGAAAGAGCAGCTTCCATATAATCCCACGAGACCCTGTCGAATGCCTTCTCCGCATCCAAAGAAAGCAAGAACCCCCGCTGTTTAGTAGTAGATAAAGCATGGTGAAGGTTGATAGCCTTAATGGTGTTATCCCTGGCCTCGCGACCAGGGACAAAACCAACATGATCAGGGTGGATTCCCTTGGACAGCAGCGGGAGCAATCTGTTCGCCATAATCTTCGCGAAGATCTTCACATCCACGTTCAACAAAGATATTGGCCGATAGTTGGACGGGGAGGAAGGGTCTTTCCCTTCCTTTGGAATTACAACAATGTGAGCTTCGAGCATACAAGGAGATAACGGATGGTCAGGGGAAAGGGAGTTGAAGGCCGCCAGAAACGTGGGGGCCAGTAAATCCACAAAGGATTTGTAATAAGCGGCGGTCAAGCCATCAGGACCCAGAATTTTGTTGGGTTTAAGTTACTTAAGAGCAGTAGTCCATTCAAGGAGGGAAAGCGGGGCCTCCAGACTGGACTTGTAGTCGGGGGCAACGGCTTGAGTCAAGTTCTTATCCAGAAAATCGGCGATAAGGGTATGTCTTAAGGGGGGTCGAGAAGAATGAGATTCTTCCCACGGTAAGTTGTAGAGGCGACGGTAGTAGTTCTCAAACTCTGCAGCAATTGCTCTGTTCATCGAAATCCTCACTCCAGAGTTGGAATGAAGGTGGTGGACCACAGTCTTAGCCCTCCGGACAGGCAACGCTCTCGCCAGAAGACGGCCACTTTTATTACCGTACTCTTAAAATACCTTCTGAGATAACAGGAAGTTTCTGTGTGTCTTCCGGTCTAGTTCAGCTTTGAGTAGACCTCGAATCTCCAACAACTCAGCATGGGTGGCCTGAGCCAATGTCCTTTTGTGTGCCTGTTCTATCTAAATCACGGATTTGCTGTAAGTAAGCAGAGATAGTCGCCTCCCGTTGCTTCCGTAGAGCGGAGGAGAGTGCGATCAATTTACCTCTGACTACGCACTTATGTGCCGCCCACTGGGTTACCAAGGACGTGTCAGGTGTAGAGTTAAGCCGAAAATAATCGGCAATGGTGGAGCGGATTTCCTAAATGCGAACGGGGTTTGTCAGCAGGGAAGCGTCTAATCTCCAGACTTTGTCTCTTGGGGTGGAGAGTGGCATAGACAATGTCATTGTGACAGGGTGGTGGTCCGAGAGGATAGAGGGTTCTATCGTGGCCTCAGTGAGAAAGAGTAAGGCATTTTGGGACAAGCAGAGATAGTCTATTCTAGAGTATTTCTGATGCAGCGGAGAGAAAAACGTGAAATCTTTATCCCGGGCATGTAAGGTGCGCCAGGAATCATGGAGAAGAAGTTCCTGGAGGCACAGCTTGAGTTGCTTCAGCGCTCTGTAAGGAAGGCAGGAGGTGCCCGAGGAGGTATCCATCAGAGGGTCCAAGGGGACATTGAAGTCCCCCCTGAAGATCAGCGTGCCCTTCTGGAAAGGTATAAGATCTGCCTGCACAGACCTGAAGAAAGGCACCTGTGAGGAATTAGGGCTATAAACATTTGCGAAAGTGATCGTTGTATCGTTCAGAGAGCCCGTTAGAAAAAGGTAACGACCTTGATCATCCGCTAGAGAGCTGGAGATAGTCAAAGGCAGAGATTTAGCTATCAGGATCTATACCCCTTTAGTTTTAGAGTCCGCGGAGGTAGCGTGAAAGACAGTGGGGTAATGTTTGTTGTGACATCTGGGGATGGCCTCAGAGCGGAAATGAGTCTCCTGTAGGAACATGACGTCGGCTCCCAGGACAGTAGACCTTTTCTGAGGGGTGTTGAGACCCTTGGCGTTAAAGGAAATCACTTTCAACCGTTGAGAGGGGGAACGGATCTGGGGAGTATGTGGCATAATGATAGGGGGGGGGGGGGAGAGAAAAAAAAAAGTGGGGGGGGGAAGGAGAAGCAGAAGAGAGCTAGGAAACGACAGAAAAAGACAGAGGCAAGTGAGAGAGAGTAGGAGAAGGGGAAGGAAGGACGTGTTCCGAGGATGCAACTAGACCTGCTAAGGCACCCACTGGGGTGGACTGGGGCGAGGAGTAGTCGGAATAGGTTCGGAAGAGGCAAAACCTCAACCGTTGGCGAGTGTGGAAGGAGAGGAACCGAAGATGGGATGCAGCACCAAGCACCCACATGGCCAGTAGTAGCAAGAAAGATAGCCCTAAGGTGATGGACAAATATGGGTGGGGGGGCGCGTAAGTGAAAGAGGCAATAAAGTGAAAGAAAACCTGAGATCTGCAGGGGGGGGATGAGGAAGCGAGTAAGGGGCGTATGTACCATCGGTGCGGCGGTACCCGAAGGGGAAGGAAGGCGAGGGGCAGAGATGAAGGGGTCTGAGTGAAATAGTGAGAGCCCCCCAGGGAACTCGGGGGACCCCACAGTGTGCCTGAGGGAGAGGTACCAGTCGATGCCCAGTGTCTGAGTCAGTGAGTAAGGGAGCATAATCACAGTAACCATAAACAATAAACAATAACCTCCCTCCTGAAAAACTCTGAGCCCCATCACATAATCAAAAACAACAGTTTAGAAAAAACAAAAATTAGCATAGTGAAACATGAAGGAACCTGGAAACCCTTAATCGCCAGTTTTGGATGAGAACACATGCAGGGACCCAAAGAACAGCTACTATAACATCCCTAGGGATACCCTCCAACAGGAAACACCCGGAGGAGGGAATCCCCAACCATTTTGCGTCCTGCAAGGCCGCGTAGGGGCCGTGAGTCCAACCGCTCAGGGTCGCTGGCAGGAACCCCAAACAGAATGCCAAAGTCCCCTAAATAGCACCACACAGTCCCCCAAGTAGAAGGGGAGCCGATGGCAGGTATAGAGGGGAAGGTGACCTGTCAACCATAGGAATAACATCTCCCATCCTGTCCCGCCCCTCCCCCACCCCCCATAACATCCCAGACCCCACCAGCGGTAGTACACTCCCCATCCTAATATATATGAAACTGTACCCTGTATCAGGTAGGGGGGGGGAAGCGGGGGGGAAAGGGCAAGTACAAACCCGCAGCAGGACTATAGGACCCATAAGCAGTATCACGAGAAAAAGAAAAACAAGGCCTGGGAACCTGGAGCAGTTCAATGGAGGCAGTTCATAGCTTAGCACCGGGGATAAGGACAGCTCCAAGTCCCTGTCAGTCCAGAGGAAGGCACTACGACACTCGAGTGGACAGTTCCATCAAAGATAATCCGCAAAGAGGGCAAACAGTATACAGCGTGGGTCAGTCAGCGCAGCATCCGGAGAGATCCCCCAGAAAGCAAAGGGCAGAGGTCGGATAAATGGCAGGATGTACAGTGCACAAGTCTCCCGGAGCGGTCAGCGGGTGGAGGGGGGGGGGGGGAGGAGACGCTCGTAAGCAGCAATAGACATACGGTGAGCAAAAGACCGGTCAGCAGGAAAAAGGGAACCGCAATGCCGTTTAGCAACAGTGGGTTCCCAGCGGTGGCACACTTAAACAAGTCTCAGGCAGAGTCCAGATCCCGGGGCAGGGTTATCCAAAGCATAGAGTGATGAGACAAAAATGGCAGCAATAAGGCTCAGTTCCAGGAAAGTCAGTGGGAAGACAACATGGAAGGAAGTCAATCGGTGATAACGGTAACCCTGGGGCACAGCACAGAACACTGGGTAGACAGGTACTCACGAGGAATTGGAACGTTGTTGTCACGGTGTACGCCTCGCCCTCCTATGGTCAGGAGATGCCTTGGGACTTCCATTGCGAGGGGCTCCGTCCCTGCCAGCAGGAGGTGGGGAGGAGGGGTACGCCCTGCGCCTGCCAATGACATAGTTGCCAGCCGGTTGGATGCCCTCCATGGAAGTGGCCCGGTGCAGGGGTGAGGTGCGGAACTCGCTGTACCAATCAGGCAGGGGAACATAAGGAATAGCGAGGGTGGCGCAGAAATGTTCCAGGTCCTCCGGGACAATGGTAGACAATGGAGCGGGAGCGCAATTCATCCAGCAGAGGTCTCAGTTCCCATCTCCTCTGCAATGTGATGTTGGACAAGTCCTGATAGAGCTTAATATCAGAGCCCTGGTAGGTGATGTGTTGTCTGATACGGGCATTCCGGAGCACATCCTCCTTGAGTTGGAAGTCAGCCAGGCAGCAGATCACATCCCGTGGCGGGTCAGCTTCTCTCCCCCGGGGGCGAAGGGCTCTGTGAATGCATTCTAGCAGGACAGGAGAGGCAGGGGATCTACCCAGCATATCGTTGCATATGGAAGAGACCGCCTGCGGGAGGTTTTGATGCTCCACATTCTCAGGGACACCCCTGACTCTCAGGTTTTTGCGACGGCCCCTGTTATCCAAATCCTCATCGTGGCGATTAAGGTCATGGAGAAGGGCAGCATGAGACTCCGTGACCTGCTGAACCTGGCAGAGGGAAGCATCATGGCGGGCTGTAGTAATTTCAACCTCCTCCATCCTCATCGCCATGGCTTGGAAGTCACTCCGGAGCTCCGCGATCACAGTGGAGAGGGTGGATTTAATATCCGATTTGATGTCGGCAGCAATCACTTGCAGGTCAGCAAAGGATAACAAAGGCGGGTGCCTGGAAGCATCAGAAGCCGGTGAGCGGGCTCTCGCTGCATTAGTTCTGCTCGGGGAGCGGGACTGCTGAGAGGAAGAAGAGGTAGGCTGCGGTGTCTCCCTGGGCTGCGTGGGGAAGATATCGGGGATATTGCGGCTAACCTGCGTCTCCGGCTCCCGGGGAGAGCGGGATCGGGTGGCCGAATTGCTTCTGGAGGTACTCCCCATATTTGCTAGGGTGTGTAGAGGGGTACACGGGCTGGCTAAAGGAAAGTTTAGGCCTCGAGGTGCAGGAGCTCAGAGCTAAGCAGCCATCTTGGATCGAGACCAAGCCACACCCCATTATATATGCTTTAACCAGTTCTCGACCGGCCGCCACCTATTTACAGTGCAATGTGGCCCTGCTGCACAAATCAACGTAAGTCTACGTCGGTCATGAGCAGGCAGCTAGGAGGTGAGCGCATGCCGACGGTGGCGCGCTCCCACCCCCACTTAGCAGTGGGGAAGCCAATGCATGGGTCAGGCGGCTCAGATTGCCGCCTGTCACCCGCAAGCATTCCCCGCTGAGAGAGAAGAACGGTCAGCTGTTGTAAACACAGCTGACCGTTCTTCTCCCTGGAATGATCACAGAGCCCCTGTGATCCTTCTATATAGGATCACATGTCTCTATGGTCATTTCACAAGCCACGCCCTCCACAGTTATAATCACTCCCCTAGGCTCACATTTAACCCCTTGATCATCCACAATGTTAACCTCTTCCCTGCCAGTGTCATTATTACAGTAACAGCGCATATTTGTAGCACTGATTACTGTAGTAATGTCACTGGTCCCCCCAAAAGTGTCAAAAATGTCAGTTGGGGGTCCGATCTGTCCACTGCAATGTCGCAGTCCTGCTAAAAATCGCAGATTGCTGCCATTACTAGTAAAAAAAACAAAAAACAATAAAAATGACATAAATCTTTCCCATAGTTAGTAGGCGTGATAACTTTTGCGCAAACCAAAATCAAAATATGCTTATTGCAATTTTTTTTACCAAAAATATGTAGCAGAAAACAAATTGGCCTAAAATGTTAAAAAAATTGGATTTTTAATTTTTTTTGAGAATGTTATATAGCAGAACGTGAAAAATATTGTTTTTTTTTTTTTTTTTTTTTTTCAGAATTGTCACTATTTTTTTGTTTATAGCGCAAAAATTAAAAATTGCACAGGTGATCAAATACCACCAAAGAAAGCTCTATTTGTGGGGAAAAAAAGACATCAATTTTATTTAAGTACAGCGTCGCACGACCGTGCAATTGTCCGTTAAAATAACGCAGTGCCGAATCGCAAAATATGGCCTGGTCATTAAGCGGGAAAATCTTCCGGTCCAGAAGTGGTTAAATGTGTTTTAGGCATGTTATTTACCTGTGAAAGCCCACATTTTATAAACATTCAAAAGACTGCTGCCATGTTGGAGGTGATACCAACAACCCAAGCAGACTCAAATGACACTCAACAGTCTTCACCCCTTCCCCTACAGCTATGTAGGGAGGTGAGGGAAGGAGAAGCTGGACCAGCACAGAAATTCATAAGACACTCCCAGAAAAGGAGAGGGCTGTGACATGCAAATGGTGAAGTGCCAGTGAATTGGCTATCCTAGAGTAATCAAATTTTCTAGCAAGTTCAAAGGCAAAAGCAAAAAAGCAAAAATATAAACAAAAAACAAAAGGGAAAAAAAATAATGGGCAGACTCGATAGACTACTCTGTCTTTTTCTGCCGTCACTTTTCTACGTTTCTACGCTGCAAGTGCACAAAAGTAATGTATGGAAAGGAAAACCCCTACAAGTCCACAGTTAAAATATTTAACTTCAAATCAAAATTTGATAAGCAGCAGCAACTTTTTTTTCTGATTTAATAGATACACTCATAACGCAGAGGGAATGTTTGCTATATTTTCTAAAATACTTAACTTGCATTTAATGGTTGGCAGGATATCTGTAGGATAGAAATAGCTTCTGGATATTTCAGGTTTACAAGTAGGCTATCTCGCCCATAAAGTCTCTGCTTACGTAGATGATCTGCTTTTCTCTCTGTCTTACCTACATCTTTTTCTACCCAACCTCTTGGAGGAATTTGACCGATATACCGAGCTTTATCAAACCTGAAAATAAATGATACCAAATTTGAAGCCATGGGAGTTGCTCTACCCTCCCCATTGCTCCGCATTCTACAACTTAACCTAATCTTTAAAGGGGCATCTTCCGCGATGAAGTATTTGGGCACCCATATTCCCCTGAACTTAGCAGATACCTTTGCATTGAATTTCCCACCCTTGCTCAGCAAAGTCCGCTCCTTCTTAAATAAGTGGGATTGAGGTTTGCACTTTTGGTTTGGCCATTGTAACATTATCAAATGAGTATCTTACCAAAGTTTTTGTGTCTCTTTCAGAAATTACCTATATCCATTTGCTCGGCCTTCTTTTGTCAAATCAATGCCCTTTTTGCTAAGTTTATATGGGGTCACAAACGACCCAGGCTCTGAAGACGCCTTCTAACATTGCCTAAATGTTAAGATGGTGTAGCTGTACCAGATGCATTTAAATAATTCCAAGCTTTGCAGAGTGATCGACTGGTGAAGGCATGGAGATCTTAAGCTTTGTACGGCCAGTGAGCAGCAGTTCAGTCCTATTCCCCAGCATAGAGCGCCGTGGTGTTATACAACTTTATCAACTTCCCTTAGGACCCATGCAACTATAGGCCCCGCTCTCCTAGTCGGCTTCATGGCCTGCAGGAACCCTGAGCTTTCCTCGATTCAAACTCCGCTGTTCCCCATTAATGTTTAAACCGCTGGCAACAAAAGTGAGTACACCCTTAGGGGAAAATGTTTAAATTGGACACAGAAGTCTCAATATTTTGTGTGGCCACCAATTTTTTCCAGCACTGCCTTAACCTTCTTCGGTCTTGGGCATGGAGTTCACCAGAGCTTCACAGGTTGCCACTGGAGTCTTCTTCCACTCCTCCATGATGACATTATGGAGCTGGTGGATGTTAGTGACCTTGCGATCCTCCACCTTCCGTTTGAGGATGCCCCACAGATGCTCAATAGGGTTTTGGTCTGGAGACATGCTTGGCCAGTCCATCACCTTTACCCTCGGCTTCTTTAGCAAGGCGGTGGTCGTCTTGGAGGTGTGTTTGGGGTCATTATCATGTTGGAATACTACTCTGCAGCCCAGTTCCTGAAGGGAGGGGATCATGCTCTGATTTAGTATGTCACAGTACATGTTGGCATTTATGGTTCCCTCAATAAACTGTAGCTTCCCAGTTGCTGGCAGCTCTCATGCAGCCCCAGACCATGATACTCCCACCACCATGCTTGACTGTAGGCAAGACACACTTGTCTTTGTACTTCTCACCTGCTTGCTGCCAACACACGCTTGACACCATCTGAACCAAATAAATGTATCTTGGTCTCATCAGACCACAGGACATGGTTCCTGCAATCGATGAACTTAGTCTGCTTGTCTTCAGGAAACTGTTTGCGGGCTTTCTTGTGCATCATTTTTAGAAGGGGCTTCCTTCTGGGACAACAGCCATGCACACCAATTTGATGCAGTGTGCGGCGTATAGTCTAAGCACAGACAGGACGATCCCCCACCCCTTCAACCTCTGCAGCAATGTTGGCAGCAGTCGTACATCTATTCCCCAAAGACAACCTCTGGATATGAAGCTGAGCACGTGCACTCAACTCCTTTGGTCGACCATTGCGAGACCTGTTCTGAGTGGAACCTGTCCTGTTAAACCTTAAAGCTGTATGGTCTTGGCCACCATGCTGCAGCTCAGTTTCTGGGTCTTGGCAATCTTCTTATAGCCTAGGCCATCTTTATGTAAAGCATCAATTCTTTTTTTTTCAGTTCATTGCAATGAGATGCCACGTTGAACTTCCAGTGACCAGTATGAAAGAGTGAGAGCGATAACACCAAATTTAAGACGCATGCTCCCCATTCACACCTGAAACCTTGCAACACAAATGAGTCACATGACACCAGGGAGGGAAAATGGCTAATTGGGCCCAATTTGGACATTTTCATTTAGGGGTGTACCCCCTTTTTATTGCCAGCGGTAGACATTAATGGCTGTGTGTTGAGTTATTTTGAGGGGACCGCAAATTTACACTGTTAGGGTCCTTTCACACGAGGGATCCGATCAGATCAGTTTTTTAGGCGGATCTGATCGGATCCTCCATGCATCCCTATCCGCTGACACCCGCTGCCATCCGCATCTGATCCTGTCCGTGAAATCCGGACGGATGGAAACCCTGTTTTCCATCCGTCCATGGGATCGGATCGAATGAGAGCGGACAGGCGGTCCGCTCTCATCCGATTCCCCCATAGAGATGCATGGGGCTCTGACACCTCCATCTCCACACACAGAGCGTGGAGGGAGCTGTCACCTGCCTGCTCAGCAGGGATCAGTGTATCGATCCCCTGCTGAGCAGCACAGATCCGCCTATGGCGGGGGACCGTGTGAAAGAAGCCTTATACAAGCTGTACACTCACTACTTTACATTGTAGCAAAGTGTCATTTCTTCAGTGTTGTCACATGAAAAGGTATAATAAAATATTTACAAAAATATGAGGGGTGTACTCACTTTTGTGAGATATTGTATGTACTCCAGCAATTACATTTGCTCAGAACAGAAACTAAGGACACATTGCAGAAGGGTGGGACTATCTTTCAGAGCAACTCCTAGCTATGAAGTAAGGAAGGGATATAATTATTTCAAGGCAAACAACCAACAATGCATGTATAGCCCAATATCAACAAGGAGTTAATGTTCTTGATAAAAAGAGTTGGAAATATTACTCCTCAGCATAATATTAACCTCAGCATTACACGTATTCTAAACAATGGCAATGTGCACTTTCAGGAAAAAACAAATTGTACCCTGCAAAGCAGGCTTTGTGGGTATAACATGTAAACTGATCCTCAGGGAATGGTGGGTTAGGGTGTGACAGATTTAGCAAAGAATTAGGCTCAGACAAGAAAGAGCAATTCCAATTTAACAAAACTCTCCATTGCTTCCTCTCTTTTCTCCTGTTACTTAAAGCGGAGTTCCACCCAAAAGTGGAACTTCCACTCATCTGCTTCCACCCCCCGCCAGTACCACATTTGGCACCTTTCAGGGGGGGAGGGGGTACTTGTTTTTGACAGGTACCCTTCCCCACTTCCGGGAGACAGTGCCGTGGAAGTTCCGTACCCTTTCTCCTTCCCCTGCCGTTGAGCCAATGAGAATGCGCAGCGTGCTTCACGCATGCGCAGTAGGGAACCAGCTGTGATCCCGAAAGGCTTCATTGCTGGTTTCTTTAGAGTGAATTGTGTATCTACAGTATTTTTAGCTGCTGACTTTTAATTTGTTTTTCCACAGCTGGAACACCTCTTTATTGATACAATAGAATTACACATCAGTTTCCAAGATTCTCACTGCTGCAATATATCCATGGTCAGGCAATGGTCAAAGCTAAACTCTGGTTTGGGGGGTATTAAAAAGACACCACTGAACCACGTTTTTACCGTCCCATCTTGAGCTGTAAATGTAGCAGATGGGGTGTACATATGCCATTAACAATGCAGGGTAGATAATGTGTTTTTTTTAGGGGTTAAATCACGTGGTAAATAGGTGATATAATGCCAACTCTCTGGCTGTCAAACACCCTCTGAAGAGCGATCCAACCAGATTGCTCTTTAGAGGGCAACAGACATGTAAATGAGACCTTAGGCTTAGTTTACACTTGTGGATGGGGGGCAGGAAAAATAGGCATATGAGCAGTGCTGCCTGCCCAATGCAACCCATTCAAGAAATTGGGACAGCGCCATGTACATTCCACAATTCCACAGGTTTTTAGGGGTTAAAACAGGTAGTAAGGCGGTGACAGAACAACTCCTCGCTGATAGGGATGATTGAACTTTTGAAAAGTTCGGTTCGGCCAGAACATCCGAACTTCCCGAAAGTTCGGCCCGGATTTCAGAACCCCATTGAAATCAATGGGACCCGAACTTCGGTAATCAAAAAACACAATTTTTAAGCCCTAAAACCCAATAAATGCCCCTAAAAAGTGCATAGGGTTCTGGGTCATGCCCCATTAACTATTAATCACACAAAAAAAGTTCTGTCATTTTTGATAAAAAAGCCAATTATTGAAAAAAAAAAAAAAGAGAGAGAGATTTTTTGATTTTGACTTTGGATTTAGTATCTGGGGGGTCTAAAAAGTGTGCATGTGAAGTTTCAGCTCTGTAGCATGTCCAGAACCATGGGGAAAAAAAGATAATTTTTCAGTAGAACAGGGATGTGGGACCCTCCTTTAACACCTATATGATCTTTTTATCTGGTTCTGGACATGCTACAGAGCTGAAACTTCACAGGTACACCTTTTAGACCCCCAAGACACAAAATCACACAAAAAAAGTTCTTAAAAATTGTAATTTTTGATAAAAAAAAGCCAATTATTGAAAAATTAGAAAAAAAAAAAGAGAGATTTAGTATCTGGGGGGTCTAAAAAGTGTACATGTGAAGTTTCAGCTCTGTAGCATGTCCAGAACCATAAAAAAAAAAGATCGTTTGTATTAGAAAACTTTCAGCACAGGAGGTTGGCTTCGCTGCTGTAACACCTTGCCGGTTTAATAGCAGGCATTTTTTGGGTTCTTTGCGGTCAGGAAAAACATCTGAACTTGTGTATAGTGGTACTGTGCACAAGTTCAGATGTTTTGCCTGCCTCCAAAAACCCCCAAAAAATGTCAGCAAAAACACACCTGGGCATTTTTTTTTTTGACGTTGGCGTTTTTTTTGGCATTTTTTGGTGTTCTTTTGAGGCAGGCAAAACATCTGAACTTGTGTATAGTGGTGTATATACACACATCCATATATTTATATACACACCTAGACATATATAGGTGTGATAGTAGCAGAAATATATTACTTTAAATGATTTCTTTAGCGCAAGCATTTATTTCTGCTACTATCACACCTATATATGTCTAGGGGTATATATTCAGACATATGTGTATATATACCCCCTATACACATGTTCAGATGTCATGGAAAGGCTGGATAAACTTAACACAAACAAATCACCAGGCCCGGATGGCGTACATCCGAGAGTACTCAAGGAACTCAGTAAGGTTATATCCAGACCACTGTTCCTGATCTTTGCTGACAGTATTAGGACAGGAGATGTACCAGGGGATTGGAAGAAAGCTAACGTGATTCCGATATTCAAAAAGGGCCAGAGGCATATCCCGGGAAATTATAGGCCTGTCAGTTTGACATCAATAGTATGTAAACTTCTGGAGGGGATGATAAGGGACTATATCGTAGAGTTTGCTAAAGACAACAACATCATCAGCAGTAATCAGCACGGGTTTACAAATGGGCGTTCTTGTCAAACCAATCTCTTAGCATTCTAGGAGGAGGTAAGCTGTGAGCTAGATAGGGGGAGACCAGTGGATGTGGTGTACTTGGATTTCGCTAAGGCGTTTGATACAGTTCCCCACAAGCGCTTAATTTATAAAATAAGGTCTGCAGGTATCGAAAGCAGGGTTTGCTCTTGGATACGGAATTGGCTTAAAGGGCGTGTCCAAAGGGTGGTAATAAACAGCGCATACTCAGACTGGTCTGAGGTTGTAAGCGGGGTGCCCCAGGGCTCAGTCCTGGGACCAACCTTGTTCAATTTATTCATAAACAGCATTGAGGACGGGATCAGTAGTGCGTTATCAGTTTTTGCAGATGACACAAAATTGGCCAGGGCAATAACTGCACAGCATGAAGCAGATATCCTACAGAATGACCTGGACAAAATTACAGAGTGGGCAACGACATGGCAAATGAGGTTTAACGTGGAGAAGTGTAAGGTTTTGCACTTGGGGACTAAAAACATAAAAACACAATACACGTTAGGAGGGGAACCCTTGGGGGAATCAAAAATGGAGAAGGATCTGGGAGTCTTGGTTGATGATAGATTAGGCAACAGCATGCAATGTCAAGCGGCAGCTGCCAAAGCCAGCAGAATATTAGCATGCATAAAGAAAGGGATGTATTCCAGAGATAAGACTATAATCCTTCCACTTTATAAAACTCTGGTCCGACCGCATGTGGAGTATTCTGTCCAGTTCTGGTCGCCAGTCCTCAGGAGGGATGTGTTGGAGCTGGAGAGAGTCCAGAGAAGGGCAACTAAACTAATTAGGGGATTGGAGGACCTTGACTATGAAGAGCGTCTACAATCGCTTGATTTATTCTCCCTGGAGAAGAGACGTCTGAGGGGGGACATGATAGCAATTTATAAATATCTTAATGGGGATCCCAGCTTAGAAAAAAAGCTGTTCATTCGAAGGGATTGCATGAGGACTCGAGGGCATACAATGCGATTAGAGGAGAAGCGTTTTAACCACAGGCAACGTGGGGGGTTCTTTACTGTTAGGGCTACAAGATTGTGGAATTCTCTACCACAAGAGGTGGTTTCTGCGGGTAGTATGGTGGCTTTCAAAAGACTCTTAGACTTACATCTCAAGGATCAGAACATTCAGGGGTATGTGAGATGAGTACAGCCACACATACCTACACAGGTTGAACTGGATGGACTATTGTCTTTATTCAACCTCACCTACTATGTAACTATGTAACTATGTCTGACATCAAACATGTCCTCAAAAAAGCACTGGCAGTGGCAGCCCCTGCAGCATAAAAAATGCTTGGCTGGTGAGAAGCCATATGGGTGTGCCGAAGCAATTCCACTCTCTTCCATGTCCAGTATAACAATGCTAGGAATATGGCGGGGGCGATCTTATATACTGGGGGGCGTATTCACTAATGATTGGTCTAGGGACCCCCTAGTCACTCCAATCACATTCCTAGCATTCTCCTGCCCCCTCAATTGGCTTTTGCTAATGGTTCTGGTCCAATCACGGGCTTTTAAAGCCCATTTCCTGAAGCATTGCATTTTGGTCGGTTCTGGTTGCCGAATTACGAAATTTTTGGGCAAAAAGTTCTAAATTAGGCCGAACCTCGAACACCCAATGTTCGGGCCGAACCGATGGTCGACCCGAACCGCTCGATCATCCTTACTCGCTGAAAGCATAGAAGAACACAGATTGCACGTCGATGACAAATGTATGACATTTGTGTAGGTTTTTGCAGGGCTGATGTTACCACTAGGCAAACTAGGCAGCCGACCAGCCACCTTGGGCCCACTGTTGCCTAAGGAGCTGTGGCCAGCTGTTGCTGTGTCCATTCCCAATCCCCCCCCCCCCCCCGAGAACATCCTGCCAAAAATGCTCAGTCAGCATACCTGCTGCCATAGCCATGCAATCAAAGCTGTTCATGGCACTTTCTGTTCCAGCGCCGCATGTAGTAGCTGTACTCCACATCAGCTCCTCCATCTCGACTCTTTCATTGGCCTACAAAGCCAGCCCGCAACATCCTTGCCACCCTCACACCTCTCAGGCAGCCTCCACATCAGGATGGACCGCTTTCTGGACAAATGCAGCCTTCGTGTGCAGCCTGCTCAGGCTCCACCAGATGTTGCGGACCCGGCCCGGCTATCCACCATGGTGGCGGCTCCTTCTATGGAGGTGAGTGCCGGCCCCGCCTCCCTCCCCCAGCAGCCTGACACCAGCAGCACAGAGAGAATAGCACAGGCCGTGGCTGCACTCCACTCCCCACCATAGAGGCTGCAGTAGAAAAAGCAGTGAATGCAGGCATGTTTATTAATAAAAAAAAGGAGCTGGAGGAACACACCACTCGGCTTAATGAAGCCGAACAGCGAATTTCAAATATTGAGGATGAGATGTACCAAGCTCAGGCCATGGAACAGACACAAGATAAGACAGACCAATACATTTTACAGAAGGTGGAGGACCTGGAGAATAGATCCAGACTCAGCAATCTGAGCTTTGTGGGAATCCCAGAATCCATGCAGGCCTCAGCCACCGCAGATTTCTGTGCTCGGCGTATACCCGAAGTACTGGGATTATCAGGCCCATGCACAGTGGAGCGGGCTCAACGCATGGGAACCTACTCAGTTGATCGCACATTCCCCCGCCCCATCATCGCAAAATACATAAACTATGCACACAAAGCCGCCATCCTGCAAAAATTCAGACAATCCAAATCCCTGCACATAGATGGAATTAAGATTCTGATCTTTGCAGACTACTCCATTGAAGTATCAAAGAAGAGAAAAGCCTTCAAACATATATGTATGGAACTTCATCATCAACAAGTCAAATTCACCCTGGCCTTCCCTGCTACTCTCCACCTTAAAGCTCCTAATGGAGACCAACTCTCTTTTCAAGATCCATCTGAAGCCGAGATGTACCTGTGCTCACTACGCAGGAAACCAAACAGATCTACCAGCAAGAGCACCTCCGATACCTCGTCCTCTAGACCAACGAAGCCCGCGCAAGGGCTCCCCAAAGCGCCTCAGGTTCTCCGGACCCTCCAACCGGTTCAAACCTCGCTGACTCATCCAGCCGTTTGAACTCATCTGCTTTGCCTAACGGGTAAAGGTCTTTTCTGTTTTGCTGGCCGCAATATGTGCAGCATTATGTTTTCTCTTTTACCCATTCTGAACGCACCATGTAACTGTCCCAAAAGAGCCTTGGGCCTTATGATTTGTATCATTTTCCACAAGACTTTGCTTCTTTCCTTATCGATGGGCCTCTCAGTTTCGCTATTATCTCACCTCTTCTCTTTACAACCCCAAATCCACCACACTGTCCCCCCTCACTCATACAGGCATAAAATATAATTCTTAGTGGGCCAGTTCAGGGGAGCTGGCTCTTATAGCGATTCCATGTGGAAAAAAAGTTCCATGCGTATTTTGTTATTTGGTTTATTTTCTCTCCTTTCCCTCTACCTCCCCTATCCTATGACACACTTGTACTTTCTACCACATTCTGCCAGCCTAGCACCTCACATGCCATCAACCCACGCTCTGCACTCCCTCTGATACCTCCCAACACATCAGCCATCAGGGTCCAGTCCAACCCTTGCAGTCTCCAAAAAGCAGCCCATATTTTCCTTCTGAAAATCTCCCCATGAGAGTCACCTCATGGAACATAAAGAGGCTTAGGTCCCCCATAAAGAGACTCAAAGTATTACGTCACCGACAGAGATTGAAAACAGACATTTCTCTCTTACAGGAATCCCATCTAACCTCTTTAGACTTTCACCGCATGAGAAAGCTTTGGGTGGGCACTGTACTGGGCTCAAACGCTGTTGGCCGCAAGGCCGGAGTAATTATCCCAATATATAAAAAATCCCCTGTGGCATCCTAGCATTTGAAACGGACGAACAGGGACGTTTTATTACTGCTTACATTTGTTTCGGCAATAGAGACATTTTGATATCAAACGTTTATGCCCCTAACAACCCGGGCAAAAACATTTTCGGGGACCTATCCATCAGACTACTGAAGCACCCACACATCTCCCATATAATTGGCGGAGCCTTCAACTCCACCCTACACTCGATGGACGATAGATCCACTCCAAAACACCCACACAAAACATCACATGAGCCACCTATAGCCCATTTTGCCACCACAGTAAACTCCCTTCATCTCACTGATATATGGCGACCCCACCATCCCACAGTTAAAGAATTTACATTCTATTCCGACCCGCACAATGTTTTCACCAAAATTGATTATCTCTTCTGCATTGACAGTATTATCCCAACTATCTCAGAAGTAGTAATCAACGATATAGCAATATCCAATCACGCCCCTATACCTATTTCACTCGACTTCTCACATCCCCAAACAAATCCCCGTTTGTGGCATTTTCCATCCTTCCTACACAATAACACAGTCTTCCAGAAAGCTATGGATTTGGGTTGGAAATAATTTTCCACTGACAACTCAGCCCACACTGAGAACCCTAACCTTTTCTGGGAAACTGGGAAGGCGTATCTCAGGAAAAGGATAATTTCTTATGCTACAGCATACAAGAAACATGCCCTAATAAATTACAGGGAAGCAAACTCTCATCTCAAACTAGCCCAACGTGTACTCTCCACCCAAAGCTCTCCAGTAAACAGAGCCGAATGGCAAGCAGCCAAAACGTTCTTTTGACACCTGGGCTGACACTCTAGAACTCACCAAAAAAAAGCACATCTAGATGCTACTATGCACAAAATTGGGAACAAGGCAGGTAAGCTTCTAGCAAAGGCCCACACCGCCCCACTTTCATTACATCACTACGGGACTACTCAGGCTGCATTAAACATACCCCTCGAGAGGTAAACGACGTTATGCTAAAATTCTACTCCGCGTCAAACGCGCTGGAGCTCATTGACATGAACACTGCACAAACCTTCCTGGACAAACTTCATATACCAAAGGTATATTACATATAGATGTAGCCGGGTCGCACGGCTGGCATTGTTCAAACTGTTGTTGTTATTAAAGTTCTGCAAAGACAGTGACTTTGGAACTATGGGGGATGTAGTACGGGAGGAGCCAGGATCATAGACTGCTGTGAAAGAGACCCTTCTCCCAGGGAGCACTAGGGCACGCGGAGCTTGCTGGGAGTGGGAGGGTGGGACTCAACTTCGCTCTTTTGGCTCGAGGACAGCGTACTGGAAAGAAGGGGAAGAGCTGCTGCGGATCGCAGGAGATTAGGCTGAGGCCTAGTGGCGGACACCAAAGTTGAAGCCGTTGGTATGAGTGAGCGGAGGAGTCTCGGTGGCGGGACCGAGCGGAAGGTTGCTGACAGGCAGACGGAGATGCTGAACAGAGTGGGGTCTAGCCCCGGCGGAGAGTGGAGCTCCCGGTTTGGGTGAGAGACATCCAGTATCTACACCTCTATAAATCACAGACCTAGGCTGAATCAGGGCGGGACAATTGAACTGTTTGCTTACAAAGGGCCATACTAACATATAGCTAACCACTGGACACTGCAGATACACATATAGTGCGAGGTGGGTGAACTAGGCCTCAAGCCCTCTATTCAGTCCTAGGCTGCTAACCTGTTGTGACGCATCTAGATTTGTTAGGTTTACTTCTCTGTGGATTACAACTATTGATTACCTTGGCGAATACAGTTCATCATCCTTACCTTTATTGGATTACAAATACTTTCCTTGGATTGTGGGAATTCCTTGCCGGTGAAGACAAGTGAGGCCTCACTCTCCAGGAGACTCTTGCAATTCATCATAAAGGGGTCCCTCGTTGGAATACAGAGTGCACTCTGATAGCTACTTTAGTATTGTTATATTGTTTATTCTACATTAAGTTATCTAGTGTAGTCACTCTTATCTGTGGTCACTCTCTAATTACACCAGATTATTCAAAGTATTGTTTACTATTGCTGAACACAATCCTCTAGCATACACATGCACTTATTTGTACGTGAATGTGTGGCCTGTGTTACGGATCCTGAGTGTTGAACTAAACCTAAATCTTTGGTTGGGAATTCAGGATTTATCTTACTAGTAACATTTGTGTAATTTCTGATTCTTGTTTTTCTTCAAAAGAAAAGCAGTAAACTGATTATTCACTGCAATACTTGTGGTCTCAATTATTAAAGATGACAGAACTAATAGTGTCAGATGGGTTGGAGCGGGCTCAGAGCGCAAGAAGTGAAGAGGATACCCATGCAATAAGCCACTCCCTTGGGGGCAGAGCAACATATATATATATCAGTGCTGCTACCTTTATAGATTTTTCAAAGTGCTCAATATTTATAGACAATAAACTAATACATTAAATTATAAACCCTATATGAGGTATTAATTTTGTTCCAAACTTTATCTGTGAATGTCACCCTCCAAGTGATAGCAATAATCTGATTATTCTCAATGTGCAAAACAGCAATAAAGATAAGTGAATAAATATAAAGTGCAACCAGATAATAAATAAATATACACAAAGTGCCAAATGATAAACCAGTCTAAATAGTATGTTCTGGCTATAGACTGAGAAAAATGTGCCATGTGAAACAAAGTCCTTGTATTCAGCAGTAAATTTGAGGTAGATTATACCTCATCCGTACGTCTGACGTCATTTCTGGTTTCCGGTGGTTGGAACGCAAGCTGTTGGTAGCGTCCACCATGAGCAGGAAGAGCAGGCTTTTACAGTTTACTTTGTAAGTGGATATTTTTATTTAATAAACAATTTTATATAGTATACTACACTATGGAGTATTCTCTTTTATGGAACCACCTTTTATGGGAGCCAATGGTTTAAAGAGGTCCCGGAGTCCAGGAGGTACAGATGCCTATCAGGAAGAGTCTAGTAACATCTACTCAACTGCTGAGTTCATTATTGAGCCCGTACCTTCTAGTTGTCCGGTGAGTGGGGACACAAGAGGGGAGCACAGAGTGAAGCACCAAGTTTTGCAACTTTGCACAGTTTGAGCACATTATTAATCTACCTCACTTCAATTTTACTGCTGAATACAAGGACTTCGTTTCACAGGGCACATTTTTCTCAGTATATAGCCAGTGCATGCTATGGAGACTGGTTTATCATTTGGCACTTTGTGTATATTTATTTATTATCTGGTTGCACTTTATATTTATTCACTTATCTTTATTGCTGTTTTGCACATTGAGAATAATCAGATTACTGCTATCACTGGGAGGGTGACATACACAGATAAAGTTTGGCACAAAATTATTACCTCATATAGGGTTTACAATTGAATTTATTAGTTTATTGTCTATAAATATTGAGCACTTTGAAAAATCTACAAAGGTAGCAGTGCTGATATATATATATATATATATATATATATATATATATATATATATATATATATATATATATATATGTATTACCCCATCATTAAGGAATTATCCAGCTTTTTTATCAGCAGCAGCCCATAATTTTACCACATTTTTTTAATAGAGCACACACTGTGGAAACACTAATTTTATTTTCCTAAGCGCGGGTTCATTTGTAATTTTTTTGTTCATATACCAAAGATCTCCTCATCCTAACTTGAGACTTTGAACGCCCCTATATCTTTAGCCGTACTCTCTGCAACTATTAGCCACTTAGCCCCCAACAAGGCCCCCGGCCCTGACAGATTCATGGGCGAATTCTATAAAACCCTTCATAAAATAATCAAACCTACCCTTCTTAACGTGAACAATGGTATTTGGGAGAGAGGCGCATATTTTCCCACAGGCAATCAAGCCATTATATTACTATCAAAGAAAGGAAAAGACCCTCTCAAGGCAGGTTCCTATCGACCTATTTCACTCCTGAATCTGGAAGGTAAAATTCTTTCAAAAATTGTTGCCACCAGATTCCCGGACATCCTCCCATCCTTAATACACCCCAATCAGTCCAGTTGTGTAAGGGGGAAAACAGCCACCTTGAACATTCGAAAGGTTTTCATTGGTCCAAGAACATGCCAAAAACAATCCGGTGGGAGACTTTGCCATCATCACTTTGGACGCGGAGAAAGCCTTTGACAATGTCAGCTTCGACTGGTTATCAATAGTCCTAAACAAAATGGGCTTTACGGGTGCTTTTAATCAATTGGGTAATGCAATGTATACATCTCCCACAGCCAGACTGGTGGTGGCGGGTCTGGCCGTCACCACCAGACTGGTTATGACCAGTCATAACCGACTGGTTATCAATAGTCCTAAACAAAATGGGCTTTACGGGTGCTTTTAATCATTTGGGTAATGCAATGTATACATCTCCCACGGCCAGACTGGTGGTGGCGGGTCTTCTCTCTGAAGACTTCTGACTTTTCAAGGGAACGAGACAAGGATGTCCCCTCTCGCCCCTACTTTTCAACCTGGCTCTAGAACCTCTGTCCAGATACCTGACGGAGCGGGCTCCAGTACACGGCATTCAGATAGGTGGACATGAACTCGGCTCTCTTTGTTGATGACTTCCTCATATTCTCAGCAAAACCTGGCACAGACATGACCACCATCAAAACAATCTTTGACGGATTCAGACTCTGTTCTGACCTCCGTATAAATGACACCAATAACGAAATCCTCCCTTTAACACGCATGACCAGATCTCTGGAGTTAAACAACTCACTCTTCACTGAAGCCAAATCACACAAAGGATATCTAGGCATACAAATAGGCAAAACTCCTTCCTCCTTATATACCTTAAACTATCCTCCTCTAATCCCAAAAATAATGCAGGAACTAGAAAGCTGGATGGATTTGCCTCTTTCTCTTTTTGGAAGATGCCACCTGCTAAAAATGGTCAGCTTTGCCAGCTTTTGTACCCCCTGCAAACCATACCATTACTCCTAAAACATAAAGATATACAACTGCTGAACAAAGCCATCTCCACATTTATTTGGCGAAACAAGCGACCGCGTATAGCACTTATGAAACTATATCTTCCCCGGAGAGAAGGTCTCCCAACAGTCTCCCAAATGTTAGAGCTTACAATCTAGCATGCCTTATAGGAATAGGCCTGGACTGGATTTCTAAAGCCTCTCGCTACTTCAATTACCACCTTGAGTGAGCAATGTCCCGGCCATATTCCCTGGAGGCACTTTTACATTGCAAATGGAAAATACTCTGCCCAGACCTGCAAAAGAATCTTCTATGTGATACTGCTATAGCCTGGAAGGAAATATGAAAAAGCCTACACCTCTCCCCGTTTATCTCTAGACACCTACCAATCCAAGGAAACCCGATGTTCCCCCGGGTCTCGACAACAAAATTTACTCTCTGCGGCAACAAAAGGGCCTAACAAAAGTTCTCATACTTATGTGATCTGGAGTACCCACTTGACTTCCCGAATCCCGACCATAGCAAAGAAACTCTCCCTACGGAACTCCCACGCATTTCACTACTGGCAGTGTGTCAGTTATATTCGCCCCTCATGCAAAGAGGAAGCAAAGAGATTTCGACCAACAATCACAGATCGACTACTCACGGAAGGCTCCTATACCATTTTGGATATTTACAAACACATGATTCTAACTATCACCCCTACTCTTTCAGTGTCTAATTGGGAAAAGGACTTCCCAGACCCAAATCTACTGGACAAATCACTACTGGGGTACCACAAAGTCATCCAACTAATCCCCAATGAATCATGGAGAGAAACACAAATGCGACTACTCCACCGTTCCTACTTACCCTTTCTACCAGACAAGAACAACTCCCAACCTGAATCCTTCCCCCTTTGTCACCAACCAAGACCTACGCTTGCTCATCGTTTCTGGACATGCAAACACATTTCCATCTTTTAGGACCAAGTCCTATCCTTCATCTTCGGGATTACCCTGCTTAAACTTCCAAAATACCTTTTTCTCTTGATTTTTGGCTATTGGGATAAACAACTCCTAAATCGGTCCCCAACCAACAACACCCGACACAAGGATTGGATTTTAATCTGCCTCCAGGAAAATCATACCAAAAAACTGGACTTCTTCTATTTGTCCGAAAACTTCACAGGTCAAGCAAGAACTGCTTTTGCTTCTGTACAAGGACAAAATCAACACAGACTTTACCCAAAACAAGTTCAGAAAATGTTTCGACCAAAGATGGCAAACCTTCATTGCACTTGATACTATCTCCAGAGGAGATAGAGATGTTTCACAAACAGTTCCTATTCCACAAGGACATCCTACCGCTTCGCTGCAAAGAGGACACCCAGTGATAAACAACCACTCTCTTATTCATGTTAGTTGGACTTTTCCTCTTCTCATTCATGTCTTATATGTTCTTCCTCCCATATTTCCATTTCTTTTTTGCCAGCATACAATTAATAACCAGAAATCTCTACTGGAGTGAAACAAGTGTTCACCTACAACACCCTCGCCCCCACCCCCCTCACCTAAGGTTCTGTATAGTTTGCTTTTCTAGTAAGGAAAATCCATCCAGTTTTCAATTTGTCTATCTATTGGATTAAGATCCACTCCCGCAAATGGTGCAAGAGCTATATCTCTGTAGACTTCACTGTACACCTCCCCATTATGAGTTATATGGAAGTCTACAATAAACCCCCCCTTTCCTCTCTCATTCCTCCTTTCCTATATCCACCCTCCCCCCTTGAGTCCCCCCTTACTTTACATATAAGAAAAGATAGTTTATTGGTACCTAAGTGTCATCTCTATTTGTACACACGTTTCAGAAAAAATCTCCAAATCCCTGTAATTGTATGATATTCTTTATCGCAAACTCCTTCAATAAAGTTTTTTAAATAAAAAAAAAGCTGTTCCTGAATGTACGGCGGGTGACAGCATTCACCGCCGCTGCCATACACTGTTCTCAGTGCTAGGTTGCTTGCCCAACCCCCAGGCCCCAGAATTCAGAGGAGGAGGAATTTCTTCTGCCAAACCTATCTGGTCCCAGTGCCCAGCCTTCCAGCCTTTACCTATCCTGTAGCCAACTGCTACAATGAGAAGGAATTGATTCTGATGTAAGCTGGGGTCTTCACAACACTCCCTCCCTCCCCCTTCCCTTACCCCAACTATTCTTTTAAACTTCTCCACTCTCCTTACCTCACTCTGCTCTTCCCTTCTAACTTTGGGGATCTTATTGAAAGGGAATGATGTAAGAGAGTTTTGGTGACCCTGATGTAAGGTCAATTTAGAGACCCTGATGTAAGGGGGTTTTAGGGACCCTGATGTAAGGGGGCTCTGGGGACCCTGATGTAAGGGAGGCTCTGGGGACCCTGGTATAAGGGAGGCTCTGGGGACCCTGATGTAAGGGAGACTCTGGGGACCCTGATGTAAGGGGGTAATTTTGGAGATTCTAAGGAAAGGGGAACTTTGATGTAAGGGAAAACTCTGGGGTCCCTGATTTAAGGAGGGGGTATTTTGGGGACCCTTATATAAGGTGGCTTTAGGGACCATGATGTAAAGGGGTTTTAGGGACCCTGATGTAAGGTCGCTTTAGGGACCCTGATGTAAGGTGGCTCTGGTGCACCAAATGAAAGGGGTCTCTGATGTAAGAGGGAACTACGGGGTACCTGATTAAGATGAGGAGGGGGGACCCTGGGAATCCTTACGTAAGGGGGGCCCTGATTTAAGAAGGAGGGCTCTGTGGGATCCTAATGTAAGGGGAGACTTTGGGTAGCCTAATAAAAGTGGGATTTTTAATGTAAGGGCAAACTCTGGGGACTCTGATTTAAGGAGAGGGGACTCTTGGGACCCTTGTGTAAGGAGGGGATGACTCTGGGGACACTGATGAAAGGGGGGGGACTTTGAGGACCCTAATGAAAAGGGGTTAACACTGATGTAAGGGCATCAGGCTTGAGGGCCCAGGCCTAAAGCTGTGTAAGGGGCCCCAAAATTTCTGATGGCTGCCCTCTTCCCCACACACTGCTCCAATGTTCCACATACCACTGCAGGATTGGATGATGTTAGCTGGAGATGAAGCCATCTCCTTCAAACTGCAGCCAATCTGTGAAGAAAAGAAATACAGCCAATAAGGTGGCAAGCAAGCCATGCTGTGCGCAACATCACTTTCTCCCAGCTCCCCAGTCATTCTCCACATGGAGTTAACATTGACAAGGAGGTGAGAAATCATTCCTTCATTATTTATTTATTTATTTATTTATTTTTTTTTGGGGGGGGGGGTTGTGAAAGTAGCTGGTTATGCCTAGGGTGCAAAATAGTCTTGCACCAGCCCTGGGTTTTTATTCATATTTCAGCACAGCACATTTATTCACTTGGCCATTTGCCACAGGTCTTTCCCACCTAGGCTTCACATTTGCACTGCCATTTTAAAAAATAAAGTCATTGGTGGGCAGCTTTTGCTTCTGTGTTCTGTGCTAACCCACCGATGGCGCCAAGCCAGAAGTCACACATGCACAATACTGTGGGGGTTGTTGTTGCCTCAAACCAGAAAAAATGGGACTTTATGGGCAAGTAGATATGTACATGAGTATGTATAAAAGAATTTATTTACATAATATAATATATGATTCAATTACATATAAACAATATGTGATATAGGTGCTTGGGTAAGGAGCCCAAGTGTGAAGAAAAATAAAGAAGATTCAATGAATCTGTGACAGATGTGAATCTGGTGACATAAAGCATGGATCTTTAAATCTCTGTACTTCCTGTTGGTGTTCCTAGGAAAATTGTTTCCAGAGATCATCCAAAGGTCTGACGCGTTTCAGCTCTGATGTAAGCCTTTTTCAAAGAGTTAGTCACTCAGTCTGTAATCTATAACAATAACATCTTGGTTATTGAAAGTTCATCTCAAAGTAAATTGAGTAAAAAAATAATGATATTTTAGTAGAGATACATACATGGGTATAGCCTTTATCTCTGCCGGCACATTCCTATGTCCATTTGCAGTCACAGCAGGAATCATGTACTGCGTGTAGCCTGAGGTTGTATATAAAGATTTATAGGTGGTTGGTACTATTGTCTTCAAAATTCTTATTAATTTGTATCAAGAAAAAACCTTCACTTACAATAAGTGTTTGCTGGTGGAGTAGGCTTTCTCCAGCGTGCTTCCCTGGGGACTTTCCCTCGGGCCAGCTGTTTATCTGCAGTATATGTAAGTTTGTACAATTTTTATTGGTGTGTTTCCAAAGGGTGGTCATGGTGACTTTTAGTTTTTTACACACAAGTGGTTATAGTAAGTGACTTCTTTGTAAAATGTGGATGCAAACATCCACTTCCACTTATATTTATCTGCAACAAGGTTCCAGTTAGGTTTCCAGTGCTGTAGAAAGGTCTTCTCCCGGCTAGCGCTGTCACTGTCCGTCCTCTCCCCTCTCGGCGAGGGAAGTGAGGATAGACGCTGATTCCCCGGCCTTAAAAAGCCCTTCGCGCATGCGCATGGTGCGCTGCACGTACTTGGGCTTCCGGTGTTCGTGACGTGGCGTCTCTGACTGCGCCTGCGCCTCAATGAAGCGCGCGCAGGCGCGAGCCCGTCTGTGAACACTCTGCGGCCGCCGACACGTGAGGGAGGGGCCATTGTCTCCTGTGGGAGGGCAGATGAAAAAACCTGAATGGTCCTGATTAACCCCTGCCTAGCAGGGGCTTGCCGTGCCGGGTGTGATTGCAGGGCATATGAGTGATAGCAGGCAGAGGTACGGCATATACCAAAATACCATAGTAGTTGCAATATATTGCTAACAGTAGTCTATGAAACTAATACATCGTTTCAAAAGTAGATAAAGAGTAATTTTTTAAAGATCGATATTTAACAGCAGTCTGTATTGATATCATCCACAGGTATATGGATAAAAGGGGAAATTGATGGATAGTCCCAATTTCTGGATCATGCCAGAGATTTCTTTGGGGTCACAGAATAAAATTCTGCACGATATCAGACATTTTGAGAAAATTACAGAATTAATTAATTGATTAATTAATTACTTGAAAAATTAGGAACAGCCTATTTGGTGTTTCATAGGTGGATTATGATTATTACTTATGAGTAGGCTGCAAGGAGTGGGTCCTTTTGGTGCGAAGTCAGGGCAGGTGAGGAATCATGGCAGGTGAAAAGTCATGAACAGGGTAGGGGTATTCAGAGAATAAAATTTGTATTCGTTAATCTGTTTTGCCGGATGCAAAGCCTTCGAGAAATGGGCGAAAGCTTTCGTTTTCATTCAGCCCAGGTGGTTGTGTGGCCCGGAGGCGTCTAATCCACCTCATTTCCATCTGTAGGAGTTTTTTATTCCAATCCCCCCCTCGCTGTGGTATGTGTATCCTTTCCAACGCGATAAATGTCACATTTGGCATTCTGTTTTTGTGATCGTAAGCCACATGCCTGCCTAGGGGTAAAGAAAAGTTGCATATCTGCATGCTGTGAATGTGTTTATTTACCCGTTTGCCCAGTTCTTGTTTGGTTTTTCCTACATAATAGGATCCACATTCACACCTCATGAGGTATACCACCCCTCTTGTCCTACAATTAACAAAATGTCGAGGTTTGAAAGTCTCCCCTTTGGGGAGTACTGTATTTGTACATTTCTGTATTACACTGCATTGTCCGCAGCTCCCACACGGAAAAGTGCCCTTTTCTTTGCAGGGATCTTTTTTGCTTTCGTTATACTCACTGTGAATTAAAGTTTGTTTCATTGAACCTGCTTTCCGATAGGTCACTTGTGGGTTTTCTGATATAAAAGGTTTAACCGTGGGGTCCTCTTTTAGGATCAACCAGTGTTTGGCGAGGATGTTTTTTATTTTTTGGTGGTCATTTGTGAACCTCATGATTATCCGAGTTTTATCTTCTTGTTCTTTTGATCTTTGTTTGTCCTGGTTTTTGAATAGGATCTCATGTCTCGCTTTCTTTTTTACCCTGTTGTATGCTTTTCTCAAAGTGGTCTTGGTGTATCCTCTTTTCCTTAATCTTGCAGTAAGAAGGTTGGCCTCTTTTTGAAAGTCTTGTTCCGTTGAGCAGTTCCTTTTTAGTCTAAGGAACTGACTGTACTGAATTGCATTCTTTAAGGGGCTAGGGTGAAAGCTTGACGCGTGCAGGATGGAATTCCCCGCTGTTTCCTTCCTGTACAAAGTTGTTTTCAGTAAGCCGTCTTTATCCTTCATAATCCATCTGTCTAGGAATGAGATTTTTTCCTGGTCATAATTTAGAGTGAAAAACATATTATAGTTATTGTTATTCATAGCTTGTAGACAATTCTTTATCATGTTTTCCGATCCTGTCCATATGATGAATATATCATCTATAAATCTTTGCCATAAGATGATGTTGTTGGCGAAGGCGCTGTTCTCTTCTTTAGCCAGAAATTCCTGCTCCCAGATAGATATTGGCGTAAGAGGGTGCACAGCTCGTGCCCATGGCAACGCCACACGTTTGCAGATAATAAGAGCCGCTGAATAAAAAAAAGTTGTGATTCAGAATGAAGTCAAGCATCATTATGATAAAATCATTAAACTTTTTATCATGTTCACTTTGTTCCTCCAGTGTTTGTTTTATTACTTCCATTCCTTTTTTGTGCGGAATATTGTTGTACAACGATTCCACGTTGATTGTGATAAGAAATGCTTCTTCTGGTATGGTAATACCGTCTAGAATTTGGAGGAGGTGTACTGTATCTCTTGTGTAAGAGGGTAGTTTGGTCACATGAGGTCTCAGATAGGCGTCTATTACTTGACTCGTGTTTTCTGTTAAGTTACAGTTTCCGGATATTATAGGCCTTCCTGGGGGGTTTTTGCTGTCCTTGTGAATTTTAGGTAATGCATAAAAAGTGGGCGTCCTTGCATGTTTTGTCCTCATAAAGTGCCATAGGGATTGTGAGATCGTCCCTTGATTCAATGCTCCGTCAATTTTCTTGTAAAAGTCCTCTTTGTAGGACTCAATCATAATAGGCAGTATTTTTTTGTAGCATAGTGTATTATTTAGAATTTTTTGGCACATTGCTTTATAATTCTCAATGTCCATGAGCACAATATTGCCCCCCTTGTCGGAGGGTTTTATTGTGATTCCCTCATTGCTCTCTAGTTCCTTGAGAGCTATTTTCTGTTTCTTAGTGAGGTTTTGCATCGTGTTGTCTCCTTTTAGTTTTTCCAGGTCTTTTGTCGTTTCCCTGATGAAAAGGGCAATTGCTGGGTTCTCGTTCAGGGAAGGAAATATTTGCGACTTTTTCTTAAAAACGGGACGTTTGGTTCCTTGGGCTTCCTCTGCCTCCTCCTCCTCGCTCTCTATTAGTGTATCATCCTCTGTCCAGTCTTCTATTGCTCCTTCTTCTAGTAAGAGATTCAGGTCTCTAATTGCCCTAAATTCTGCTGCTGTCAGGTTTGTTTGGGATACCTCGGTGGTTGTTTTCCGATTATATTTCACTTTTAGGAGTAGATCTACTGAATCTTATGTGACCAAACTCCCCCCCCCCTTTACACATGCACAATACAAGATTTGGGGTGGCTTGTTATTGAATAATAACAACCTACCCCAGATCATGTGCGCTGGATCTCTTATGTTGCTTGCGCATATGACTATGACTGGATTGATCTCTTCAGGATTACATGTCCTATAATCCATTGCACAGTTGGGCATGCTTCATTCTTACTATTCATCTTGGTGGACTATGCAAGCCAAGAAGCCACCCTTATACCTTGCTTACACGGGCGGCGAAGAGACAGTAAATATAGGCTGATGAGCCATTATTTTGCCACCAAGCTGCAAGTTAACATGGCCACTGACCATTGTAGCATATATCCCCACAGTTGCAGCACAGTGAAAATTATTCAACCTCTCATGCTTTGCAGATAAAATCAATGCCAAATACAATACTTTGAAGTGCATGGAACCATGCTGCAACCACTATGCAACCGCGTGTAATGCAGGCAATTGCTGTGCGGTCCTGCGCACTTTTAGTACTTAACCACTTACCAACTGGGCACTTAAACCTCCTTCCTAACCAGACCAATTTTCAACTTTCAGTGCACTCACATTTTGAATGAC
Organism: Pelophylax lessonae; assembly: GCF_965119305.1. NCBI lineage: Eukaryota > Metazoa > Chordata > Amphibia > Anura > Ranidae > Pelophylax > Pelophylax lessonae. Next base: position 170,773,145 of record NC_138779.1, read on the forward strand.
AAATACTCAGTCATACAACATTGTACCCATATGAAATTTTCGTCTTTTTTTTTCACACAAACTGAGCTTTCTTTTGGTGGTATTTAATCATCATTGGGTTTTTTTATTTTTTGCGCTATAAATGAAAAAAGACCGAACATTTTGTAAAAAAAATGCATTTTTCTTCATTTCGGTTTTAAAATTTGGCAAATTTAGTAATTTTTCTTCATAAATTTTGTTCAAAACTTATTCTGCTACATATCTTCGGTAAAAATAACCCAAATAAGTATAAATGATTTGGTCTTTGTGAAGGTTATAGAGTCTTCAAGCTAAGGTGCCCATTATTGAAAATTTATCACACCTGACTTCCTATCTCCTACATTCTTGAGACACTAACAAGCCAGTAAAGTACAAATACCCCCCAAATTACCCCTTTTTGGAAAGTAGACATTCCAAGTTATTTAGTAAGAGGCATGGTGAGTTTTTTGAAGTTGTAATTTTTTTCACAATTCTTTGCAAAATGAAGTTTTTTATTTATTTATTTTTTTCTTTTCACAAAATGGTCATATTACCAAGTTATTTCTCACGCACTGTACAGGCATACTTGCAACTACACTCCAAAATACATTGTGCTACTCCTCCTGAGTATGGCGATACCACATAGTGATGGACGAACATCGGCCGGGGGGGCTCGCGAACGTCAGCCGCAAATTTTCTCAAAAGTCCGCGAACCGCGAGTTCGCGTTGGGCCCCATTGACTTTAATGGGATGCGAACTTTAAAAACCTTTAGGTCATATTTGCAGCCACAAAAGACTTACTAGCTGTGCACAAATAGTCCCAGCACATGGACAATGTCATAACAGAAGTATTGCAATTGGAAAAGTTGCCCTAAAAATTATTTTTTTTTTTTACAGCAAAAATTTTTTTTTTTTTTCATAAATCAGCCAGAACTGACAGCAGCCGGTAAATACATGTCAAATACATATAGGGTCCGTTCACGCATCTGTAAAATGGGTCCGCATCAATTCCACAATTTGGCGGAAACTTTACAGACCCATTGATTTTCAATTCCAGTCTGAAAAATTAGGCATTCACAGGATAAAGAAGTAAGTGTCGGCCATTCCAGGCCCCAAAAATTAGCCCATATGCGTTTACCTGACAGCTAAGAACGTTGTTTTCTGTGGCTGAAGGTACATTAGGCATTCACAGGATACAGAAGTGTCGGCCAGTATAGGCCCTAAAAATTAGCCTCACGTGGGTTTACCTGACAGCTAAGAACGTAGTATTTGGTGGCTGAAGGTACATTAGGCATTCACAGGATACAGAAGTAAGTGTCGGCCAGTATAGGCCCCAAAAATTAGCCCACATGGGTTTACCTGACAGCAAAGAAAGTTGTACTCTGTGGCTGGAGGTACATTAGGCATTCACATAAAAAATAATTGTCGGCCCTGAAAGGCCACGAAAATGTTGCATTCCATGGACATGAAATGCCTTTTATGCCGCTGTATTTAGCGAAGACAAGGACCAGGAATTGTTGTGGGAGGATGGCGGTCTGGCGGATATTTGTGGCCTGGCATGAGGAATTTCAATGAAACATGGTGTGCTGGTCACATGTGTTAAATTCCTCAGAGATCCATGCCTCATTCATATTTATAAATGTGAGGTAGTCTACACTGTCATGAGCTAGGCGATGCGCTTATCGGTCACGATCCCCCCTGCTGCACTGAACGTCCTTTCGGACAGGACACTGGATGGGGGGGGCAAGCCAACATTTCCATTGCAAATTGTGCAAGCTCTAGCCAGAGGTCAAGCCTGCCCACCCAGTAGTCCAGGGGTTCATCACTCCTCAGAGCATCCACATCAGCCGTTAACCCGTTGTAGTCGGACACCTGTCGGTCTAGGCATTCCCTGATGCTGGATCCGGAGTACAGCTGTCGATGGGTCGGGTGAAAGAAGGATCTTATATCTGAAGTGACCAACACATATTCAAACCGCCCTCTTCTTGCAGGCGCTGCTGGATTGCTACCCGCAACTGTCTCTCTGTGACTGGAAATTCCTCTGCCAGCGCACGCAAAAGCAAAATGCAGCATTTCCTGCAGCAAGGCCTGGAAGTGCTGCATTCTGACCGCCCTCTGTGATTGTGGTAACATTTCCGCCATTTTTTGTTTGTACCGGGGGTCTAAGTATGTTGCCACCCAGTACTGGTCCTTGGCCTTTATGTTTTTTATACGGGGGTCCCCCTTAAAATACTGGAGCATGAAGGCCCCCGTTCGCACTAAACTGGAAGCGGTGTAGTGGCCTGCTTCCAGCTCATCATCCAGGATAATGTCTTCCTCGTTCTCCTCCCCCCATCCACCGATAACACCAGGGATCCCAGAAAGGTTTAAAGCATGCTCCTCCTCATCCTCCTCTGCACCATTCTCCTCTGACTCCTCTTCAGACTCCTGTTGTTGACTTGCCTCAGATGGAGTAGCACCCACTGGGAATTCATTCAACATTGCGACTTCCTCATCTTCCTGCTCCTGCTCCTCGACGGCTTGATCAATGACATGAAGCGATGCACGCTCCAGAAAGAAGGCATAAGGTATGATGTCACTGATGGCACCCTGGCCGTGACTGACCAGTTTGGTGATCTCATCGAATGGCTGCAGAAGTCTGCATGCGTCGCGCATGAGCAGCCACTTTCGAGGTGAAAAATACCCAAGCTCCCCAGAACCTGTCCTGCCGCAGAGTTCGTACAGGTAGTTGTTAACTGCACGTTTCTGCTGGAGAAGCCTATCAAGCATATGCAACGTTGATTTCCATTGCATCGTGCAGTCACAAATAAGACGCCTGAGGGGCAGGTTGTGTCGCCGCTGAATGTCAGCAAGGCGAGCCATGGCTGTGTAAGATCTTTGGAAATGGCCCGAGATTTTCCTGGCCTGCTGCAAGACGTCCTGGACCCCAGGGTATTTGGCAACGAATCGCTGCACGACCAAGTCAGGACGTGTGCCATGCATGGCACGTGTGTTATTTTGCCCTGTTTCAGCGTGCTCAGCAGATGGGCACCGTTGTCGCACACCACTTTACCAACTGTCAAATTCAGCGGTGTCAGCCACTGATCTGCCTGTGAATGCAAAGCTGAAGTGCAGGACCAGTGTGGCTCTTGGCTTCCAGGCACAACAGACGCAGCACAGCATGGCAACGTCTCACCTGGCATGTGCAATAGGTTCTGGGGATCTTGCGCGGTGCAGCGGAAGAGACGGTGGCAGCAGAAAAGAAAGAGTCAGCCGAGGAGGAGAGGGAGGATGGAGGAGGAGGAGGAGGAGAAGAAGAGGCAGGCCTGCATGCAATCCGTGGCGGTACAACCAAATCTACATGGCACAGATGTGGCATGGATGTGGCACGGATGAGCACTGACATGGCATGAATGTGGCACGGATGAGTACTGATCTGGCAAGGATGAGCACTGACGACATGGCATGGATGAACACTGACATGGCATGGATGTGGAACGGATGAGTACTGATCTGGCACAGATGAGCACTGATGACATGGCATGGATGTGGCATGGATGAGCACTGATATGGCATGGATGATCACTGACATGGCATGGATGTGGCACGGATGAGCACTGACATTGCATGGATAAGGCACGGATGAGCACTGACATGGCATGGATGTGGCACGGATGAGCACTGACGTGGCATGGATGTGGCACAGATGAGCACTGACATGGCATGGATGAGCACTGATGTGGCATGGATAAGCACTGACGTGGCATTGATGAGCACTGATGTGGCATGGATGAGCACTGACCTGGCATGGATGTGGCACGGATGAGCACTGGCATGGCATGTATGAGCACAGATGTGGCATGGATGAACCACGGATGAGCACTGAGGTGGCATGGGTGGGCACAGATGAGGCATGGATGTGGCATGGGTGTGGCATTGATGAGGCATGGATGTGGCAGGAATGAGGCATGGATGTGGCACGGATGAGGTACGAAAGAGGCATGGATGTGGCATGGATGAGGCACAGATGGGCATAGTTGAGGTATGGAGGAGGCAGTAGATGAGTGCAGCTGCAGTCTCTCTCCTCTCCTCACACGCTGTACCGATTGTTACGGTATGTACACTGTGCGAGGAGAGGAGAGAACTGAACCGGACATGCGCCGGTTTGTTGACAAGTGATTGCTCAATTATTGGACGAATCCATCACGATCCGTGATGCGCCGGGTCGCCGGGATCCGGCGAGCATGTTCACTTCCGTGTGAGCGCCCCAGGGGGCACGTGGGAAGCGCGATTCTGGGAGGATGTCACAGTATGCCCTCCCAGAATAAGCCGACTGCGCTGTAGCCTTCATTCGGCTATGGCCCGATCGGCAAGTTAAAATAGGCTACTAGAAGGCGACATAACTCCTCTGAACTGCCTGTCAAGCTCTAAAGAGAAATCCACCGCAGATTGCTTTTTTAGAAGGGGCAGTAAAACACACACATGCCCACGGCACATGTAAACAAGCCTTTTCTCTGGAAATCTTTAATCTTTCTCATCAGTCAGGGGACAGAAAACTGAGGGTTTAATCCTAATTTAAGGAGTAACTCTACTTTTTTAAGAGAAAGAAAACCTTCCCCTCTAGGTTATCTGTAAAGTACATTTTAAAGATTTCAACACATTCCTACCCTTTGTTATTCTGAAGAAATAGCTGTTTGTCCGTGTTCATGTGGAAAGTGAATGTGAATGGAAGTGAATTTATAATTATCAATCAGCTGCTGCACTCACAGGGTTCTAGTGAGGAAAGTGGCAGGGTCTGCATCCCTTTAGATGTGATTTCCCTTTGGAAGTATCTCACCAAAAATTAGATTTCTGTTGCAGGGAATGCCCAAAATCTACAGGGAATGCCCACAATTGCATCCTAATTCAGAGTTCTTGGAAAATCTTTAAGCCAATCACAAAAGTAGAAAATTACATATCTGTGTACAGAATGCCGCCGGGTTGCCATATTGCACTTTATAGAAAATGACAGTGCTGCAGATTAAAAAGGAAAGGTTGTTTTAAATACCATTTAATTACAACATGAGTTCATAGTTGCCAACATTTAAAAAACATTTCCAGGGACACTTTGCAGCACAGCTATCAATTACCACACCCACTTCCCTGAAGCTCCGCCCACTCTGCATAATTAATCTCGCCTACTTATCAGATTATAGAGTCTACTCCAATATAGAGAGAATTACAGGAAATTAAAAAGGGAATTTCAAACTTAAGCCAACAGTAGCAGAGTTGGAATAATTCTCCCATTCAGCTGCACTACTTCTGCGTAACATTTATGGGCAGCCCGATAAACAGGCGCTTCCAGGGACAATATAAATTACCTGGGACAGGCTCCTATTTGCAGGGACTGTCCCAGGAAAAAAGGGACAGTTGGCAAGAATGTGAGTTGTGTAGCAATTGTATATGGGACAGCAGGCCGGAATTTACACCCAAAATTATATTATAATAAATAAACAAACATCTAACACATTTTGTTTTTAAATAACCACAAAGACATTGGCTTGGAATAAATAAGCCTGCAGCCGTTTATTATTGGTTTCAAAGTTAATCATAAATAAACAACTTCTTTTATAAGCTATTCATAAAAAAAACACGAAAACCAGGCTAGTCACTATGACTATTGACCCAAAATTATTTTCCCAGCAATAACTCAATAATATAACAAATTGTAAACACTCAATCTTGACATAAACACTCTGTCTTCCTTTTCATTACGCAAAGGTGACACTACCACATAATATATAGGCCGTGACAAATAAAAGGGGAAGGGAAGGAGGGGAACACCACAGCTCCGTTTCTGAGGCGACTGAGCCTGAGCTGCTGAGGCATCCCCTTTACCACTTGCTGACCTCCCTGGACGCACCCGCGCCGCCCTGCCACAGTAAAAAGGTGGCGGGCGGCTCGGCTGCGTCCAGTCACGTAGTACTACGTGACTGGAGTGCATGTGGTTTCGGCCGCGCGCACGTGTTTAGACACAGCGGGAGGCAGGCGATTGCCGCTGCCCTCCCACGATCGTCTTGGAAACCGAGAGAAGACCCGCCTGCTTATGTAAACATAGTAGGCGGATCTTCTCTCAGACAGGCAGGGACAGATTAGCAGTTTCAGCTAAGCTGAAACTGCGATCTGTCTGTGCCTGTCACAGAACCATCCCCCCCCCCCCCACACACAGTCAGTAAGCATACAGGCATACATTAACCCCTTTGATCACCCACAGTATTAACCCCCTTCCCTGCCAGTGTCATTTATACAGTAACAGTGCATATTATTTAGCACTGATCACTGTACATTGGGAATGTTTTATAGCAGAAAGTAAAAAATATGCAGTTTTTTTCAAAGTTGTGACTTTTTTTTTGTTTATAGCACAATATCTAAAATCCACAGAGGTGATCAAATACCACCAAAAGAAAGCTCTATTTGTGGGAAAAAAAGGACATCAATTGTTTTTGGGTACAGAATCACATGACCGCGCAATTTTCAGTTAAAGTAACGCAGTGCCAAATCGCAAAAAATGGCCCAGGTCAGTAAGGGGAAAATCCTTCCGGTCCAGAAGTGGTTAAATACCCCTAGATCTGGGTTCTGGAATATTCCGGCGGGACATTCAGGCGGGAAAATTGAACGGAAAGTGGGTCACTTGACCCCAGGAAAAAAGTCAACTAACCCTCTCCTCAGAGACAGTGACGTCACTCCTCTCACCCTGTGTTCAAAGTGAATAGGGGACTTTTAAACTGCCCTGCTCCTGCCGCCATCCCATGAGGAAAAGGGGCTCTTTACCATGTGACCAGCTGTGTCCAATCACAGCTGGTCACATAGTAAATAGGAAGAGCCGTTGATCGGCTTTCCTCAGGTCGTGCCTTACAGGCACGAGAAGAGAAGAGAAGAGAAGTACCACTAGAGCCACCAGGGATGCCCCCCATGGCCACCAGGGATGCCCACCCATGACCACCAGGGATGACCACCAAGGCCACCAGGGATGGCAATCAGGGCTCAGGGAGCCTGTCAGTGGTGCCCTCCCCATCAGTGCTGCCCACCAGTGCCATCTATCAGTACTGCCCACCAGTGCCCATCATTGCCATCTATCAGTACCGCCCACCAGTGCCCATTATTGCCCACCAGTGCCGCCTATCAGTAGCCATTAGTGCCGTCCATTAGTGCCGATCAGTGTCACCTATCAGTGCCCATAAATGCCATCTATCAGTGCCCATTAGTGCCACCTATCAGTGCCCACCAAAGCTGCACATGAGTGCTACCTGTCAGTGCCACATATCAGTGTCCATCAGTTCTGCATATCAGTGCCGCCTATCAGTGCCCATCAGTGCTGCCTATTAGTGCCACCCCATCAGTGCCTCCTCATCAGTGCCTGTCAGTGCAGCCTCTTTACTGCTCATCAGTGCAGGAAAAAAACATTTTACTAAATTTTATAACATAAACAAAAAAACTTTTCAAACTTTTCAGGCTTTTTTTATTTGTGTAGCAAAAAAGAAAAAGCCGTGCTGTGATCAAATACCACCAAAAAAAAGCTCTATTTGTGGGACAAAAATTACATAAATTTGGTGTAGGTACAGTGTTGCATAACCGCGCAATTGTCATTCAAAATGCAACAGCGGTAAAAGCTGAAAATTGGCCTGAGCAGGAAGGAGGTGTAACTGCCAGGGCCGGCCCTACCATGGGACCCAGGCGGCACTTTGAGATGGACGGCCCCTGGCCGCCTCTCCTCTTCTTCGGCTCATACTCGAGTCAAAAAAAAGAAAAAAGGTCAGTGGCCGGCCTGACATGCACACTGCGCATGCACATGCTCCGCCGCTCCGGAAAGCCCGTAAATGTTCAGCTATTTCCGGGAATAGCCAAACATGTACAGGCTTTCCCGAGCGGCGGCGGCGTATGCGCGGTGACGTGTCGGCGCCGGGCGGCGCCATTTTTAAATCCTAAGGCACCTTTAGGAACAGGTAAGTGAGACATGCCTGCAGCACTGCATCTCATGTAGTATGCCCGCAGCCCCACATTCACTTGCACCATGCCCGCAGCCCCGAATTCTCCTCTACCATGCCCACAGCACTGCATTCTCTTGCACCATGCCAACAGCCCCGCATTCTCCTGTACCATGCCCACAGCCCTGCATTCTCCTGTACCATGCCCGCAGCCCTGAATTCTCCTGTACCATGCCCGCAGCCCTGCATTCTTCTGTACCATGCCCGCAGCCAGGGCCGATCCTGGGCGGGTGCACGGGGTGCACCGCACCCAGGTGCCGTGAGCTGAGGCGGAGGAGGGGCACCGAAGCTCCAGTGGCAGAGTCCTCCACTCCTCCAGCGGAAGTGGCCCACCCCGGGGGCCACTTACATGGAGTCTGTCAGGCCGGTGTCCTGCACGCATCTCAGTGTGAAACAGCTCATTCAGTCCACGCTGCTCGGGGGCGGATCCGTGGCGGGAAGAAGGTGAGTGCCCGAGTGTGTTGTATAGGAGCGGGATGGGGCAGCTGCATATGGAGGAATTGATCTTTCCCTATTCTTCCTGCAGCCGCTGAATGCCTGATTCTTCTCCTCTCCCTCCTGCAGGCATTCAGCAGCTGCAGGAGGAATAGGGAAAGATCAATTCCTCCATATGCAGCTGTCCTACCCCCCTCCTATACAACTTCTTTTGCTGGCCCCCCGTGCTCTCCAGCCCCCCCCCCCAGTGCCCTTAACCCCCCCTTCAGTGCTCCTAACTCCCCCAGTGCTCTTAACCCCCCTCAGTGCTCTTAACCCCCCTTAGTGCTCTTAACTCCCCCCTCAGTGCTCTTAACCCCCCCCTCAGTGCTCTTAGCCCCCCAGTGCTCTTAACCCCCCCCCCAGTGGTCTTAGCCCCCCTCAGTGCTCTTAGCCCCCCTCAGTGCTCTTAACCTCCCCTCAGTGCTCTTAGCCCCCCCCTCAGTGCTCTTAGCCCCCCCTCAGTGCTCTTTAGCCCCCCTCAGTGCTCTTTAGCCCCCCCCCCCCGATGCTCTTCAGCTCCCCACAGTGCTTTTCATCTCCCCCCGTGCTCCCTGGCTCCCCCCTCAGTGATTTCCAGTTCCCCCCCCTCCCCCGTGCTCTCCATCCCCCTGGTTTTCCCTTAAGAGACGGGGGGCAGACTGCAAGGGGCACTGTGATGGGGGGGCTGTGGAATGTGTGCAATAAATATTATTGAAAACATTACAAATTTTTGTGGGTGTTTTTACATTTTAAAGTTGGGGGGGGTGCCAGATATAGGATCCGCCCTGGGTGCAAAATGCTCTGGGTACACCACTGCATAGTGGGTATCTCCCGCTGTGACATGGAGCTTGAGTGTGAAAAGCCGGGCGGCCACTGTATCAAAGTCCCACCCCCTTGACCGTCTCCTGTGATAGGCGGCACACTGATCCAATGCCGGGAAACTAAATCAGTATGACAGTAAATCAGTGTATCATAGGAGCCGGTCTAGGAGGCGGGACCTTGTTACCGTGGCTGCCTGGGAAATTCAAAAGCTCTGTGACACAATGGGAGATCACAGCTCTGTAATCTAGGCATCGGTAAGCTACATTTGGTGGGCACTTGTAAAATGCATTTAGTGGGCACTGGTAGGCTGCATTTGGTGGGCACTGTTAAGGCTGCATTTGATGGGCTCTGGTAAGATGAATTTGGTAGGCACTGGTAATCTGCATTTGGTGGGCTCTGGTAAGATGAATTTGGTAGGCACTTGTGATCAGCATTTGGTGGGCTCTGGTAGGCTGCATTTGGTGGGGACTGGTAAGATGCATTTGGTGGGGACTGGTAAGATGCATTTGGTGGGCACTGGTAGGCTGCATTTGGTGGGCACTGGTAGGCTGCATTTGTTGGGCACTGGTAGGCTGCATTTGGTGGGCACTGGTAAGCTGAATTTGGTGGGCACTGGTAAGCTGCATTTGGTGGGCACTCGTAAGCTGCATTTGATGGGCTCTGGTAAGATGAATTTGGTAGGCACTGCTAATCTGCATTTGGTGGGCTCTAGTAAGATGAATTTCGGTGGGCACTGGTAGGCTGCATTTAGTGGGCACTGGTAACCTGCATTTGGTGGGTACTGGTAGGCTGCATTTGGTAGGTTCTGGTAAGCTGCATTTGGTGGGCACTGGTAAGCTACATTTAGTGGGCTCTGGTAAGCTGCATTTGGTGGGCACTCGTAAGCTGCATTTGATGGGCTCTGGTAAGATGAATTTGGCAGGCACTGGTAATCTGCATTTGGTGGGCTCTGGTAAGATGAATTTGGTAGGCACTAGTAATCAGCATTTGGTGGGCTCTGGTAGGCTGCATTTCGTGGGGACTGGTAAGATGCATTTGGTGGGCACTGGTAGGCTGCATTTGTTGGGCACTGGTAGGCTGCATTTGGTGGGCACTGGTAAGCTGCATTTGGTCGGCACTGGCATTTGGTGGGCACTGGTAAGCTGCATTTGGTGGGCACTGGTAGGCTAAATTTGGTGGGCATAGGTAAGCTGCATTTGGTAGGCACTGGTAGGCTGCATTTGGTGGGCACTGGTAGGCTGCATTTCGTGGTCACTGGTAGGCTGCATTTGGTGGGCACTGGTAGGCTGCATTTGGTGGGCAGTGGTAAGATGCATTTGGTGGACACTGGTAAGCTGCACTTGGTGGGCACTGGCATTTGGTGGGCACTGGTAAGCTGCATTTGGTGGGCACTGGTAAGCTGCATTTGGTGGGCACTGGTAGGCTGCACTTGATAGGCACTGGTAGGCTGCATTTGGTGGGCACTGTTAAGGCTGCATTTGGTGGGCTCTGGTAAGATGAATTTGGTGGGCACTGGTAACCTGCATTTGGTGGGTACTGGTAGGCTGCATTTGGTGGGTTCTGGTGAGCTGCATTTGGTGGGCACTGGTAAACTACATTTAGTGGGCTCTGGTAAGCTGCATTTGGTGGGCACTGCTAGGCTGCATTTGGTTGGCATTGGTAACCTGCATTTGGTGGGTACTGGTAGGCTGCATTTGGTGGGTTCTGGCAAGCTGCATTTGGTGGGCACTGGTAAGTTACATTTAGTGGGCTCTGGTAAGCTGCATTTGGTGGGCTCTGGTAGGCTGCATTGGGTGGGCACTGATAAGGCTGCATGTGGTGGGCACTGGTGGGCTGCATTTGGTGGGCACTGGTAGGCTGCATTTGGTGGGCACTGGTAATCTGCATTTGATGGGCACTGGTAATCTGCATTTGGTGGACACTGGTAAGCTGCATTTGATGGGCACTGGTAAGCTGCATTTGGTGGGCCCTGATGAGGCTGCATTTGGTGGGCACTGATGAGGCTGTATTTGGTGGGCACTGATGAGCCTGCATTTGGTGTGCACTGATGAGGCTGCATTTGGTGTGCACTGATGAGGCGGCATCAATGCATTGATCTCTTGTATCATATCGGCAGTCTCTGACCATCTCTTGTATCAAGTCTGCAATCTCTTACCATCTCCTGTCTCGGGGCTCTGTCTAACAGACTCTCTAACAGATGCCCTCTCTGTGTCCATTAGAGAGACCCCCCCTCCAGTTCCCATTAGAGTACTCTGCTTCTCTTACTGTAATTTGTTTATTGTTAGGAGATCGTGGGAGGGTCCCGGGGTAAGGAAGACTTCTTAGGGGAGCATCTCTGTGTTTGAGTCTTTGCCATAGAACCATTTGTAAAGGGGATGAGTTAGTAAGATGACCACACCCATGTGGGGGCGCCAGAAACATTTCTGCATCCAGGCGTCTGTGACCCTAGGATCGGCCCTGCCCACAGCCCCGCATTCTCCTGTACCATGCCCTCAGCCCCGCATTCTCCTGTACCATGCCCGCAGCCCCGCATTCTCCTGTACCATGCCCACAGCCCCGCATTCTCCTGTACATGCCCGCAGCCCTGCATTCTCCTGTACCATGCCTACAGCCCTGCATTCTCCTGTACCATGCCCGCAGCCCTGCATTCTCCTGTACCATGCCCACAGCCCCGCATTCTCCTGTACCATGCCCACAGCCCCGCATTCTCCTGTACCATGCCCACAGCCCTGCATTCTCCTGTACCATGCCCACAGCCCCGCATTCTCCTGTACCATGCCCACAGCCCTGCATTCTCCTGTACCATGCCCACAGCCCTACATTCTCCTGTACCATGCCTACAGCCCTGCATTATTCTGTATTATGCCGCAGCACTGCATTCTCCTGTACTATGCCCGTAGCACTGCATTCTACTGTACCATGCCCGCAGCACTGCAGGGCACTGTGGCACTATAGACAGAAGAAAGCCTGGTGCGCTCATCTGCCCAGTGTCTACTGCTCTGTCCTGCTCCTGCTGTCACTCCGTACACACTCACACCCCTCTGACTGCTTTCATAGTCCTATAGAATGTGGGGGCCTCTTGGAGGGCGTGAATTTTTTTTGGGGGGAGGGGGGCAGCATTTCATTCTTGGACCCAGGCAGCACAATCTCTTGGGTCAGCCCTGGTAACTGCCCTGTATTGAAGTGGGTATTTTTTTAAGTATTTGCTATTTTCTTTTCCCACACACAGAACCTGAGTTACCCTTTAACCACTTGCCGACCGCCGCACGACTATCTACGTCGGCGGTCAGCCCCTCACAGGCAAAGTGACGTAGGGCTACGTCGCTTGCTTGTGAGGGTCTAGGGAGCGAGCTCGCGCCCCCGGAGGCACGCTCCCGCTCCCGCTTGGTCACAGACCCCCCCGCACTTGTGACCGGCGGACCCGATGTCCACCGGCCACTCTGCGATCGGCAGGGGAGAGGGAGAAAGTCAGGCGGATTGTGTAAACAAGCCACCTGTCATTCTCCTCGGTGTAAAAACACTGATCACACGGATCTACTATGTATGTGTCCTTACAGCTCAAGCCACAGCCAATCACAGTAGAAAGCACGCCCCTAGGGAGACACACAGCCCCTCCCTCTCAAATAAAGTCAACCCCTTCACTACCAGTGTATTTTTACAGTAACAGTGCATATGTATAGCACTGATTACTGCAGTAATGTCACTGGTAACCCCAAAAGTGTCAAAAATGTCAGTCAAGGGTCCGATCTGTCCGCCGCAATGTCGCAGTACCGCAAAAAAAATCGCAGATCGCCGCCATTACGCGTTAAAAAAAAAACAACAAAAATGACAAAAATCTTTCCCTTTGTTAGTAAACGCGATAACTTTTACGCAAACCAATCAAAATACGCTTTTTGCGATTTTTTTTACCAAACATAGGTAGCATAAAACAAATTGGCCGAAAATGTTAAAAAAATTAGATTTTTACATTTTTTTGGGGGGGAATTTCATATAAAAAAAAAGTGAAAAATATTGCTATTTTTGCAAAATGTACGCTGTTTTTTTGTTTATAGCGCATGATCAAAAAATCGCACAGGTGATCAAATACCACCAAAGGAAAGCTCTGTTTGTGGGAAAAAAAGGATGTCAAATTCGTTTAGGTACAGCGTCGCACTACCGCGCAATTGTCTGTTAAAATCACTCAGTGCCGAATCGCAAAATACCCCCTGGTCAGGAAGGGGGTAAAATCTTCCGGGGCTTAAGTGGTTAAGTAGTGGATATTTATAGATTCTATTTGGAGAATATCACTTTAAATTAAAAAAAAATGTAGGTATAGAATCACTTTACCATCTCTGGGTTCAGATGGGATGGAACAATGGGAAGGGGTGGAAATGTAAATATTAGCAGTGGAGGGGCTCAGCTATTTAAAGGAACTTGTTACTTTCCTGTGAAAGGCAAAATACAGGTTTGATCACTTTTGAGAATCCAGAAACATTTCCGAGAACACAACAACTCCGGATCAATTCCTCAAAACCATCGACTGTCCCTGGAAGTCACGAACAGCTGCCAACTATGCTCAAAGGCAAACCCTCAATTCCCAAGTTATTATAAATAATCACTTCCATCCTCTTCCAGATTCTATTCCCAGGCTCACAATACAGTCCACAAAACTCAAGCAAAGAACAGAGAGAGTGAATGACGTTTTCCTGTAGTCAGATAAACTCAGCAATCCTGACAGACAGGTTCTCCGCAGGTGTGCGTGTTACATGAGAATAGGGTGGGGAATCGGTGCTGAGCTGTTGCCTGTAGGTGTGGCATACTATAATAGAACAACATTCTCCAGCCTAAGACTTCAAATTACGTATCTCCAAGCACCGGCACAGCAGAAACAGGAAAACGACCACAGAAGTCCTGCGGCTGGGAGAGAAGAAAGGTTACGCTGGGCACTGACACAGCAGACTGAAAGTCATGGCCAACACGATCGCCAAAGATCAGGTATGTGGGATGCAGAGTGACCGCTCATTGCTGCTTTGTGTATACCTTCAGCCTATGCATGTCCATCATAGACTCGCATTGCAGTGTATATTCGATCGTATTTCACCTACTAGGTGTCATCGTTTATGTTACTAACATTTTGTTAATGCCTTGTGTATCCGTACTGCTTGGACTTTAGAAGAAGGCGGTATACCCCGAAAGCTTGTCCTGAAAAATTTCTGTTGGTGTATATAGAAAAAGTATCATAGGCAATACTGCGCTTTATAGTTTGATATCAAATGCTGCCTTAAACTGGATACACACTATACAACTTTTGTTGTAAGATTTCCTTTAGATTTTCCTTCAACTATATTATAAATAAACAGTGTCACCATAAGATGGCCTTATGGACACCAATATGTGACCGTGCCACGTCCTACCATATAGAGAGACCAAAAAAATGCTATTGCATAGAAAATGGACTTTACTGGCACAACACCATGACAATAAATCGTAAAAATATAATTTTATTTAGAAAACAAATCTTAATAATTATATGTTGGTTTATTTGCCACTTGAAGATATCACGTTGCACTTTATGAACATTATTGGTCACTATTTGTATTTGTGCACTAGATTTTGATACTTTGATATTTTATAAATTATAATCTGATTTATGTTTATAGTTCTAGTTATAGCAGCGCTGACACATACTGTATTTTCTGGCGTATAAGACTACTTTTGAACCTCAAAAAAATTGCCCAAAAATGGGGGGTCGTCTTATACGCCGAGTATAATATCTCCAAGGTAACCTAAGTATAAGTTTTACCGGTAGATGGAAATTAGGAGGTCGTCTTATACACCCAGTCGTCTTATACGCCGGAAAATACGGTACTTTTTAAGATTTCGAAAACAGCTTAAGTGCCGGTTCACATTATTGCGGCTTGCGAGATCGCATGTAATTCGGAGCGCACTGCTCCTTCATTACATGCGATCTCCTGTGCGGATGCAAATTCAGCCATACACTTTATATGGCTGAATTTGCACTGCATCCGCACCAAAGACGCACAGGAGGCATTTTTTGAGCCGCCTCAGAATCGACTCGCACAGTGGTTCACACTTGTGCGATCCGATTCTGTGCGAACTGTCAGATCGCACTGCGATATGCGATCAAACTGGGGGTGTCGTTAACATTTAATTGACACCCCCTGCGTATCGCATATGGCAGTGTGAACTGCCAGATGTGCGGATGCGATGCGGGAACAGGCTGCATATTCGCAGCCTTCCCGCATCGCACAAGTGTGAACCGAGCCTTAAACTTTCTTCACAAAATACATATATAATTAAACAAGCACTGTTTAAAATAGATAAGCAACAAATTTGCATTCAATAGATCATTAGTGGACCCCACCCAACCACATAGTATCAATATTGAACACAATAAGGGCCTTTTGACCTAATATTAGGACTATATTACAGGCTTTTGGTGATATAACTCCTGTGGTTACGAAAGGTGCACTGAAAAGCGACAACATTCTCTACATGTTTCGCACACTAGCGCTTCTTCTGGAGAGTGTCTTAAGGTACAACACTATATCATAAGATCTATAGAGAAAACAAGGAGGAATAATGCATGAGAATTGATACAGTATACAGCCTTCTTATTACAAACTGTGCTTTAAACATATGCACAATATACACGATGGACGTGTATACTTGTGCATAATTATATGCCAATCTATATCATGAAATTCTAATCAATATTTGGCAAATTTGTTGCTTATCTATTTTAAACAGTGCTTGTTTATATATGTATTTTGTGAACAAAGAAAGTTTTAAGCTGTTTTCGAAATAAAATGATATTTTTACGACTTACTGTCATGGTGTTGTGCCAGTAAAGTCCATTTTCTGTCCAATAGCATTTTTTTGGTCTTACCTTCAACTATGTAGTGCAAGGGCCTGACTGACTGCATACAAATTGAAAGTGTTTAGATTTGACCTCATATTATATGGTTTTAGTAAATCTAAAGGAAAAAATCTAAAGATAATTGTATAGTGTGTATGGCCCTTAAAGCCCCGTACACACGTAGCGATCGTCGGCCGAACGATCGGCCGTCTTTTGTCCAGGGCTGTCGTGTCTGTTGAATACTGCAAAAGACTGAACACGAAGAATTTTGTCCGCCAACAACAACCGACTGCAGAAGTGATGTCATGTGATGGTTAACTTTCCTTGTCTTTTTTCTTCTCTGAGCATGCCCAGTCTTGCTAATCTGCTGTTTGTCGGCCGAAATCTGTACTGACTGGCGAACAATCGGCCATTCTGGTGTTGGCCAACAAAAATTTTAATGCCTGCATGACAGATTCTGTTTGGCCGAAAATGCGCTGTCGGCTGTCGGAAGCATCATACTAACAAGCCTACAATCGGCCGATTGGTCGTCGGCCGAATATTTACGGCTTAAGATGTCAGTTTGTATATTGCAGCCAAACTTTTGCTTTTCAGGTTTTTACTCATTAGTTGTATTTCAGCAGCAGAAGTGCAGCATTAATTTAAAAAAAAAAAATGCAACCAAAATAATAGATATAATAAATAATTGTTACAATGCGGAGAGTCACTGCTGAAAGTTTTCAATTTTAAAGCAGTATTAAACCCAAAACGAAACCTTTTATTTTTATTACAGCATGCTAATTCTTAATAGAGGTAGATGTAATGGCTACATTTGTTTTATTTTTTTAGGCTTACTTTCTTTTTTTTCTCATGGTGTCCTGGCCAGTAGGCCCTGTTCACACCTGAGCGTATTTCAGCTCCTAAAACGCTCATCTCTAAAGTCTCAAAACGCCCAACAAGCAAAATCCCATTCATTTCAATGGCCCCTGTTCACATCTGAGCATTTTGTCTCCTGAAACAAAACGCGTGAAGCTCAAAAAAGTACATGAGCTTCTTTTTTGGCTGATTACCAGCATTTTTGTTAGATGTCAATACCTGCCTACAAACACCAGTAAAAAGCCAGAAAAAACGCCTGTAAAAAGCCCAAGAAAACGCCTGAAAACGATACGCTCAGGTGTGAATGGAGCCGTAGGGCTAGCCATACACTATACAATTTTCTTCTTCAACTTTTCTATAGGTTCACCAAAAACCATATAATATGAGGTCAAACCGAAACCCTTTCAATTTGTATGAAATCAGACAGGCCCTTGCACTACATAGTTGAAGGTAAATCCAAAGGAAACTAAAAAGGAAAATTGTATAATGTATGGTCAGCCTAAAGTCCCGTACACAAGAAAAGAAAATCGGAAGTAAAATTTCGTCCAATGAACGATCTTCCGATTTACGTTAGTTCAGTGCTTTCGACAGCCAATTGCAAATTTTTGTGCAACAAAAGCTGAATGTGCAGGCTATAAAATGTTTGTCCAAATATAATAGTGCAGCAGGAAGGACTCCCTATCCACCTTAATTGTGTTACTGGGAGAATCAGTTTGTTTCCCCCATCTGCATAAAAAACTGAATCATGTATTGTATGGAAGCTTTATATTGCCTCCCCCTGACTGATAATGTTGTTGTCCAAATGTGCCTCCTGTGCTCATCCATCTAGAGTGGGGGCACTCTAATACAGGTGGTGTGTAATTGGCCAGATCACCAGGTGAAAAAGAGGGGAAAAGCCTTAAAAAACAAACAAAAAAAAAAACCACTAATGCAGCTACCATCTAATGAATACAATTTTGGGGTTTAATACTCCTTTAAGTCCCAGAAGATGTTTTAGATATAAGAAGTTTTTGTCACCTCTACCTGTTTTGGCTTTTTCTGTAAGGTCCCTTTTTCATATTGGCAGAGTCTGCCAGCGGATCTGCCCACTCGGCAGAGGATTTCTCTGCTAATCCCCGCTGAGCAGGCGGATGACAAGTCAGTGTCTGCTCCGCTGAGGCAGAGCGGACACATACACAGCCTGCTGTTCTCTATGGGGCTGTCGGATGGAAATGGACCACCTATCAGTTTCTATCTGACTGTCAGACGAATAAGGAATGGATCCCTATCCATCTGTTTTTGGTGGAAAAGATCAAATGTTGGTGGGTGTCAGCGGACACATGTCTGCTGACATCCGCCGCTCCATAGAGAGCAATGGATGGTCCGATTGGGTCCACCTGAAAAACTGACAGGTGGACCCGATTGGTCCATCAGTGTGAAAGGGGCCCTAAAGAGCTGATCAAAACCGATATTTCAATTACACATCAGTGTCACTATCCTGGGGGATCATGTTGGTAAGGATTTAGCACCTAAATCGACATCCATTGTGAAGAATTGATTGCAGGGCTTGAGGATCAAATCCCTGAAAGATGTGAGAAACGAATGGCATTCCCATAACTGATTTATTAATTGTGATTATAATAGTCTTTTTATAAATATGTAGCACTGTCCTCTTAAGAACTGATGGTTTTTCACACTTTTGGATTCCTCTGGGTTACCCGTAGCAACTGCATGCAGAAATCTTAACACTTTACACTTGGCTCAGTCAATGATCAGTCTAGGGGTTGATGTTTTTGTTTTTATTTTATATTGGGATGGGAGAAGGGATGAGTGCAGTGGCGTAGCGTGGGTTGTCAGCACCCGGGGCAAGGCAAGTAATTTGCGCCCCCTAATCCGCGGGATTTTAGCACTCGAGTCTCTTCCACTAGATTAGTTAAAGAAACCCTTACCCCCTAAGCACATGTATTGTTTGTTATGAAAATACTGATGTAATTAAAGTAAAATGCATCTAAATACAAGTTTGAATGACCAGCGTGCCCCCTTTCAATGCAGAGAGACCAGCATGTCCCCTTTCAATGCAGAATGACCAGCGTGCCCCCATTCAATGCAGAGAGACCAGCGTGCCCCCATTCAATGCAGAATGACCAGCGTGCCCCCATTCAATGCAGAGAGAACAGTGTGCCCCCTTTCAGTGCAGAATGACCAGCATGCCCCCATTTAATCGACAGAGACCAGCATGTCCCCTTTCAATGCAGAGAGACCAGCGTGCCCCCATTCAATGCAGAGAGATCAGCGTGCCCCCTTTCAATGCAGAGAGACCAGTGTGCCCCCTTTCAATGCAGAATGACCAGTGTGCCCCCATTCAATGCAGAGAGACCAGCGCGCCCCCTTTCAATGCAGAGAGACCAGCGTGCCCCCTTCAATGCAAAGAGACTTACCTGCAGCGGCGGCTTCTCCTCAGTTCCCCGCGTTTTCTCGAGTCCTCCCGCCTCCTCCTTTCGGCCAATCAAGAACGGGTCTCGGACCCGCTTCCTGATTGGCCAGGAGGAGGATCCATGTGACAATAGCGAATTTTCATTCGCTATTGTCACACAATGGGTGGGCTCTGGGCGCACTGCTCTGCGCCCCGGGTCCACCCTTTTTTGAAGCCTATTAGAGCCTCTGGCTCTAATCAGGTGATTAAAAAAAAAAAAAACACTCTGTGGCAGCGCTGCTAAACTGACTGAGCAGTGAGGAGAGGCGGCATAGGCAGAGCTCTGTTTGCAACGCCACCTCACCCTACACCAATGGACAGGTGAGGCGCAGTCCAGCCCCTCCCTGCCTCGACCCGCCATTTTCAGCCATAGGGCAGCCACGCTGGACATCTCCCAGACTAAAGATGGAGGCAGCCACAGACAGTGTGTGAACTGTGTATGTCATAGTCAGTGACACTGCGGATGCGCCCCCCCAGATGTTGCGCCCGGTGCGGCCCGCCCCCCCTGCACCCCCCACGCTACGCCACTGGTCTCAGCAACTGATCTATCAAAACAGAGGATTGGGTGAATAAATCGACTTTTCTATGGCCCTAGACATAACTGAGCACAGGTGCAGTCCCACTGCAAGGGAGAATTTAAGTTTCTGGAGTTGGCCTTTAACACTAAAGCTGATGATACACTATGCAAATTTTAGACAGTTCAAATCACCTATACTTACCCCATCCTCAACTCCTTCAGGCCGTGTTCCAGCCTCTATCATGAAGACTGATGAAGGGACCATAGCCCTGCATTTGACATGAGGATGCTGACGAACGAACATTCCTCTGCTGAAGCATTGTTTGCTTGGGGAGTAGAGGATTGGGTAATAAAACTGCTTTTTCATCCCGTAGACCTACTGTAAATGAGCAGTTACAGCTGAACCTTGCAGGGCAGGCAAAGCCCCCCAGGCAAAACCTTTTATGTTTTCAGACCTTGAGCTGTAATCTTGGGGCAGCCCCCCACTTCCTAATTTCTTGCCTAGATGAGGATGATGTAGTGTTATCCACATGCTGCCTCCAAGGATGTCCACATCACATTTCCCAGGAGGTAGTGTTTCAGTCAGAGAGGAAGTTTTATTGTGTTTACAGCCTGGGAGAACATGCTGTGTATGTGCAGGACCTTGCTTATGCACAGACATGCTACAGGGCTCTGCCAGATTCGAAATACTTGCCAGAGACCCGTAGTATGTCTGGACATGCATATGACCATGGCCACTAAACGGGAACAGTTGACTCCTGGGGAAAAAAAATATGGCAGAGAGGGAACAGAGTGGCACAAGGAGACTGCAAGATGACATTGCTGGACTAGCAAGTGTGTGTTTTTTTTTTTTTTTCATACAGGCACAATTACTACTGAGATACAGGGCAGCCATCAGAAATTTTTGGGCCCCTTACACAGCTTTAGGCCTGGGCCCCCCAAGGTCCGTCCAATGGTCGTCCCATTGAATCAGCCCACTGGCCATCCCACCAAGACCTTCTGTGCACCCACTTTTATTTTAACTCTCTTACAATTTATTATGTAAAAATTAATCCAATCCAGCAAAGAGACATCCCCATATAATCAGCAAAGACATGGCCCAATCCAGCAAAGAGACATCCCAATCCAGCAAAGAGACAGCCCCATATATTCTGCAAAGAGACATCCCAATCCAGCAAAGAGACAGACCCATATATTCAGCAAAGAGACATTCACATAAACTCAGCAAAGAGAAAGCCAAATCCAGGAAAAAGACATCCCACTTACTGCATTGGCTCACTCTGTGGCTGTCCTGCTCTAGCAATTGCTAGTTACTACAGCAGCAACAACTTAGTCTTGTTGGTTGGGGCCCAGGCTGGGGCCAGGATGTCCGGGCCGGGCCCCCTACATGTGTATGGCCTGCCCCCCCCCGATGGCAGCCATGCTGAGATAGAATGTAGTTCTACAGAGGCAGTGTTCTTTTATTTCTAGTAACACTTTGTGTGAAAAATTGGATTTTTGAGGCACAACTGTTGAAAAATATACTTTTTATCAATTATACCATATGATTTTGCATAAAATAGATGCATGATACAATCTTATTCATCAGTTTCACCGAATCATTTTGTAAAAGATATATGCTGGTCTTTTGTGGCCGACCACATTTCATGGAATACTCCACTTCCTGAGAAGCCACCAGTCTATATTGTATCAAAATTGATCTGAATTAAAAAAAAGGTATACATGTGTCATAACTATGAAGTACCATCTTGAGCTGAGGGCCCAGCCACCCACCATATGCCATAATAGAGAAATAGGGTCCAGAGGGGGACCAACAGCAGTGACCGAGTCAGCGCTATAGTTTGCAAATTTATAATTCAAAACAATCAAAAACAAATGCCCAGAATCCATCACTGGCTAGGGTAAGGGAGGGATCTGTGTTAATAGCAATATGTGAAATCCTTTATTTTATACTAGAGGCATCTGCCAAAAGAAAATATACTGTATATGTTCAAACAAGCTATTCAAAATATAATCTATTGGGTTGCTGATATTCAACAGACAGCTAACATGTGGTCTTATAGTATCAAATATCTAAATATTACATATCTGATATCAAAAGACAGAAACTTCAATGAGTAGTAACTGTGGGAAGTATGGCTACTCTTGGACATACATCTCATGGATCAAAACATTCAGGGGTATGGGAAATCATTCACACCTTCACAGGTTGAACTGGAGGGACTATTGTCTTTATTCAACCTCAACTACTATGTAACTATGTACTGCCTTATGCCTCGTACACACGCAACGATCGGCCATCTTTTGTCCAGTGTTGTTGTGTTGGTTGGAATGTGCTCTAGACTGCACACAAATTTTCTCGGCCAACAACAACCAACTTCAGAAGTGATGTCATGTGCTGGTTTACTTTCCGTGTGTTTTTTCTTCTCTGAGCATGCCCAGTCTTGCTCATCTGATTTTTGTCTGCCGAAATCTTTACTGACTGATGGAAAATCGGGCGTTCTGCTGACGGCCAACAAAAATTTTATAGCATGCACACCAGATTTTGTTCGGCCGAAAAGTCACAGTCGGTTGTCGAAAGCATCATACTAACAAGCTGAAAATCGGCCGATTGGACGTTGGCCGAAAATTCACGGCCAACTATCGATGCGTGTGTACGAGGCATTAGGCTGTAGCCTGGTGCTATTTGCAGGATGTAGTAATCAATTCCAGGAGATGTATAAAAGGCAGTGCAGGCTAGCAGCAGATCCTCCAAATTAATCCACAGTCCTACAACAAAACCAAATATCACACAAAACTTTCAAACTCATTCACTAGTTGTAGATACTACAAGTGGTCTTATGATGTACACCTTGGTAACAGAAGGACAGAAAGGTTTCTTCACCGTAAGAGCTGTGAAAATGTGGAATAGACTCCCTCCAGAGGTGGTTCTGGCTAGCTCACTAGATTGCTTTAAAAAAGGCCTGAATTCTTTCCTAGGTGTACATAATATAAATGTATAGGTAAAGTTGATCCAGGGAATATCCGATTGCCTCTCAGGGGATCAGGAAGAAATTTTTTTCCCCTGCTGTAGCAAATTGGATCATGCTTATCTGGGGTTTATTTTCACCTTCTTCTGGATCAACTGCGGGTATAGGATTGTGTATATGGGATTGTATGGTTGGGTTTTCATTACTGTTTATTTTTTATTGGTTGAGCCAGATGGACTTGTGTCTTTTTTCAACCTAACTATTTAACTATGTAACTTCAGTTTTAGTGCTGGTTCACACTAGTGCGATGCCAGACATCGCATGTGATTCACACGGCATTCACACTGCAGACCACATGCAATGTTTGTGTGATGCGATTTCAGCCATACAAAATGTATGGCTTAAATCGCATCACATTTGCACCAAAATGGTGCAGGACCCTTTTTTTGGTTTGCACTGGAATCGGATCGCCTGGGTGTTCACACCATTTCTGCACCATTTCACAGTTTGCACTGCGATCTGCAAACCAATCTGGGGGTGTCATTAACCTCACATTGACACCCCAAGTGATTTGCAGATCTCAGTGTGAACCACTTTGCGAAAACCGGCACTGATTCGCAGGGTTTCCCGCATCGCACCAGTGTGAAACAGGACTCAGCTTCTCAATAAGTGCCAGTTCACACTATAGCGATGTCAGACATTGCATGTGATTTGCACTGCTCTGCTATGCTAATCAAATGCGATGTCTGTTCGATGCAAATACAGCCATACAGATTGTATGGCTGAATTTGCTTTGCATTGGGGCCAGTCGTGCAGGACATTTTTTTTTGGTCCGCACCACACTTTGATGGCATGGGTGTTCACACCTATGTGATCCAATTCCTGTCCGAATTGACAGTTCGCACTGCAATATCAGAACTAATTTGAGGGGTATCATTGACTTTGTTTTGACACTCCCAGCAGTTTGCATATGGCAGTGTGAACTGTCTGCGAGTCGGGTGCCATGCGGAAATCCACAGTGGGTTCGCAGGGTTCCCGCATCCAACTAGTGTGAACTGGCCCTAAGTCCTATCCTAAGTAACTATAGCTAAGACGCAGGTTACAAGGGTGTAGCCATAGATTCCAGACCATGTATATAAATTTGTATTTCAGAACAAACTGGCAGTAGATCTTCTAAATTAATCCACAATGCTGCAGCAAAGACAGAGGTCACAAATTACTGCATTGGCTCACTCTGTGGCTGTTTTCGGTTCCCTTGAACTTATTCGGCCCCCTTGAACTTTGCGACCTTTTGCCACATTTCAGGCTTCAAAGATATTAAACTGTAATTTTTTGTGAAGAATCAACAACAAGTGGGACACAATCATGAAGTGGAACGAAATTTATTGGATATTTCAAACTTTGTTAACAAATAAAAAAACTGAAAAATTGGGCGTGCAAAATTATTCAGCCCCTTTACTTTCAGTGCAGCAAACTCTCTCCAGAAATTCAGTGAGGATCTCTGAATGATCCAATGTTGACCTAAATGACTAATGATGATAAATAGAATCCACCTGTGTGTAATCAAGTCTCCGTATAAATGCACCTGCACTGTGATAGTCTCAGAGGTCCGTTTAAAGCGCAGAGAGCAGCATGAAGAACAAAGAACACACCAGGCAGGTCCGAGATACTGTTGTGGAGAAGTGTAAAGCCGGATTTGGATACAAAAAGATTTCCCAAGCTTTAAACATCCCAAGAAGCACTGTGCAAGCGATAATATTGAAATGGAAGGAGTATCAGACCACTGCAAATCTACGAAGACCTGGCCGTCCTTCTAAACTTTCAGCTCATACAAGGAGAAGACTGATCAGAGATGCAGCCAAGAGGCCCATGATCACTCTGGATGAACTGCAGAGATCTACAGCTGAGGTGGGAGACTCTGTCCATAGGACAACAATCAGTCGTATACTGCACAAATCTGGCCTTTATGGAAGAGTGGCAAGAAAGCCATTTCTTAAAGATATCCATAAAAAGTGTTGTTTAAAGTTTGCCACAAGCCACCTGGGAGACACCAAACATGTGGAAGAAGGTGCTCTGGTCAGATGAAACCAAAATCTAACTTTTTGGCAACAATGCAAAACGTTATGTTTGGCGTAAAAGCAACACAGGTCATCACCCTGAAAACACCATCCCCCACTGTCAAACATGGTGGTGGCAGCATCATGGTTTGGGCCTGCTTTTCTTCAGCAGGGACAGGGAAGATGGATGGAGCCAAATACAGGACCATTCTGGAAGAAAACCTGATGGAGTCTGCAAAAGACCTGAGACTGGGACGGAGATTTGTCTTCCAACAAGAAAATGAGCCAAAACATAAAGCAAAATCTACAATGGAATGGTTCACAAATAAACATATCCAGGTGTTAGAATGGCCAAGTCAAAGTCCAGACCTGAATCCAATCAAGAATCTGTGGAAAGAACTGAAAACTGCTGTTCACAAACGCTCTCCATCCAACCTCACTGATCTCGAGCTGTTTTGCAAGGAGGAATGGGCAAAAATTTCAGTCTCTCAATGTGCAAAACTGATAGAGACATACCCCAAGCAACTTACAGCTGTAATCACAGCAAAAGGTGGCGCTACAAAGTATTAACTTAAGGGGGCTGAATAATTTTGCACGCCCAATTTTTCAGTTTTTTTATTTGTTAAAAAAGTTTGAAATATCCAATAAATTTCGTTCTACTTCATGATTGTGTCCCACTTGTTGTTGATTCTTCACAAAAAATTACAGTTTTATATCTTTACGTTTGAAGCCTGAAATGTGGCAAAAGGTTGCAAAGTTCAAGGGGGCTGAATACTTTCGCAAGGCACTGTACATGTCTATTGACTAACTCTAGATACTGGCCATAGAAAAAAAAACATACCTTTCACCAACACAATGTGCATATAGAGACCTCTTTGGAGGATAAAAAATCCAGGAGCCCTCGAGGGAGTACCACTATTCCCATGCCATACATAGCCCTCCTAATGGGGCACGGTTGGCTAGCTCCATCTCAAGACGCCTTAGGTGTCTGGGTGGACCAAGATGGCCACTGCAGGGTGCATTCACCGTGCCTTCAGGGAATACCAGGATAAAAAAAAAATGATCCTGCTGCATGCATGAGCAGGCCATCTTGAAGATGGAATCCTGAGCCACCAGTGACCCCCTGGGCGCTGTAGGTGCTCTTTACTCCAGCCACTTGTGCTGGGGTATGCACACAACATCTCCACAAAAAAAGGAATGCCCTGCTATGGAATAGGGACTATTATGGGCATATCAGACAAAGGAACTCCAGAAACAAAATTGTAAAAATGGTATAAACTTTATTACAAATCAGAATAATTTTTTTCAATGCTAAAAAGGTGTGGCTTGGATACATATGTAAGTTAACAGCTGAAAGAGGTGGCTAACAAAACCTTAACCAAGAAGCAATAATGGTATGAGATATCCAACGTGTTTTGAAAGAATTTTTACAATCCCTTCTTTTGTTTGAAAGAAGGTTTACAATCTTCTCCAGGGAAGCTCAAATGGTGGAAAGGTATTCGATAACGTAAATAAAGAGTGTAGATACATCGATTGAACATACAATAGTCTGAATACTGACCAAGCCACAGATGCTGCCTCCACATGGACAAGCCAGAGTTTCTAAAATCAAAATATGCTGCCGCTGGGAGGCAAAGAAAATAGGGCCAAGACAGCCTCAGGCTGTGAATTTATCTATAGCTTGATCAGGACAGGAATTAAGTCCTAAAGCTGAGAACCTGTTCTACCATCAAGGTGTATAAGGATAGGTTAATTATGTTTGATTGTACTGTTCTAGGCTTTTCTTGACTACATATTGGTCTAATGGCCCTCCCCCTTTGGTTATGGATGCTGGAGACTGGGGAAAAAAGTCATAGTGGGGGAGTGTGGGATTAAGTATAACTTCTTTTATGTCCCCTAGACATAAATTAGCAGTTGCAGCTGAAACTTGCAGGGCAGGCAAAGCCCCCAGGCAAAACCTTTTATGTTTCCAGAAGTTGAGCTGCAATCTTTGTGTGACCCCCTACTTCCTCATTCCTTGCCTAGGTGAGGTTGATGTAGTATTAGCCACCCGCTGCCTCCAGGGATGTCCACATCACATATCCCAGGAGGTAGTGTTTCAGTCAGAGAGGAAGTTTCACTGTGTTTACAAACTGGCAGAACAAGACCCTAGACCCCTCCACTACACTTTCATGTATGCAAAACGCCGAAAACAGTGTTTTTGCATACAGGCGTTTTTTAAATCTGCCGCCTTTTGCAGCAGAGTAACCCGGAAGTGACGTCATGGACGCCGCCTCCGGGTTACGTCATCGGAGACCCGATCGAAGCTGTTCCCGGCTTTGATCGGGACTCCATCCAGCCAGCGGACGCACCGGCTGGGTGCTTGGGTCTCCCGGTGGAACGGGAGGCCCGTTGAAAGTCACGGAAGGCGGCGGGAGGGGGGGGGACGTCCCCTCCTGCTCCCGAGCCGCATTGGTCGTTACTGACGGAAAGCCGACCGTCGGCTGTAAACCACGATACCGGGATGGTGTCTCTAGCTAGAGGCATCATCCCGGTATAACACTGCAAAGTTTGCCGATGTAGCCCTACGTCACTTTGCGGTAAGTGGTTAGGCAGGGTTCACACTGGGTGATCCTATTAGAGCCAAACATGCTTGAAGCTTGTAGTTCAAAAGCAGCTTTACTTTTTCAAGCTACAAGTTTCAAGCGACACTATGCTCAGGTGTAGATACAATTGAAAACCATGGGATTTTGGATATTAAGAATTTTGGAGCTTTGAGCTACAAAATGTTCAGCTGTGGAAGGGGCCTAATGTCATCGCAGATGTCCCAGTAGAAAAACTGACAGTGGAAGCTGGAGCAAAGCAATCAAAATGGGCCATTTGTTGTTCAGCTCCTCCATTCATAAAACGTTTTTTATTCTTCCAAAAGAATACAAGTAGTTCTGTGATTGGGTAAGGTGATCGTTTACACCCTTTGTGCAGTCACAGAATGCCTTGTATTCTTAGAAAATGAATGAAAAATCTTTTTATCAATAGAGGTGCAGAGGGAACATTCTATTGTGATTGCAGTGTTCCAGCCCCCAAATTCAGTTTAATTGTTGCAATTTTAGCAGAAGCCTATAGGTTATACGATTCTTTCCTTCCACCATGGACCCATAAATGGATTGAATCTCAGCTGGTCCCTGCTGACCCGGCCAAGATTCGATCCATCTATGGCCAGTTTAGGTAACCTTTTTTTTAAAGGGAAAAAAAGCAGCAGCCCCCATTGGGACACACATCATTTGAGGTACCCTATTGATACCTAGATTATGCCCCAATAAAAGTTTTTGCCCACACTTCAGCTTTATGTGGTAAAATTTGCAAATTCGTTGTAGAAATGCAAGAGATTTATCATAATCTGATAGTATCACAATGATCGAGTGCTCTGCTCCTAAGTGGCTGCTCCCCTGTGCTACTCGAACCCCAGGAGGCAAGCTGAGTCATCCAAGCTGTCTAACCAGGAATAGAAAGAAGAAGAGCCATCAAACTGCTTGCATTCTGGACATTTATCCCTGGGCGCATACTGGATTGCTGTGCCTATTTAAAAAGTGGTCCACATTTTGAAGGACGTGGGTATCAGATCCCTGCCCTCCTCACTAACTCGTTACAAAGAACCGGCCAATCTCACACCACGCTGTCACTATAGTAACAATGCCACTCTCAGCTGCACCCTGAACAAAGATTTTCTAGCTTGCGAGACCACAATCTAGGTGCCAGCAGGCTGAGAGCAATTGTCACTGGGCTAATTAAGCAATTAACCCTTTAAATCCCACCACCCCCATTTTGGACTGAGCAGGGGTAAGCTTGTAATTCTAGAAATGCCAATTATGATTTTAGTATAATCGTCTGCAACACCCACTGCCACCATAGACAGGTATGTTCATAGGATTTATCCTATAGAGTAGCACTCTTCAAGAGACAGGTTCTTTGTTAGCTTGCATTAAGAGCTTAGGGACAAGGTTAACACTTTTCAAAATAAGGTTTTAATAATGAAAAGGTCAAAGTTGGTGCAAATAAACTATTTACAGAAAAAAGATATAATTCAGCAATAGAAATATAAGGTAGAATTGAGGAGGAAGAATACTTGCAGTCAATGTCCTGGTTGTTATCAGTTCTCAAACTTGACAGATGTTCTTGCTTTAATGGTAAAGGAGAACTGACAACTGGTTAGGGATCTCCTTTTTTCTCTGGGATCAAAGGGGTGTTGCCAGATGCCCCTGACCAATAAAACCGAGGGTCCATGGGCTGTCCTGAGTTCATGACAATATCAGGTCCCTCCCTTATAGACAGTTTTATACCACTGAAAATAAAGTAAATTAATGCTGTGCTATGGTGGTGCTTAAATACAACTCAAAGTGCTGCTGTGCAAAAATCAGATAGATTCTTCAAAGTGACAGTGCAAAAAAACAGTGCAAAATGGTTGTGATTGGCATAAAAACAAATGTGAAATAAATCACCAGCAATAAATAAATATAAAAAAAAATATAAGACAGATGTACACTACACCCTGTGCAATAAATATCAATAATAAAAAATCAATATTGATACACCCTGTACAATAAATATCAATAAATAAGAATCCATATAATTGTCAGAAAAAGTCCATCAAAACATAGCATGTAGGTTCCAAAGTGCTTCAGCAAGTAGCCAGTGAAAGATAGTTCCGGAATCCAGCTTGGATCTTTGTGGCTCTGACTAGAGGATATTGCCTGGGTCCCTTACTGGACTAAGCTTGTGTGACCCTTACACAGTACTGTCTAGGGGTCCATTTTGTCCGGTAAGTGGAACATCCTGGGGGAGAGGAAAGTCACCGTTTCTTTCACAACACAGTGTCAGCATGATCTTGCACAGATTTTCCAGCACTTAAGCACCTTTTATGAACTATCTTTCACTGGCTACTTGCTGAAGCACTTTGGAACCTACATGCTATATTTTGATGGACTTTTTCTGACAATTATATGGATTCTTATTTATTGATATTTATTGTACAGGGTGTATCAATATTGATTTTTTATTATTGATATTTATTGCACAGGGTGTAGTGTACATCTGTCTTATATTTTTTTTATATTTATTTATTGCTGGTGATTTATTTCACATTTGTTTTTATGCCAATCACAACCATTTTGCGCAGTTTTTTTGCACTGTCAGTTTTATACCACTATTCATATCTTCCAACATGTACTGGTTACATTCTTAAAACTGATAGATTATCGTTCAGCATTTAATTTTGCATTCAGGAATACTAAACACATGATAGCTCAGATAAACTTGTCACCCAGGGAATATCTGACATCTATCTTCCTTTCTTTATGTGCTAGCGTGGTCATGTATGACCTTAATTCATTCACTATGACATTTCTCATCCAAATATATATTGTTATATATTATATTATTAATGTGTCATGTTCCTGTCTGAGTTTATGAATCGTGTGTGTATTTGTTAAAGCGGTGTTCCAGCCTCCCCCTCCAAAAATGAAAAGTCAGCAGCTACACATACTGTAGCTACTGACTTTTAATATTAGGACACTTACCTGTTCTGGAGTCCAGCGATGTCGGCACCACAGCTGATGTTTCCATCGGCTTTCGGGTGTAAGGGAACCCGGCAGTGAAGCCTTGCGGCTTCAAAGGCGGGTCCCTACTGCGCATGCGTGAAGCACCCGGTGCATTCGGATTGGCTCAGCAGCGGGGGAAGGAGGAGGGGGCCAAACTTGCGAGGGGCAGCGCCGTCTCCCGGAAGTGGGGAAGGATACCTGTTCAAAAACAGGTACCCATTCCCCCCTCCCCCCTGAAAGGTGCCAGATGTGGCACAGGAGGGGGGGAGGAAGCAAAAGAGCGGAAGTTCCACTTTTGAGTGGAACTCCGCTTAAAGTTTTTAATTGGGCAGGGCTCTCTGCCTTTTTTCGATCCCCATTAGTTCTGGGTATCCTTAATGGATTTGGTCATAGTGTAACGTTAGGCCTGGACAGTAGAAAAAAACATCCTGCCAGGATTCAATTAGCGGTTTACAGCTCTGCACAGGCCTAGGTGCTGGTTTCTGATGTCTCTGAGTTGAGATGACGGCTCTTTTGAAGTGTAAAACCTATGCATTCCATGAATTAAAGGAGGAGGGAGAGGGGTAACCACTGCGCAATGTGTAATTGTTCTGCCAGACTGTCATGGCTGACCTATAATGATTGAACAACATGGCCGCTTACGACAGATTTTCATGTGTCCAGTATGGGACATCATTACACACATCCCTTCTCAATTATGTGACAGATCGTTGTCGATCCTGCCTCAATCTAGTTAATGACATTAGTAACAAACTTACAAAAACAGACAGACAGGCATGCGCAAAACAGAAATTGGCCAAGCAATTACAAACCTTCACCCGCAAAATGTGTAGGAACTGCAAATGATCTGCATACATTTGCATGGTGCAACATTTAGAATTGGAGTACAGCTGCGTTCATAAATTTTCCCCCCTTTGGCTTGTACTGCTGCTAGTTGCTTTGACTATATGAGACAACTGACCCAGCCCAGGATCAGGTACTTCTATTTATGCTATTCAAAACCACTCTGCAGCTGCTGGGCTTTGAGTTGTTTTATGTTCCTTTTTTTGAATGGCCCTTTGTGTTTGCTTTCTAAATGCAAAAAGTATTTTATATTTAAATGAAAGAACATGGTTTTTTTTGTTTGCATACACCTGCAAAGACATTGCGAGAGATACACCTGAAATGCCAAGGTGATTCTGCAAAACATGGTCTCCATTTCAATTTGAGTACCCAGCTATTATTGGGTTGATTTTTTTTGGTTTCAATCTTTTTATTAAGATTTCAAATGGTAATAGGACATTGTACGTAAACAAAGTCAAGTACAAACTAGAACTGTCAGCATAGCGGCTATTGATTTTTATTGCAACAAGGGCAAAAGGTTAAGCCTTTGCCTCCTTAAAATGACACTCTGGCAAAAAAAAAAATGTCTTTTGTTTTTGTATAGAGTGGAAAAGGTTTAGTATTTCTGACCATTCTAGTGGCTTTCTTCACTTATTAATCTTCAGTTCCTATCCACCTAATATTAACACACGTGCTCTCTGATTGGGTCCATCTGTCCCTTTTGAAGACATACCTGATTGGAAGCTCCATGCAGATCTATGGACAGGCAGGGGGAAACTGACTTCTGTCCATTTACACGCGCCTACCTCCAACTGTGTTTAGGTCTGGGAAAAAATTTGATAAGGACTGCATCCTTTTACGTTTTTCCAGACCTAAATACGACGGATCCAAGGTAGCCTGATGGTAGCAGCGTATTTTCTGCATGTAATGCAGGTTCATGCCGACAGAGCTAGCAGAAGATCCTGCATAAAATCTGCACCAAAAGTATTTATGTTTAGATATGTACAGCATTTAGAAGGGAACAATTCTTCAAATGGCGTATGTATAAACACGTGCGTGCATTCTGATGATCCATGAAGCCCTGGACACAGTAGTGTCCTGCTGTTGTGTGAATGGCTAATCATGGTGCACATTTTCACATGTAGCCGTAGCTGCATAGGCTCATTGGTTACTATAGTGCTGTCAAATGTAAAATACACTTGTGTTACACATAAGTCGTTAACCATGGTGAACTACTGCCAAATGCAACCCATTCAAGTGGATGGGGCTGTGCTACAACCACAAACCAAACACTTGGCTTGCAGTGCAGCTTTTCTGGTTCAATAAGTGCTTGCTGAAATTTACAATACAAGGGTACAAACTTAAGCGTTTGTAACCCCCCTCAAAAAAGGTTTGACCCAGTCATGTGACCTCCTGGCGCTCTCCTCCCCTGATCTAAGGGCTACAGCTGGAGGGGCTGAGCGGGCAGCACAGCGGTCACGTGACATCCGGGCTGACGTAAGAGGAGGATCTCGTACCCTTCCACTGTAGCTTTTAGATCGGGAGAGGAAAGCAGCCGGAGGTCATGAAGAAACTAACTGAAATAAGGTATTTAGAGGCATAGTTTTATACAAACATGTAAACTGTTTAATATTAATATTATTATACAGGATTTATATAGCACCAACAGTTTGGACAGCGCTTTACAATATGAGGGAAGACAATACAGTTACAATACAAATTCAATACAGAAGGAATTGGAGGGCCCTGTTAGTTAGAGCTGTTTAGTATGCCTTGGTAGAAAAGAGAAGCTGACAGTAATCTTTTTTTGAGTTTACAACCGTTTTAAACCAGAACATGTACATGAAAGAAAGCACACTTCATAACAGAGTTTGGAGGGCCATAGCATCGAGAGAAAATTGGATGTGTTAAAGGCCCAACTGTAGTTGTCATCAAATAAGTCCAAAATAGTGTTAAACAAGAAACCTCATGTGTGGGGAATTAAGGTATACCATGAAATAAAATAAGTCTGAAAAGGAAATAAAGGCTCCTACTAGGACATTAGTGTTTGTAAACATGTGTTAGGGTGTACACGGGGATAAAGCCTTAGGCCTTATCAGAAATCTAAGGATGAGCAAAAAAAGGGGTCGAAAAGGAGGGATGTGGGGGGGGAAAAGTCTAGAGAGGGATAGAGTTGGACAAAGGGTGGAAAGAAGGTGAGAGAGACCCCTGGCATGCTACGTTGTGGTTATCCAACGCTATGCAGACCCTAACCTTAGGTGTAAAAGTCAGAAATATAATGCCCTGTAGTTGGGTTGTGAGTAGCGATATGCCATTTCAACTAAAAATTCCTCCTGCCGCTTAGAAAAAAAGGGGGATTCTGGAGGCAGCAGAATCGCCTACTGCTAAATGCCTGACAGCTGCTGCTTTACCCCGATCCATCGAGAATCTTTTTTTAGAGGGTTGGTAGAGAGCAGTGTTGGGGGTAACTAGTTACAAAGTAACTGATTACAGTAACTACATTACTTTTTTTGGTAACAAAGTAATGTAACTAGTTACAATACTAATATTGGTAACTACACTACTTTACTAGGCTATAGGAGGTAACTACCCTACTTTACTAGGCTATAGGAACGCGCTTTCCTGCGTTACCCAAGCCGTGCGATACAATCGTTATTTCGAAGAATAGAGAGGGATGAAGTTTATGACTTTTTGTTGCACTTTATGTTTTATTCTGTTTTTTCAGGTTTTGTTCTCATGTTTCCCAAAGCCTGTGTTTATACAATAAACTCTATGCAGAAAGAAAGTCATGTATCTTCTTCTACACGGTCAATTAAGAAAGAGGAAAGTAAAGTAATAAGTAGTGAAGTTACTTTTCAAATACGGTAACTAGTAAAGTAATCTCATTACAATTTACAGAAGTAACTAGTAACTAGTTACATTTTTTGAGTAACTACCCCAACACTGGTAGAGAGTACTGCTCTTTCTAAACAAGCCCTTTTTTTAATATTCTGCATAATTCAGCTATTTAATGAATGTCAAACTAAATTAATTTATAACACAAACCCCGCATTGCAATTTTGGTTGAGGACCTAAGCTGAACCTGGAGGCATAGCTATTTGAACCACAGTAGGTGGATGCCTGTTGCCAACTGTTCTTAAAGAGAGATCTATCAAACTTACCTTTGCATGCATTTGATTTTTTTTTTTTTATATATCATCACCCTCATCAGAGGTCTAGAAAGAATGTTGCTGACTTCAGGCAACTCTGTGAAATGGTGCATCAATCCCCACTTCTCCCTGACCACTCAGCTTTTTATAATTTATGTTCACTTAGAGATGTCAGAGGGGCATGTATGAACTAGTGTTCTGTCAGAAGGGCGCTTCTACAACATAAATATATTCAGGTTTCTTTTCATTTAAGAAATGTCAGAGCAATACAGTAGTGGATCTCTGTAAGGGGCCACTCAGACTTGGCATAAGCCAAGCCAGGATATTTAGGGGCTTGAGCGACTTATCCTACAGGAGTTGAATTGTACGTTTTTGATCCCAGTGGAAGATTATGATAAATGCATACTTACGTGCATTTTGCAGGCACTTCAGTTAAAATCTATTAGGCCAAAAACATGTGATTCTGCCCCAAAAAAGCTTATGTACTTTTCAAGCTCCATGCTACACCTTACATACAACTCTCAGTGAACGGCCCATTGAGAATAATGGTATGCTTCAACTTGAATGTTATGAATTGGGAATCCTGTGACAAAATTCTGAGGTGCGAATGGTGCTAACAGTTGTTCTAAGGTCCCCACAGCTCAGATGTGAACAAAGTTGTATACATTCTTTCTGAAGAGTATGGCTTATGCAATTAAATCTCAGGTTGCAAAACCCACCATTTGTATACATGAGGGTCTGTGGGAACAACCTGACTGTAAGGGTGAAATATACACTTTTAATCCAAGGAATAAAAACTAGCGAAAATCTCCTCTTATCCGTGTAGTTGATTAAGTCAACTTGCCCGTAAATAAACCACACAGTATGTAAATCAGTAGGGCTCACAAATACAAAATTGCTGCTCTCATCCTAGGGAAAGATGACCTGGTCTCTGGCTACCATGTGCTTTGTTAATGTTTCACAATATTAGAGACTGCAAAGATTAGAGAAGTTGCTGGAAGAAACCTGTTTATACACTGTTTAAGAAAATTAAAGGAACATTTTTTTAATCAGATTACAGCATCAAGTCACTTAAACTCCTGGGATAGTGCTCTGGTCAGTTAAGTAGCAGAAGGGGTTGTTAATCAGTTTCAGCTGCTTTGGTGTTAATGAAATTAACAGGTGCACTAGATGGGCAACAATGAGACAACTTCCAAAACAGGAATGTTTTAGTAGATCCCTACTCTTTTTTTCGGACTGTTTTTCACTAGTTTTGCATTGGGCTAGGGTCAGCGTCACTACTGGTAGCATGAAGTGATACCTGGACCCTATAGAGGTTGCACAGGCAGTCCAACTCCTCCAGGATGGCACATCAAATACGTGCCATTGCCAGAAGGTTTGTTGTCTCCCACCACAGTCTCAAGAGCATAGAGGAGATTTCAGGAGACAGGCGGTTACTCTAGGAGAGCTGGGTGGGGCCAAGAAATGCCGTAGAAGGTCCTTAACCCATCACCAGAATCGGTATCTGCATCTCTGTGTGAGGAGGAACAGGATTAGCACTGCCAGAACCCTATAAAATTACCTCCAGCGGGCCACTGGTGTAATTGTCTCTGACCAAACAATCAGAAACCGACTTCAGGAAGGTGGCCTGAGGGCCCAACATCCTCTAGTGGGCCCTGTGCTCACTGCCGGCACTGTGGAGCTCGATTGGCATTTGCCATTAAACACCAGAATTGGCAGGCCCGCCACTAGCGCCCTGTGATTTTCACAGATGAGAGCAGGTTCACCCTGAGCACATGTGACAGACGTGAAAGGGTCGAACGTTATGACGTGAAGTGTCCAAACGTTATACTGCTTGTAACATCGTTGAGCATAACCGTTTTGGTGGTGGATCAGTGATGGTCTGGGGATGCATATCCATGGAGGGACGCACAGACCTCTACAGGCTAGACAATGGCACCCTGACTTCCATTAGGTATAGGGATAAATTATTTGGACCCATTGTCAGATCCTACGCTGGTGCAGTGGGGCCTGTGTTCCTCCTGGTGCTCAACAATACCCGGCCTCATGTGGTGAGAGTATGTAGCCAGTTCCTGGAGGATGAATAAATTGATACCATTGAATGGCCCCACGCTCACCTGACCTAAATCCAATAGAACACCTCTGGGACATTATGTTTTGGTCCATCTAAAGCCATCAGGTTGCACGTCAGTCTGTTCTGGAGCGCAGTGATGCCCTGGTCCAGATCTGGGAGGAAATACCAGGACACCATCTGTTGTCTCAAAAGGAGCATGCCCTGATGTTGTCAGGCATGCATACAAGCATGCGGGGGCCACACAAAAGTACCGTTTTGAGATGCTGCAATGAAGTTTCAGCAAATTGGACTAGCCTGCTGCATCAGGTTTCACTTTGATTTTTGGGGTGTCTTTGAATTCGGCCCTCTGTAGCTTGATAATTTTCATTTCCATTAAACGATGTGGCATCCTTTCATTCCTAACATATTACCCAATCCATATCAGTATAGATATCCAGCAAGATATTTTTCTCCATTGAGATCTGATGTGTTTTCAAAGTGTTCCTTTAATTTTCTTGAGCAGTGTATAATGATCAGATATGGCGACCCTTATGTACATATATAATTGCAAACTATATAAACAAGATTTGTAAAATATTAACCTGCTTTGATAAGATGTTCATTACATTTTACATTAAGCATATAAAAAAATTAAAAGGGCTATAGTGTCTTTATAGAAAATCTGTTCTAAGAGAATTAGAGACTGTCTTTCTATTTGAAAATTATCTGTCTGCCTTTAAGTGTCGGTTCACACTATGGCGATCCGACTTCGGAGTGAAGTCGCCGTGCACCGCGACTTCAGAGCGACTTGCACGGACTTCACATAATGGAAGTCAATGCAAGTCACTCCGATGTCGCCCCGAAGTAGTGCAGGAACTATTTTCTAAGTCGGAGCGACTTGAGTCGCTCCTATTAGAACGGTTCCAATAGCACTGAATGGACCGCGACTTGTCAGGCGGCCAAGTTGCCTGACAAGTCGCAGTGGTGTGAACCGGGACTAACTTCAATAGTCCATTGATTAGGCAAGCAGTTAAACGTAAATAAACTGAGAACTCCTCCTGTTTTTCTTCTTTGTCAGGGTTATGGGTAAAGTGTTAAAACCATTAAATTACCATAACCTGCTAGAGCAGGGATTCCCAAACTACGGCCCTGCAGCTGTTGCAGAACTACACATCCCCTGAGGCATTGTAAAACTGACATTCACATACATGACTAGGCATGATGGGAATTGTAGTTCCTGAACAACTGGAGGGCCGTAGTTTGGGAATCCCTGTGCTAGGGAGTTTACATTTTTTGA
The DNA here is from genome assembly GCF_965119305.1 of Pelophylax lessonae. NCBI lineage: Eukaryota > Metazoa > Chordata > Amphibia > Anura > Ranidae > Pelophylax > Pelophylax lessonae. Next base: position 170,811,026 of record NC_138779.1, read on the forward strand.
AGGTTACCCATAAAGTGAAACTAAAGGCAATTATTATTATTATTTTCTTTTTTTTTTTTCAAGCATTAGGCCCCTTTCACACAGGCGGACCGTTCAGATCCGCCTGTCCGTTTTTTTGGCGGATCTGAACGGTCCCCCCATGCATTCCTATGGGGCATTGGATGTCAGCGGAGACATGTCCGCTGACATCCGATCCGTCAAATCTGGACGGATGGAAACCCTATTTTCCATCCGTCCAGCGGATCGGATCGGATGAGAACGGACAAACGGTCCATTCCCATCCGATTTCCCCCATAGAGATGCATGGGGAACTGACAGCTGTGTCTCCGCACACAGCACGGAGACACAGCTGTCCTCCTGCTGCTCAGCGGGGGATCGGCGGCTCGATCCCCCACTGAAAAAAACGGACTCCGTCCAACGGACGGAGTGTGTGAAAGGAGCCTTAAGGCCCGTACACACGTACCGATCGTCGGCAGACAAGCGTCGGCCGACGATCGATCTGCCGATTGTAGGCTTGTTAGTATGATGCCTCCGACAGCCGTCAGCGCACATTCTGCCGACAAGAATCTGTCATGCAAGCATTAAAATTTTTGAATGCCGACACCAGAGCAGCCGATTGTTCGCCAGTCAGTACAGAATTCGGCCGACAGACCGCAGATTTGCAAGACTGGGCATGCTCAGAAAAGAAAAAACACAGGGAAAGTTAACCATTACATGACATCACTTCTGCAGTCGGCTGTAGTCAGCGGACAAAATTCTTGTGCTGTCTTTGCACTTTTCAACAGACACCGACAGCCCAGGGACAAAAGACGGCCGATCGTTCGCCGACGATCGGTACGTGTGTACGGGGCTTTAGAGTTTTATAAGCCCTGTCAGGTTTTATTGTTGCCATCTGTGTCTCATCAGGGAGATTTCCCTTCACTTCCTGAACCATAGCCAAAACAGGAAATCCTTCCAAGGTGAGGGAATCCCTGGCTGTCCCCATTGGACAACTTCACTTCTAGTCCTGTTCTGCGGACAACCTAACATTTGGGATTTTCCTTTACTTTCACTTCACAAAAATCTATCCCTAACAGGCACACGGACAGCAATAAAAACCGGACATGTGTTCCAATTCCTCTCCACTCTATCCAAAACTAAAAAGAGGCTTTAGTTATACTGAAAGGGACATACCATTGAATGGCAAAGGGGTTGATGGAAAGTTGGTTGAACAGCCCCCGCAAACACCCACCTAAATCTTGACATTGCAGTTGAACAATGTAGTACGCATGCTTGGCTCATGATGCTTTGCTTTTAAACTTAACTTGGCATGCAGAGTTTTACAGGCAGTTTCACCTGGGGTCACTGGGACAGCACAGCAACCATGAGTCAGCCAGTTGGCTCGTGGTTGCAGTGCGGCATTTCAATACAAAACTCCCCTTGGTATTAAAAAAAAAAAAAATGGGAAAAACAGCCAAAAACCACCTGCTTTACCACCCTCTGAAACATGACACACTGCTTTTCAGAGGGTGGTAGAGATTGCTGCCCATGTGAAAGAGAATTTTCTACTTTTTATTACATAGCAGAGCTAAATTATGTTAAGACCTTATAGCCCATACATAAAAAAAAAAAAAAAAAAAATTAAGTAAAAAAAAATATATTCCTAATCTAGCAATAACCAATTAAAATAAATAAAAAAATACTGCTGAAAAAATAATGATGGCAAGACTTTAAGCCAAAGACGTATACAACATAAAACTCCGTCCCTTGTAATGTGTTATTAGAGCAGTCCCGCCCAATGTGGTGTGCCAGAAGTGATATTGTTATGTCTGTTCAGCAGGATGTCATTTCAAGAACTTCTAAACTTGAAATACTTCGCTCTGCATTATCTATAAGTCTTAATGTGCTATTAGCCAGGAGTATACACGCACTGACAATGAGTGAGATGTCATGCTTCCTGGTGCCCTTTATTATACTAAGTAAGCATATTAGTTTGTCCAATAGTTTTCTTATCAGTTGTTATTGCATGTACTGTATTTACTTTGATAATAGTCTGTCACTGCCTACTTGTTACCTTTGTTATAATGTCCTTCAGGTCATAATACGTGGATGTTTTAGGTAACCAAATACTGCATATTATTGTGTACCATTGTAACTTGTCTAATTGAAATATACACTGCTCAAAAAATGTAAAGGCTAACTCCAATTCCGTGGCGAAAAAAAAATAGCAAATAAAGAAGAAATAATATAACATATACAATTGCGACACAAATCATATTGTAATTGAATGTTATTAAAAATGACCTTTCCTTTTCAATCTGCAGCTGTTCTAATTTTCTTCAAATGCAATGCAATATGGCTACCTGGAGTTGTTCTGTACACAGAATGTGTACTGACCACACCCCAGAAACATAATTTCCTGCTTGTGTGATTGGCTCACCAATTTTCCCAGAAGTCTGCCTAAAATACAAGTCAGATTTCTGTCATCCCCTGAAACAAAAATGTAATTTTTGGTGAGATACTTCACGTCTAAAGGGATGCAGGCCCAGCAGCTTTTCTCATTAGTGCCCTGCAACTGCCACAGCTGGTTGATAATTATGAAACCCCTCCCATTAGACCCATTCCGCACAGGAGAACAGGGGAACAAACATGGATTTCTTCAGAATAACAAAAGGTAGGAATCTGCAAAAAAGGTTTGGTATGAGGGGAATGTTACGCTTTAAAGGAACACTTTTTAATCAAAGTATAGCATCAAGTCAATTAAACTTCTGGGATATTGATCTGGTCAGTTAAGTAGCAAATGCACTCCACCTATGACTAATACAGGAAGCATCAGCTCTTCCTCCAGTGCGGCGCCGCTCCTAGAGTGTTTCCCGCCAGTAGTACTCACAGCAGTACCAGCCAGAGCCAGGAGTACCCACAGCAGTACCAGCCAGAGCCAGCAGTACCAACCAGAGCCAGCAGTACCCACAGCAGTATAGCCAGAGCCAGCAGTACCCACAGCAGTATAGCCAGAGCCAGCAGTACCCACAGCAGTATAGCCAGAGCCAGCAGTACCCACAGCAGTACCAGCCAGATCCAGCAGTACCAGCCAGCAGTTCTACCAGCACAGTACCAGCCTGAGTCAGCAGTACCCACAGCAGTACCAGCCAGAGCCATCAGTACCCACAACAGTACCAGCCAGAGCCAGCAGTACCAGCCAGAGCCTGCAGTATCCACAGCAGTACCAGCCAGAGCCAGCAGTACCAGCAGTATCCACAGCAGTACCAGCCAGAGCCAGCAGTACCAGCCATAGCCAGCAGTACCAGCCAGAGCAAGCAGTACCAGCAGTATCCACAGCAGTACCAGCCAGAGCCAGCAGTACCAACCACAGCCAGCAATACCCACAGCAGTACCCACAGCAGTACTACCCAGAGCAAGCAGTACCAGCCACAGCCAGCAGTACCCACAGCAGTACCAGCATGAGCCAGCAGTACCCACAGCAGTGCCAGCCTGAGCCAGCAGTACCAGCCAGCAGTAAACAAAAGCAGTACCCACAGCAGTACCAGCCAGCAGTACCAACATGAGCCAGCAGTACCAGCAAGCAGTACCCACCTCACAGTACCAGCCTGAGCCAGCATTTCCCACCAGCAGTACCAGCCAGCATTTCCCACCAGCAGTACCAGTCAGCATTTCCCACCAGCAGTACCAGTCAGCTGTACCCACCAGCAGTACCCGCCAGCAGTACCAGCCAGCAGTACCCACCAGCAGTTCTTTTCAAAACCTACCACTGCAAAGAGTCGACTGCGCTCCAGACTGACCAAGGCAAACCTTTAAAGCCAATTGCGAGTAGCAACATCATCAATTCCAGCTAACATCACACACCTCACCAAAGAGAAGCAGTTTGAGCCATCACATTAGGGGCGAGTTAATTAAATGTTTGACCAAATATAACAGGCAAATTTTTAAGTTGATAATTTTGTATGGCTCCCGAACGATTTTATAAATATCCAAATGGCCCTTGGCAGAAAAAAGGTTCCCCACCCCTGTTTTAGAGGTTGCACAGGCAGTCCAACTCCTCCTGGAGGGTTTATCAATATGTACCATTGCCAGAATGTTCACTGTGTCTCCCAGCACAGTCTCAAGAGCCCAGAAGAGATTCAAGGAGACAGGCAGTTACTCTGGGAGAGCTGGACAGGGCCGTAGAAGGCCCTTAACCCATCAGCAGGACTGGTATCTGCTCCTTTTTGCAAGGAAGAACAGGATGAGCACTGCCTCCAGCAGGCCACTGGTGTGAATGTCTTTGACCAAACAATTAAAAACAGACTTCATGAGGGTGGCCTGAGGGCCTGACACCCCTAGTGTTCCCTGTGCTTACTGCCCGACACTGTGGAGCTCGATTGGCATTTGCCATTGAACACCAGAATTGGCAGGTCCACCACTGACGTCCTGTGCTTTTCATAGATGAGAGCAGTGTTACCCTGGCTTACCCTGAGCACATGTGACAGAGTCAGTGATGGTCTGGAGAGGCATATCCATGAAGGGACGCACAGACCTCTACAGGCTAGACAATGGCACCCTGACTGCCATTAGGTATCAGGATGAAGTCCTCGGACCCATAGTCAGACCCTACGCTGGTGCAGTGGGTCCTGGGTTCCTCCTGGTGCGCAACAATGCCCAGCCTCATGTGGCGAGAGTATGCAGCCAGTTCCTGGAGGATGAAGTTATTGATACCATTGACTGGCCGCCATGCATGCCTGACCTAAATCCAATAGAACCAATAGAACACACCTGGGTCATTATGTTTTGGTCCATCCGATGCTGCCAGGTTTCATTGAAGTATGTTCAGTGATGCCCTGGTCCAGATCTGTGACTCCAGCTTTTAATGCTCCATGCATTTGCTGTCTTCTTACTTTAGCTGCTCTCTGCACTGGACATGGGATTTACTTCTATCGGCTGATGATATCTCTTGGGCACAGTACCTAAACACCTGAAAACATTGTTTTGAGAATATCTGGTCACCTGTGGTTTTCCTTGACGTTTGACTGTGTCCCTATGGAGATGCTGGTTCACATAGACCATGCTGTAGTTGTTTGTTTGCACAGATTGTTTTTAAGGATTATGATCATATGCATTGATAACCTTTTTCATTCACATGTATTCTTGAAGACAGAGAATGCTCAAAACACGTTGGAGTTTTCATGTTGACATTCCATCTGATGTGAAGAATTATGTACATAAATGTACACTCACCAGGCACTTTAATAGGTACACCTTGCTAGTACCGAGTTGCACCCCCCTTTTGCCTTCAGAACTGTCTTAATTTTTTGTGGCATAGATTAAACAAGGAGGTAGAAACATTCCTTAGAGATTTTGGTCTATATTGACACGATCGCATCACCATGGGATGTGAATCTCCAGTTCCACCACATCCCAAAGGTACTCTATTAGATTGAGATATGATGACTGTGGAGGCCATTGAAGTACAGTGAACTCATTGTCATGTTCCAGAAACCAGTTTGAGATTTGAGCTTTGTGACATGGTGCATTATACTGCTGGAAGTAGCCATCAGAAGATGGGTACACTGTAGTCATGGGAGGACATGGTCAGCAACAATACAACCCAAAGTGTGCCAAGAAAATATCCCCAACACCATTACACCACCAGCCTGAATCGTTGATACAAGGCAGGATGGATCCATGCTTTCATGTAGTTTATGACTAATTCTGACCCTACCTGTGATGGACGTGGCTATCGGATCATTGTCCTCCTCTCTAACTCGTAACAAAGTACCAGCCAATCTCACACCATGCTGTCACTTAAGTAACAATGCCACTCTCTGCTGCACCCTGCACAAAGATTTTCCAGCTTGCATGACCACAACCTAGGTGCCAGCAGGCTGAGAGCGATTGTCACTGGGCTAATTAAGCAATTAATCCTTTAACTGCCACCACCCACTTTGGGGAAACTCTTTTCTAATTTTAGCAATACCAATTATGATTTTAGAATAATCGTCTGTAACACACACTGTCACCACAGCTGTCACCACAGACAGGTATGTTCAGAGGATTTATCCTATACAGTAGCACTTTTCAAGAGACAGGTTCTATGTTAGCTTGCATAAAGAGCTTAGGGACAAGGTTAACACTTTTCAAAATAAGGTTTTAATAATGAAAAGGTCAAAGTTGGTACAAATAAAATATTTACAGAAAAAAGGTGTTTCAAAGAAATAGAAACATAATTCAGCAATTGAAAAATAAGGTAGAACTGAGGAGAAAGAACACTTGCAATCAATGTCCTAGGTATCAGAGTTCAGTCGATGAGCCAGGTGTTATCGGTTCTCAAACTTGACAGATGTTCCTTATTTGATGTTACAGGAGAACTCCCAACTGGTTAGGGATCTCTCTTTTTCTCTGGGATCAAAGGGGTATTGACAAATGCCCTTGACCAATAAAACTGAGTGGCCATGGGCTGTCCTGGGGTTATGACAATATTAGGTCCCTCCCTTTTTATAGACAGTTTTATACCACTATTCATATTTTCCAATACCGTTTGCGTTCTTGAAACTGATAGCTTATTGATCAGCATTGAATTTTGCATCCAGGGATACTAAACACAGGGTAGCTCAGATAAACCTGTCACCCAGGGAATATCTGACAGCTGTCTTTCCTTCTATATGTGCTAGTGTGGTCATGTTTAACCTTAATTCCTTCAGTGCGACATTTTGCATCCAAATTTATACTTATTATTAACGTGTCATGTTCTTGTCTGAGTTCATGAATCGTGTAAAGTTTTGAATTGGGCAGAGCTCTCTGATTTCCTTTTACGATCCCCATTAGTTCTGGGTATCCTTAATGGATTTTGTCATAGTTTTATGATAGGCCTGGACAGCAGAAACAAACCTTCTGCCAGGACTCAATTAGCAGTTTACAGCTCTGCACAGGCCTAAGTTGAGATAACTGCTCTTTTGAAGTGTAGAACCTATGCATTTCATGAATTAGAGGGGGAGGGAGGGGGTAATCACTGTGGCAATGTGTAACTGTTCTGCAAGACTGTCATGGCTGACCTATAATGACTGAACAACATGGCCGCTTGCTACAGCTTTTCCAGTCCAGTACATCCAGTACTTGTGTGTCCAGTATGGGATATCATTACACTACAATCTGAATGTTGCAGTTGAAATCGAGACTTCTTAGACCAGGCAACGTTTTTCCAATCTTCTATTGTCCAATTTTGGTGAGCCTGTGTGAATTGTAGACTCAGATCCTTGTTCTTAGCTGACCGGAGTGGAACCCAGTGTGGTCTTCTGCTGCTGTAGCCCATCTGCTTCAAGGTTCGATGTGCTGTGCTTTTGGAATGATATTCTGCATACCTTGGTTGTAACTAGTGGTTAATTGAGTTACTGTTGCCTTTCTATCATCTTGAGTCTGCCCCTTCTCCTCTGACATCATTAGGGCATTTTCGCCCACACAACTGCCACTCACTGGATATTTTCTCTTTTTTTTGACCATTCTCTCTAAACCCTAGAAATGGTTGTGCATGAAAATCCCAGTAGATCAGCAGTTTTTGAAATACTCAGACCAGCCCCTCTGATATCAACAACCATGCCACATTCAAAGTCACTTAAATCCTCTTTCTTCCCCATTCTGATGTGGAGTTTGAACTTCAGCAAGTCATCTTCACCACGTCCTAGATGCATACTGTTGCTGCCTTGTGATTCGCTGATTAGCGATTTGTAATACCAAGCAACTGAACAGTTGTCCCTAATAATAAAGTGGCCAGTGAGTGTATGTGAGCCTTATGCTTTGCTGTAGCATGTACAGTAGATATGGCCACTTATGTGTACTTTTATCTTGGGTATAAGCAAATCCTGTTTTTTTCTTTTTTCTGCTATCTCTTCTAACTGATCCGGCCCATCTTTGTGTCCCTGCAACACCTGGAAGGAGATTCCACTTCTGTGCATTTCCATTCAGTTCCATTTTGGACAACAATAGATTTTACACGTTCCCCAGTATTCCCTTTGCACCTTCCTGATCTTAAACTGTAGTTTTAACTGCCTTGTATCTTAACCACTTTACAACCGCCCCTCCGCAGTTATACTGCGGCAGGCAGCCGCTCCTGCGCAAACCGCCGTAGGTATATGTCGGTCGCACGCAGGAAGCTAGGGGGCAAGCGTGCGCCGCTAGCGGCACACTCCCGCTCATCAGCGGGGAAGTCAATACACGGGGCAGGCAGCTCCAATTGCCGCCTGACACCAACGATTGTTCCCGCTGAGAGGGAAGAACGGTCAGCTGTTGTAAACACAGCTGACTGTTCTTCTCCCTGAAATGATCACAGAGTGCCTGTGATCCTTCTATATAGGAACACAGGTTTTTGTGATCATTTCACAAGCCACGCCCCCCACAGTTAGAAACACGCCCCTAGGTAGACATTTAACCCCTTGATCGCCCACAGTGTTAACCCCTTCCCTGTCAGTGTCATTATTACAGTAACAGTGCATAATTTTAGCACTGATTACTGTAGTAATGTCACTGGTCCCCCCAAAAGTGTCAAATGTAAGTCAGGGGTCCGATCTGTCCGCCGCAATGTCCCGCAAAAAATTGCAGATCGCCGCCATTACTAGTAACAATAAAAATGAGATAAATCTTTCCCGTAGTTAGTAGACACGATAAATTTGCGCAAACCAATCAAAATACGCTTATTACGATTTTTTTTATTTATTTTTTTTTTTTTTACCAAAAATATGTAGCAGAAAACAAATTGGCCTAAAATGTTAAATTTTGATTTTTTTTTTTTGGGAACGTTTTTTTTTTTTTTTTTTTGGGAACGTTATATAGCAGAATGTGAAAAATATTATTTTTTTTTTTTTTTAGAATTGTCGCTCTTTTTTTGTTTATAGCGCAAAAAATAAAAATTGCACAGGTGATGAAATACCACCAAAAGAAAGCTCTATTTGTGGGAAAAAAGGAACATCAATTTTATTTAGGTACAGGGTCGCACGATCGAGCAGTTGTCAGTTAAAGTAATGCAGTGCCGAATCGCAAAATATGGCCTGGTCATTAAGGGGGCAAATCCTTCCGGTCCAGAACTGGTTAAAGAGAAGTACAGCCAAAGCTCTTCTGGTCATATGTCTTCTGTGGGTCACAGGAGTGCACTTAGTTCTGCACCCCTGTATCCTAGATGTCACAGATCTGGTCCAGATTCTGCAGGGATCCTGACAATAATGTCGGGATCTGCCCAGATACCTAAGCCATCTGCCCCCGCCCCCTTCACAGCCTGAGCGCTGGAGGGGCAGAGTACAGAACGGTCAATGACACTGCTCTGCTCTGTGCTGAGAACGGACAGAGAACTGCTCTGTGCTGAGAACGGACAGAGAACTGAGCAATCAGCCACCCTCTCCTAAACTGTCTTGCAGTGTCAGACTGTGGGAGGGGTATAAATTATGTCTCATACAGGTAACATTAATGACATGCATGAGCTAATCTTGAATCTCTGCATGTCCACAGAGGAGAATGTAATTTTATAAGGCTGCTTTAACCACTTAAGCCCCGGAAGATTTTACCCCCTTCCTGACCAGGGGGTTTTTTGCGATTTTTTACTGCGTGACTTTAACGGACAATTGCGCGGCCGTGCGACGCTGTACCTAAACGAATTTCACGTCCTTTTTTTTCCCACAAACAGAGCTTTCTTTTGGTGGTATTTGATCACCTGTGCGATTTTTTTGATCATGCGCTATAAACAAAAAAGAGCGTAATTTTTGCAAAAATAACAATATTTTTCACTTTTTTTTATAGGAAATTCCCCCCCAAAAAATGTAAAAATCAAAATTTTTTAACATTTTTGGCCAAATTGTTTTACGCTACATATGTTTGGTAAAAAAAATTGCAAAAAGCGTATTTTGATTGGTTTGCGCAAAAGTTATCGCGTTTACTAACAAAGGGAAAGATTTTTGTCATTTTTGGTGTTTTTTTTTTTAACGAGTAATGGTGGCGATCTGTGTTTTTTTTTTTTTTTTTTTTTGCGGTACTGCGACATTGCGGCGGACAGATCGGACCCTTGACTGACATTTTTGACACTTTTGGGGGTACCAGTGACATTACTGCAGTAATCAGTGCTATATATATGCACTGTTACTGCAAAAATGACACTGGCAGGGAAGGGGTTAACTGTATTGGACAGGGAGGGGATAAGTGTGTCCTAGGGGCGTAATTCTAACTGTAGGGGGACAGGTCTCCTAGTGTAAAAACAAAGATCAACGGTTCTACATAGTAGAACCGTCTGATCTTCATTTTTACACAGGGGAGAATGACAGGCGGCTTGCTTACATAAGCCGCTCTGTCTTTCTCCCGCTGTATCGGCGATCGTAGTGTGACCGGCGGACATCGGGTCCGCCGGTCACACGCCCGCACTCCTCTGTGAACGAGCCTCAGCGGGCGCGCGCCTCAGCGGGCCCGCGCCTCAGCGGGCGCGCGCTCGCCCGCTATTGGCTCTAGTAGCAGTGACAGGCGAGCGACGTAGATCTACGTCACTCTGCCTTGCCGGGGCTGACTGCCGCAGTAAATATACTGTGTATACAGTCGGCAACCGGTTAACATAGGCAGCCAAAGGGCAGTAAAAAATAGACAGTTGAGTTGCGGTTATGTTGAAGCTGCAATACTTTGCATTGTGGCAGGTGGCAAATTTTAATGTTTTGTTTTGTAAACAATCAGTAATATAAAAAGTAGACTGCAGAACTAACCATTGCATTTTCCTTCTGGATTTTTTGGCACGTATAGATGCGTTTTTCTGATTTAGGAATGACTCTTGCCTTGCTCACAGTCAGAACAGTACTAAGAGCATTGAGTCTGCTTCACGTACTTTTTTGAGCTTCAGGCATTTTGCTTCAGGCAACAAAATGTTTATATGTAAACAGGGGCCATTGAAATGAATGGGATTTTGCTTTATGGGCATTTTGAGACCTCAGAGATGAGAGTTTTACGAGCTGAAAAACTCTCAGGTGTGAACAGGGCCTTAGTGCAGAGATTTACAAGAGGTAAGGGCTTGAGCCCATGGGGCTAGAAAAATAGTTTTTACTCTGGTGTCCTTAACCACTTTCCGACTGCCGCACGACTATTTACGTCGGCAGTCAGCCCCTCACAGGCAGAGCGACGTAGTACTACGTCGCTAGCCTGTGAGGGTCTAGGGAGCGAGCGCACGCCCCCCGAGGCGCGGTCACGGGCCCCCCCCCCCGCGCGTGTGACCAGCGGACCCAATGTCTGCCGGTCACTCGGCGATCGTCGGTGTAGAGGGAGAAATGCAGGCGGCTGATGTAAACAAGCCGCCTGTCATTCTCCCCTGTGTAAAAATAGTGATCATACGGTTCTACTATGTAGGACTGTTGATCACTGTTCCTACACCTCAAGCCACAGCCAATCACAGTTAGAATCACGCCCCTAGGGACACACATAACCCCTCCCTCTCAAAAGTTAACCCCTTCACTGCCAGTGTAATTTTACAGTAACAGTGCATATGTATAGCACTGATTACTGTAGAAATGTCACTGGTAACCCCAAAAGTGTAAAAAATGTCAGTCAAGGGTTCCGATCTGTCCGCCACAATGTCGCAGTCCCGCAAAAAAACTTGCAGATCGCCGCCATTACGCGTTTAAAAAAAAAACAACAAAAATGACAAAAATCTTTCCCTTTGTTAGTAAACGCGATAACTTTTGCGCAAACCAATCAAAATACGCTTTTTGCGATTTTTTTTTTTTTTTTTTTTTTTACCAAACCAAACATATGATACAGAAAAATGGCCCGCGGGACTTTAAATGAGGTTGGTGCTATTGGCTGGAGATTGAATAAATACCAAATTAAATATGTAAAACAATGTATAAATTTATTATTACACTGTATAGACAAGTTAAGCAAATAATAATGACATGTAAAAAATATCACATAGCACGGCTCGATGGCCATAATGGCATAGTGTAATAGCATGTACAATATTAAACGTTGATAGATATCCTGGTGTGACCACTTGGTTGGACAATAGCCAAGTCCAACCAAGTGGTCACACCAGGATATCTATCAACGTTTAATATTGTACATGCTATTACACTATGCCATTATGGCCATCGAGCCGTGCTATGTGATATTTTTTACATGTCATTATTATTTGCTTAACTTGTCTATACAGTGTAATAATAAATTTATACATTGTTTTACATATTTAATTTGGTATTTATTCAATCTCCAGCCAATAGCACCAACCTCATTTAAAGTCCCGCGGGCCATTTTTCTGTATTGTTATGTTAATTTGGGATGGAGGCGTGCTTGGGCGGGAACTAGACCATTACCCCTTGAAACCAAACATATGTAGCATAAAACAAATTGGCTGAAAATGTTAAAACATTTTTGATTTTTACATTTTTTTGGGGGGGGGGAATTTCATATAAAAAAATTTGAAAAATATTGTTATTTTTGCAAAATTGACGCTCTTTTTTTTGTTTATAGCGCATGATCAAAAAATCGCACAGGTGATCAAATACCACCAAAAGAAAGCTCTGTTTGTGGGAAAAAAAGGACGCCAAATTCGTTTGGGTACAGCGTCGCACAACCGCGCAATTGTCCGTTAAAGTCACGCAGTGCCGAATCGCAAAATAGGCCCTGGTCAGGAAGGGGGTAAAATCTTCCGGGGCTTAAGTGGTTAATTGCCAAAAATGAGGTGAAACGGGACACTAGATGTTTCATAATGCGGAGAGTAAGCACAGCACCTAAATAAAAGCTTATTTTATTTTAACACCATACCAATTTGAATGCACAGGAAATGAACAACTGAAGCTGCAGATAAGCTTATTTTCATTTCAGTTTTTTTTTTTTTTTACTATGAGTCTATTCATTTTTTCTAAACCATTGTATATCTGTTTTTGCAATGGGGTCTATTAATCAGGGTTTTAAAACAATTGTATTCAACCTGAAAAATATATACATCTTGACTGAAATAAAAACCAAGAAATATTCAGCGCAGATATTTAACAAAGTACAATATAAATAGTAATTGCCAGCTGGACACTGCAAGGACAATGCATAACCCTTCCATAACATGTAAAATATAATCAGTGCAATGCAAAAAAGCCAATCAGTTTTATCAACAATATAGAAAGTCCATAAGAACAATAAAACATGGAGATCTCAGCCACTGTGGGAAAGGTGCCTGATGATGGACATTACAGGGTTAGAACGGAGTTCCAGCGGGGGGGGTCAGAATTAAGTCAGTAGCTACCAATGCTGTAGCTGCTGACTTTTAATATAAGGAGGACGCTTAGCTGTCCACGATGTTGGCACCCAAAGCTGAACCGTCCATCGGCTCCATGTGCAGGCACCGGCATCCTTACTAAGGAAACCTTTTCTACTGCGCTGTCTTCTGGGACCTCTGTGTGTCTCCCAGAAGGCAGTGGGGGGAGGGAGGAGGGGCCGCAAATGACGTAGGTCGCCGTAGCACCCTTAACCAGAAGTGAGAGCGGGTACCTGTTATTGACAGACATCCGCTCCCCCCCGAAAGGTGCCAAATGGCACCGGAGGGGGGAGGGAACCAGGAAATGGAGATTCCACATTTGGGTGGAACTCTGCTTTAAGGGCGAGTGCAGCCCATCCACCACAGACAAGCCTCCCACCTCCAAAAAGGTCACAAAGCGCTTTCCCACACCATAGGGTACAGTCCTCCAATGATCAAATCCTGATGTAGGTAGCACTCACTCCACAGGGCAAATGTATGTAACAGGGAATAGAAGAATCCAGTGCTCTCTGTTTAAACCCATTTATTTCAAAAGGATTTAAAATAACTTACAAGTAAGGCACTTCAACCAAGTGCATGCATAATGGCGTTTCTGTGTACAAGCAATCAAACCATAAAGATGGCCACGGGTGCCATCCTACGTAGCTCCTTCTCCCGGGGGGAGGGGGGTAAAAAAACCTTCTGCACACAGCTTCTCTTGCAGCCCCAGCGATGTGCATGAGATCCAAAACACACGCTCTCTCAGAAATAGGAAACGTTTATGAGACAACTTTCACATCTAAAAGTACAGCTGCCACTTTATATTTTTTATCTCATGGTTGCCCGGCACCAAAACTGATCAGGAGAGATTAGACTAATAGATGAAGCTTAACATTTGGACAGGTCAAAAATGTTAAAAAAAAAAAAAAAAAAAACAGTATTTTAAGAACGACCAATTGGTCGTTCTTAAAATCAATTTTTTTTCCTCCATCCCTCCCTCCTCCCCACTTACCCATTCTGCCTGGTGTTAAATTTTTCTTACCTAGTGATACCAGCTATACTCACCTAAGCCCCATTCAGATCCCTGAAGCTGTTTCTGCCTGTGGGGATTGCTAAATTCAGTAACGCACCCAAACAATCATCGGCGTTCCCTTTCAGTCTCCTCGGTCCAATGTAAGTAGTCTTTTTTATATGCATGTATAATTTTGCGCTAATATAAAATGGGAATCAAAAGCATTAAACAGAGCAAAAGCTACTAGCACAGGCTTACAAATACAAAACCCTCACCGATTGTTTTTTGGAAAGACTGTTTGGAAAAGATGTTTATATATATATACATATATATATATATATATATATATATATATATATATATATTTTTTTTTTTATTATTATTGTTTTACGTTTTTATGATAGCGCTGCACATTGTGTACTGATGTTTGCTAAGTAGTCTTTTGGATCCAAAAAACCTTCTGCTGGCCAGCCAATGGAAAGTTTCCACGTCAGGCAGGTAGTGAGGGTGACATCCAAAAGAAGGACCTGTCCAGTAGGGGAGTGAATTTTATCCTGGAGTTGGGCATTAAATTTATGTAATGAAAAGAAATACAAGGAATCATGATAGCACGTAGATGTTGCATTACCACTCTAAATGCAGAGTCTGAATTACAGTTTTACACGTTATTGGTTACTGCTTAACTCATGATACATAATTGAAAACTTCTTATAAAGGCTTAAGCATGCAGAAATATTCATTTAACAGCTGGCATTCTAGAAAAAGCAAATATATCTACTTTAGGAAAAGTATATATTTCCAGTTGACTTCTTGAGAGGGCTACTTGGTGAAAAGCGTTGAGGCTGAGATGTGGGACTAAACAATTTCTGGTTATGGCGTACGTCGCTTCCAGTTCTTGGGCTCTCCTCCTGTGGAACACACGCTGGCTCCAGGCAGTTCGGGCAGCAGTGGCTGGTTGCTTAGTACACACTGAACATACTGGGTACTGGGACAGGCACGTTCCCTTGTGAGTTTAATACCACTGTGTCTTTTATGTGTTCCTATTGGTGATAAATGTGTTGCGCAATGAGGATTGTTTCTTACATTGTCTTTATGGCCTCGACTTACATCTGATGAGATTAGCAGCTAATTGGGGCTTAAAGAAAAGGACCCACCCATATGTAAGCACGTTATGACCCCAATCTGCAGGAGGGTCATGAAACACTGGTGAGTTTTTGGTATCTGGAGCCCACTTTCTATTGGCTGACTAGGAAGAGCACTTTTTTGGAAGGTGAAAGGCACTTTGTATTTAGATTGAAGAGTAAAGAAAGCAGGGACACTTAAAGTGATTTTAAAGGCAGAAGGTTTTTTATCTTAATGCATTCTATGCATTAAGTTAAAACACCTTCTGTGTGCAGCAGCCCCCCTCAGACCCCCTAATACTTACTTGAGGTCCTTCTAGATCCAGCGATGTTGCAGGAGTATCTCGGCTGCCCAGGACTCCCCCTCACATTGGCTATAACCGCAGCGCGGCACCATTAGCTCCTGCTGCTGTCAATCAGTCAGTCAATGAAGAAAGAAAGGGGGCGGGCTACAGCTCCGTATCTGAATGGACACAGGGAGCTGTGACTCGCCTTGGGTGCCCATATAGCAGGCTGCTTGCTGTGGGGGCACTCAAAGGAGGGAGAGGACAGGAGCACCAAAGAGGGTCCCGAGAAGGGGAGGATCTGGGCTGCTCTTTGCAAAACCATTACACAGGGCAGGTAAGTCTAACATGTTTGTTATTTTTAACTAAAAAAAATAACGAGACTCTACATTCACTATTATATTGTGGCACAGTCTGCTTATACGAGAAGGATCACTAGGTGATTTAAAGTTCACAATACATTTATAAGACAGGCATTAGCCTTTTAGTGCATATTAACCACTTAAGCCCCGGAGGATTTGGCTGCTAAAGGACCAGGGGTTTTTTTGCGATTTTTTACTGCGTGACTTTAACGGACAATTGCGCGGTCGTGCGACGCTGTAATTTGACGTCCTTTTTTTCCCACAAACAGAGCTTTCTTTTGGTGGTATTTGATCACCTGTGCGATTTTTTGATCACGCGCTATAAACAAAAAAAGAGCGTAAATTTTGCAAAAATAACAATATTTTTCACATTTTTTTATATGAAATTCCCCAAAAAAAAAGTAAAAATCAAAATTTTTTAACATTTTTCGGCCAATTTGTTTTATGCTACCTATGTTTGGTAAAAAAAAATCGCAAAAAGCGTATTTTGATTGGTTTGCGCAAAAGTTATCGCGTTTACTAACAAAGGGAAAGATTTTTGTCATTTTTGGTGTTTTTTTTTTTAACGCGTAATGGCGGCGATCTGCGATTTTTTTTTCGGTACTGCGACATTGCGGCGGACAGATCGGACCCTTGACTGACATTTTTGACACTTTTGGGGTTACCAGTGACATTACTGCAGTAATCAGTGCTATACATATGCACTGTTACTGCAAAAATGACACTGGCAGGGAAGGGGTTAACTTTATTGGACAGGGAGGGGTTAAGTGTGTCCTAGGGGCGTGCTTTCTACTGTGTAGGGACATTCCTATTGGTGTAAAAGCAAAGATCAACCGTTCTACATAGTAGAACGGTCAGATCTTTACTTTTACACAGGGAGAACTGACAGGCAGCTTGTTTACACAAGCTGCTCTGTCTTTCTCCCTTCACAGGAGCGATCGCAGTGTGACTGGCGGACATCGAGTCCGCCGGTCACACGCACTGACTTGCCTGTGAATGAGCCGCGGCGGGCGCGCGCCTCGGCGGGCGCGCGCCCGCCCGCGATAGGCTCGCAAGTCAGTGACAGGCGAGTGACGTACCGATACGTCACTCTGCCTGGCCGGGGCTGACCGCCGCAGTATATAGTCGTGCGGCGGTCGGCAACCGGTTAATATACAATTTCTGTGGTTATAAAATAGTGAAAAAAAGTCCAAAATCTTAATATCAAGAAAAAGTCCCCAATCACCATGATGATATATTCAATGTGAAAATAATTATTTTCTTCTTTAATTAAAAAAAGTGCTTCTCCACGTGTCCGAGTGAAATGTGCACTCACCAGATGTTTGTGGCCGACAAGTAGCCTACAAGCCTGTTATATAAGATCCTGTGTTTTATGGTGTTAGATCTTCTCCATAAAGAATGGCACCCAGCCTAAAGATGGCACGGTTATAGCCGCTCATTCCGTCCAAGGTTAAACAAAAACCCAGAACTAGATCATGGTGCAATATTTTGTTTAAAACGTAAAGTCAAATTAAACCATTTGAAATTCACTTACATTTTATGGGTGCCAATTGGGGCAACAACACCACCAGCTTGATTCCTGTAATATCCTGAACTGCCGCTCATGATGCCAGAGCCGGCGTGCATTCTAAGAGACCGGATACGATGCAGGTAGAGGCCCGAAGATGGTGTCGGCGGATCAGCTTCTATGCATTTCACACAATGCGCGTCCTCAGGTAGTCCAGGAAACCCATAAAATGTGAGTACATTTTTAGTTCTATTTAACTTAAAAAAAAAAAAAAAATAGTTAGGCCTATTAGGGTGTGACAAGGCTCCTCGGGGAGTTGGATGATTGGGTGATAGTCATGATATCGTTCATCCTATTTCTGTCTGCCCATAAGGTTCTTTCCTATAATTTGGGGTATAAACCTCAGGAGTAAAGGGTGAACACCTATCCTTCCATGAAATTCTTTCCCATATCTATGTGGACCCATACTGGCACTTCCTCTATCCTATATTAGAATTTCTTAGGCACAATTTTCCAGCTAGGCTTTTGAAGAGGGACAAATGGTCTTCTCTCTACCCTGTGATCTTTAGGATGGATATCCCTATTCTGAGATACCAGTATCTTCTGCTTCCATATTACTGCCAGTGTAAGGATAATGAATGGCCTCCAGCCATTTGAATACCCTTTGCAACCATAGTCTTCACTATCTTGTAGATATTTTTACCTTTTCTTAGCCCTCTTTTCTCCTTCCTGTTTCACTAGAATTTCTTGAAGTTCCTTAGAATAACCCAACAAAAACGTCCTCCTTGGTATAGGAGACCAGCAGCCTCTTTTCTTTGCTAATTTCCTTATCTATAATCTTAAACTTCTTCTTTTTTTTTTTTTTTGGTTGTGGGACTGAAAAAAAAAAAATTGCTGCCTGATCGAACTACTGAAACCATTCAGTTCACTTCCTATTGTTCTTCTCGGGGTAAACCTATCATATCAATGTATCATAGCATCTACCGACTACCACATATCAAGAAGCAAAATATTCCAATGTGTCTGAACGTGTGTCGCCATAAATTTCTCAACTACATGAAAGTGGATTGTTCAAAAATCCATCCTGCATCAACTTTTCTAATCTTCCAAAATTCTAAAATTCCCATTATGGATCAATATGACAGCAGCAGGTAATGCATTAAAAATCATGAACAAAACAAGTGATATGCTGCGCTAAAAGTGTACATAAAAATGATAAACAAAAACCAGAATGACAGTAGCACAAACACAAAATACCCAAAAATATATGTAAAGCGGAGAATGTGTTGTGCTGTCTTTTAGATCATATTAAAAATGTGCATACCCAAAAATGCTAAGGTGTATCCAGTCAAAGACCTAGAACTATATAATCCACCATAAACAAATAGCATATTACAAAAAGTGCACCAGCCAACTTATGATCATGCAGCAGCTTACCAGAAACTCAGACCTTAACATAAAAGGAGGTCTGACAAGCCCACATAGGGACAAATCCCAAATAGATGGATTGACACCGCATTCAATCCCCTATTGCGAGCAGTAGCCTGGCCTTCTCTCTCCAGAAGCATTCCCCAAATAACCATCGGATGTACCTCATATGAATGGGCAAACAGCATTAACCACACCAGGCAGGAAGCAAGAAAAAAACAATAGTGAAGTACGTTTTAATACCATTTATTTAAAAAATATGTACTTACAAAAGACAAAGTCAAGAAAATATCACCAACGCCCGCTGGATTTCCAGACATGCATAATGACGTCCACCGGTGGGCTCCACCCTACACATTTTGTCCGACAGGATGTCTTCAAGTGGGCAATGGAGTAGCGGGGAATGGTTACAACGATGTCTTATAGATTGCGAACATCAAACACCAGAGGGCCCTCAACCCGACCCAACCCAATGTGTTAGCATAGTACTAAACACCATACAAGTAATGCAGATCCTGTGTTAGCATAGTACTAAACACCATACAAGATCCAGCACTTTCAGAAGAGATGTTTACATATATTGTTTCCCATACTCGGGTGACCCAAATGGGCAATAAAATACATTATATATATATCTCAAAACCAATAAATTAGACCCAAAATAGACATTTGAAACCACATACAGCAAATACATAATAAATATGCAAAATTCAACACAATATATGCATTTTTTTTAACATCAAAGGTATCTTCTATTGCTTTCAGTAACCTCAAAATCTCCAAACTTCTTTTTTTGCTGCTGTGATCTGACTTCCTGTTAGAGGGTGGCTGCTTGTTTCCTATGGTGTCACAATATGTAGGAACATAGGCACCCTCTCTAGCTATCTCATGAGATGGACTATGGACTATGGACAATAGGATTTGTAGTATGCATAGAGCACATGACTGCAAATAATGTGCACTGCTAGTCCCAAACAACCGGATGGGGACCTTGGTTTCCCCTATATCAGCCAGGCAACACACATTTCCAACTTGCACCCAGACACAATAAATCAGTCAATGGGTTTGTTTGTTTTATTGAGGAAAACAATTTGGAAAGGGTGTAGAGATTATGGGATGGCCAATTTGACTTGAACTACAGATGAGGACAACTTCCTTCCTATGTACAGAGAAAAGATCCTGGACTGCTCTCCTTGCTAGAAACACCCTGTCTCTTGAATAAGTGGCAAAGTCATGAAAAATAATTTCTGATCCCCAGAGAGGCAATATTCCCTGGATCAACTTTACCTATAAATGTTAGTATTCAGTTATAGTATGTACATTTAGAAAGAATCAAGGCCTTAATGCAATCTACTGAGCTAGCCAGAACCAGCCATAGAGGAAGTCTGTTCCACATTTTCACAGCTCTTACTGTGAAGAAACCTTTTCGTATTTAGAGATACAATCTTTTTTCTTTTTTGTAAAGAGTGCCCCCTTGTCCTCTGTGATGACCTTAAAGTGAATAAGTCAACAGCAAGTTTACTATGACAGAATAACTTCAGTTCCTCTAATCTTTCCTCATAGCTGAGCTCCTCCATGCCTCTTATCAGTTTGGTTGTTCTTCTTTGCACTTTCCCCAGTTCCTCAATATCCTTTTTGTGAACTGGTGCCCAAAACTGAACTGCATAATTCCAGATGAGGTCTCACTAATGATTTTTAGAGGAGAAAAAATGTATCTTTCTCTTTTTTTCTTTTTTTTTCTTTGCTTGCTTTGGAAAACGCAGCTTGGCATTGCATGTTATTATTAAGCTTATGATCTACCAAAACACCCAGATCCTTCTCCACTATTGATTCCCCCTGTTGTTCTCCCCCTAGTATGTATGATGCATGCATTTTGTGATGAACGCCCCTTTGCCTGGACTTTCACCACAGGCTCCTGGAGGAATGTGGAGGCTAGCCTAATGACTATGGGCCCTGGGTTTTTAGGGAACATTACTCTTTGTGAGGTGTATAATAGGGGCACAGGGTGACTGAGAAAATTACCAAGAAAATGATGGACAACTACCTATTGGACACTGAGAATATGGTTTTGATTAATTCAAAAATGGGACGGTAATATTTATCCACAAATCTATAATACATTAATTCCACTGTATCAGAATGATAGAACCTTGTACGAGCTTTGCCTCATAGACTATTGTAGACCGTTGCCATGAAGTCTGACTCCTGAATAATCAAAGCGTTGCTTAGATGTGGATTTCATGTACTTCATTGTAGGAGATGGACAGTCTGCCACTGGGGTCTCCTCCTTCTATTGTCTATTTAATAAGGTGTTCTGGGTTTATACTTAGGATAATGTGTAATGTACTTGGTGTTAGCCTTGTTGCAGTGCTGAGTTAATTATAATATTGTCTAAATGTGGATTCCCATTCCTATTGTTTCTGTCCAGATGACTAGTTAATTAGCTCAGGTTAATTATATTTCTGTATACAATTTAATCTGCTGATATGATAATGTGATCAGGCTCATCTGACCTGGTGGGGTATCTATTCTGTATGAGTTTGTTCAATAAACAGTCATTCCTGCTGTACCCTCCATCAAGCCTTGGCTTATGTTTTGGTAACCAAGGGCTCTGATCTCTGATTTACTTGGGTGTTGGGAGACTTATAGCGCATATTCTTAGTCCCCAAGCACCCTTTACATTTACCAACATTAAACCTCATCTGTCACATAGTTGCCCAATTAAACAGTGCATTGAGGTCAGGTTGTAAGTTGGAGACCTCATGTAAGGATGTGCATAGCTTGGTGTCTTGCTTGGCATTGCTTGCATAGCTTGGCAAATACTGAAATGGTAATTTAAATCCCAGACCCTGTATCATTTATAAAACACTGAACCATGGGGTACACCACTGATAACCTTAGACCAATCAAAGTAAGAATCATTAACCACAAATCTCTGAATTTAGTCTTTTAGCCAGTTTTCTATTAATTTACAAACCGATCTTTCCAAGCCTGTAGACTTTACCTTACGCATTAGCCGTGTGTGGGGAACTGTGTCAAACTCTTTTGCATTATCCAAGTATACTACGTCCACAGCCACCCCTCTGTCCAAGGTTTTACTTACCTCCTCATAAAAAGAAATCAGATTTGTTTGACGAATTCTGTCTTTCATGAATCCCTGCTGTCTGTTGCTTAAAATGTTTTTTTTTTCCAGTAAGAACTCCTCTATATGGTCTTTTATTAAAGTCTCCAGTATCTTCCCGACTATAGAAGTTACACTAACTGTTTTTATATTATTTAAAAGCTCTCTATGTGAGCCATATAGGTTTTATTTTTAGCCTTTTAAACTTATTGCCCATAGAAATATACTTTCCACGTAGTCTTTTTGAAGAATTCTAATTTTTTTGAAGAATTCCCATTTATGTTCTGAATAATTGATGTCAATCCCAAGTACTGTGTACCTGTGCTGTGTTTTGAGCTTGTTTTAAAAGCTGAATTCCAGGATAAGCAAATATTGTCAAAATACACCAGACCTATATATTCTTACTTGAATCTTGGAGTGCATCGTAATTTTTTTTCCAGGTCTGTCCTATAATCCAGTGTGAAACTTTTGAAACTCTGTGCTTTTGTGCAGGGGCTTCCTGTAATAAAGACTGGTCACTGCTGAGCTTTCTGCTGGTGTTGGGTGAGGGGTTTTGTATCCGCCCTCTCCTGTAGTTTTCTGCAGGCAGCCTGTAATGAGTAGGTCTGCAAGGTCCCTCCCACAGCTCTGCTCTCTGCACAAGTTGTGTATGGCACAGCGATGTCACTAATGCCTTTGCAAGGTAATTGGGTTTACAAAGGCATTTTGGTGTGCACAAAGTGGGTATAAATACTCTTGAGGAATATATTTAAAGCTTTTCTACTTGGAATTGAAATACTTTTAATCCATTTGTACACGCTATAGCTCAGAGGTTTCTTGTTTACTCAGCATTGTACTGCTTATTTCATTTTTTATAGTTTTTATTATTTCATATTTTTATTTTTTTCATGTTTCACACATATAGTAGTGCTGTATATATTTTGCAGTTAAATGATTGTTGGATGTTTACTAATTCAGATTGTTCTAATTTTTTTTCTGCACCTTTAGCTAGGCTGGTTCTGCTGCATTTTGTTGACAAAGTTTTGCATAAGTCAATGCGTCTTATTGTGTGTTTAGGTATGCTGAGTTAGAGCAGCTGATTCACTTAGAAAAGAATGGCAGTGCACCTCAGAGCACAAATAAGTAGAAACTTTTTTTTTTGTGCAGAGCTGGGCACGTAGATTGGTAAGCTATTCAAAATCAACTGCACAGTTCTGTGGGTTACTAGTATCTAATAAGAAAAAAGTTGCAATCAGCACAAATATATAAAACATAAAAATAATAGTTTGCCAGCTGAACAAGGGTATTCATAACACCTAAATAAATAATGATCAATCCCAGTTTAATAATAACAAAATGCAAAAGTCAATGTATCACATGACGGCGCCCCAGAATGGACACTCTCGCATGCCCGCGCGGGCGCCCAGGGCATCGATCGATGCTGCGCTGTGTTCCTAAGACAGGGCATGAACCCGATCTTGGTAAAGAGCCTAAGTCATGGCTCTTTACCCATGTGATCGACTGTGCTCCTCGCTTCACTCTGTCAGAGTGTGCTCCACCTTGAAGGGGAGTCCAGGATGAGTAATCTGGGCACTGTTCATCAGTGCCCTGATTACAGTAACGCAAGAGCAATGCCCATCAGTGACACCAATCAGTGCCAGTCTGTGCTGCCTATCAGTGCAGCCTATCAGTGCCACATATTAGTGCCTCCTCATCAGTGCCACCTCATCAGTGCAGCCTATCAGGGCCCATCAGTGCCGCCTCATCAGCGCACATCAGTGAAGGAGAAAAATTACTTATTTACAAAATTTACTGACCAAAACTAAAACTTTTTTTTTTTTTCAAAATTCTGTCTTTTTTTTTTTTTTAAGTAAAAAATAGAAACCCAGCGGTGATTAAATATTACCAAAAGAAAGCTCTATTTGTGTGAAAAAAAATTATAAAAATGTAATTTGTGTACAGCTTTGCATGACCGCGCAATTGTCATTCAAAGTGTGATAGTGCTGAAAATTGCCCTAGGCAGGAAGGAGGTGAAAGTGCACTGTATTGAAGTGGTTAAAACGATTGATAAAGGCACATATAACATGGATGGCGATCCCCGTTGAGCAGGCGGATGACAGGTCCATCTCTGCTTACTTTGCATAGACAGACCTGTCAGATCCCCATTCTCCTCTATGGGAGATCTAATGAAAACGGACCGCCTGTCCATTTTCATCCGATCCGATCCTCCAGATGGATGGAAAATAGGGTTTCCATCTGTCTGGAATTCATGGACAGGATCGGATCGGAGAGCAGCAGGTGTCAGCAGACATGTCTCTGCTGAGATCCGCTGCTCCATAGGGGTACATGGAGCATCCGATCAGATCCACCTGAAAAACTGACAGGCGGACCTGATTGGAAAGCCTGTGTGAAAGGGGCCATACAGTTTAGTGATTTCAGACGAATAAGGGCCCTTATACACCTACATGTGTGCATAAGTTTGAATGGACCCGTACTGACTATTGGTCACTATTGGGGTGAGTAGAATAGTTTGACATAGGTTTAGCATGGGAATCATATTTTCTGTACTGACGCTACTGCTTTCCACCAAGTCTTTGTTTTGGAAGTTTTCGTTTGCCCTCCGATTTCATACCAAGCAGTGAGATACCTGCTTCTCCTCAAACAATGCCAGGACTTGATGGTGACAGTGGCACATCCATATACTTTGAGTCCTCCTAAGGGCTCTTTCACACGGTCCGCCTGGCGGATCTGTGCTGCTCAGCGGGGGATCAATACACAGATCCCCGCTGAGCAGGCAGGTGACAGCTCCCTCTCCACTCTGTGTGCGGAGAGGGAGGTGTCAGAGCCCCGCTGCTCTCTATGGGGAATCGGATGAGAGCAGACCGCCTGTCTGCTTTCATCCGATCCCATCCATCTCCTGGATGGATGATAAATAGGGTGTCTATCCGTCTGGATTTCACCGACAGGATCGGATGTGGCTGTCAGCAGACATGTCTCCGCTGCCCCATAGGGATGCATGGAGCATTCGATCAGATCTGCCTAAAAAACTGACAGGCGGATCTGACCGGAGCGCTCGTGTGAAAGGGGCCTTAGGCCCCTTTCACACATATGGTCCGTTCAGTTCATCAGTTCAGTCACGTCCAAAATGTATCAGTTTTTCATCCATTTTTTCATCCATTTTTCATCCGTTTGTCATCCGTTTGTCGTACGTTTTTTTTTTTATCCATTTTTCAACCGTTTTTTTTTTTTACATCCACTACCAATGAAAAAACGGATGAAAAATGGACCGTTCGTCCGTTTACATCCGTTTTTCGTCTGATCCGGTTTTTTTTTGACGGATGAAAAATAGGACATTCATCCGTTCAAAAAAATGTTGTCATCTGTTTTTCCATAGAAATGCATTGATGTCTGTTTTTCATCCATCAACGGATGGATGAAAAACAGACAAACGGACCTATGTGTGAAAGGGGCCTTACTTTCCATAGAAGGGGAAAGGATCTGGTCCTCTGGCAAGGTGATTTCCAGTCTTCTTTTTGGAGGACAGCACGATTTTAACAAGAGATGCACAAAATCAAGAGCATTACTTATTATTGGCTCGCTTATAGCTTTAATTAGCCTGCAATGTCATCTACCACGATGTTGGGGATATTTTAACACCTTCTGCTGAAAAAAAGAAGTCAGACAGGCTAATGAACTGGGAATCTAAAAAGGTTACTTTTGCACGAAGGGTGTTAAGGAAAAAAAAAAAAAAAAAAACAGGCAGTTGACAGATAAACTCCATGCTTCCCCTTTTAATAAGCAGCCCACCAAAGATGGTATATAGTATACACACAAACAAACTATATATACTGACGTGAGTAGTGGTGCTATTAAAAAAAACCCAAAAATCTCTTTTTTTTTTAATTTTTTAAATAATTGGCTTTTTTATCAAAAATGACAATTTTTAAGAACTTTTTTTGTGTGATTTTGTGTCTGGGGGGTCTAAAAGGTGTACCTGTGAAGTTTCAGCTCTGTAGCATGGCCAGAACCAGAAAAAAAAGGATTGTATGTATTAGAAAACTTTCAGCTCAGGGGGTTAGCTTCTCTCCTCGGTTTTCACACCTTGCCGGTTTCAAAGCAGGCATTTTTTGGGTTCTTTGCAGTCAGGAAAAACATCTGAACTTGTGTATAGTGGTACTGTGCACAAGTTCAGATGTTTTGCCTGCCTCCAAAACCCCCCAAAAAATGCCAGCAAAAACACACCTGGGCATTTTTTTTTTTTTTGACGCTAGCGTTTTTTTTTAATTTTTTGGGGTTCTTTTGAGGCAGGCAAAACATCTGAACTTGTGTATAGTGGTATATATATACACACATAATTATATGTATATAGACACCTAGCCATATATAGGTGTGATAGTAGTAGAAATATATTACTGTAAATGATTTCATTAGCGCAAGCATATATTTCTGCTACTATCACACCTATATATGTCTAGGTGTGTATATAAATATATGGATGTGTGTATATATACACCACTATAAACAAGTTCAGATGTTTTGCCTGCCTCCAAAACCCCCCAAAAATGCCAGCAAAAACACACCTGGGCATTTTTTTTTTTGACGCTAGCGTTTTTTGGCATTTTTTTGGGTTCTTTTGAGGCAGGCAAAACATCTGAACTTGTGTATAGTGGTATATATACACACATAATTATATGTATATAGACACCTAGCCATATATAGGTGTGATAGTAGCAGAAATATATTACTGTAAATGATTTCATTAGCGCAAGCATTTATTTCTGCTACTATCACACCTATATATGTCTAGGGGTATATATACAGACATATATGTGTATATATACCCCCTATACACATGTTCAGATGTCATGTCTGACATCAAACATGTCCTCAAAAAAGCACTGGCAGTGGCAGCCCCTGCAGCATAAAAAATGCTTGGCTGGTGAGAAGCCATATTCCTGTGCCGAAGCAATTCAGAGAAATGATCATTTCTCTATAGCAGTCACCCTGCTATGGAAGGGTTTTGTCACCCTGCCATAGCAGTCACTGCCAGTTAACCCTACACTACACTATGGTCCCCTTACACTTAACACTTTCCCTACAGAAACTAAATTTTTGAAGCTAACTTAAGTGTAAAGGAGCACTCTAACTACACTAGATATCCCTTTCCTCACACTAATAAATAGCTAAATGACACTTTTAAAGTAAAATTAACAGAACTGCTTCCACTCTCTTCCATGTCCAGTATAACAATGCTAGGAATATGGCGGGGGCGATCTTATATACTGGGGGGCGTATTCACTAATGATTGGTCTAGGGACCCCCTAGTCACTCCAATCACATTCCTAGCATTCTCCTGCCCCCTCAATTGGCTTTTGCTAATGGTTCTGGTCCAATCACGGGCTTTTAAAGCCCATTTCCTGAAGCATTGCATTTTGGTCGGTTCTGGTTGCCGAATTCCGAACTTTTTGGGCAAAAAGTTCTAAATTCGGCCGAACCTCGAACACCCAATGTTCGGGCCGAACCGATGGTCGACCCGAACCGTTCGATCATCCCTAACAAAGATATGAACCACCACAAAGCATCTAATGTTCTCTAAAAGTCCCTATACATAATGGGTGCATGTATTAAGAACCTGTTTTTGTTTTTCTGCTTGTACGGTATTGGTTTTTAAGGCTATTTCTCCTTTAACTTGGCATAATTTTGAATCGGGAGTTTGCAAATGAAGATGTGTTCATTATGTAAATGTTTTACTCTTTGGTTTGCTGAAGACATCCTGCTGCTACTAGATTGCCAAAACCCATTGAACTGAGGCAGCAGCAGTGACATCAGATGCTTTTTGATGTATGTTGTTTATCAATGGAATGGTACTTTTTTTTTTTTTTTTTTTTTTTACTTTTAAATAAATTGTATTGACTTTCACAATTGGAGCTCTTGTTCTCTCCTCACCTGCCATATGAGTGTACCCCTCTAGCAGTCACTTTTTTGAGGCAAAAGACAAAAATGCTGACCAGGAGGGTTATGCTCCATGCACACTAACATTTTTCAAAAGCTAGGAAAAAATGCTGATCATCATTTTTTTAAGCACGTGAATAGAGCCAGAGGCTCTAATAGGTTTCAAAAAAAGGGTGGGCTTGGGGCGCAGAGCGCTGCACCCTGAGCCCACCCAGTTGTATGGCAATAGTGAATGAATATTCGCTATTGTCACACTGACTCTCCTCCCAGCCAATCAGGAAGAGGGTTGTGAGACCACTTTTCCAATTGTCAAAAAGGAGAAGCGATCTTACTGGCCAGTGGCCAGGAAGAGGCAGAAGACACATGGCTGGAGGAGCAGCGCAGCGGCTCAGCGATCTAGCACTCTGCCCCCGGCTCGAACAAGAGGAAGGAGGAGGTAAGGAGGCAGACCGTTTGGGGGGGGGGATGTGTTGCCTGCTGACCAACCGACCAGGGGAGGTGCATTGGTTTATTTGGAATTATTGGAATTACCGAGCACCAGCCTCCACTGGCAACATCAGGAGCATTTCCTCACACATGTTCATGATGGGATCCATAGTGAAAACACAGAAAATAAGACCATTATTTACAAGCACACTGCTCCCTCTTCTCTCACAGAATGGCTGAAATAGTTTATAATTTACTTGTGGGCATTTGGGAGGATCTCCTGAGGTTATCTTTAAAAAAACACTTCTAACCTCAAATGCTCCTAACTGCTGCTAAACTCAGTATATAAAAGCTGTAAAATGGATATCTTTCATTGTCGGTTTCCAGCGTTCAGAAGAAGATTTCAACTGCCCTGTGTCCATGAGCCCTGGGGGGTCCATGCACACTGGGTTTAAAATAAATAAATTTCCCTTTGCAGAAATAAAACCGCTTCTATACAGTAGAGTATTTTTGTACACGAGTTTAGGCATGTATAGGAGCATTTAGGAGCATTCTGGGTTTTCTTTTTTCTGCCAAAAATCTGCACCAAAAAAAAAAAAATGCAAATCAGAAGGTTTTTTTTTCTTTCTGCCTCTAAAATATGCCCCTAATGTGCATGGACACATAGGATAATATTGAGCTGCTTTTATAGGCAAAACACATAACTCTTGTAGAAGCAGCATTTTGTTGAAGCCAGAGTGCATGGACCCTGAGAAATATCCTGGATGATATGTTACACCATACTTTATCACCTCTTTATGTTTATTATGAGGCCGCTGAATCTGGTATGCTGCACTTGGTTAGGCTCCATGCACACTGGGCTTAAAAAAACGCTGCTACAGGAGTTTTGTGCTCTGCCTGTAAAAAAAGGTCAATCTTGTTCAGGCATATTTTGAACTCAACGTTTAGAGGCAGGAAAAGAAACCCTTCCGATTGAAGCTTTCTGGCATAACAAAACTCAATCAATAAGAACCCATACACATACTAGACTCCAACATGTACATGGGGGTATACTTCACCAGTCATTGGCGCTGATCCTGAGCCCAATCTCTACTTCACTGGGGGGCGGATCTTTAGCGGGTTCCAAACTGTAAAAAAGGGAAGCGCATGCAGACCTCGGATAATATTGCTTTAATGAAGGACAATACAAAACAATAAGGTTGCACTCACATTTTCGTCCTTGCAGGACAAGCACTTCAGCACATAAACATTAGCTTCCAGCTCCTCCTGTCCCTCCGGGGTAACCTCCGGTCTCCTCTATCGCAGCAGACGCCGCTTGAGCCCGCTCTCTGTTACTTCCTGCTTTCAGCTCCCCCCCGCCAGATCACAACATGCTGATGCTAGTGCGCCTGAGCACCCGCCCGCCGTCATTCACCGCTGGGAAGGTTGGCCTTAGCCTCGGCCGAGGCTGTACGCAGCGTAGGGCTATGGAGTGGAGGGATCCAAGGTGATGCACTGCCTTCTGCTGGTTGCTATGGACAATGCATTTCGGAGGCGGAGCCTCCTTCTTCAGGTCCCACCTATTTGTTTTGTATTGTCCTTCATTAAAGCAATATTATCCGAGGTCTGCGTGCGCTTCCCTTTTTTACAGTTTATAACAAAACGCAAAGCTCCTAAACCAGTCTAAACTTTGTACAAAAAAAACGCTCTATATGAAGACTTTTTTTTTTTCTGCCAGGGAAACTGGCATTTTTTAGCCCAGTGTGCATGGAGCCTTACAATCATGGTTGGAGATGTATACAGTGTGGTGCATGAGGACTTTTTTATTTAAAGTGTGCATATGGTCAAATGTAAAATCATTCTATTTATTTCCACATGGAATTTCAATTCTCTCTAGCCTACTTAAAAATATGATCTTAGAGTTTGTAGGCCTACTTTATGAGGATTCCCACATATTTATTTTCTTGAATTATGTGAAACGGATTCACTATGCCCTACGAGTAGGCACTGCTCTGTTACAGAATTTACGGAGCCTGCCTTCTGAACTACAGGTGCTAAAAGGATTTTCAGGAGGCAGAGGCAGTACAGGAATAGTAGCTTGCAGGCAGCAAGGTACCAAGGGATATGTAGCCCTTAGAAATAGAAAGTAAGCAGCAGAGGAGAAGCTGTAAAGCATGCAGGGTATCCAGGAAGTTGTGGAATGAGATGGCCAGCTGACAGGTAGCATTCATTACATAAAGGCCCTATGAACATGCCACTCTGAGGAAGTTAGATGTAATTGGCTAACGAAACACGTCAGTGGGGCGTCATTGTGCACATGACTTTTTCCTGCGCTCTGAGGAAGTTGGAAGTGATTGACTAACAAAACGCGTCAACATGCACGTGACATCTGGCAGCTGTGCACATGCGCAGATGACTCAGTGTATGCTGTGATTACTGCAGAACTTTGGATACAACAGCTGTAATACAATATGACTTCTCAGAACATATACATCCAATATATCTTCTTAATCATAAATCCATGTTTGATAATCATAAATAAATATTTGATAAATAAAATGGCTGCTTCCCTTTTCCTCATCACAAGTGTATACAGGAATATGCTTACCTGCAAGTATTTACAGCCACACGGCAGCATCCCAATACCTTAAACCTGCAACTGAGAAATTCAACTTTTCATGGACAATGCCCTACGTTGACATCAGCAAACCGCTCACCCACACAACACCATACACGCTGTCTGCCATCTGCCCTGTACAAAAC
The DNA here is from genome assembly GCF_965119305.1 of Pelophylax lessonae. Taxonomy (NCBI): domain Eukaryota; kingdom Metazoa; phylum Chordata; class Amphibia; order Anura; family Ranidae; genus Pelophylax; species Pelophylax lessonae. Next base: position 170,842,170 of record NC_138779.1, read on the forward strand.
CGGGATTCATCCATGAAGAGAACACCTCTCGCAATAGAATTTCACTGACAGAATGGGGTGGTACTAAGGATGTAGTTGCCTTGGCTTGGTTCCAGTGTCTCTAGAACCAAGCCAAGGCAACTACATCCTTAGTACCACCCCATTCTGTCAGTGGAATTCTATTGCCTTCAGCCAACATCTTATAACTTTGAAATGCTGAATTGTAGCTAACCTCTGGCCTCTCCGGATATTCCATCCACCATTTTATTAGGTAGTCTATATCGCCATATTGGATTATGTAGTCATACACCTATTAAATGCTTTAATATGTATCTTTTATTTATGGCCATTTGTTTGTATGCAGGAACTCCCTCTGGTGGTGTTTCTGTATTAGGCAAATGCCCATGTTGCATCTATTGCAGTACTTCTAACAGTGGCTTTTGCCCAGGTATTTATTCCAACAATCTAATATAATCTAACATAGACTTTCTCTTTCTTGTGGTGACACAGCCTGTTTCTTACTTGTGTCTATACACATTGATTTTCTTTTTATTCTTGATTAACTTTCTCTCCCTCTGCTGGTGATTTGGGCTGCTTTGCCTCTTTTCTCCTTCCACATCCGTTGGTGAGGCGTTTCTGGGATGCACGTCTCCCCTCCTGGTCTTCTTTCGGTGATTTGGCATTGGTGGGATGTCTGGATGCACATGGGTGCACCATCTATGCATGCATGACCTGATTTACTTGATGATGATAACTATAATTGCTACTTACATTATGCAGGTTAATAAAGGCACATTTTCTACATTATGATACACACCCCTGAAGAAGCGGATCATCTTAGACCACGAAACATGTCGGGTTCAATTCCGATGAGTTTGTCATTGGACAATTTGTACATTATATATGCTGCCGCTGCATTTTATGTATTTGTACTGCACAATTTTTCTCTATATATTGTAATTGTCTGATTTTTTGTTTTGTTTTTAACATGTATCTATAAATATGTTTTATATTTTATATGGAATTTCTGTAAGTTCATGAGCTACGGTACCATTTAAAAATCCCACCAGCCCTCCCTTCTTTTTTCTTTTTCTTTTTTTCATCCCCCCCCCTCTTTCCCCCCCCCCTTCTTTTCCTTCATCCCTCCCTTATTTCACCCTCCCTTATTTCTTCTTTTTTCTCTTTTTTCCCCTTCCCCTCCCCCTCTTCTTCCCCCCCCCCTTTCCCTCCCCCTCTTCTCCCCTCCTTTCCCTCCCCCTCTTCTTTTCCCCCTTTTCCCCCTCCCCCCTTTTTTTCCTCCTCTCCCCCACCCCCCTTTTCTTTTCCCGCTTCACTCCCCTCTCATTTCTTTCTCTGCTTGTTTCTTTCTTTATAAAAGGAATAGGGGTGATGGCGCTGCCTATATAATTTAGATATAATAAAAATGTAATAAGCTGTGATGCAAAGTGCCTTAAGCTAAAAACAATAATGTGTAATATTCAAACAATAATATATTCCATAAAAACTTCAATTAAGTGCAAGTGCAAGGTATAAAAGTGCCTGCAGAAAGATTGGAAAGTGACTGGTGCAATAATTGTATGAGCAATAAATAATATTTAACATGCAATATTAATGTGCTAAAAAATATGGTGCTATATAAAGTGAGCTGTTCCACTCATACCACGTGTTGATATGGGGAATAAAAAAGTGCCAACAGAGCAAAAATAGAAAAAAGTTATTATTTTAAAAAAATACAGCTTGCAATGTCCAATAAGGAAAGATCCAGTAGAAAAGTCTATATCATGTGCGGTGACTTCAAAGGCAATAAAGGTGACAGCACTCGGAACAAACCGACACTCAGGTGAAAAGGTGACCCCGTGGTGGGTGGTAAGGTGCTGGGATTCCTTTGATAAAATTGCACACTTACCAGAGACACCCACCCCACACAGGGGTATAGAGCGGGTGTATTTATGGGTCTGGCAACCTAGCGGTATCCTCCTATCCCTGGGTGGAGGGCGTGTGCCGAGGATCAGGCTGGTCCTGGTGTGGATGTACCCTAGGATGGTCCCCTGTGTGCCTTCCTGCCTAGGTATGTTCCGAGGGATCCACTCAGCTCCACTCCCGATATTTAAACCTGTTTCTCCTGATCCTCATTCCTCATGTCTGCATTAAGCCTTAATGCAGACATGAGGAATGAGGATCAGGAGAAACAGGTTTAAATATCGGGAGTGGAGCTGAGTGGATCCCTCGGAACATACCTAGGCAGGAAGGCACACAGGGGACCATCCTAGGGTACATCCACACCAGGACCAGCCTGATCCTCGGCACACGCCCTCCACCCAGGGATAGGAGGATACCGCTAGGTTGCCAGACCCATAAATACACCCGCTCTATACCCCTGTGTGGGGTGGGTGTCTCTGGTAAGTGTGCAATTTTATCAAAGGAATCCCAGCACCTTACCACCCACCACGGGGTCACCTTTTCACCTGAGTGTCGGTTTGTTCCGAGTGCTGTCACCTTTATTGCCTTTGAAGTCACCGCACATGATATAGACTTTTCTACTGGATCTTTCCTTATTGGACATTGCAAGCTGTATTTTTTTAAAATAATAACTTTTTTCTATTTTTGCTCTGTTGGCACTTTTTTATTCCCCATATCAACACGTGGTATGAGTGGAACAGCTCACTTTATATAGCACCATATTTTTTAGCACATTAATATTGCATGTTAAATATTATTTATTGCTCATACAATTATTGCACCAGTCACTTTCCAATCTTTCTGCAGGCACTTTTATACCTTGCACTTGCACTTAATTGAAGTTTTTATGGAATATATTATTGTTTGAATATTACACATTATTGTTTTTAGCTTAAGGCACTTTGCATCACAGCTTATTACATTTTTATTATATCTAAATTATATAGGCAGCGCCATCACCCCTATTCCTTTTATATCCAGTGCATAGTCTCCTGACTATCATCCAGGGAGGCTGCAGCCTATTTTTAGATATATCTATATATATATATATATATATTTTATATTTTATACATTTACTACATATTTTTTATTCATTTATTTATACACATTTTTTTCACTTAATTATTCACTTATCTATCCATTTAGTCCATAGCGCGGAAGTTCTTATTTTTCTTGTTTCTTTCTTTGGTGATTGGCTCTGGCACCTCGAGCTGTTCCCAGCCTATTTGGGGTCTTCCCCTTTCATGTGCATCTGTGGCATTGTGCTGTGATATAAAACTGCACATTTTAGAGTGGCCTTTTATTGTGGCCAGCCTAAGGCACACCTGTGCAATAATCATGCTGTCTAATCAACATCTTGATATGCCACACCTGTAAGGTGGATGGATTATCTCAGCAAAGCAGAAGTGCTCACTAACAGATTTAGACAGATTTGTGAACAATATTTGAGAGAAATAGGTATTTTGTGTACATAGAAAAAGTCTTAGATCTTTGAGTTCAGCTCATAAAAAATGGGGCAAAAACAAAAAAGTGTTGCGATTTATAATTTTGTTCAGTGTATATGCAGTGTATGTGGTATGTGTTTATGGAATGATTGTATGATATATACATGTTATTTCTCACATTTTCGTCCATGAGATAAAAAAAAAAAAAGATACTTTAGAATTTTCAGAGATATGACTACCAATTATTATGACGATAAGATAGAGAAAAAACAGAGTGCAGAGTTCAGGAGCATGCTACAAAAAGAACGCAGGGCTAAGTAGCACTCAGGAGTATGCCACACATTAACAATGCAGGGCTCAGCAGTGCGTTACATAAAGAATGAAAGGCTCAGCTGTGTCCATCTATGCAGTCTCACCAGTGCCCAGCCAATGCAGCCTCACCAATGCAGGGGATCAGAGAGAAGAGGCGAGCCAGCTGGATCACACAGGCTGGCATCGCCTGCTGTGTCAGCTTTAATTTGAATAGCTGGACACCCGCCATCACACAAGTACTGCCTCCTGGCTCCTACCTATAATGGACAACACATGTCCCGGCATTGGACAAGTTATCAAAGGAACCAAACCAGGAGGCGGGACTTTGGGTGACAGCAGGTGCCCAGCAATTCAAATTAAAGCTAACACAGCGGGCGACGCTGGCCTGACACCCCCCCCCCACCAATGTGTGACATCTGGAGTGGACCGCCCCCCATTGGTATGCCACTGGCTTCAGCACCCCCCCTCTGCCTCAGCACTTGCCCACAATTGTCCCTGCACCTAGCGCCATCTGGGGACAAACTGGCTCCGGGGACAGTTTCCTAAGTCCAGGGACTGTCCCCGGGGACTTCTGGTCACCCTACTCAAAATGTTCATCAGAGTTAAAAGAAATCTACATAAAGCATACGTTTTGCTTCTATAATAAAATCAGCATTGTAATAGCAATAGCAAAGATAGTTATCCTTGACAATCCAAAATAAGCTTACTTGAAAAATTTCCCCAAGCATACTTGGCATACAAAAATGCTGCCTATTCAGGCGTTTGGAGTCTTTTCTTTCAGAATGTAGAAGCAGCTATTAGCGTATGTTCCCATGCACATTTGGGCATTTACAAGCAAATTTGAAGAGGAGCATTTACAGGCCAAAAAAAACCCATTACAATTCTGTTTTTAAGAGGAGCTTTTGGGCAGAAAGGGCCGGCATGTTTGCCATTTTCAAGTGTAAATTGACTCTAGTGAAAATGAGTAGAGGGGATTGTTTTGGAAAAAGGTTTATAAAATGCAAACCTGCATACACCCGTGTGCTCAATTTCTTTTTTCTACATTTTTCTTTTTACTTTCTGTGGGTTTTTTTCTGCCAGAGGTTCTTACATTTGTTCAGGCACATAATGTGCATGGAAATATAACAAGAAGGATAAAGAGCCCCCCCCCCCCCGCCCCCCCGGACTCTCAAACTGTATTTAAAGATCAAGATAAATAAAAATGTTGTTATCTCAGCTGTGTCAACCAGGTCACCTTATCATATGTAGAAATCCATTGTTAAATAAGGTGCAATCCAAGTGAATCGGGCATACATACAAAAAAAATGTAGACAAAGAATCTACAAAAGGTAATCACAAAATGGATCAATCGGTTGAAAAATATATAAAATCACAGCTTTATTGAACAATAATGAGTTAAAAAAACAAACTAGATTACCTCCATCTATTCAATAATTAAAATAGACAACATTGCAGGGGCGTAACTACAGGGGTTGCAGGGGTTGCAATCGCTACCGGGCCCCATGCTCCAGGGGGCCCGGTAGCAAACCAGTGGGTGAACTTCCAGGATCACAAAGGTCACACTTGCAACCGGACCCTGGCATTGCACCACTGTGGGGAGGCCCCAAGATTGCAGGAAGGGGGCCCACAAGATTGCAGGAAGGGGGCCCACTGCAGAACTTGTGAAAGAATCCTGCTGCGGGACCGTAATAAAAGGCCATGCAACAAGTGTAAAGAGCCCCAGGATTAGTGGGAAGAGCCCTGTGCTTGAAGGTAAGGGCCCCGGCCAGGGGTCTGGGGGGCCCTTCATGGTTTCTTGCATCAGGGCCCTGAAGGTTCTAGTTACGCCTCTGCAACATTGTCTAAAAACCAAGCCTGGCAGCTCCTCAAACATTCATACACACAGGCAACCATTCTCCCAATTAAGGAATTACTTCCTGACTGGTAGGCACGTGGCAGCTCTTCTTTCTGAATATCACAGCTAAGATGGGCCGAGATAGAAGACTTCCTTAGCTTTATGTCATTCAGCATGTCATAGTGGAAGCAAAAGATTTTCAAAGAGTTACTTTATCATCTGATGTAAAGATCATTGAAAGGATTTGGAACTTTCATTAGCACCACATATTTTCTAATTAGAACATATTTTCTAATTAGAAAAGCACCACATACTTTCTAATTAGAACAGAGGTCTCTAATTTTCACAATTTGATCACACAGTATACGCTTTCTCACTCTTACTCTGGTCTATTTTTATTCATTCCCGGCGGAATTGTTAGAATAAGCTACAGCAATATGAAGTAAAACAGGAAAGGCATCCACCCATAGTTTCCTTTCATTACATGGAATCAAGACCACATCTAATCTTGTGTTCATTTTTTACAGCTATTGCAAAAACAGGCCAAGTTTATTTAAACTAGAAATGTAGTTAGATATGTACTGTAAGAGGAAAAACACATGTGCTGTTCAGAAGTGATTTTTTTCAGTGTAGGAGAGTAAATGTATGTGTATATTTAAAAAAAAAAGAGAGGATGGATTAAAAGTTGGGGCTGCCACCTTGAGGAGGAATAGAAGATAAAAGAACTCCATGCTATTAATAGTGCAAAAAAAAAAAAAAACATTTTTTTTTCGGAGCAGCTACCACACAAAGTGCAAACCACCACACTAATAAAATGCATATGGTGCATCTCATAAAATTAGAATATCATCAAAAAGTTAATTTCAGGCATTCAAAGAAAAAAATGAATAACTTCTATATTTTATATAGATGCGTTACATATACACAGTGATTATATTTCAAGTACTTCTTTCTTTTTATTTTGATGATTAGGGCTTACAGCTAGTGATAACCCAAAATTCAGTATCTCAGAAAATAAGAATATTACAGAAGAGCAAAAAAAAAAAGTTTTGAATACAGAAATGTTGGCTTACTTAACCACATACTAGCCGCCCACCGTCAAATGACGGCGGAGCGGTGTAGCTATTATCCTGGGACGCCGTCCCAGCCTCTGTTGCTAGGACACGGCGAGATCCTGATTTCGGTAAAGAGTCAATGACTTGACTCTTTACCCATGTGATCGGCTGTGTCCAATCACAGCCGGTCACATGTAAATGAGGAAGTGCCATTATTCGGCTCTCCTCGCCTCACACTGTCAGTGTGTGAGGCGAGGAGAGACGATCAGCGGCTCCTCCTCATAGGGGAGACAAATACAAGTAATCAGGGAACTGATTATCAATGCCCTGATTACACAAAATGTAAATAAAGTGGAAATGACTGCCTAACATCAGTGCCCACAGTGCCCACAATCAGTGCCCATAATACTGCCAGTCAGTGCCCATCAGTGCCTGCTCATCTAGGCACTGATGGGCACTGACTGGCAGCACTATGGGCACTGATTGTGGGCATTGATGGTGTTGCCATCAGTGCCCATCAGTGCCGCCCATCAGTGCCCATCAGTGCCACCTCTCAGTGCCCACCAGTGCCACCTATCAGTGGTCATCAGTGCCACCTATCTGTTCTCATCAGTGCCACCTATCAGTGCCCATCAGTGCGGCATATTAGTACCTCCTCATCAGTGTTCATAAGTGCCACCACATCAGTGCCCATAAGTGCCACCTCATCAGTGCTTATCAGTGAAGGAGAAAAATGTATTTATTTTTAAAATGTACTCACAGAAAATATGAAAAAAAAGTTTTTCTAAATTTTCTGTCTTTTTTTCTTTTTTTTAATAAGAAATAAAAAACCCAGAGGTGATTAAATACCACCAAAAGAAAGCTCTATTTGTGTGAAAAAAATGAGAAAAATGTCTTATGGGTACAGTGTAGCATGACCGCACAATTGTCATTCAAAATGTGAAAGCTGAAAATTCGCCTGGGCAGGAAGGGGGTGAAAGTGCACTGTAGGCAAGTGGTTAAAAGTATGTCCTTGTACAGTATAGTATGCACTCAATACTTGGTCGGGGCTATACATCAATATTTTTTAAGCATTTTTCTTTTATTTTTGAGGAATATGGCTTACAGCTAGTGAAAACCCAAAATTCAGTATCTCTGAAAATTAGAATATTACATAAGACCAATTTTAATTACAGAAATGTTGGCTTACTGAAAAGTATGTCCATGTACTAGGTACTCAATACTTGGTCGGGGCTCCTTTTGCATGAATTACTGGATTAATGCGGTGTGGCATGGTGGTGATCAGCTGATCTGATCTCAGACTGCTCAGGTGTTATGGAAGCCCAGGTTTCTTTGATAGTGGCTTTCAGCTTATCTGCATTGTTGGGTTTGGTGTCTCTCACCTTCCTCTTGACAATACTGCACAGATTCTTTATAGGGTTTAGGTCAGGAGAGTTTGCTGGCCAATGAAGCACAGTGATATCATTAAACCAGGTATTGGTGCTTTTGGCAGTGTGGGAAGGTGCCAAGTCCTGCTGGAAAATGAAATTAGCATCTCCATAAAGCTGGTCAGTGTGAAATGCATCTATATAAAATATGAGATTCACTTTTTTTAAATTGAATTCCTGAAATAAATTAACTATTTGATATTCTAATTTTATGAGAGATACACCTGTACTGTACCTAGAATGATAAGGGAAGTGCTCTGTGATTCAATTATCTCCCTAAATTATACAATCTAAACAAAACAATATGTATCCTAAAAATTCAATCTGTGCGAAAAATGTGCAATAGAACAAAAAAACATCATAAAGAAAATAATGTGAATCACACTTTATTCACCAATGCACACAGCACCGATGTGCCCACAACCAAACCTCTCTGGGTGTCCTCTCACATGGTTTGATGGACCCCATGAAAAACAAGACTCGCTTTTTAGTACAAAGATGTATCACAGCTTGCATCCAGGGCCACTCTTTATGCTGGTCATCAGTCTCACTATATATATATATATATATATATATATATATATACAGTATGTCATAGAAAAGAGAAGGCAGGATAGTGCAGATCGCAAAGCACTATTTTTGTTTTTTTTAACCACTTGCCGAACGCCGCACGACTATTTACTGCGGCGGTCAGCCCCGTAGTAGTAGTAGTAGTAGTAGTACTACGTCGCTAGCCTGAGAGCCTCTAGGGGGCGAGTGCGCACCGCCAGAGGCGCGCTCCCGCCCCCGCTCGTTCCCTAACAAGTTCGCGCGTGGGACCGGTGGACCCGATGTCTGCCGGTCACTCGCAATCTCCCTGTGGAGAGGGAGAAAGGCAGGCGGCTGATGTAAACAAAGCCTCCTGTCATTCTCCCTGATCTAACTGCAGAGATCATACGATATTGCTATGTAGGATCGTATGTCTCTGTTGTTTCATCACTAGCCACACCCCTTTACAGTTAGAAGCACGCCCCTAGGGACACACTTAACCCCTGCATCACCAATAAAGTTAACCCCTTCCCTGACAGTGTAATTTTTACAGTAACAGTGCATATGTATAGCACTGATTACTGTAGTAATGTCACTGGTACCCCCAAAAGTGTCAAAAATGTCAGTCAAGGGTCCGATCTGTCCGTTGCAATGTCGCAGTCCCGCAAAAAAAAAATCACAGATCGCCGCCATTACTCGTTAAAAAAAAAAACACCAAAAATTACAGAAATCTTTCCCTTAGTTAGTAAACGCAATAACTTTTGCGCAAACCAATCAAAATACGCTTATTGCGATTTTTTTTTTTTTTACCAAACATATGTAGCAGAAAACAAATTGGCCTAAAATGTTAATAAATTTGGATTTTTACATTTTTTGGGGGAATTTCATATAAAAAAAATGTGAAAAATATTGTTATTTTTTTCAAAATTGTCGTTCTTTTTTTGTTTATAGCGCAAAAAGTATCGCACAGGTGATCAAATACCACCAAAAGAAAGCTCTGTTTGTGGGAAAAAAAGGACGTCAATTTCATTTGGGTACAGCGTCGAATGATGACGCAATTGTCCATTAAAGTCACGCAGTGCCGAATCGCAAAATACCCCCTGGTCTTTCAGCAGCCAAATCCTCCGGGGCTTAAGTGGATGTAAAATACACTTACATGACAGAGTAAAGGTGCTTTTTTTTTTTTTTTACACTATTTAAAAAAAAAAAAACCTCAGCAAGAAGATATCCTAGCTCCACCCATGTCACCGCCCATCTGACTCAAATCACCCAATCGGCTTTCTCAAAGGCTCAGGTGGGCTGCATACCATTACACATACCTAATGTGTAAACTTCAGGTTTCATGTGATATCTAATTCCATGAACATAGGCATTTTGACAGTGTATATTCTTAGGAGGACATGGAAGTAGAGAAGGATAATAGGTGATCCTGCAAGCTACTTAAATATGATGTGTTTAGCTGCCTGCACTATTAACTCCCCTTGTGGTAAGTGTATGAAATAATTCATTCTAAAAATGCAGCGCTAACAATTAAATTAAAATATCCGTGAATGCATACGAAGTGTGATGTTGAACATTAATATAAACAGCTTTCAAAAGTGCAAAATTAATAGTGGAAAGTGTGAAATTAAATTATATTAAAAATGGGTGAAATTAAATAAAATATAATAAAATGAAAATTGTCTGTGAATATATATGAAATGTGATGATATAAGAACATTGATTAAATATATAAACAAATAAGTGGTGAGAAAATATATACCGTAATTTCATCTGTGAATAAACTCCATAGAATGGCAAGTGATATACTGTAAATGAAATCATAAATGTATTCCGTGAATGATTGATGAAAAAGGTCCCCAATCACCAGTGCAAAAAGTAAAATGACAATCAGTGGGTATTTGTTCACAAAATGGCTTGTCAGGCTTCTCATGTAACCCCCCACAAGGTAGGTTCTAACCTCATAAAGTGTGAATTCGCTTTTAAGCTTGGTCAATGACATCATTAAATATTTCCAGCAGCGAAAGGGTGTGTGAACTCGTCCGTTGCTCTGGCTCCCATTCTGGCTTTAATGAGTTCACCAGCTCACGTGCATGGGGAAAAAAAAAAACATATACCCATGGTGCAAGTAATGTTGATAAAAGCATATGTTTATTAAAAATAATAACACTCACATTTGCCAGGTGCTAAAGTGCACTAGACTATCCAACCAGAATAAAGCAGGTACACAGGTAATCCGACAGGTAAGCTCAGTTGGATACTTGCTGTTCAGCTCAAAGAACATCAATCCTCTCACTGCCACATGATCTGCTCACCGACACAGCCTTGGCCCCTCCCCTACGCGTGATGACACAGGGACTGACGTGTCTTCCTCAGGGTAATTTGATTAGTCAATGAACCAGTTGGCATTTAAATTGAGGGCTATGCGTGCTGTTGCTCTGAGTCAACATGCATCTACATGCTCTGATCGTTACATCGGTCTACAATTTAGAAAACCTGATGCAGTGGTAACAATTTAAGCAAGTCTATGCCAGGAATGACAGCTGAGCAATAAGAAACCTGAGCTAATTCTCTTACATTATGATTAATAACAAAAAACATTGGAGGGGGTAATTGTGTGCGTGAAATCAGTAAGAGAGAGTCCTGGTGGATATACCAACTTGGATCTCTCATACCAGGGGGACTCAACAAAGACTTTCATCTCAGATGTTTTTTTGCTAATTATTAAACTATCCTTATATCTTACCCCTTATGTTCAAACATTAACTTGGGGATCTATTTTTGCAATAGCATGGTCGATTTAAATCAAAATAGGGTCCCCTTTAACACCTTCCCCAAGATATTGAAAATGTTTGCTTGGTTTTTGGTAAATATCTATTTCCAATATTAACATTGTGTGTGTAATTAATCAGCACATTTTAATGCAATTTTATACAACATAATTTGTTTATTTACAGTGTCAATTATGATATATTATATATGATTTTTAACAATATAAGCATGTAATGGATAGTTATTCATCAATTATGTACCAACTAGGATTATCTTTTTTTTTTTTTTTTTTTTTTTTTTTTTTAGTTTCATAAATATTTTATTAGGTTTTAAAGAGAGGCCAGAAAGGCCATATAACATAGTACAGCAGAACTCAATAAGCCAAGTATTATATATAAAAGGGTATCAACCCATCCGTCCACCGGGGCAAGTATCCAGCAACATAGAAAGGGTGTAAAGAGCCGAGTCTCCGGTGCAATTGTGGTGGCATCAATAAGAGCAATTCCCCAGCATCAAGGGGGGACTTCACTCTTTTAATCTATATGCTTGAGCTTTGCCAGTGAAAGCACTGAAACCAGAGAATGGGTATATTTGTAAGGAAGTCAGAAATGAGTACAAATGAGTCAGAAATTAGTACATATAATCCACCCTTACCCTTTGAATTGTTGTAAGAAGTCCAAGCCAACGTGGAATAAAGGTCATGCAGATATTGTCATGGGTGGGAATAGATTCAAGCACCACATACAAAAAGTGTCTTTGGTCCAAATTGAACCAATCATTACGTGTAGATAGTTCTTTGGTCAGAACTAGGATTATCTTAATGTATATACATTTAATATCAATATTTACTAAACATTAGGATACCCACTAGGATTATCTTAGTATAATATATTTAACATTCTATTAACATATATTACACACTGAATGGTTCCTTTTATAATATTATTCGATTTTATTCCAACCCAATCTAGGTTTTTTTAGAATAATTGTTTATTTGTCGCACTCCAATAATCCATTCTTAATTTTATATTTTTTAAAGTATTTATTAATATTCATAATCGGTCCACAGATTGTATGTAATTAAATAAATGTCACAATAATGTAGAGGAAGGAACAATACAATGATTGTTTTTATATATATATATATTTGTATTAACATCAATTGTTGTTGACAATTTGTCAATATTATTGTTAATAATCACAATGTAAGATGATTAACTCAGGTTTCTCATTGCTCAGCTGTCATCCCTGGCATAGCCTTGCCTAAATTGTTACCACTGCATCATGTTTTCTAAATTGAAGCTGATTAATGATCAGAGCATGTAGATGCCTGTTGACTCATTAAGGCCCCTTTCACACACTTCGTCCATCGGATCCCCCCCTGAGCAGGTGAATGACAGCTGTCAGAGCCCCATACATCTCTATGGGGGAATTGGATGGGAATGGACCGTCGGTCCGTTCTCATCCCATCCGATCCGCCGGACGGATGGAAAATAGGGTTTCCATCCGTCCAGATTTGACAGACTGGATCGGATGTCTCCACTGACATCCGATGCCCCATAGGGATGCATAGGGGGACCGTTCAGATCCGCCAAAAAAACTGACAGGCGGATCTGAACGGTCCGCCTGTGTGAAAGAGCCCTAAGGCCCCTTTCACACATACGGTCCGTTCAGTTCATCAGTTCAGTCACGTCAAATGTATCAGTTTTTCATCCATTTTTCATCTGTTTTTCGTCAGTTGTCATACATTTTTCATCAGTTGTTCATTTTTCGTCAGTTGTTATCCGTTTTTCATCCGTTGTCATCCGTCTTTATCCGTTGTCATCCATTTTTCATTCGTTGTCATCCGTTTTTCGTCCGATCCGTTTTTTTGATGGATGCAAAATAGGGCATTCATCCATTCAAAAAAACGGACATTGACGGAAGCGGATGAAAACGGATGTTAACGGATGATCATCTGTTGTCATCCGTTTTTACATAGATACATTGATGTCCGTTTTTCATCCGTCAACGGATGGATGACAAACGGACCATATGTGTGAAAGGGGCCTTAGAGCACGCATAGCCCTCTATTTAGATGTCGTCTGGTCCACCGACCAATCAGATCCCCCTGAGGAAGACATGTCAGTCCCTGTGTCGGCACATGTAGGGGGAGGGGCCACGGCTGTGTCGGTGAGCAGATCGTGTGGCAGTGAGAGGAAAGCTGTTCTTTGAGCTGAACAGCAAGTATCCAACTGAGCTTACCTGTCGGATTACCTGTGTACCTGCTTTATTCTGGCTTGGATAGGCTGGTGCACTTGAATGGGTGCTGAGGGATGATGGAGAAGCAATTATGAGATTCATGGCTGAGAAGGGGCACTGAGAATGAAGAAGTGATGTGACACGGAGTAACATGGAAAGGACTGCTGAAGGATGCTGTAATAGGAGTGATGAGAGTGACATGGGCTGAGATGAAGCTCGAAGGATGAAAAAGCTATCAGACAGTGGAGTAACATGAAGAAGGGGTAATGAGGGATGCTGGAGAAGGGGTGACAGTTGTGGAGTGACATGGTAAAGTGCACCAAAGATTAAGAAGATATGAGGCTGTAGAGTAATATAAAGGGGGCAGAACAATGTGATATTGGAGCAAAATGGAGAGAGGACAGGCATGAGAATGGAGAAGCAAAAAGACAGTGGAGGAACATGGAGACCAAGTAGTATTCACACTTACCCCTAATGCAGCAGGTGGTCAGACACTATAGCTGGCTTCTGTGTTCTTCACCAATAGCAGCCCCATTTTCCCATAAGGCAAGAAGGCCTATCAGAACTCGGTTGACCCCAGGTCTTATGCACAATGCTATAGTGCCTGGCCACCACGCTAGGGCAGGCGTGAACTGAGCAAAGCAACCTGGTACAAGTAAAGACAAACAGGGAGCTTGGAGCAGGTGTAACAAACACACAATACCACAAGCATGAGATTGCAGGCTTGGCTGGCTTAAATCAGGTTTGGTCTCCACCCAGAGACTTGCTGCATCAATCACTTTGCAGGTGGCTAGATGGACAGGGCAAATGCCACAGCCAAAACCAGGATGCTGGAATGAGGAGCAGGAGTCTACATGCTCCAGACAGTGGTGCTAAGGGATGCTGGAGGAGAAATGATGAGACTGAATACACCAGTCATCAAAGTAATAAATACAATGCTCAAAAAAAATTAAAGGAACACTTTGAAAACACATCAGATCTTCAGTATGGAAAATATCATGGTGCATATCCATACTGATATGGATTGGGTAATATGCTAGGAATGAAAGGATGCCACATTGTTTGATGGAAATGAAAATTACCATCCTACAGAGGGCTGAATTCAAAGACACCCCAAAAATCAAATTGAAAAATTGATGCAGCAGGCTAGTCCATTTTGCTGAAATATCATTGCAACAACTCAAAATGGTACTCAATAGTCTGTATGGCCCCCATGTGCTTGTATGCCTGCCTGACAATGTTGGGGCATGCTCCTAATGAGACGATGAATGGTGTCCTGGGGTATTTCCTCTCAGATCTGGACAAGGGCATCTCTGAGCTCCTGAACATAATGTCCCAGAGGTGTTCTATTGGATTTAGGTCAGACAAGTGTGGGGGCCATTCAATGGTATCAATTCCTTCATCCTCCAGGAACTGGCTATATACTCTTGCCACATGAGGCCTGGCATTGTTGTGAACCCAGGACCCATTGCACCCATGTAGGGTCTGACAATGGGTCCAAGGATTTCATCCCGATACTCAATGGCAGTCACGGTGCCATTGTCAAGCCTGTAGAGGTCTATGTGTCCCTCCATGGATATGCCCCTAGACCATCACTGACCCACCACCAAACTGGTCATGCAACAGCAGGCAGCATTACATTCTCCTCAAAATGTGTCAGAAATGGGCTTGGTCCAGAAGTAGTTAAAATACCACAAATACCTCTTTTATTACATTTGCTTTTTTTGAAAACATTATATAGACAGAAAGATAATACTTCCCCTAGCCTCACCTTCAAAAGAATTTCATTAAAGCAGTTGAGGGAATGCTTTGCAAGTTTATATTTGCGTTTGTAGCAGAACCCACCCCCCTTTACTTAGGTGTCAGTAAAATCAACCTCTCCCTTACATTTTTATCAGTTACCGTATTCACCCTGCCTTTAAATTGGTTATAAACCCTTACTGAAGTGATAAGCCTCAGGTGATACACGTAAAATGAAACCTATCCTCCTACATGAGTCACATAGCTCCCAACTGTCCCTGATTTCGAACAAAGTCCCTCTGTCCCTCTTGCCTTCTCATTTGTCTCTCATTTTGTTCTGATCTATATAGTTGCATATAAAATGCACTACTCCTCTATCAAAAAGTATTTCCCAGTGCTAAACTTTTCATCCAATTTCTAAACTGTTCAATTTGTAAAATTTAAAAAGTCAGTATAAAGGAATCGTAGTGGTAAAAAAAAAGCATTTGTGGGTTTAACGAATAATTTTTTTTGCATAATTCTCCTTTATACTCCTCCTACATACTTTTGCCAATAGGTGTCCCTCGTTTTAATGTCAAAAAGTTGGGAGATATAAAGTCATACCTGTTTATCTGCAGTCACCTATTCTCTACATTTGTTCAAAGTGCAGAATGTATAATGCTTGTTTGAGCTTTCAGAAAATAGGGGGCGGAGAGCTGAAGTTACTCTGCAGAGCTCAGTGAGGAGAGCCCTGAGAGATGATTTGAGGAAAAGAACCCCCACCCCCGCCCTTCAAACTGCCCACAGGAAAAGAATTGAAGCTGTCAATCAGCTAAAGGTTCCTCCCTTGTAACCTTTTTTTTCTCATGGTGTCAGGAAAACTTGTCAGAAATAAATCATGATGATACAGTAGAAGAGGAAAGAAGCAGCAGACAGAAATTACATTAAGTGCTCTTAATTGAGACAACTACAAACTATGTATGAATAAGCTTTGTCCATATCTAATGTTTAAGGTTTACAACCACTCTAAATTGTGTCAACAACAGCATCCCCTCCTAGTGGCGGCCGGTGTATTGAGGGCACAGGGGCGCCCCCCCATCCATGCGTCTGGCCCCCTAATCTGCATGCAGGGCGCCAGACGCATGGAGCTTAATGTTTTTTTTTTTTTTTTAAATCACCTGATTAGAGCCAGAGGCTCTAATAGGGTGATGCAAAGGGTGGAGCCGGGGCGCAGAGCAGTGCGCTCCAAGCCCACCCATTGTGTAACAAACCCCATGCCATTGGCCGAGGAGGAGGCGGGAGGACTGGAGGAGACGCGCCGCCGGGGGACACAGTGAGGAGAAGCCGCCGCCGGGACTGAAGAGAAGCCCCCGCCGGGACTGAAGAGAAGCCGCCGCCATGGCTGCTCCAGGGCTCCAGGTAAGAGCACTGGTCTCGGGGGGGCCCACACTGCATTGAAGGGGGCATGCACGCACGCTGGTCTCTGCATTGAAGGGGGCATGTACGCTGGTCTCTGCATTGATGGGGGCATGGCACGCTGGTCACTGCATTGACGGGGGCACGGCAAGCTGGTCAGTGCATTGAAGGGGGCATGGCAAGCTGGTCAGTGCATTGAAGGGGGCACAGAAAGCTGGTCACTGCATTGATGGGGGCACGGCAAGCTGGTCACTGCATTGAAGGGGGCACGGCAAGCTGTTCACTGCATTGAAGGGGGCACGGCAAGCTGGTCACTGCATTGATGAGGGCACGCCAAACTGGTCACTGCATTGGATGGGGCACGGCAAGCTGGTCACTGCATTGAAGGGGGCACGGCAAGCTGGTCACTGCATTGAATGGGGGCACTCTGTAGTAACTCTGCATTGAATGGGGGCACACTGTAGTAACTCTGCATTGAATGGGGGCACGCTGTAGTAACTCTGCATTGAATGGGGGCACGCTGTAGTAACTCTGCATTGAATGGGGGCACGCTGTGATAACTCTGCATTGAATGGGGGCACGCTGTGGTAACTCTGCATTGAATGGGGGCACGCTGTAGTAACTCTGCATTGAATGGGGGCACACTGTAGTAGCTCTGCATTGAATGGGGGCACGCTGTAGTAACTCTGCATAGAATGGGGGCACGCTGTAGTAACTCTGCATTGAATGGGGGCACGCTGTAGTAGCTCTGCATTGATTGGGGGCACGCTGTAGTAACTCTACATTGAATGGGGACACGCTGTGGTAACTCTGCATTGAATGGGGACACGCTGTGGTAACTCTGCATTGAATGGGGGCACGCTGTAGTAACTCTGCATTGAATGGGGGCACGCTGTAGTAACTCTGCATTGAATGGGGGCACGCTGTAGTAGCTCTGCATTGATGGGGGCACTTTGATTACTGAAGGCCCCTTTCACACTTTTGTGACCTCAAAGTCATGCAATTTTTTGCCGCGTTTTTTGCCGCAAAGCAATGCTTATTAGATTTTTTCTGTTTGTGCCCCCCCAAAAATTTTGAGCACTAGCTGCCACTGTCCCCTCCTAATAAATTGGTATCAGTGGCAGAGACCCAACCTTTAAATTGGTATCAGTGGCAGAGACCCCACCTTTAAATTGGTATCAGTGGCTGCTTTCTGAGATGAATGGGATCAGCACCAGAACAATGCAGACTCTTTTGGGAAGAAGATCACTCCACGGAGTAGCATCTACACAGATACTGCGTGGGGTTCTGGAATGAGCATTTCAGAACCTGACACCGGGACACAGATCAGGTCTGTGGCATGCATTTGCATCACATTTCAGAACACAGGATCAGGGATGGCTTTGAAGTATGCTAAGATCAAGTATGCAAATTAGGAAAGTCAGACTGTACATAGGATGTAGGCAAAGCAGTATCAGACTATTATTTTACTGTTATAATTGTATGAAATACTAACTGTTTAAAATGTAAAAGAAGAAAAATATATATTCCTTTATTGTTATCATAACTTCAGAGTATTAAGTAAAAGGCAGATGCTAAATTCTTTTAGTGCTTTCCAATTACAAAACCCAGTGCAGATTGCATCCAATGCTGTGAAATATGTCTTACGGCCTGTGCCAAAGGTCTTAGGCCAGTTCTGTTTTAATGCGGCCTCTATGTGCAGCACTGCTTGAACATTCATTCTCCTCTTCAGCAAGGACCGCATTACCAATGCCTTTAACCAGTTAGTAGAGGGTTTCTAAATTGCACAAATGTAAGATTTTCACATTTGATTATTTTTTTCTCATTACTAGAGGTGATGATTACAGTAATAGCATGTTATTTTGGTCCATTTTAGGTCTTTGTTTAGTGTGCTAGTGCTGAAGAAGTGCTTTACTGTTTCTTTCTCCTCCTAATTGTTGTTTTTCTTTCTTTGCAGAGCTGGATTCCCAAGTTATTTAAGAAGAAAACATGTACCACTTACATAGAAGACAACCAGCCCAACAGGTGTGTTGCTTTTTACAACTTTATATTGCTAACTGCTTTATTTGTGATTGTTTGTTTGGTTTGAGGCTACCTACTTCAAACAAATGTTTAAAGTGGAAGTAAAGCCTCAGTGTCGGTTCACACTTATGCGCTTGCGCTTGCAATGCGAATTTGCAGTGCGAGTTTACCTTATGTTTTTCAATAGTACCAGCGCGATTGTAATGAAAATTTGATTGCGTTGATTATGTTAATTAAGCTCAGGAGGGGTGGAGCTGAGGGGAAAATCAAACAAAAAATAAGAATTCGCACATAAGAATTCGCACATATCTGAACTGATAATGCGAGTCCAGACCGATTTACATTGATGTCTATGGAGACTAAATTCGCAACGCAACGCTGTAAACTTGCACAAGACCCTTTTTATCATCGCATCACATTCGCATCTGGATCGCAACGCATAGATGTGAACGACCGTCACGAATTCAATGTATTTTGTAAATGCATGCGATTGGAGACTATTTAGAACGCATCGCATTCGCAGTACAAGCGCATAAGTGTGAACCGGCACTAATACTTAAATTCTCCCCTGCAATCATTAATGTAAGCGGAGTTCAACCTTATATCTCAAAATAAAAAAATCACAGTTTAAGAGCAGCAAATAGTTGTGGTTACTAAAGCTAGTGACATCACTTCCAGGGAGGGATACTGTAACGGACCCCCAACCCACACTGTACTTGTGGACTTCCATCAGTATACGGCTTCCTCCCAGTCGTGAACCTAGATATCAGATTTTCCCAGCCTCCCCCATACAAAGCTAGCCGACAACTTAGCTTGTATAAGTTTTGGAACCTTTCAGAATAAGAACTGTTTATTCAAACACAGGCACAAAGAGATATACACTGTGGGACAAATGCGGTGTGGTTGTATAGCGAGTTTGATTAGTGCAGACCCGACTGGGGTTTTTGGTCACCCTGTGCCCCTGATAGACACAGGGTGACTTACACATAAGAGGGGCCCGGGGAAGCTGGACAAGGAATTTCCTGACCTCTCTAAAGTAATATGGGTTCCACGAGCCCCCCATCCAAAATGACTCCTGTCAGACACTATCCCTGTGTAGCTTGTGGGTGTATCCAGAATGGGAAGAGCTGATCGTATGTTCCTACCCAGTGTTCTCTCATTAGTAAGGATGCACCGTACATCCTAATTCATGAGAAAAGGGAGAAATAAAAAAAGAGCCATTCACACAGGACCCAGGGGCTAGGAGGTGCAGTGCACATACAGTACAGCTGTGCTGGGCTTTGAATCAAGACTACCATAGAAGAGGAGAGCTGGATGCAGGCGGAACTGTCAGTGTAGCTGGAAGTGCTCTGTGGTCTCAGTCTACAATGATCACTATTCATTAAAGAAATAGTACAAGCAACCACACTAAAACTCATTACTCACATGTAATGAGTAGTGATGTCGCGAACCTAAATTTCGCCGTTCGCGAACGGCGAACGCGAACATCGGCAAATGTTCGCGAACCGGGCGAACCGCCATAGACTTCAATAGGCAGGCGAATTTTAAAACACCCAGGGACTCTTTCTGGCCACAATAGTGATGGAAAAGTTGTTTCAAGGGGACTAACACCTGGACTGTGGCATGCCGGAGGGGGATCCATGGCAAAACTCCCATGGAAAATTACGTAGTTGACGCAGAGTCGGGTTTTGATCCATAAAGGGCATAAATCACCTAACATTCCTAAATTGTTTGGAATAACGTGCTTTAAAACATCCAGTGTGTGAATACGATCAGGTATGATGTTGTATCGGTCAAGTAGTGTAAGGGTTACGCCCGCTTCACAGTGACAGACCAAACTCTGACAGACCAAACTCCCCGTTTAACAGTCAGTCAGTCCATTTGCACAACCGCAAACTCCCCATTTGCACAAGGTTGGATACCAAGCTAGCCATGTCCCGTTCCTTGTCCTCACTGACATCATTGAAGGTCTCTTCCTCAACCCAGCCACGTACAACACCAAGGGTCCCCGAAAGGTGACAACAAGCCCCCTGGGACGCCTGCTGTGGCTGGTATTCCACCTCCTCAAAGCCACCTTCCTCCTCTGACTTCTCTTCTTCAGACTCCTCTCTCTGCGTTGCCACAGGTCCAGCAATGGACAACGACAAGGCTGCTTCTGGTGGTGATGGGGACCACAACTCTTCCTCTTCATGCTCATCTACAGCCTGATCCAGTACTCTTCGCAGGGCACGCTCCAGAAAAAACGCATATGGGATGAGGTCGATGTTGCCTTGGGTTCGACTGACCACCAGGTTTGTCACCTCCACAAAATGAGCCTACAGCCATTGTTCATGAGCATTCAGTAACGCGGCCAAAAAATACCCAGCTCCGCAGAAAGAATGAAAGAAAATGAATGTTTTTTCTATGAAAAATTACCCCGCGGATCGCTTTTGGTCTGTTCACAATGAAGTAATGACCTTATCATCTGGGGTGTGCCTAGAGGCGATCGCTTCATTGTGATGCGCAAGCCCCTTCACCACGACAAGGTTACGATCACAAAGGGGAATTGACACATGTATGTGCCTTTTTTTTTTTGTTTTTTTGCAGCCACAGTGTAGCACCAGAGGCCAGAAAAATTAGGCATGTACACATGCATGAAAAAGTAGGTATTGTTGCAGCCGCTGCTTTAGCAGCGGCCTGAAAAATTTAGGTTTTCAAGGCAGAAAGTGCACTAAAACATTGCGGCTTGAACCGTAGTTGGTGGCGGAGACGTCACGTAAGTCATCCGGCATGCAGAGAATGATTAAATACAGCAGCGTGTGGACCATTTTTAGCCCAAGGCATCTCAGTCATCACCAGGCCTTTTTTAGTCAAATGCATCCCCCACTGTCAGTCCCTTCGGGATCCATGCCTCATTTATCTTAATAAACGTGAGGTAATCAAGACTTTTTTGACCTAGGCAACTTCTCTTCTCAGTGACAATACCTCCTGCTGCGCTGAAGGTCCTTTCTGACAGCACACTTGAAGCGGGGCAGGCCAGAAGTTCAATGGCAAATTGGGATAGCTCAGGCCACAGGTCAAGCCTGCACACCCAGTAGTCAAGGGGTTCATCGCTCCTCAGAGTGTCGATATCTGCAGTTAAGGCAAGGTAGTCTGCTACCTGTCGGTAGAGTCGTTCTCTGAGGGTGGACCCCGAAGGGCTGTGGCGATGCGTAGGACTAAAAAAGCTCTGCATGTCCTCCATCAACAAGACGTCTGTAAAGCGCCCTGTCCTTGCCGGCGTGGTTGTGGTGGTAGGAGGAGGATTACTTTCACCTCTTCCCCTGTTGGATTCCCGTTGTGCTGTGACATCACCCTTATATGCTGTGTAAAGCATACTTTTCAACTTATTTTGTAGCTGCTGCATCCTTTGCGCCTGCCAGTAATTAGGTAACATATCAGAGACTTTCTGCTTCTACCGGGGGTCTAGTAGCATGGCCACCCAGTACAGGTCGTTCTCCTTCAGCCTTTTTATACGAGGGTCCCTCAACAGGCATGACAGCATGAAAGACCCCATTTGCACAAGGTTGGATGCCGAGCTACTCATGTCCAATTCCTCATCCTCACTGATGTCATTGAAGGTGTGTTCTTCCCCCCAGCCATGTACAACACCACGGGTACCAGATAGGTGACAACGAGCACCCTGGGATGCCTGCTGTGGTTGGTGTTCCTCCTCCTCAAAGCCACATTCCTCCTCTGACTCCTCTTCCTCAGACTCCTCTTCCAGTGTTGCCGCAGGTTCAGCAAGCGATGGTAAAGCTGTTTCTGGTGGTGATGGTGACCACAACTCTTCCTCTTCCTCTTCACGCTCATCTACGGCCTGATCCAGCACTCTTCGCAGGGCACGCTCCAGGAAGAAAACATATGGGATGATGTCGCTGATGGTGCCTTCGGTGCAACTGACTAGGTTTGTCACCTCCTCAAAAGGACGCATGAGCCTACAGGCATTGCGCATGAGCGTCCAGTAACGTGGCAAAAAAATACCCAGCTCTGCAGAGGCTGTCCTAGCACCCCGGTCATACAAATACTCGTTGACCGCTTTTTCTTGTTGGAGCAGGCGGTCGAACATTAGCAGTGTTGAATTCCAACGTGTCGGGCTGTCGCAAATCAAGCGCCTCACTGGCATGTTGTTTCGCCGCTGAATATCTGCAAAGTGCGCCATGGCCATGTAGGAACGCCTGAAATGGCCACACACCTTCCTGGCCTGCTTGAGGACGTCCTGTAAGCCTGGGTACTTCTGCACAAAGCGTTGTACAATCAGATTCAACACATGTGCCATGCACGGCACATGTGTCAACTTGCCCAAATTCAATGCCGCCAACAAATTGCTTCCGTTGTCACACACCACTTTGCCGATCTCCAGTTGGTGCGGGGTCAGCCACTGATCCACCAGTAGTGCTGGTCCGGTGTGACTCTCTGCTTTCATTCCATGCTTGGCAGCCGCCAGCAGGTTTACCCAATGCGCAGTGTAAGTGATATACCTGCCCTGACCGTGCTTTGCAGACCAGCTATCAGTGGTCAGATGGACCCTTGCCCCAACACTGTGTGCCAGACGTGACATGATTTCATTTTCCACAATAGAGTACAGGTTGGGGATTGCCTTTTGTGAAAAATAATTTCGGCCGGGTACCTTCCACTGCGGTGTCCCAATAGCGACAAATTTTTTGAAGGCCTCAGACTCCACCAGCTTGTATGGTAAAAGCTGGCGGGCTAAGAGTTCCGACAAGCCAGCTGTCAGACGCCGGGCAAGGGAGTGACTCTGTGAGATTGGCTTCTTACGCTCAAACATTTCCTTGACAGACACCTGACTGTGGGCAGATGAGCAGGAACTGCTGAAGGTGAGAGGCGGAGGGGCGGGTTGTTGATAGGGGGCATGGAGGACAGCAGTGGTTGACGTGGCTGAAGATGCTGGACCAGGAGGAGGATGGTGGCTTTCAGTTTGTGTGCTGCTTTTACTCATGTGTTGATCCCATAGGCGTTTGTGATGTGAGATCATGTGCCTTCGCAAAGCAGTTGTACCTAGGTGGTTGTTGGACTTCCCACGACTCAGTTTCTTTTGGCACAGGTTACAAATGGCATCGCTGATATCAGAGGCAGAAAAAACTGCTGAGCTTTGCAAGGACGGCATTCTGGTGGTGGCAACAGCTTGCGTTGATTGGCGTGCTGTCTGGCTGACCCCGGGTGCCGAATCTACATGCTGTCTGACTGCGCCACTAGCTCCTTGCGATGACCTCCTCCCCCTGCTTCCAACTCGTCTCCTCCTCCTCCTCTCTGTCTCCCCATCTGAACTTTCCCCCTCTTCTTCTGCTCTTCGAGCAGGCACCCAGGTGACATCCACAGACACATCGTCATCATCAGCCGCTTCACTTGACAACTCAGCAAAGGCAGCAGCAGCAGGTACAACATCATCATCATCATCACAATGTACGTCCATGTGTATAATGCTGCCTGACTGAGACATATCCCCGTTATCTACATCCTCTGGCACTAATAGTTGCGCATCACTTATTTCTTCCAACTGATGTGAAAATAACTCCTCTGACGGATCAAGTGAAGCGGCTGTGGTGCTAGTGTTGGTGGTGGTGCCTGCGGGCTGGCGAGTGGTAAATTGAGAGGTGCCCGAAGCTGAGCTGGAGGAGAATGGTGCATTAAGGTTCCGAGCGGAAGCTGTAGACGATTTGGTGTCCTGTGTAAGCCAGTCAACTATGTCCTCAGAATTTTTTGAGTTTAGGGTCTGTGGTGGCCTCTGAACACTGGGCATTATTCTAGGGCCTAAGGAAATCACAGCACCACGACCACGACGGCCCTTGCGGGGTGGCCTGCCTCTGCCTGTCATTTTTTTTTTAATGTGTTGTACTATGAGTGCAAGGTGCTGTGCCACCCTATAGGAGTGTTGGGCAGTGGGTACAGTACACTCTGTGGACCTGACAGTCACTGGCACCCAGGCAACTGCAATTATAAAAAAAATATATATTTTTTTACTTTGCAAGCTGCTGTGCCACCTTATATATCAGTGGGTGGGTGGGCAGTGGCACAGTACACTCTCTGTGGACCTGACAGTCACTGGCACCCAGGCAACTGCAATTATAAAAAAATATATATTTTTTTACTTTGCAAGCTGCTGTGCCACCTTATATATCAGTGGTGGGTGGGCAGTGGCACAGTACACTCTCTGTGGACCTGACAGTCACTGGCACCCAGGCAACTGCAATTATAAAAAAAATATATATTTTTTTACTTTGCAAGCTGTTGTGCCACCGTATATATCAGTGGTGGGTGGGCACGCAGTGGCACTGCAGTGGGCACAGTACACTCTGTGGACCTGACAGTCACTGGCAGCCCAGGCAACTGCAATAATAAAAAATATTTTTTTTTTTCAATTTGCAACAAGATGCTGTGCCACCGTATATATATATCAGTGGTGGGCAGTGCACTGCAGTGGGTACAGTGCACTCTGTGGACCTGACACAGCACTCACTGCAATTATGACAGAGGAAAAAAAAATATATTTTTTAAAATGCAAGGTACTGTGCCTGTGCCACCCGAAATGATCTGTGGTGGGTCTGTGGCCTCTCACACACAGCGGGCAGGCAACTGCAGTGTACAATAGATATATATATATATATATATATATATATATATATATATATATATATATATAAATTTAAAAAAATCCTCAATTACCAGCCCTTAAAAGGGCTTTTGGGGACACTAGATATATGTGTGTATATATATATATATATATATATATATATAAATTACACAAATACCAGCCCTTAGAAGGGCTTTTTGGGGTGCTGTCAGGATGCTGTCCTTACAGCAGTAGTGGACCAAGAACACTGCAAGACCAGGAGCACTGACTAACAACTGTCCCTAGCTTAACAGCAGCAGCAGCTCTCCCTGCTCTCACTAACACACACTGCTTCAGAATGATCTAAGATGGATGCTGCCCTTGCTTATTTATAGGAGGTGGGAGGGTGTGGGAGGGAGGTATGCTGATTGGCTGGAAATGTGCCTGCTGACTGTGAAGTTCAGGGTCAAAGTTTGCCTCAATGATGTATTATAGGGGGCGGACCGAACATCGCATATGTTCGCCCGCAGCGGCGAACACGAACATGCTAAGTTTGCCGGGAACTGTCCGCCGGCCAACAGTTCGGTACACCTCTAGTAATGAGCAATAGAAATCAAACTGTATCCTTCCAAACTTTCAAAAATGTTCCTTTGTAGCCTATTTCTTTCATATATTGCACCAGTCATGTGACATTTCTACCCCAGCTCCCTACGCCATTCACAGCAGCTGGCCATGTCATTAATCCACAGCAGCTTGGCGTGTTCCATCGTGGATTACTAATTTCCGGAATTGACATAGTACCTGGTGTAACGTTACTTCCGGCTACAAGGACACACAGAGAAAAGCATTAGTAAATGGAAATGACACCTCATACCTGTTGTATGGTGGTGTCCTTTCCACAGCGACCAGGGACACATTTGTATCTGTCCCTGACCCGTGTGAGCATGTGAGGAGAGAAGAGACACCCTGCATCAGCTTGAGATGGCTGCATTTGGTCTGTCACAGCAGTGCTCATCTCAGTGCCCATCAATGCTCATCTCAGTGCCAATCACAGTGCCATCATAGCGTATCACAGTGCCACCAGTGCTCATCTCACTGCTCATCCAAGTACCATCACTGCTCATTAGTGCTTATCACAGTGCCATCAGTGCTCATCTCAGTGCTCATCACAGAGCCATCAGTGCTCATCTAGTGCTCATCACAGTGCCATGCAGAAACAAGGTTCTACACTGTGGAAAATCTGCAGCATGTTGCACTGTAATCCATCTTACAGTTTCTAACAAACACAGTATGTGAGTTATGTGCAACTGGAACCATGAGGTGTGAGCATAAGCTCTCTCATGCTCTCTCGCTCTCACCCTCGCTCTCTCTCAGTAAAGGGAGACCGTACAATTACAATACAATTCAATATAAGAATATTAGGAGGGCCCTGCTCTAAAAAGCAGGGGTAAGAGACACAAAAAATAAATAAAAATTCTAGGGATGAGCTGATAACAGATGTATAAGTATAACTTTTAGGTCAAGTTGGGATAGGCTTCCCTGAAGAGATGATTTTTCAGGCATCACCTAAAGGTAGACAGAGTAGGAGCTAGCCGGACAGATTGGGGCAGGGAGTTCCAGACAATGGGAGAGGTTCTGGAAAAGTCCTGGGGGCAAGTATAAGAGGGTGATGGGGGGGGGGGGGGGGGCTAGACAGTAGAGTCTATGGGACCCGAACTTGAAAAATCAAAAGTCCCAGTTTTGAAGGCTTAAATGCAAGTTTTTGGCCATAAAAAGGTATGGCGGGTCAGGGTACTGCCCCGGGGGACATATATCAATGCAAAAATATTTTTAAGAAAGATAATTTTCTCAGGAGCAGTGATTTTAACGATATTTAAAGTGAAACAATACAAATGAAAAAATCCTTTAAATATAGTGCCAGGGAGGGGGGGTCCCCTTAGACTGCCTGTAAAGTGGTGCAACTGTACCATGTATAGAACCTACTGCAGCAAAACTGACATTTCTAAAGAAAAAAATGACATTTAAATTGCCGGCAATACAATACCATTGCTGGCAAAACAAACAAAAGTTAAAAAAAAAAAAAAACGGTGTGGGGGTCCCCCCAATCTATACCAGGCTCTTCAGAACATACCTGAATGCCCTGCAAATTCGGGTGTTCACTGAATGGGTAAACAGGCAATGTTGGGGCCGAAACTTTTGCTTAGCCCGAACCATCTGCCCAACTCTATTAGAGAGGAGCAGAGTGGACAGTTTTGGTGATATTTTGAGATTTGATCTGATGTGTTGATTTGAGGTTGGTGATGTAACTGGACTGGAGGCACAGTTGTAGATGGCTTTTTTATGCTGCGGTTAGTATGTTGAATTGTATACCCTGAGCAAGCTGAATTGAGTGGAGAGATATACAGAGGGGAGCCACGAAATAGTCATTAAGGTAGAATGAGTCATGCAGCAGCATTCATGATGGACTGAAAGATGGAAAGCCTGTAAATAGGTCAAAGAGAAGTAAGTTGCAATCAATGAAATGAAGGCAATGTATAGGGGTATGCTTTTTAATGGACTTGGCAAAAAAAAAAAATCCTTTTTTTAGGTATATATAAATTATTACATAATGAGTTTTTTGTATTCTCATTTTTAGCCAGCAGGTGGAGCTTTAGGCTCATGCTAAACACGCAATCAAATGGACCAGAACATTTGTTCTTTTCATAGTGTCCCTGTATCAATGTATCAATTTTGTCAGAGAAATGCAGTTTAGGGGGAAAAAAATTGCTGTGTTCTCCATTTACAGTAGAAAATCCCTAAAGTACATGTAAACCCTAACTGGAAAAGAAAGGGACAGCACTGGGAAACTATCAGTTGTGGTGCAAACACATTGGGCAATTAAGCAAATCGGCACAACTGTCTATTACACGAATCGATGTACAGGTAATAGAGCCGACCTGCCGCAGTAAAAAATTTGGCGGCTGATCGGCAAGTAGTTAAGGTGACACCTACCTTTTACCATGGAAAGAAATTCCCCTTGGGGTGGGACTTTTAAGGCACAGGTAATGATATGTAATTTGAAACAAACATATACGATTATATAAATTTATTGAAAAATACAAATACAAAAATAGGTTAAAAACATATGGCAAGCAGTGTACAATTCATGGGGTCATGAGGCAGATGCAAATACCGCTGTAATGAAGGTAAGTGCCCAACGCGTTTCAGAGACACAACAGAATTCCTTCTTCAGGGGCAACCTTAAAGTAGCGGTCTGCAAGTGATCAATCACATACTAATTAATCAATGGTAGTATCTATATATGTTCAGGCATGTTCTATCTCACTTATGCAGCGCTTCTTGCAGATATAAGTCTCACCCAATAGCACAATGTTTAAATTCATGTTCTATTATTTTTAGAACAAATGAAACATAACCCTTTTTTGGTGATTGTTTCTTCTTTTTTCCTTTTTCCCTTTTTTGGGATGAAAGCATTCCAACTTTTTGTTTTTAACGCTATGGGCAGGCATACATTCTAAAGTGTCACTGGACAGATTCTGTAAGTGTTTCATCACATTATGTCAAATATATATTGTGTTTAAATTATGTATGGAGTGTAATGACTACAAATATTGTTATATGTTATATATATACTTTTATACATATCTTTCTATATTTACCATTGATTAATTAGTATGTGATTGATCACTTGCAGACCGCTACTTTAAGGTTGCCCCTGAAGAAGGAATTCTGTTGCGTCTCTGAAACGCGTTGGGCACTTACCTTCATTACAGCGGTATTTGCATCTGCCTCATGACCCCATGAATTGTACACAGCTTGCCATATGTTTTTAACCTATTTTTGTATTTGTATTTTTCAATAAATTTATATAATCGTATATGTTTGTTTCAAATTACATATCATTACCTGTGCCTTAAAAGTCCCACCCCAAGGGGAATTTCTTTCCAAGCTTCCATATTACGGGATGCGGCACACTCTGGTGTGATTCCACATGAGCACACTATATGTCCTACCTTTTACCATGCCCATGGGTCATTTTATTTAGCCCACAGAAAACTGTGCCTACCATGAAAGGTTATTAGAGTATCCTACTGTGTTAGCCATCAATTACTGCAGAATTTTGGAGTTTATGTCATACCCTTTATTGGTTAACTTAAGTTATTAAAGCTGCAAGATTATGGGATAACTTAAACCCCCTCTTGAGGCTTTATACAGGAAAATGTATAAAGCTTGAAGAAGGGACCGAACTTACTCCAAAAGATTGAATTTGTAAAAACGTAGTTATTGTAAAGCCTATTTTTTTTTTAATTTAAATAATTAAAGGTTTATACCTACCTACTCTGTGCAATTGTTTCGCACGGAGCCGCCCTTAACCTCCTCTTCTAGAGTCCCCCTGATGTGTCTGCCCCCATAGCAAGCTGCTTGCAATATCTTGGATAAAGAAACCACACTTGCTACCATTGCATAAAATACAGTATAACACTGAAAATAGGAGAGATTGTGTTTAGAACTTTTTAACAACTAATATTACTCTGCCCCTTGTCACTTATTTGAGGAGCAAGGTCATGATAACTTCATGACAGAACCAATGTGTTTTCTCTTCGTATTGTATTTAATAATTTATTTGTTTTATGAAACAGAAAGGAAGAAATGTGCCAATGTGGTCAGGTCAAGCAGAATCACGTGTCAGTAGCCATTGAGGATAACTTTGGAGCAGCCATTGTGAGCACCTGGAACTCTGCAGAGCATACAACAGAAGAGCCCACGGATGCTTATGGTGATATTGAATTTGTCGGTGCTGGTAAGAAGCACAGCAAGGTGAGAATTCTCATTAATTTTGGGTCAGTATCTCAGTAAGATATTTATATTAATAAGAAATTGATGAAAGTTCTGTTCATTTAGGTTAGTTAAGTATTAAAATGTAACCCACATAAAGAACATTATACCAAATAAAACAATGATTTACAGTATATGGGATGGATGTACTAAAACTGGAGCAAACATAATCTGGTGCAGCTGTGCATAGTGCATAGTAACCAATCCACTTCTAACTTCAACTTGTTCAATGGCAATAAATTTAAAAGGTGATTGGTTACTAGGGATGGGCAGAACACCTTCCTGTTCAGTTCGCAGCAGAATTCCTGAACAGGGGAAATGTTTTAACCCAAATGGCAAACCCTATTAAAGTCTATGAGAGCCGTAAAGGAAAAAATCGAAAGTGCCCATTTTGAAGGCTTACAGTATATGCAAGTAATTGGCCATAAAGGGGGTATGGGGGTCTGGCGACTGCCCTGGGGGATATGTATCAATAAAAAAATGTGAAATGACAACAGAAGGGGGCAGTGCCCTCGAATAACGTAGCTGGGTGGCCCCACCCCTTGCCTATATAAGAACTGTCAAAGTGGAGAGCGGGCTATCAGCGGGATGCCTCCCAAAAGGCGAGAGGGTTTTTAATTTTTTTTTAAATTTTTCGGATCCGTCGGGCGTCATGATTAATGATTGATTTACATCGAAGGACACTTTTTTTTATCTTTTAATAAAGGACTTTAAAAATTATTTCTTGTGGTTATTACTTTTTGACACTTTTTTAGTGAATGGGTAGGTGTACGATGTACCCAATACCCATTCACATGGGGGGTGTGATCTGGGGGCCCCCTTGTTAAAGGGGGCTTCCAGATTCCTAAAAGCCCCCCACCCGCAGATCCTGACAACCAGAGCCCAGGGTTGTCGGGAAGAAGCCCTTGTCCCCATCAACATGGGGACAAGGTGCTTTGGGGAGGGGGGGGCACCTGCTGGGCTGCATGCTCGGATAAAGGACTGGTATGGATTTTGGGGGGGACCCCCACGCCATGTTTTTTCTTTTTCTTTTAAATTTTGGCATGGGGTTCCTTTTAAAATCCTACCAGATCCAAAAGGCCAGGCATAATTCTGTCGAGCCGCTGCTTCCTGTATAGTTCCAACTCTGTCACAGGCAGAGTGATATGAAATGCACTCCGCCTGTGACAGGAGCCATACAGGAAGCAGTGGCTCTACTCTCTACTGCAGCCGCTGTTTCCTCCAGCAGTACCCAATGTCATGACCAGCAGTAACCGCATGACCAGCAGTAACCGGCAGCAGTAACCACACCAGCAGTAACTGCCAGCAGTCTGCAAAATAAGTAGAAAATGTGCATTAGTGTGTGTAAATTGTGCAATATGTTTTTTAATAACTAGTTGTGTTTTGTCATAATATGTCATGTCCTTGTTCATATACAGTATGTATGAAGGACATGACATTTTCTGTCTGTCTACGTCATATGTGCTAGGGGTGCAACTAGCCCTCAGCACTTAACTGTAAATATCCCAGCATGTGCAGTGTTTCTGACTCCTACCACCATGACCACTTCAAATCACTGAAGTGGTCGTGGTGGTTAGAGTGTTCCTTTAACCTTCCTAGTGGTATTCCGAGCCACACTCTGGGTACCGCCAGAAGCATCGCTGGATCCTGGTAGAGGGGTTATTTACCTTGTCCCTGGGATCCAGCGATGTATGCAGGCGGTGTGCAGCAGCAATTGTGCAAAAAGGTAAATCAGCGCAATTAAATTTAAAGTGGTATAGTGTTAAGACCCAATCATTTGGGACACATAAAGAAAATACAGCAGCTATATAGAACCTCCTTCACTAACAGGAGAAATTAAATATAGACAAATATGTATACAGCGCTATATAAAATCAAATAAAGTGACATCATATGCATGTGCATCATATAAATCAATAAACTCGTTTACAGTGCAATATATATTCCTCTTAGGTGCAATATATAATGTCCATAAAGTGCATTCAAAGTAAAGTGCATAAGAGTCCACTAAAATATAAATATAACCGTGGTTTAAAATTCAATAAAGTGCTTGCTACATGTTTCCATATAAAAGTGCAAGTGACACCACCACCGTTTAGCCACCAGATGGCCTCTCACGTCACTGAAGCATTAAACCAGCATTGAATCCTCAATAAAAAATGCCACTTCCTGGATCGATCTCTCACCATCCCATGGACATGATATGTGAATAAAGATAATGATAAAGATAAAGGACCTTAACATGTATAGCTTGGAAGAAAGAAGAGACAGAGGGGATATGATAGAAACATTTAAATACATAAAGGGAATCAACTCGGTAAAGGAGGAGAGCATATTTAAAAGAAGAAAAACTACCACAAGAGGACACAGTTTTAAATTAGAGGGGCAAAGGTTTAAAAGTAATATGAGGAAGTATTACTTTACTGAGAGAGTAGTGGATGCATGGAATAACCTTCCTGCAGAAGTGGTAGCTGCAAATACAGTGAAGGAGTTTAAGCATGCATGGGATAGGCATAAGGCTATCCTTCATACAAGATAGGGCCAGGGACTATTCATAGGATTCAGATATATTGGGCAGACTAGATGGGCCAAATGGTTCTTATCTGCCGACACATTCTATGTTTCTATGTTTCTATATGAGGCATCTAAGTGTACACTGCTATTATCCTTTAATTGATTCACATTCAAAGTAGAATTGCACTCACATGAATCGGCACAATGGGCTTGTGCGGACCGTACACGCCAAAAGCAGTAGCTGTCGGGAGCCGTGCTGGTGGGTCGCCGCTCGTCCGTCCAGGTCTCCGTCCCCTATACGCGTGGCGTCTTATGCTTTTGCATCACGACTTCCTCAGTAGGGGGTGCGAAAGTATTCGGCCCCCTTGAACTTTTCGACCTTTTGCCACATTTCAGGCTTCAAACATAAAGATATAAAACTGTAATTTTTTGTGAAGAATCAACAACAAGTGGGACACAATCATGAAGTGGAACGAAATTTATTGGATATTTCAAACTTTGTTAACAAATAAAAAACTGAAAAATTGGGCGTGCAAAATTATTCAGTCCCTTTACTTTCAGTGCAGCAAACTCTCTCCAGAAGTTCAGTGAGGATCTCTGAATGATCCAATGTTGACCCAAATGACTAATGATGATAAATAGAATCCACCTGTGTGTAATCAAGTCTCCGTATAAATGCACCTGCACTGTGATAGTCTCAGAGGTCCGTTTAAAGCGCAGAGAGCAGCATGAAGAACAAGGAACACACCAGGCAGGTCCGAGATACTGTTGTGGAGAAGTTCAAAGCCGGATTTGGATACAAAAAGATTTCCCAAGCTTTAAACATCCCAAGGAGCACTGTGCAAGCGATAATATTGAAATGGAAGGAGTATCAGACCACTGCAAATCTACGAAGACCTGGCCGTCCCTCTAAACTTTCAGCTCACAAGTAGAGGTGTACCGAACTGTTCGCCGGCGGACAGTTCCCGCTGCGGGCGAACATATGCAATGTTCGGTCCGCCCCCTATAATACATCATTGAGGCAAACTTTGACCCTGAACTTTACAGTCAGCAGGCACATTTCCAGCAAATCAGCATACCTCCCTCCCACACCCTCCCACCTCCTATAAATAAGCATGGGCAGCATCCATCTTAGATCATTCTG
Organism: Pelophylax lessonae; assembly: GCF_965119305.1. Classification (NCBI taxonomy): domain Eukaryota; kingdom Metazoa; phylum Chordata; class Amphibia; order Anura; family Ranidae; genus Pelophylax; species Pelophylax lessonae. The sequence continues at coordinate 170,875,962 of NC_138779.1, forward strand.
AAGCAGTGTGTGTTAGTGAGAGCAGGGAGAGCTGCTGCTGCTGCTGTTAATAGCTAGGGACAGTTGTTAGTCAGTGTTCCTGGTCTTGCTAGTCAGTGTTCTTGGTCCACTACTGCTGTAAGGACAGCATCCTGACAGCACCCCAAAAAGCCCTTCTAAGGGCTGGTATTTGTGTATTTTATATATATATATATATATATATATATATATATATATATATATATATATATCTAGTGTCCACAAAAGCTGGTAATTGAGTTTTTTATTTTTATATATAAATATATCTATTGTACACTGCAGTTGCCTGCCCGCTGTGTGTGAGAGGCCACAGACCCACCACAGACTGTACTGTTTGCACACCACACTCATTTCGGGTGGCACAGGCACAGTACCTTGCATTTTAAAAAATATTTTTTTTTCCTCTGTCATAATTGCAGTGAGTGCTGGGTCAGGTCCACAGAGTGTACTGTACCCACTGCAGTGCACTGCCCACCACTGATATATATACGGTGGCACAGCATCTTGTTGCAAATTTAAAAAAAAATAAATATTTTTTATTATTGCAGTTATCTGGGCTGCCAGTGACTGTCAGGTCCACAGAGTGTACTGTGCCCACTGTAGTGCCACTGCGTGCCCACCCACCACTGATATATATACGGTGGCACAGCAGCTTGCAAAGTAAAAGTATATATATTTTTTTTATAATTGCAGTTGCCTGGGTGCCAGTGACTGTCAGGTCCACAGAGTGTACTGTGCCCACTGCAGTGCCACTGCCCACCCACCACTGATATATACGGTGGCAGGCATGACTTTTTTTGGATTAGTGTCTGGGGGGGTCTAAAAAGCGTACCTGTGAAGTTTCAGCTCTGTAGCATGTCCAGAACCAGAAAAAAAAGATCATATAGGTGTAAAAGGGGTTCCCACCATCCCTGCTCTACTGAAAAATTATCTTTTTTTCTGGTTCTGGGCATGCTACAGAGCTGAAACTTCACAGGTACACTCTTCACAGGTACACTTTTTAGACCCCCTAGACACTAAATCACACAAAAAAGTTCTTAAAAATTGTCATATTTGATAGAGAGCCAATTATTGGAAAAATTAAAAAAAAAAAAAAAAAAAAAAAAAATTCTTTGTATTTATTGTCTGGGGGGTCTAAAAAGCGTACCTGTGAAGTTTCAGCTCTGTAGCATGTCCAGAACCAGAAAAAAAAGATCATATAGGTAAAAAAGGGGTTCCCACCATCCCTGCTCTACTGAAAAATTATCTTTTTTTCTGGTTCTGGACATGCTACAGAGCTGAAACTTCACAGGTACACTCTTCACAGGTACACTTTTTAGACCCCCTAGACACTAAATCACACAAAAAAGTTCTTAAAAATTGTCATTTTTGATAGAGAGCCAATTATTGGAAAACTTAAAAAAAAAAAAAACTTAAAAAAAAAAAATTCTTTGGATTTATTGTCTGGGGGGTCTAAAAAGTGTACCTGTGAAGTTTCAGCTCTGTAGCATGTCCAGAACCAGAAAAAAAATAGAATTAGGGCTAGGGTTAGGGTTAGGGTTAGGGCTAGGGTTAGGGTCAGGGCTAAGGTTAGGGTTATTTTTAGTGCTTAGGGTTAGAGGGTTAGAGTTAGAGGGGTAGGGGTAGGGCTACTAACTCTAACCCTAAGTATCTCACCGTAACCCTAACCCTAGCCCCTAACACTAAACCTAACCCTCTAACCATAACCCTAACCCTCTAACCTTAAGCCTAACCCTCTAAGCCTAGCCATAAAAATAACCCTAACCCTAAACCTAATCCTAGCCCTAACCCTAACCCTAACCCTAGCCCTAACCCTAGCCCTAAGCCTAGCCCTAAGCCTAACCCTAGCCCTAACCCTAATTCGTATTTTTTTCTTGTTCTGGACATGCTACAGAGCTGAAACTTCTCAGGTACACTTTTTAGACCCCCCAGATGCTAAATCCAAAGAAATGTTTTATTTTTATTTTTTTTTAATTTTTCCAATAATTGGCTCTCTAACAAAAAATTACAATTTTTAAGAACTTTTTTTGTGTGATTCAGTGTCTGGGGGTCTAAAAAGTGTACCTGTGAAGTTTCAGCTCTGTAGTATGTCCAGAACCAGAAAAAAAATTAGGGTTAGGGCTAGGGTTAGGGTTAGGGTTAGGGCTAGGGTTAGGGTTATTTTTAGTGCTTAGGGTTAGAGGCGTAGGGGTAGGGTTACTAACTCTAACCCTAAGTATCTCACCGTAACCCTAACCCTAGCCCCTAACACTAAACCTAACCCTAACCCTTAAAGCCCAGTTCCTGTCCCATTTTGGTCGGTTCTGGTCTGTTTGCGGTTGTTTGCGGTGCGTTAAACGGGGAGTTTGGTCTGTCACTGTGAAGCGGGCGTAACCCTTACACTACCTGATCGATACAACATCATACCTGATCGTATACACACACTGGATGTTTTAAAGCACGTTATTCCAAACAATTTAGGAATGTTAGGTGATTTATGCCCTTTATGGAATAAAACCCGACTCTGCGTCAACTACGTAATTTTCCATGGGAGTTTTGCCATGGATCCCCCTCCGGCATGCCACAGTCCAGGTGTTTGTCCCCTTGAAACAACTTTTCCATTACTATTGTGGCCAGAAAGAGTCCCTGTGGGTTTTAAAATTCGTCTGCCTATTAAAGTCTATTGCGGTTCGCAATGATCGCCGGTTCGCGAACATTCGCCGATGTTCGCGTTCGCCGTTCGCGAACGGCGAATTTTATGTTCGCGACATCACTACTCACAAGGAGAAGACTGATCAGAGATACAGCCAAGAGGCCCATGATCATTTTGGATGAACTGCAGAGATCTACAGCTGAGGTGGGAGACTCTGTCCATAGGACAACAATCAGTCGTATACTGCACAAATCTAGCCTTAATGGAAGAGTGGCAAGAAGAAAGCCATTTCTTAAAGATATCCATAAAAAGTGTTGTTTAAAATTTGCCACAAGCCACCTGGGAGACACACCAAACATGTGGAAGAAGGTGCTCTGGTCAGATGAAACCAAAATCGAACTTTTTGGCAACAATGCAAAACGTTATGTTTGGCGTAAAAGTAACACAGCTCATCACCCTGAACACACCATCCCCACTGTCAAACATGGTGGTGGTAGCATCATGGTTTGGGCCTGCTTTTCTTCAGCAGGGACAGGGAAGATGGTTAAAATTGATGGGAAGATGGATGGAGCCCAATACAGGACCATTCTGGAAGAAAACCTGATGGAGTCTGCAAAAGACCTGAGACTGGGACGGAGATTTGTCTTTCAACAAGACAATGATCCAAAACATAAAGCAAAATCTACAATGGAATGGTTCACAAATAAACATATCCAGGTGTTAGAATGGCCAAGTCAAAGTCCAGACCTGAATCCAATCGAGAATATGTGGAAAGAACTGAAAACTGCTGTTTACAAACGCTCTCCATCCAACCTCACTGAGCTTGAGCTGTTTTGCAGGGAGGAATGGAAAAAAATTTCAGTCTCTCGATGTGCAAAACTGATAGAGACATACCCCAAGTGACTTACAGCTGTAATCGCAGCAAAAGGTGGTGCTACAAAGTATTAACTTAAGGGGGCTGAATAATTTTGCACGCCCAATTTTTCAGTTTTTTATTTGTTAAAAAAGTTTGAAATATCCAATACATTTCGTTCCACTTCCTGATTGTGTCCCACTTGTTGTTGTTTCTTCACAAAAAATTACAGTTTTATATCTTTATGTTTGAAGCCTGAAATGTGGCAAAAAGTCGCAAAGTTCAAGGGGGCCGAATACTTTTGCAAGGCACTGTACATGCATACATACTTTAACTTATTTATAGTCGTTTATTATATTATAATTTATGATTTTGTGTTTCAAACTTTATCATGCCCGAGATGTTATAAAGAAGAACTCACAGCAAAAAAAAATGAAATCATATGCAAATATTTGGTTTGGGCTGCTCATTCTTAAGAATTTCATGCACCTAAAATCGGAAAGAATCATACCGCCAGGGAGGTTAATATCTCCCAGAAGAAGCAAACCTCTGTATACGGATTCCATTTCATTTGATCATCCTCTAGTTGTGTTAAATTAGTGGGGGGGGGGGGGGGGGGCGTCGCGGGAAGGGCGCAGCGGCGTTTTATTACTTATATACCTTAACTGTAGTATATATTTTATATGCGGCCCGAGAAAATTTCTCTACACTCAATGTGGCCCAGAGAAGCCAAAAGGTTGGACACCCATGCTTTAGGTCATATTTGCAGCCAAAAAAGACGTACTAGCTGTGCACAAATAGTCCCAGCACATGGACAATGTCATCACAGAAGTATTGCAATTGAAAAAGTTGCCCTAAATTTTTTTTTTTTTTTTTTTTTACAGCAAAAAAATTTATTTTTATTTTTTCATAAATCAGCCAGAACTGACAGCAGCCGGTAAATACATTGTCTAATACATATAGGGTCCATTCACACATCTGTAAAATGGGTCCGCATCCATTCCACAATTTGGCAGAACCTTTATGGACCCATTGTTTTTCATTTCCAGTCTGAAAAATTAGGCATTCACAGGATAAAGAAGTAAGTGTCGGCCATTCCAGGCCCCAAAAATTAGCCCACATGCGTTTACCTGACAGCTAAGAATGTAGTATTCTGTGGCTGAAGGTACATTAGGCATTCACAGGATACAGAAGTAAGTGTCGGCCTGTATTGGCCCCAAAAATTAGCCCACATGGGTTTATCTGACAGCTAAGAATGTAGTATTCTGTGGCTGAAGGTACATTAGGCATTCACAGGATACAGAATTAAGTTTCGGCCTGTATAGGCCCCAAAAATTAGCCCACATGGGTTTAACTGACAGCAAAGAACGTAGTGTATTTGATTAATAAAGAGATCCTGCGAGCAACCTCAAGGTTCTAAATGAATAAAAAGGCTATCTGTTGCAGACACTCCACTTCTCATAACAGTGTAAACAAATTAGAATAAATAAATAGTGCTGCGCAAATAAATGATCATAAAAACTTGCAATGCGTGAAAAAAATGGCATGTAAAACCAAACAAAAATAATTTTTTAAAATAGTATATAACAGGGGTAATGAATTAAAATTCAAGGAGGTCCGGTTGCTAAAATTTTCTTTGGGCCGAGGTCCGAATCTGAAGTCTTTGCTATGACTCAGAAAGATGGGCAAAACAAAAACGTGTCCATCAGCGTTGCTCTTAACATAAAATATGCCCATCAGAGTGCCCCCTAACATAAAATGTGCCCTTAGCATAAAATTTGCTCATCAGCGTGACCCTTAACATAAAATAAGGGACACGCTGCTGGGCACATTTTATGTTAGGGGGCACTCTGATGTGCACATTTTATGTTGGGGGGCACTCAGATGGACACATTTTATGTTAGGGGGCACTCTGATGTGCACATTTTATGTTAGGGGGCAATCTGATGGGCACATTTTATGTTAGGTTGCACTCTGATGGGCAAAACAAAACGTGTAAATCAGCATTGCTCTTAACATAAAATATGGCCATCAGAGTGCCCCTTAGCATAAAATATGCCCATCAGATTGCCCCCTAACATAAAATATGCCCATCAGAGTGCCCCTTAGCATAAAATATGCCCATCAGAGTAGCATAAAATATGCCCATCAGAGTGCCCCCTAACATAAAATGTGCCCTTCAGAGTGCCCCTAACATAAAATGTGCCCATCAGAGTGCCCCCTAACATAAAATGTGCCCATCAGAGTGCCCCCTAACATAAAATGTGCCCATCAGAGTGCCCCCTAACATAAAATGTGCCCATCAGAGTGCCCCCTAACATAAAATGTGCCCATCAGAGTGCCCCCTAACATAAAATGTGCCCATCAGAGTGCCCCCTAGCATAAAATGTGCCCATCAGAGTAGCATAAAATGTGCCCATCAGAGTAGCATAAAATGTGCCCATCAGAGTAGCATAAAATGTGCCCATCAGAGTGCCCCCTAGCATAAAATGTGCCCATCAGAGTGCCCCCTAGCATAAAATAGGCCCATCAGCGTGACCCGTAACATAAAATAAGGGGCACTCTGGGCACATTTTATGTTAGGGGGCACTCTGATGGGCACATTTTATGTTAGGGGGCACTCTGATGGGCAAAACCTAAAAATCTAAAAAAACATAAAATCTGCCCATTAGAGTGCCCCTTAACATAAAATCTGCCCATTAGAGTGCCCGTTAACATTAAATCTGCCCATTAGAGTGCCCCTTAACATAAAATCTGCCCATTAGAGTGCCCCTTAACATAAAATCTGCCCATTAGAGTGCCCCTTAACATAAAATCTGCCCATTAGAGTGCCCCTTAACATAAAATAAGGGGCATGCTGATGGGCACATTTTTTTATGGGGCACTCTAATGAGCACTACAAAATATGCCCATCAATCTGCAGACTTTAAAAACCTCCCATCAGCTGCAGCTATGACCACATTCCTTTCTCCCCTTGTGCTCCACATACCTGGAGCCAGGAGCCGAGCCAGAAGCCACGAGCAGGGGGGCGGGGCGCGCACATAATGTCACGCCCCAACTCGCTGCCAGGCTGAATGGGAGCCGCAGTCAGGAGCGGGGGGCGGGTCGTGCGCGTGACGTCACGCCCCTACTCGCGGCCCGACAGGACACCGGCCGGGAACCGCAGCGCACACACAGTACGTCACTGGTTGCTGGGACACCCGCGGTCCCAGCAAACCATTGAATGAATAAAGGAGGCGGCCTCGCGGTCCGGGTGAAAGCATCGTGCGGGCCGCCAATGGACCGCGGGCCGCCATTTAGTGACGGCCGGTATATAATATTAAAGTGCCAATAGTGTCAATATAAATATATAAAGTCCGATTAAAGTGTAAAGATTATAAAGAAAGTCCAGTGAGGATTGTGAATGGTGGTCTTGAAAAATAATATAATAAATATAATCCAACCAATGGTGATTCAACCAATATAAAGTGATCTGTGCTCTCAGGAACGAGTGACCAGAGTGTCACAGTAGATAGCCGACCGTGCTCCCCCTTATGAGTAGGTGCTCACCTTAGATCTTTATTAGAAAGTGCATGGGTATGAAGATCTTAAAAATCATCCATCCGTATCCTCATGGCTCCTCTCATCCACAGTAATGAAGCCTGGCTTGCAGTATCACTCAGTGCAGCATTTAAATGAAAGCAAAAAAAACTTATAATAGTGCATGAAATCCATCAAAAAACGTTTTATTTAGATAGAAGTAAATGGTCTCACTCACATGTGTGGGTGCATAATATGCACATAAAACGATCGCATCAGCAAACAATCCAATAGGTGATGGCAGAAATTGTGGTGGTGTAATGGGAGAGACCGTTCAGTGCTGCCTTAAGATCACAGCGTGTGCTGGCAGCCGACAGTCTCACCGAGTAGCGGTGCAACGATCCGTCCGTCCTTGCCCCTCCCCTACGCGTGACGACACAGGGACCACGTGTCTTCCTCAGGGGGATATGATTGGACGGCGGACCGCTCATTAACTTATATAGGGCAGGCAAGCGCCGTTTTTTTGTAGCCGCATAGCTATATAAATACATATTCAAACGCTCAGCCATTCAGCTTCATAATTTTAAATGTATGAAACGTTTAGATGTAATTTGACATGTATGTTGATATAAAAACTACAGTTATCAAAAAAGGACAGACGAAAGCTGACTGTTATAGATGTCTCTCCCATATCACCACAATTTTAAACAGCCATAAGCATTAATATAAAAAGTATACAATATCATAATTAGTGTGATAAAAACATAAAATATTTCTTCAAAAATACACATAAAAACCACATATATATATATAAAAAGATCCCTTTTAAAAAATCCCTCTACACATATATAAAATACACATTTATATAAAACAATCCCATATAAATAAGAGACCAATAAAATTAATTGTATAAAATACATAAAAACAAGAAACTTAAAATGACATGGATAGATGATACCATACTTTAATAATTACTAATAAAACAACCAAGGTCTAATTCCTTGTTAATCCCCCCTGGGTATAAAGAGCCCAGCTGGTGAATCCACCAAGATTCCCTTTTACTTAGTTCACGGACATAATTCCCTCCCCTCCAGTGTTTTTTGGGTTCTTCAATTCCCCTAAAACACATGCCTTTACAGCTTTTGTTATGTTTTTCTTTAAAATGTAAAGGGAGGTCATGTTTATCAGAGCCCTTATTTACAGTATAATGTAGACATGCTCTTTTATCCTTTCTTTTAAACACCGCTTAGTACGGCCAACATAAAATTTGTTACAGGGACATCTAATGACATATACTACCCCTTCTGTATTACAAGTAATCAAATCCTTTATTTCATATGTTCTATTATTAATTGGGTTCTCCCCGACACACCCCATGGGTTTTTAATATTCCAAAGGGACAGTACACACGCCTAAGAAGAAACTGCACACGTGTAGAGGACTTTGAGACAGGCTAGTCATCTTAAAGAGATGTTTGTAAATAAGGGCTGCCAGAAAGACTTTTTATTAAATAAGACCCGGTTCACACTACTGCGTGTGCCGGGTTCGCATGTCATGTCGGAGCGCACTGCTCCGACATGACATGCGATCAGCTGTGCGGTGCGAGTTTAGCCATACAGTTTGTATGGCTAAATTCGCACCGCACCCGCAGCAAAGACGCACAGGAGGCATTTTTGCTGCCGCATCAGGATCGGATCGCACAGCGGTTCACACTTGTGCGATCCGATCCTGTGCGAACTGCACGATCGCACTGCGATATGCGATCAAACTGGGGGTGTCGTTAAGATTACATTGACACCCCCAGCGGATCGCATATGGCAGTGTGAACTGCCGGGGGTGCGTGTGCGATGCGGGAACAGGCTGCGAATTCGCAGCCTTCCCGCATCGCAATAGTGTGAACCGAGCCTGAAAGCAATAGGGATAGGATGAATCTGATATATACTGATAAAACAACAGACCCAAATGATCAGAAAGATATGAAATTTGTTCTTGATTTTAATGTGCAATATAAGAAAGTGGAGCAAATTATTACAAAATACTGGTCAGTGTTGAAGCAGGATAAGATTCTGGGCCCGACACTGAAGGAGAGACCCGATTTTGTATACAGGCGTGCACCTAATTTAAGAGACAAAATTGTCAAAAATGTGGTGGAACCACATAAGCAATTATCTATGTTCAGGTGGAATATTAAAGGTTTTCATGCCTGTGGACGATGTTATGGGTGTGTCGGTGTACCTGGCAATACAAAGAAAGTATTTAGTTTTGAGAACCCAATTAATAATAGAACATATGAAATAAAGGATTTGATTACTTGTAATACAGAAGGGGTAGTATATGTCATTAGATGTCCCTGTAACAAATTTTATGTTGGCCGTACTAAGCGGTGTTTAAAAGAAAGGATAAAAGAGCACGTCTACAATATAAATAAGGGCTCTGATAAACATGACCTCCCTTTACATTTTAAAGAAAAACATAACAAAAGCTGTAAAGGCATGTGTTTTTGGGGAATTGAAGCACCCAAAAAACACTGGAGGGGAGGGAATTATGTCCGTGAACTAAGTAAAAGGGAATCTTGGTGGATTAACCAGCTGGGCTCTTTATACCCAGGGGGGATTAACAAGGAATTCGACCTTGGTTGTTTTATTAGTAATTATTAAAGTATGGTATCATCTATCCATGTCATTTTAGGTTTCTTGTTTTTATGTATTTTATACAATTAATTTTAATGGTCTCTTATTTATATGGGATTGTTTTATATAAATGTGTATTTTATATATGTGTAGAGAGATTTTTTAAAAGGGATCTTTTTATATATATGTGGTTTTTGTGTATTTTTGAAGAAATATTTTATGTTTTTATCGCACTAATTATGATATTGTATACATTTTATATTTATGCGTATGGCTGTTTAAAATTGTGGTGATATGGGAGAGACATCTATAACAGTCAGCTTTCGTCTGTCCTTTTTTGATAACTGTAGTTTTTATATCAACATACATGTCAAATTACAGCTAAATGTTTCATACATTTAAAATTATGAAGCTGAATGGCTGAGCATTTGAATATGTATTTATATAGCTATGCGGCTACAAAAAAATGGCGCTTGCCTGCCCTATATAAGTTAATGAGCGGTCCGCCGTCCAGTCATATCCCCCTGAAGAAGACACGTGGTCCCTGTGTCGTCACGCGTAGGGGAGGGGCAAGGATGGACGGAGCGTTTCACCGCTACTCGGTGAGACTGTCGGCTGCCAGCACACGCGGTGATCTTAAGGCAGCACTGAACGGTCTCTCCCATTATACCACCACGATTTCTGCCATCACCTATTGGATTGTTTGCTGATGCGATCATTTTATGTGCATATTATGCACCCACACATGTGAGTGAGACCATTTACTTCTATCTAAATAAAACGTTTTTTACTTCTATCTAAATAAAACATTTTTGAAGGATTTCATGCACTATTATAAGTTTATTTTGCTTTCATATAAATGCTGCACTGAGTGATACTGCAAGCCAGGCTTCATTACTGTGGATGAGAGGAGCCATGAGGATACGGATGGATGATTTTTAAGATCTTCATACCCATGCGCTTTCTAATAAAGATCTAAGGTGAGCACCTACTCACAAGGGGGTGCACGGTCGGCTGTCTATTGTGACACTCTGGTCACTCGTTCCTGGGAGCACAGATCACTTTATATTGGTTGAATCACCATTGGTTGGATTATATTTATTATATTATTTTTCAACACCACCATTCACATCCCTCACTGGACTTTCTTTATAATCTTTACACTTTAATGGGACTTTATATATTTATATTGGCTCTATTGGCACTTTAATATTATATACTATTTTAAAAAATTATTTATTTATTCTAAGTAGTGTATTTGATGGCTGGAGGAACAGTAGGCATTCACAGTATACAGAAGTAAGTGTCGGCCTGTATAGGCTCCAAAAATTAGCTCACATGGGTTGAACTGACAGCAAAGAACTTAGTATTTGATGGCTAGAGGTACAGTAGGCGTTCACAGGATACAGAAGTAAGTGTCGGCCTGTATAGGCCCCAAAAATTAGCTCACATGGGTTGAACTGACAGCAAAGAACTTAGTATTTGATGGTTAGAGGTACATTAGGCATTCACACAGTATACAGAAGTAAGTGTCGGCCTGTATAGGCTGCAAAAATGAGCCCACATGGGTTTAACTGACAGTAAAGAACGTAGTGTATTTGATGGCTGGATGTACAGTAGGCATTCACAGTATACAGAAGTAAGTGTCGGCCTGTATAGGCTCCAAAAATTAGCCCACATGGGTTTAACTGACAGCAAAGAACGTAGTGTATTTGATGGCTGGATGTACAGTAGGCATTCACGGTATACAGAACAGTAAGTGTCAGCCTTTATAGGCCCCAAAAATTAGCCATTCAATGGACATGAAATGCCTTTTATGCCGCTGTATTTAGCGAAGACAAGGACCAGGAATTGTTGTGGGTAGATGGTGGTCTGGCAGATATTTGTGGCCTGTGATGAGGAATTTCAATGAAACATGGTCTAACGGTCACATGTGTTGAATTCCTCAGAGATCCATTCTTCATTCATTTTTATAAATGTGAGGTAGTCTACACTGTCATGAGCTAGGCGAGTGCGCTTATAGGTCACGATCCCCCCTGCTGCGCTGAATGTCCTTTCGGACAGGACACTGGACGGGGGGGCAAGCCAACAGTTCCATTGAAAATTGTGCAAGCTCTGGCCAGAGGTCAAGCCTGCCCACCGAGTAGTCCAGGGGTTCATCACTCCTCAGAGCGTCCACATCGGCCATTAACCCGATGTAGTCGGACACCTGTCGGACACCTTTTTTTACGCTCCAACATTTGAGCCACAGAAGCCTGCCTTTTTCCAGAACAACATGACGACGGCATCATAGAAGGTGGAGTGTTGGACAACTGTGAGGAGACAGGAGAAGGAGAAGGAGAAGGAGAAGAGGCTGGACGGTGAGAGCCTGGAGTTTGGCTTTGTGGGTTCTGATGGTGTTGCTCTCACTGGGCTCAGTGATGGGATTTCAGGTGCCTTCTTAAGGCGGCGGTCCCTAGGTGAGTGTTGGGCTTACCGCCACTTATGCGTTGACTGCAAAGGCTGCAGATGGTAACACTGTTGTCAGCAACGGACACATTAAAAAAAGCCCACACTGCCGGCGTCTTGGGAGCGCCAGATGTGACTGTACATGGTTGATGGCTCGCTCCTGATACATTTGCAGTCTGCTTTGTACCTCTTGTGCAATGCAAGTTCTGCCTGCCTCTCCTCCATATCTGCCGGTCCGTCAGTCCGCCAGTTCTACAAATAATTGGCCAGTAACTGTTGTCACTGTGTGTAGCACAGTTAACACAGCAAAAGAGGCCAAATTTTTGCAGGACTAAAATACAACCTTAGAAAATTATACTGTTTAATAACACCCCACTTCAATATGTGGTATTGGGGGGCCATTGGTGTATCACACCAGTTCAAAAAATTGGCCAGTGAGTTTGGCACTGTGTGTACCAGACTTAACACAGCAAAAAAGGCAATATTGTTGCAGGACACAAATACACTTGTAAAAGTTTACTCAGATAACACCCCACTTCAATATGTGGTATTGGGGGGGGGGGCATAGGTGTATCACACCAGTTCAAAAAATTGGCCAGTGAGTTTGGCACTGTGTGTACCAGACTTCACTCAGCAAAAGAGGCAATATTGTTGCAGGACAGAAATACACTAGTAAAAGTTTACTCAGATAACACCCCACTTCAATATGTGGTATTGGGGGGCCATTGGTGTATCACACCAGTTCAAGAAATTGGCCAGTTAGTTTGGCACTGTGTGTACCAGACATCACTCAGCAAAAGAGGCAATATTGTTGCAGGACACAAATACACTTGTAAAAGTATACTCAGATAACACCCCACTTCAATATGTTGTATTGGGGAGCCACAGGTTTATTACAACAGTTCTACAAATAATTGGCCAGTAACTGTTGTCACTGTGTGTGGCACTGATTACACAGCAAGAGGCCACATTTTTGCAGGACTAAAATACACTCTTAGAAAATTATACTGTTAACACCCCACTTCAATATGTGGTATTGGGGGGCCACAGGTTTATTACACCAGTTCTACAAATAATTGGCCAGTAACTGTTGTCACTGTGTGTGGCACTGATTACACAGCAAGTGGCCAAATTTTTGCAGGACTAAAATACACTCTTAGAAAATGATACTGTTAAATAACACCCCACTTCAATATGTTGTATTGGGGGGGCCACTGGTCTATCACACCAGTTCAAAAAAATTGGTCAGTGAGTTTGGCACTGTGTATCAGACTTAACTCAGCAAAAGAGGCAATATTGTTGCAGGACACAAATAAACATGTAAAAGTATACTCGGATAACACCCCACTTCAATATGTGGTATTGGGGGGGGGGGCAATTGGTCTATCACACCAGTTATAATACATTATAAGTGCTTTTGTCACTGTGTGTAGTATTGTTGCAGAAACGCTCAGTCACCTCCACACCTGTTACAATGCTGCACAGTGCACAATAATACTACTAATCCACTATAATATGTTTTCTACAAAGCCAGGAGAGCCAAAGAGGGACCCAAGAAGAGGAGGATCTGGGATGCTCTGTGCAAAACAGAAACATGAGAACAGTATGAAAAAAAAGCTATAAATAGAGTTTTTTTTTTTTCGGAAAGGAACTAGTTGCACAAAAAAAGTGAAACATAAACTAACCTACTATACAGTATATGAAATGCAATATATGAATTTCATGGGACAGGGAGACACCTGTTGGTGGAACTTGCAGCTTTCTGGTCCATAAACCATAGTGCCACCAGCAGGTATTTCAGCTGACCTGAAAGGCTAGGTTCACCTTTTCAAGCAGAATTTCACTTTTCATAATAAAATAGAAGCCTTTTCTTATGTCTTTTCTGCCCAAGTCATCCCAGTGTTCTTATCTTTCATTCACGGCAGCTTTCAGTCTTCACCTCTTGATCAAAGCTGTTAAAAATGCTTTCTGAGCCATTCACTTCCTGTGTCATCATAGCCCATCATTCACTGCCTTACTGTATCCCAGAATGGGGCTTTTTTACTTCTGTGGATCATGCCCCCCTCACATTAATATACCACCTCCTTTTTTATTTCCACTCTCTTCCCTACCTCTTCCTTTTAAGGTGGCCATATACTTTACAATCTGGTTGTATAATCTCCTTTAGATCTACCATCAGCTATGTAATGCAAGGGCTTGCCTAATTTGATACATATTGAATGGAGTGTTTAGGTGGGTCCTCCTATTACATAGTTTTAGTAAATCTAAAGGTAATTGTACAGAGATTGTACAATCAGATTGCATAGTGTATGGCCAGCTTTATACAAGTGCGTGGGAGGGAGACATTCAGCGGTCAATGTTTTTGTAATCCATGTTCAGCTCACGAAGGGGGAGGATGTAAACACACAAATTTCACATTCAGGCCCCATTCACACAGTGTAGTGGCACATTTTTTGGGGCATTTTTCCCGCAATATGCATAGGCAACCCATTGATTTCAGTGGTCTGCCATACGTGCAACAAATGCAGCAAAGTAGCTCATGGGGCAATTTGGCTTTGGCTTGAGGCATTTGCACAGCTGCCATGAATACTCACTCTAATTTGTCTAATATGTTTATTTCCTGTGATCATTAGCTCCATCTAGTGACCATAATTCAGTATTTTTCTGATTTGGGTATTTCAGGAAAATACCCCCATTATGGCCACTAGATGGTGCTGATGATCATAGGAAATAAACTTATTAAGCACATACAGTGGTTATTCGTGGCGGCTGTGGGAATCCACACAGCAAATATTTTTTTAGAAATAAACCCACTGACCAGACAATTATGTAGTTTAGGAAAGGCAGAGTAAAGTCAAAATACCCTATTTTGATTACTGGTTTGGGTTGGTGACTCGAAATATTGAAACCAGAAAGTCAGCAATAAAGCCAGGCAACTAGAATTTATAGAATGAGAAGCCAGTGAGGACATCCTCTATGTTTCTAAAAAGAAAGGCCAATAAATATCTTATCGTTGGGTTTTTCTACTTTACTCGCATATCTAACTTCTCAGGAAATTCTAGATCCGTCTTGAACTGCTTACAAGCATTCACTGAAACAACTCACATGTCAGTCATTCAAAACAGATTTGTGCTAAGGCTGCATGTTCAGGCGACAATTACAGAATGTTTTGTGCTCTGGGTTCTGCCAAAGGACAGTATGCAAGTATGCAGTATGTGTGTTGTGAATACATGGTTAGTAGATGATCACTATCAGACACAGTTCTGCCTTTACCGCTTTAACTTCTGTGTAGGACTTTTGCCCTTTACCTCTTTTTCTTTAAATTAGAGGGAAATGTACTTGACTTTGTATTTAAAAAAGAATGTCTTATTCACGCTGGTACTTTCAGACCTGTGAATAGAAGACCTTTTTAAATGCATGTAATCATTTTCAATGGGGTCTTTCACACTGTGCGTTTTCCTCTCATTTAGGTGTGGTCAGATTAGCTGTGTTTAGAGAAAATCAAACTCTGTGCATACAAGATCCAATTCAACAGATTAAACAGAGCTAAACCCAAGTAAACATAACTAAGCCCAAGTTCCCATTAGTCCGATTTGACATGTCAAATCAGAACCAATAGCCGGCAATAGCACCGATAATAAAGAAAATTGCTGCGCTAACTGAAATTCAAAGCTTCAAACATACAAACTTCAGAAGTTGGTAATAAAATCCAAATAGAAAAGCTGCTACACAGAATCTGGAATAAAAAACAGATCTAAAAGCAATATAAGAACAATGTAGCGCTAATCATCAGTAAAAAGTTCTCAGAAAGATTAAAAAGTCCATGTAAAGTCCCAATATGATCAGATGAAAAATGTAGCGAATCCGTGATACCACCACCAGACACCCAGTTCACACTGACCCTTACCACATAACGATGATCCCCATGACAGAGATCCCAAATGCCAAAACTAGACTCAGTAGGACTCGATATGTATCCTGGATAATATGCGTCCTTCTCTGGAAGTCTCAGGTCAGTAGTCACAGGTATGTAGGGAATGAAGCACAAAGCAGTATCATAGCGCAAACCATTTATTAACCAGATCAAAATAATAGATTAAAAACACTTACAAGGATCCAATCATAACGAGCATGTAAAGCAGTCCAAATTGTTTCCAAGCATGTTCCGCCACGGCATTCCACCAAAATGATGGCCGCCACGTCTCCTCACTGTGGGCGAGCGTGTCCACTGTGACCGCCCGACGTACGTTTCGTTACACTGAACGTCTTCAAGGGGCGCGGTCCGGCAGTCGTCACAGCTCTAAATACCAATGGGGAGAGAGCGGATATGGATGGTGACCCGGAAACCGGAAGTCGACCCCGAAACCGGAAGTGACCCGGAAACCGGAAGTTGATCCCGGAACCGGAAGTGACCCGGAAACCGGAAGTTGACCCCGGAACCGGAAGTGACCCGGAAACCGGAAGTCGACCCCACAATAGCACCGTCTGACTTGGTGCAACACCAACTTTACGGCGCCACATTGATTCCCACAAGTAGTTTCTGTACTACTTTTGGCGACTTCGGGGGCAATTTCATTAGAAATCTGTGCAGGATATCTGTGAAATCGTCCCAGAAGTCGGACTGAAATGCCGGCTTGAAATCATACGAGTTCAGCTGAATGTGCATGATTTCAAAATGGCCTCAGTGTGAATCTAGACTCAATGCGCCTAAATTGGGCTAAAGCAGGTACTTCTAAACCCAGGAAAAAGTAATCTGAGAGGCCAAAAAAATTTGTCTGTATTTTAATGTATATTTAACCACTTGCCGACCGCCTTTTTACTGCGGCAGGGCGGCTCGACTGCGTCCAGTCATGTAGTACTACGTGACTGGAGTGCATGTGGTTTCAGCAGCGCGCGCGCGCCGCTGGAGCCGCGTCCCGCTGTGTTTAGAGAGAAACCAAAAGCGAAGACCCGCCTGCTTATGTAAACAAAGCAGGCGGATCTTTTCTCAGACAGGCAGGGAGAGATCAGCAGATTCAGCTAAGCTTAAACTGCGATCTGTCTGTGCCTGTCACAGAACCCCCCCCCCCACACACACACACTCAGTAAGCACACAGGCATACATTTAACCCCTTTGATCACCCACAGTATTAACCCCTTCCCTGCCAGTGTCCTTTATACAGTAACAGTGCATATTATTTAGCACTGATTACTGTATTCGTGTCACTGGTCCCCAAAAAAGTGTCAAAAATGTCAGTTAGGTGTCGGATCTGACCGCCACAATGCACAATGTCGCAGTCCCGCTAAAAATCGCAGATCGCCGCATTACTAATAAGAAATAGATAAATAAATAAAAAGTCCAAAAATCTATCCCGTAGTTTGTAAACGCTATAACTTTTGTGCAAACCAATTAAAATACGCTTTTTGGGATTTTTTTTTACCAAAAATATGTAGCAGAATACAAATTGTCGCTCTTTTTTTGTTTATAGCGCAAAATCTTAAAACCGCAGATGTGATCAAATACCACCAAAAGAAAGCTCTATTTGTGGGGAAAAATGGAAATCAATTGTATTTGGGTACAGCGTCAAATGACCGCGCAATTTTCTGTTAAAGTAACGCAGTGCCAAATGGCAAAAAATGGCCTGGTCATTAAGGGGGCAAATCCTACTGGTTCAGAAGTGGTCAATGTTGTTTCTCACTGTACAGTATTTATAAAAGCTAAATAAAGTAGTGCCAATGTGACTGAGGCTGAAAAATGCCAGCATTGGACTTAGCAACCAGTTTTGATTATGTTCTATTTTCTATCCTGTTTTTAGCCTCATTCACACAAGCGCTGACATTCGTAGTCCAATGGGCAGTGTGTGTGTGGTTTGAGCCACCAAGTGCTGAGTGCAGGCTGTCGATTCATGTCTATGGGCATGGACACAGCTGCTTGTCCCAATTTAATAGCGGTCTGGGAGAGCAGCCCTAAACAGACAGTGGGGTCAATTCACAAATGATTATTGCATGCAACCATTTGTTGTTTTTTTTTTTTTTAAACATTGCATGCGATAATAAAGTCAATTCATCAAAGTAAAATATTATATTTGATCAAAATACCACAAATTCGTTTAAAAATGTGAGGTAAATACCACAAAAAAAAAAGAAAAACCAATAAACAAAACGAAACTGCATCCGAGAACCACAAACTTGAAAACACTATTCAAATCATTTTTATTATTCAAAGCAAACTCTCCATGCCTTATTTTGTTGAGAAATGACTTTGAAAAACACCCCCCTAGCATTTCTATCCATGGCCATCTTGAGTAAGGGCAGATGATTCATGTAGCATTTACTTTCTGGAATCCATCTGCCCTTACCTTAGGCTGGCATGAGTGTGTGTTTAGCTAAAAAACGTCCTCCAGATGAAAGATAAAAAGGCACACGAAGATTCCTGGAATGCATGTCATCATTTTGGCCTAGGTCAGAAGCCAGGAAACAACTGAAACCTAAAATAAAAAAAGGTTAAAAGAAGAAAATATAATACACCTTCCTTTCTATTTACTAATTCTAGCAGCATAAGGATTTAAATAGTTAATGTGTCACTAAACCCACATAATAAAAAACTTTAAATGCTGTATTACATGTTGTACATACTTGCTCAGGCCCTATGAGATTTGTTTTCTGTATTCTGCAAAAATCCTGCTGTTCTCTATCTCCGCCTTCTGTTCATATCCCAAATTCAACTAGGGATTTTGCAGCTGTGGTGGCAACTCTGCACATGCTCAGTTTTCAGTGAGTGTCAATGCTGCGCATTTCCTCCCTATTACATCTGAGCAGCCCATGTGACTATAGAGTCACACATGTGGGTGTACACACAGTGGTAAATGACAGCCCATGACCTCCCTCCTCCCCAATGCCAACTAACCAGCTAAGCACAACAGCGGTGGGATATCACATGTAGATTAATGGTTGTTTCATGGCCACTAGATAGTTACATAGTTTGTGAGGTTGAAAAAGACATCAGTACATCCAGTTCAACCTATGATGTGTGTGTGTGTTTGCTGTTAACCGTACATTGAATACCCCTGTATGTTGTGGTCTTTAAGGAGCCCATCTAATCGTTTTTTAAACTATTGATGCTCCCTGCTGATACGACTGCTTGTGGAAGCGAATTCCACATCCTTACCGCTCTTACAGTGAAGAACCCCTTACGTATTTTAAGGTTAAACCGTTTTTCCTTTAGTTTTAGTGAGTGGCCACGTGTCTTATTATATTCCCTTTCTCTAAAAAGTTTTGCTCCTTATGCTAGGGTCGCCAGTGCAGTATTTGTACATTGATATCATATCCCTCCCTCAAGCGTCTCTTCTCCAGAGAGAATAAGTTCAATGCTTGTAGTCTTTCCTCATAGCTGATGCCCTCCATTCCCCTAATTATTTTTGTTGCCCTTCTCTGGACTCTCTCCAGTTCCAGCACATCCTTCCTGAGGACCGGTGCCCAGATCTGGACAGCATACTCCAGATGTGGCCGGACCAGAGTCTTGTAGAGTGGGAGAATAATCTCTTTATTTCTGCAGTGAATCCCCTTTTATATACATGCCAGTATTCTGTTGGCTTTGCTTGCAGCGGCTTGGCATTGCATGCCACTGCCAAGCCTGTTGTCCACCAGTACCCCCAGGTCCTTTTCCATCTTAGATTCACCCAGAGGTTTCCCCCCTAGTGAGTAGCTTGCTTTCGTGTTTCTGACGCCCAAGTGCATTACTTTACATTTTTCAACATTAAACCTCATCTGCCATGTAGTTGCCCACCCCATTATTTTGTTCAGGTCCGCTTGTAAGGTTTCCACATCCTGCATAGAAGATATTGGCATGCTTACTTTAATATCATCCGCAAATACTGAGATTGTACTAGATATCCCCTCCTCTAGATCATTTATGAATAAATTAAACAGGATTGGCCCCAGGACAGAACCTTGGAGGACCCTACTTTCCACATCCGCCCAATCCGAGTACTCCCCATTAATCACCACCCTCTGGACTCTCCCCTGGAGCCAGTTCTCTATCCAGGTACTCACCTTATGGTCCATACCTACCTTCCTTAGTTTGTACAGTAAGCGTTTCTGGGGAACGGTGTCAAAGGCTTTTGCAAAGTCCAGATACACCACATCCACAGGCTTACCTTTATCTAGGTGGCAGCTCACTTCATCGTAGAAGGTTAATAGATTGGTCTGGCAAGAACAATTTTTCAGTAATCCATGCTGATTACTACTAATAATACCACATTCATTACTAAAGTCTTCTATGTGGTCCCTTAACATCCCCTCCAAAATCTTGCAGACTACTGATGTTAGGCTGACCGGCCTATAGTTACCCGGGATATATCTCGGCCCTCTTATTCTAAGACACAGGCTGGGGGGGGGGGGGGGGGGGTGACACAGCCTCTGACTGGTAGAAGTTCTCCTATACCATGTTATTGCCAAAAAACATATATATATATATTTTGTTTTCAAATATATATTTGTATGACAACTTTAAACAGTTTATTGAGTTTATTGATATTCTGTGTTTATTTTTACTCTGTATTCCAAAGGCTGTGTTTTTTTAATATTTATTTTGAATATGTGACCAGTAGCAGAGGACTAGAAGCTCCTCCTGCTTCTGTTTTCCTGCAGACAAGCTAGGAAAGATCTAGGTCATGTGACAGCTGTGTATCGATTTGGAAAAAGGTACTTAGAATGTTTTATTTATTAAAATAAATAAATAACTCCAGTATATTCCACCTACAGAAATAGAAGGAACAATGTCAAACAGTGTGTGTGTTTAGTATCACTTTAATGTTGAGTTTAGTTCCGCTTTAAAGTCATTTCACAAAAAACAAAAAACAAAAGCATTGCACACTCGTGACCTGTAGGGTAGCAGGCCTGCAAGAGAAATCTGTGCATGCAGGATCACAGTAGAAGGCTTCCCATTTGTCAATCTACAGGTTTTGAAGATAAAAGCACTCTCTGCAGGATTGGACAGACAGATACTTGTGGCTTATTCTTCTAAAACACCTGCCATGAATGCTTTCCTTTCCGGACAGTTGATTCAGTCAGTTTTAATCAGGGAGAGATTTTATTCTTTCAAGTTGGTGGTGTGAAACAGACCTTAAAGTTACATTGTTTGCAATCCATTATTGTTGATTCAGCACTGAAAAGCTTGGTGAAGTCCATAAAATGCAAAAATAACATTGAAGATTTCAGGAGAGTTAAAGTCAAAATATTCATTGTGGGAGATTTCTAAACTTATCAAAAGAATGGGTATTGTGTTTGTGTGAGTGATGTCACACCACTTCCTATGAGTATGGAGGTTGGGGCAGAGCTATTATAGGTCTGTCCCGTCTCTCCTTACAGCTGTAGATCACTACTATTGTGATCTATTTTCACCAGCCAGCAATAGATCATTATTAGAAGTGACCTGTTGCTGAACAGCTGCATAAGATGGGGGGGGGGGGGTCTAAATATGATATCCCATTAAATAAATGTGAAATAAAAAAAAATGTATATCCTAAAAATGTATTTATAATAATTACTCCCCAGATTAATCCCTTAAATGACATTTGTGTTTCCTGGACAAACCTCAACTGCTCACATACGTGAACACAATGTCGCCGTCATACTAATTTGTACCCTTGTCAGCTCAACTTAACCCCATCTTACTGTTACACTAACAATTTACAGAAACCATTTTTTCTACCTATGTACATCACAATGTAGCATTTAAAGGAGAAAAAAAGCTCTCCTAAACTAGTTTTCTTTAAACATTTTGCTACATTGCATAAAAATCGCACTGATGTGGTATAATTTTAATCATCAGACTTTTACTATATTTTAGGGTAAATATATGGGCATGCACAAAACAGAAGCACAGGAAAAGGCATTTTCTTCTAAAGTTTTACTATGTATTCCCAATAAAAAACAAGGAAATACAATATATATATACTGTATGTATCCAAATATGCTGTCAAAATCCATACCTGTTTAAAAAAAATATTTTTGAAACATTGAGGTAGACTAGAAAAATCGAAAAATATAATGTGTAGGCCAGGCATCACCTAATCTGCAAAAAAACAACAACATGGGACTCAAGGGGATTTAGGCAAAAAAGGCCTGGGGGGACATGAGTGGTTAATCAACACTATTCATTTGTTAAAAAAATAGCTTTGGCGTGCAGTGGTACAATGACATTTGTTTTGCCAAAGACCATCTAGAATCACACAGACACATATAAACCTCAGCACAATCAAATCCCTTCAGATACAAAGTGTATGCCCTGCCAGAACGTTTTTCCTAATTTTGGACAGAGTAGGGGGAAGGGGGAGTAGGTAGAACCGTTTCCAGGTTTTACTGCTATCTAGGTCTCCACA
The DNA here is from genome assembly GCF_965119305.1 of Pelophylax lessonae. Taxonomy (NCBI): domain Eukaryota; kingdom Metazoa; phylum Chordata; class Amphibia; order Anura; family Ranidae; genus Pelophylax; species Pelophylax lessonae. The sequence goes on from NC_138779.1 coordinate 170,898,423, forward strand.
AGAGAGATTTACCCTCACTTCCTGCCCTGCTGACAATGTTGTATCAAACAGGATATGAGAGTTAATCTCCAACTGCAAAATAGATAAACATAAAAATGTATAAAGCGGAGGCACTAGTGCGCTGCTAATGTGATTGTAGTAGGTGATAAAATCCCTAATACAATATACACTGCTGCTACCACCAAATCAAGCCCTATGAGTCTTGAAAAAACTTGTAAACTAAAAACCAGTGCAGTGGTGCGCTGTTTAGATGAATGCAAATGTGTATCCGTGCTTTCAAATGAATTGTTATTAATAAAATCTCATAACCATGTGAAACGAAAAACCATATTTTTGCTGATCGGAATAATCTAAATGAATTTATATAATGTGTAATCCGTGCACTTTCTTAAACTATACGTGCATGAATTAATAGTGCTATTAATAAAGATTAAAGACAATAAGACTCAAAAAAAATCATATATACAGAAGGAAAAAAGCAAAAAAAATCTCCCAATATGAGTTGAAAATAATCAAAATCCATGAATCATCGATGCATGTGGGGTCCACAGTGCTCTAAAAAAAATTACATGATAATAAGTGATTCCCGATTATGTGACCAACCACCTGGTATCCACCTCGATCCACCTAGGTACAATGCGTGCTCACCGGAGATCAAACTGAAAACTCACAGTATAGGCTAAGCCAGCCTCAAAGTGCTCCTTTATGTTCCCTGTTTGGATCCTCCTCTATCCAGATTGATCAGGCTCCACAAGCACATTCATACAAAACAAGATGGGTTCATTGTGCAGTATGTTTTTTAAAATGTATTGGTTAAAAACTTCCAATGCACTCACATTTAGAAGGGTTTGTAAGTCGCCTTAAAATATTTCCACACAAAAATGAACTGTGAGCGGCTTCAGCTAACCAACTCCACAGTTCGGGATGCAGTGACTCTGGATCTGACGTCACAGGCTCCTCCTACGCGTTACGTCACTAGTCACGTGACTTCTTCAGGGTAAAAGTCAAGTACCCTGAAAAAGTCACGTGACTAGTGACGTAACACGTAGGAGGAGCCTGTGATGTCAGATCCGGTGTCACCGTGACCCGCACTGGGGAGATTAGATGATTCGCATCAGCAAAAATATGTTTTTTTGTTTCACATGGTTGTGAGATATAATATTTTATTAATAATAATTAATTTGAAAGCACTGATACACATTTGCATTCATCTAAACAGCGCACCACTTCACTGGTTTTTAGTTAAAAATGCTTTTCCTTAGTAGTGTATGGGAATACTCAAACCCCTGTCAGATCTTTGTTCCTGTCTTTGCCCCTGTTGCAGTTTTTTCCTTATTTCCTGTGTGGTATACAGTACATTGTATATTACAAAATCATGACCACTACACTCTGTGCCATTTGTTGCACTTTTCGCAGTAAAAAATCCCCCTCCCCAAAGAGGAACCAGCCAACCTCCTCAAAGTTATATTATTTTCTCTTCTCCAAAGGAATATCTTTCCTTTCCATCTCAAGCAGACTTTCTCCCCAAAAGCAATCTTTATGTGTATGCCCATATTTAACTATCACACTTGAGTGAATAGACCCTTTAAATAACAATGGAGTTAACATACAGTATATATACAGTAACAATGTAATTTATATTTACAGTAAAATGTTCTTTAATCAGTTAATTGTCTGGACCTTTTTCTATTCTAAACAGATGGAAAGTTCAGTTTGTTATACCGTATGGTAAAAATATATATATTTTTTCATTCCAGTTTATTCGCCTGTCAAATGAAACTGATTCCTCCATTGTGTATAACCTAATCACCCATCACTGGAAGATTCCTCCACCCAACCTGGTGGTGTCAGTTGTCGGAGGTGACGGGGACTTTAAAATGAAAACATGGCTGAAGGACATCCTAAGAAAGGGTCTCGTTAAGGCTGCACAAAGCACAGGTCAGAGGGCAAAGGGCCCACATTGCTCATTGTATGTGTCATGAAGCTGTAATAACCATGAATGGCTTTATTTACAAGTGAGGTGTGCAGTGATATGCACCTGTATTAATCTAAAATATCCAGTGATGCAGGAAAGTAGCATTGAAATTCAGATTTCCCTGTACATACATTTGCAGAGAATTTTGAGGGTTTAATTTGTATCAAAATGGTTAATTCTGACAAATTAGTGGTCAACGAATGTTTACATTCACCCATAATTGTTTGGGCAAATCTGTCTCTCTTATCCATTGAGGGAAGCAGAGATTCAAAAATTTGATGGTTACACTGGTGCCTCTAGGAGGATTGAAAACTGGCAAAACAAAAAAAAAATAAATTGTAGGCCAGCCCTTAGTATAACCCCTCCTATTGCCGTGCTTTATTTCTTTTTTTTTTTTTTAGTGTCCAAGGAGGATGGATTTTGTTTCTTCATCTCCGTTGATTCAAGATTTTTTCTTTTATTGTTTGTTTTATGTTGTTCTTGTTTTTGTTACCTGTAGGCATGCGTGCCATGCATTGTCTATATGGTTTTGAGTGTTTCCCCTACTGGAGGGGGGGGGGGGGTTTAATACCCTTAAATTTCTAATTGGCTGATAATGTTTTTATACCTAAGAAATTAATAAAATTATAATTTTTTACCCAATATGTTTTACATTTATTATCATAGTTTTTCTGATTTCGTACACTTTTTTCTGATTCAAGATTCAACTTCTAATTTCTTCTAGCCACTTTTCCTATTTAGTCAAGAATCTTCCCCCTATAGTTGCTGGTGGTCTCCCTCTCTCTCATCCCTTCTCCTTAAACACTTCTGCCAGATACTAGCAGCCCAGATTTTGTGTGTACATGATGCCTTGTCTCTTACCTTGAGCCTGTACATGCTTATCACAAGTATTTTGGCATCGCCAAAAATCCATCAAATCAAGAATCCCCTATGTGATAATTCTATATATAACATCATGAACTTAAGGGCCATACACACTATAAGATTTTCTGAAGACTTTTTCCTTCAGATTTACCTTTTCTATGTAGTGCAAGGGCCTGCCAGATTGTATACAAATTGAAAGTGTTCAGGTTTGACCTCATATTATATGGTTTTGGTAAATCTAGGAAAAAGGAAAAGGAAAAAGTCTTCAGAAAATCTTATAGTGTGTATGGCCAATTAATCTCATACAGTGTAACTTAAAAGTCCACCAGTGCAAAAAAAAAAATATATATACCCACACAAATCAATCCATATAAAATCTATCTGTGTGTATCAGAGGAAGAGAGAAAAAGGTGACGGTTTGCTTGGGGTCATGTCTCTTTGTTATAGATCTTGGCTTCATATTGAAAATACTTGCCTTTAGAACCTTATAACCTAGTTGCCTCCAAAATGGTAGACTTTAACTTTAACTGTGCAGTTGATATATGGAAGATTGGCTGTAGCTGCACTTTGTGGCTAATATAGATATTTTTTAAAAATGCTACTCTATTAGTACTTTTTATATGGCCAGTGTGAGCTTTAATACCACAACTTCTCTATTGGTATTGGATCCCAAGGAGAAGTGATTGTTGTTCCTAAGTGTATTACTCCTGTGATGAGCTTGATTGTGAGAGACATGCAGTGTCTGCTACCTTTGTAGCTTCAATGGCGGTGAGTATCCATTGCATTGGGTGGTGTTGAGTATTCATAGATTGGAAGATTTAGCCCTGATTTGGAGCATATCGGAGGTGGATCTGACTTTTTTTTTTTTTCTCTGGTACACACAGATAGACTCTATGGGATTGATTTGCTAAAACTGGAGAGTGCAAAATCTGGTGCAGCTCTGCATAGAAACCAATCAGCTTCCAGGTTTTCTTTTGTCAAAGCTTAATTTAACAAGCTGAAGCTAGAAACCGATTGGCTACTATGCACAGCTGCACCAGATTTTGCACTCTTAAGTTATGCTGAATGAGCTTAGATTTATGATGTTGTGTATATACAATTTTTACATAGAGGGTTTTTGATTTGATGTATTTTTGGCACTGCAAAATTTGTCTTTTTCACTATAAGGATTTGTAAGTCAACCCTTCTGTTGCTAGTGGCCTAACCACACCAAAGCGTATAGACACCAGAGGACAGCCCTGATAAAACAGGTGCCCCAAGAATACTGTCTACTAACAAGCGAGGGACTGTTTGCAGTGTGTCTTCTGATAGTAATGATGCCCTTAGTCTAGAATCCTGTTGCCTCCTGATAGTAGTATAGTAATGCCCTTAGTCTAGGACCCTGTTGCCTTGATCCTATCCTCTTGTTGGCTTCTTGACTCCGTCAGATGTTGCTGGATCTCTTCTTTGGCTTAGAATAACCTAGAGCAGTAATTTAGACATCAGTTAAATAAAGCAGAGCAAAAGATGAAAGAACAGTTATTTTCTGTTACTTGTTCAGTTTTGCTGCCAGCTACCCTTAGCCCTAAAGGTTAAAGCTTGATATGCAGTAATGTGCATGTGTGTCAAAATGTTAATTCATCTAGAACTGGTATTTCAGGTATAGGTAGGATATGACAGGGTGAGCCACCCAATTAAATTTCTGTGTCTAATATTCAAACAATGAGATCTCTACACAATAGCCCACTGGTTCTGTTCCTTCTTATCCTGGAGTCTTTTTCTTCCTGCTGAAAGGTTTTAAAATACTTCTAAAAAATAAACTTTTATTAATATTCTCCCCCTACTTAATATTACTTAGGTTTGAGCCCCCTTTCACATAGAGGCGACCTGTGAGGCGACCTGGTCGCCTCACAGGTCGCCGCAGGTCGCCTTCCATAGGGAAGCTGCGGACCCGTTCTAATAGGAGCGACACAAGTCGTTCCGACTTAGAAAAAGGGTCCGGAGCTTCTTTGGGGCGACCAGGAGGCGACCGCCATAGACTTCAATGTTATGAAGTCCGTGGCGGCCGCCCCGAGGTCGCGGCGCGCTGCTCGCACCGCGACCTCGGAGGTCGCCACCCGAAGTCAGATCGCCCCTATGTGAACGGGGCCTAAATGGTATTTTATTAGCTAAAAGAATAACTATTGCCTATAGTACATTTATCTGTGAGATTTATATTTTGTCAAAATAAACAAACCACTAAAATGGACATTAGGAATTCAATTTATAAAGAACTGGCATAGCTTTACGCCAAGTGAAAGTGCATGTACATTCACTCTGTACAACCAGGGGCAGAAAATTCACTTGTGCTCGTCAAGTGTAAATCATTTGGCCACCAGATGAAGTATTACAGGAAATTCCAATGATACTTCACTTCCTCTATCGGCCAAATTAGGTCTTTTCTGTTTTAAATCAATGATTTACATTCCAACAGCACAGAAATACAATAAATACTATATGTAACTTCAATTAAAACTATACTTGTCTTCCAATAAATATGTTGACCTAGCAATCACTATAGTGCACACAATATAATAGACTGGATGTAAAAATTAAATATATATTTAAAAAAGAATAGTTTATATTGGATAGGTTTTTATGTGACTTTCAGCCATTCAGTTAATTTTAGCCATATTTCATAGTATGCAATTCCTGTAAACTAGAAATGTGGCAAATCAATAATGTGTAATGTGTGTTTTTTATAAATAAAGTATCCATCTCATGTCGCTGTTTTCCTTATAATAAAGTGTCAGCCGAACTTTTTTTTTTTTTCAGCTGCATACGTTAGTTGAATAAGGGCTCATTCACATTATTTTCCTGCACCATATCAACACATATCACTGCATGGGCATGGGAAAATAATGCTGTTATATGTGTATTGTTTTATCACAATGTTGTGTACATGTGCATTGCGGGAAAATGCAACCTGTCTGCATTTTAACGCAGAAAACATGAACCCATGTAAATTCAACTGAAAGAAAAGATTAAAAAAATGCTGTTAGTATTTTAACACTTCCAGGGAGCAGACACCTCACAACAGGTGACATTAACCACTTAAGCCCCGGAAGATTTTACCCCCTTCCTGACCAGGGGGTATTTTGCGATTCGGCACTGCGTGACTTTAACGGACAATTGCGCGGTCGTGCGACGCTGTATCTAAACGAATTTGGTGTCCTTTTTTTCCCACAAACAGAGCTTTCTTTTGGTGGTATTTGATCACCTGTGCAATTTTTTGATCATGCGCTATAAACAAAAAAAGAGCGTAAATTTTGCAAAAACAACAATATTTTTCACATTTTTTTATATGAAATTCCCCCCCCCCCCCCCAAAAAATGTAAAAATCAAAATTTTTTAACATTTTTGGCCAATTTGTTTTATGCTACCTATGTTTGGTAAAAAAAAATGCAAAAAGCGTATTTTGATTGGTTTGCGCAAAAGTTATCGCGTTTACTAACAAAGGGAAAGATTTTTGTCATTTTTGTTTTTAACGCGTAATGGCGGCGATCTGCGATTTTTTTTGCGGTACTGCGACATTGCGGCGGACAGATCGGACCCTTGACTGACATTTTTGACACTTTTGGGGTTACCAGTGACATTATTACAGTAATCAGTGCTATACACATGCACTGTTACTGTAAAAATACACTGGCAGTGAAGGGGTTAACTTTTTTTGAAAGGGAGGGGCTATGTGTGTCCCTAGGGGCGTGCTTTCTACTGTGATTGGCTGTGGCTTCAGATGTATTAACAGTGATCAACGGTTCTACATAGTAGAACCGTATGATCATCCTTCATACACAGCGGAGAATAGCAGGCAGCTTGTTTACACAAGCCGTCTGACTTTCTCCCTCTCCCCCGCCGATTGCCGAGTGACCGGCGGACATCGGGTCCGCCGGTCACACGCGCGGGGGGGTGCGTGACCGCGCGGGAGCGGGAGCGCGCCTCCGGCGGCGTGCGCTCGCTCCCTAGACCCTCACAAGCTAGCGACGTAGACCTACGTCGCTTTGCCTGTGAGGGGCTGACTGCCAACGTAGATCTGCATTAGGCAGTCGGCAAGTGGTTAAGTGCATGCCAATGTTTATAAAACCGCAACGTAACATAATGCAACGTGCATGACAATGCATGTTGAATGCACTTCAGCGAACATTTATAAGTGTTGCTGTGCAGTATTGCATGAAAGGACCCCAACACAAGTATGTTCACATGTATGCATAAAATGATTCCTTGGATTAGTGCAAATCATTATCATTGAGTATACCCATTTGTGTATTTTCAGCAAGTGACTGACCTTGCATACTTAGTGGCCAGCAATCCTCGGCGGTATAGGGCATTCATTAGATAAAAATGAGCATTTGATAGTTAACTGCACTGGAAGTTTATAATATGCATTCTTTGGTTGGCTCATAGTGTAATATGGGGTTAAAAAAATGACCCTGTGTTCCAGTAAGTACACTGCAAACAGATCAATGTCCCACTATATCACTAACCAGACAACACCCGCTGCATATGCAAATAGATCCTTGTGTGCATTCAGCAAGTGAATTATCTTGTATGCATAATGGCCAACCATCCCCAGTGGAAAGTTCATATTATATAGCATATAATAGTTCATTATTCATATTGCAGGAAACACCAGGTACCAGCTCTCTCAGAAGTTCTATGTCAACCACAAATCAGCCCTTGAGAATTCTCTTTGCGTCAAAACATGTTTCTGATGAGGGCATCACAATGAACTTCTGGAGAAAACAATTTTAAGCACACAAAAATCAATTTTCTCTTTCGTTCACTGACAGAAACAGCTTCAAGCCTTCAGACCATTGGGTTTATGCTCTAGGAATAGGACTAATGGGAAACCTTTTTGGTTACGGCCCTGGGGCCAGTCCCAGAGGGTATACCATCATTTCCTGCTGTAGGACTTGAAATAAGGATCTGGCTCTCGGCTGGGATCTGCGGTCCTGGCATTTTTTCCTATTTAACCTCTCTGGTGGTCTGATTATGTCAGAATTTTTGATCTCAAAGCGGTACATTGTTTTGCATGGAAATCTGTTGTTTTATATTTTTTAGTGAAAGAACAGATGTTGCCATTCCATAATTGCTGTACTTTTGATCAAATTTTTTTCCTTTTCCAGTGTATATCACTTAATTCCAAATATAGCCAGTTGACGAATCGCATAGCATGTAGGATTTTCTGCCAAATCGTGCCCTCTTTGATGCAATGTATTGCACCCAGCTGAGTCTTCCCTTTTAGACCATTAGACTTTAATCTATGCTGATGTCTCTTTCTGGCACATAGCTTCGTTGGAAATTCTGTAGAATCATTTGATATACTTCTCAAATGTTCTTTAGTTTTGGTGCAGGATGAGTAGTTTCATAAAATTCTTCATTGTTTTTGAAGTGGAGATATTTCATTATGAGAGGAAATCTATACTCTGACATGACTGTGCCAAAGAATGGAGTGACAAGTAATGTATTGGTTGTCCAATACCACTTCTGCAGGGGTTTCCCCACCACTCCCTGAAGAGTTAATTGGCCCAGAAATTTCCAAATGTCATCTTTGGTCACTGGTTCCCATTTTCTGCATCCTGCAAAGCTGGACTATTTGGGGCTGACGCTGGACTCCGCATTACCCCGGGTGTTTCTTCCTCAAACAAAACTGCTGAAGCTACAGGAGGCTGTTCCCGCTGCAGCGTTTGGGCGCAAAGTTTTGCAGGCTGCTGTTGCGGAGGCTTCCACTTCTTGAGTGTGAAAATGATTCCTTCTGGTGAGCTCCAGTTCCTAGTTGAGCTCCTGTTGTTACCTGGTTGGCTATGTTTAGCCTTGTTGGGAATTCTGCGTTTGTTGTGTTTTTTCTCACCCCTCGTTTTGACACTGCTTTGGGACATCCCAATGTTCTGAAGACTTGAAGCTTGTGTCTGTCACAGTGAACGAAAGAGAAAACTGGATTTTTGTCTTACTGTAAAATCTTTTTCTCTGAGGATCACTGACAGACACAGCACCCGTTCCTCTGTTGGGGTTGAGTTATTTGTTGTTCTGACACTGCTTGTTACAAACTGAAGTCCTAAGGCAGGAAGTGTTGGTATACCCTCTTGGACTGCCCCAGGGGTGTAACCAAAAAGGTTTCCATCTAGTCCTACTCCTAGAGAGCAAGAGCATAAGCCCAATGGTCTGAAGACTTAAAGCTGTGCCTGTCAGTGAACCTCAGAGAAAAGGATTTTATGGTAAGACAAAAATCCAGTTTTTCTCAGATAAAGTGATTTCTTTACAGTGAACAGAAATTAGAGAATGGGAATGGGTTGGGACTCTTCCTCCTTCATCCTAATGGGTTATTTTCCAACATTTAGTCAACATTTTCTTTAGAAATTATGCCTAGACCAGGCATCTAATTGAATTACTTTATTGTCCATAGGTGCCTGGATAATGACTGGAGGAATGCAGGTTGGCATAGGAAAATATGTTGGTGAAGCTGTCAGAGATCATGCCACTGCAAGCTCCAATTCCAGAACCAAAGTAGTGGCAATGGGCATTGCACCATGGGGAATTGTAAATAACCGTCAAAGCCTGGTAAACCCTAAGGTAAGATCTTCTTCATTTTGCAGACGGTTGTAAAAGATGAGTTGGCTAACAACATTTAAAGTGGTACTCCAGTCAACAGAAGTTTTAGACACCAAGGAGACGATAAATACTTCTGTCTGATTATTATTTCCCTTTGTAGAGATCTCCCTGCATGGTATAGGATGTGAGGGAAAATCTCTTTAGTGGGGACTCAACAGCAATATAAGCACTTTTTTTGATAGATGGGAAACAGGTTGGGCCCTGTTCACACTGATCCGACATGAATGTTGCATGACTTTTGATTCAACTTTGCTCTGAGAATTCAGTCTTACATCAATCTAACTTTAATTAACAGGATGCAATTTGGGTCTGGTATGGATTTCCATCCCAAATTTACAAAAAAAAAAAAAGCGTGCAGTCCCTCCCCCCCAATCCATTACAGACCCTTAGCATGCAGACTGACAGGCCAGGAAAGGGGGGAGATGAGCAAACATACCCCCCCTTCCTGAACCATACCAGGCCACATGCCCTCAACATGAGGGGGGGGGGTGCTTTGGCCCCCCCTGCCCCAAAGCACCTTGTCCCTATGTTGTGGGGGACAAGAGTCTCTTCTCCACAACCCTGTGCTGTGGTTGTGGGGGTCTGGGGGCAGGGGGCTTATCAGAATCTGGAAGCCCATTTAAGAAAGTGGGCCCCCAGATCCCAGTCCCCCATGTAGATAAGTATTGAGTACATAGTGCCCCTACCCATTTACTCCCCCCAAAAAAACAGTGTAGTGTAACAAAAAACATGGGCCAGTTTTTGACAAGTCCTTTATTAAAAATTATTAATATCCCCCAATGTAGATCCAACGTCAATCACAATGTTTTCCACTGCCACCGCCAACCCGTTAAAACAAAACAAAAAAAAAAAACTCCTCCCCGACAAATGCTCCTGCCATTCTGTCAGCTCCTGTGTCAGTTCTTGTATAGCTATGGGCGTGACAGTTCTTATATAGCTATGGGGGACATTATTCATTTTTAAAAAAGGATTTGTCAATCTGCATCAAGTTTTTTGTTACACTACACTGTTTTTTCTTTTTTTTGGGTGAATGCATAGGGGTATTTTGTACCCCATATTCATTCACGGGGGAAGGCAGGATCTGGAGGTCCCCTTTCTTAAATGGGGCTTCCAGATTCCGATAAACCCCCTGCCCACAGACCCCCACAGCCCAGGGGTCAACATGGGGACAAGGGGCTTTGGGGTGGGGGGCAGAGCCCTCCCTACCCCAAGCATCCCCCCTATGTTGAGGACATTGTTGCCTGGTGTGGTTTAGGAGGTGGGGGCACTTGCTCATCTCCCCCCTCCCCTTATCTGGGCTGCATGCTCGGATAAGGGTCTGGTATCCCTTAAAATCCATACCAGACCCGAATGGGAGAGCCCAATGCTGTTTTTTTTTTTTTTTTTAATACATTTTGCATTGCTAACATTGCCTCTGAGCATGTCACAAGTCAGATCAGTTAAGTTCTTAGAAGGAAACTTTAAACAACTGCAGCACCTTATGGAAAAGCAAGATTAAGATCTAGTGGGATATTAACACCTTAGAGTGGTATATCAAAGAGATCATTACACCTAGTAGTATATCAAAATGGTATATCAAAGATGCCGATCCGACTTTGATGCAATTTCCATTCTATTCTATGGGCTGAAATCAGACAGAAGTCTGATCAAAGTAGTGGAGGAACCTTTTCCAAAGTCAGGCCGACACAAGTCGTACCAGTTAAGACAGCTCTCATAGGGATACATTGATTTTTACATGTCAGGCGGCTTGTGCTTTTAAAAGTTGGAGCAGTGTGAACCGGGCCTAAAACTTGTGTACACAAGAGTGTGAGAAGGCCATGCTTTCCATCTGAACACATGTGGGTGCTCTGTGCTACTTGGTCAACTCTATCTGGATACCTATAGGTGGTTCCCTCTGGCGTACCTCAGAACGAGCATGACAATTAGACACTACCCACTGCAGCTGTAGACGCTTAGTTGCTTTTTCCTCAATCGGCCTCTCCATATTTTATCAGCATTCTCTGTGAGAGATAGGAGCTTTAGGGTTCCAAATCACTCGGTCTCATTATCGAGTCATATATAATTCAGTACCATTAAAGGTAAATTTATTGCCTTTTAAGTTCTATTTTTACTTTTACTTGCCTTAGCAAACACTTCCCTTGGATATCCCTTTGGAAATTTTTGGTGTGCTCTCTCTTTTTATTTTTCGAACCCTACTGGTATCCCTCGGGGTACCTCGGTTGGTTCACAACACTTACGCCATTTGACTATCCTTGTCTTATTTCTCCTCCACATCCGTGGGTAAGACGTATTGTGGGGATCCCGGGCTCTCTCCCTCCTTGGTGCACTGCCGGGTGATGATTTGTGGTGATGGGCTGTGCATTGTACACACAGGAGCCGCATGTGCATGTTTAACCATTAAGTTGTATTTTATTTGTTTATTCATTACTTGTTTTGTTTCTACATAGGTTTATTAAAACTCTCCTCTTATATAGCATGTTACAGACCCCTGAAGAAGCAGCCCTATACAGGCTGCGAAACATGTTGGGTTAATTCTCCGAGGTCTTGCACACCGGATGAGCTATAAATCTATCATCGCTTATTGTCCATACCTTTGTTACTGTACTGTTTGTACCCGCTGATATGTTTTTATACATATACAAATGTTTTCCCCTACCTGGTTTTTAATGATGTATAAATAAAATACTTGATTTTATCACCTTTTCTATGATTTTTTCTACGGTACCATTAAAATCCCACCAGCCCTCATTAATATTCTTTCTTGGATCTTTGTTCTGTTCTTCTTTTTTTCTTTCTTTTTTTCTCATTTTTCTATTTTTTGTCTCTTTGTTCTTCTTTTTTCTTCTCTTTCCTCTTTTTCCATATATTTTTTTCTCTTCTCTCTTCCTGTTCCCCTTCTCTTCCCCTCCCTCTCTTTCCTTCTTCATTTTCTGTCTCTCGTCCCCCCCTTTTTTACCCAGCCTTTGCTTTTCCCCCTCCCTACATTTCTTTCCTTTCTATGCTCATCCATGGCTTTCCATGTACTTTCTGGATGAAGGCTCGAACACCTCGAGCCCCCATCCACTTTTTTTGGTAGTCCTTTTCTACCACATATTGATTATTCAACTGGGATGTCGGTACTTTGTTAACATGTTTCGTATATCAAACACTTTAATCCTTTATTATTAAATATAACATATAGAGTAGGTAAAAGCTAGAAATAAAAAATACATTGGCAGAAAATGTTTTAAGGGAGAGGAGTTAAGGAGATTTGTTAAGGGAGAAAAACAGTTAAGGGAGAGGAGATTGATTAGAGCCGAATATAGTTAAAGTATAACTGAAGGCAAAACTTGTTTTTTCTTGTTTTGGATAGAGTGGAGAGGGATTAGAACGCTTGTCAATTTTTTATTGCCCCTGTTAAGGAAATTCACCCTCTCTATTTGTCCTGTTTACAATTCAACATTGAAAGTGAATGTAAAAGAAAATCCAAAATTTCGTTTTATCCCCAGAAAAGTAATAGAGGGGAAAATTTTCAATGGGGATACTAGTTCTGGGGGTCCCCAAGAAAGTCCCTTAATTTTCAGGGATTTCATCTCACTTCCTGTTTGGGTATCGGACAGGAAGTGAATGGAGATCTCCACAATGGGACACGGGGTTTATAACCCTGGCTTACTCTATCCAAAATGACAAGAAACGTAAAATGGTGTCATACTTTTTAATTTTCCTTGCTTGGGGCCTATCAATGGCAGCATATATGTAATTGTAGCCCCACCTACTTCCACCCACAGGACCAGTGCAGAGCTATAAAGAGTTAACTCCCCCACAACACCCCTTTACCTGTACATGGTTAGGAATTAACTGGATGGGTTCAGTATGCTGCCATGGATAGGCACCAGGATAGGAACATTACAGTAAATATGATACCATTTCCTGTTTTCCTGGTGCCTCCATGGCAGCACACATGTGAAAGAATGCACCATAATAGAACCTGATTAGCTTGCCTGCCTTTCGTGTTGTCTGACATCTCTGCATAAGGTGCCCATGATGTCCAGATGCTGGTGGAGGAACGTACAGCAATTACTTTTGATAGTTTCAGCCCAGCCATAATATGGGACCTTAGAATTAACTTTAGGAACCGCAAAGCGATTGTGCTCTGGAGCCTTCTACCATTGTTAGTTCCTAAGGAACTAGGTATTGCTGCTATGGCTAGCTAATGACTGTTTGCAAGTGTGCCATCATAGATCTAGATGTATTGAAGAAGCACTTCACCTGATGGTCAGAACAAACCCACTATGGGATAGGCAAACAAACGTCCACAGGCTCTTGATGCCATGACAACAGCAAAGCTGTGTACTGCCTGCGGCTCGAAGAGCCTCCTCAAGAATTATTTTACCAGAAGCTGGCTTCAGATAAGAGTGAATGTCTCTAATTGTGGTAATCATTCAGTGGTCCGCCTGTCACTCTCCCTCATGAAGATATAAGAAGGGGCAAAATCCAAATTTTTGCCTTTGAGCCACCAATGCTTTGAGAAGCTCGTACGCTATAATCCAGTCACTAAAAGACCATCAAAGTAGGTGCTACTTGAAATGACTACTGTCGGTGGATGTATTTTGTATGTTTGTCCAGAGATTTACACCACTTAGCCAGACAGCACAACCTGGTTGACATAAGTGGGAAGAAGTACTGAGAGTCACCAGGGCATCCTACCAGAGGACCACCGCACCTGAGTCAAAATTACTTGGCCTTTGGTTTCACCTCAGGGGCCCAGTAATCGACCTTTGAAGTTGCCTACCTGGGACACTACCTCAGGAATGGCACCAAGGGTATAAATCAGTCTCACAGGTTTAGGCACTGCTATCAGATGCAGTCTGTCTGCCACTATGTAAACCTGGAATGCTCATGCCTGACAAGGCTGGAGCCTGAAATTTTGCCAAGGATACCAATCTATCTTTTGCTAATGCAAAACTCTGGATCCACCTGAAAATTGAAATACGCCACCTTCAGGGCATTGTCTGCTTAGACCCAGATTGTATAAAACAGCCCAGAACTTCTGCATTTTACCTTGGGAAACAAGACACCAAAGACAAACAAGCACCTTGAAAATAAGGGTGTCAAAGTCTCTTCCCCAGAACGATCCACTGTCTGAGGCATTTTTCCATGGGGATTCCTTAAAAGAGAGACTTCCTTGCTTCAAAGCGAGACCCCTGAGCTTCAGCAATAGGGAAATCACCTGACCAAAGACTGAGTCAACTTGTCCCTTGAAGAAAAAGGCCTGTAAAGGCCTGGGATAAAACCAGGCCAATTGAATTGCCTCACACGAGGCTACCCTCAGTTCTCGACCTCTCATACAAAAATGGAGATCCAGATCACTGTGAGTAAGGCCATCCAGAAATTTTCCAAGGTGAGTCTGTTCCAATGACGATCTCTGCAGGTTTGAACCTATCCAAATTACTATAATATCTGGAGGACCATGTCAAGTTGCTTGAAAGAGCCCCCAGCAATTATTCCCCATCTAAGGATCTCTCAGAGAATATTTCAGGAAGGCAATGAGGCTAGTACTGGGTCCAGCATACTAGTACACAAGGTGCTGACCAATGGACAGAGGCAGGAACCCAGATTGGTATTGCATGGGTTCTGACAGCAAGGCACAGAAATTGCTTAGGGGGTGTTGACCTAGACTGTCTCAAAGAGAACCTGTCCCTGGAAGTCCATACAGGCTACTTCTTCCGACTAAGAAAATGCTGTAGCAAGTTTCTTACCTAGAGCCTCCTCTGGTTTATTACCTGGATCCACTGGTTCTTCTCCACTCATGGTAAACTTACCTACCTTAAAAGAACATGGCCAGCAGGGACAAAGCCTCAGGCTGAACATAAAGTTCAATCTTATCCTCTGTTCTTCCTTGCCAGCAGTTTGCCTGCTCTCTGCTGGGGGAGGCTTTATGCAGTTGGTAGCAACAGTATTGGAATGCAGCTTGAGTTATTCACCATACCTTGCATATGGTTACTTCACTCAGACTAACAGCAATCCTTTGTGGCTATGAATAGTGGGTAGGAGAGCTTCTGTTTACCCCTTTAAGGCAATCTTGACAAACTCTTTATCTTGTAAAGGCAACTTTACCCAGGCTAACAGCAATCCTTTGAGGCTTTGAATAGTGTGTAGAACAAATTATCACCCTCTTTAAGGCAATCTTGAGACTTTATTTACTTTGTAAATGCAACTTCACTCAGGATTCACAGCAATTCCTTGTGACTAAGCATAATGGGTTGGAGAGCTTCTTTCTGCTTCTTTAAGGCAGTCCTGACACGCTCTTCAGGCCATAGTGTTTGCGTTTGCAGTATTGAAGAGGATCCCCTAGCTGAGGGAGAGGCCAGATAGCACCTGTATGAACTCTTTTAGCAGCAAAATACCTATGTGGTCTGATGACCCTTACCTATAGAAACTATGTGGATCTTTGTTATGCAGTGACCTTTTAGTGCAGGGCAGCTGGAACACTAACATTTAGTCAGGTATAGTAATAATGCCACACTGAGACATGAGCAAGGACATATCTATTCGCTAGGTAGCAGGAAATAGCCCTTGATGCAGGTTTGCAGGTATGAGCGTGCAGTCCTATCCTGTCGACACCCTAGCTGTAAGCTGCTGGGTCTTTAAACCCAAGTTCCTCTACTCTTTTGTCTGCCCCCCCCCCCCCAATCCTGGCAACCTTCCCAATATCCAAGATGGCTTCCAGGCAGTCTTGCCCAACTCAAAGATGGCCACTGGGGTAGTACTTGCTCAAACCAAATATGCCCCTCCCCCCAAGCTCTATTCAGTTCACATGTTCAATGCATCACTCCCTTGAATGTAGACCCGTAGCTTTCTTTTCCACAATTGCCAAACTGGAACATGGTGCAGCTGCAACTCATCTGAGAGGAGATGTAAAACACAACTTATGAGTCCATTCAAAGATAAATTAAAAAAAAAAAAAAAATACTTGTCTTGGAAATGCGGTGTCAATGTTCCATGGATCCACTCATTTCGGGGAGGCAGGCTCCAGACACTGACTGCTCTTGTGAGGAACATAGCTCTGGCTGATCTGCTGTATGTGGGGTTAGTTGGCACCCAATGTTTCACCCCAAGGGGCTCCCTGCCTTATCAGAGCATTTAGCATCCCTAAGGTCAAGGACTGCACTACAGGAGAGGCTGAACCTGGGCAGCAAACCACCAAAGATGGCAGGTAAAGGTTTCTGCTCTTCACACTAACTGTGAGTTCCAAAAAAGGTAAATGAGCTGTTGTGTGGATGTTAAAGAGGAAGTAAACCCTCCTCCGCAACTTTTACCTATAGGTAAGCCTATGATAAGTCTTACCTATATGTACTGTAAATATCTCCTAAACATGCACCGTTTAGGAGATATTTACCTTACATGCAGCCAGTGACATCACTGGCGCATGCGCTCTGAAGGAACGGCTGCTGTGCCGTTCCTTCAGAGCCCCGTGCCATGACCGTCGGCTCCCGCGCGTGGGAGTGAGGTCACCGCGGCTCCGGCCAATCAGATGGCTAGATGCCGCGATCCTGGGAGACGGGCAACTGAACATGTCGCCTGTCATAGAGGTAAGCGGGCGGCACGGCGGGGGCTCGTTCTAAGGTAAGTATTTCATAATGAGCTAATATGCGATGCATACTAGCTCATTATGCGTTTCTCTTTCAGGTTAAAAAAAAAATGATTGGGTTTACAACCTCTTTAACTCTTTGCTATGCACAGGTCCTGTGGGCAGAAGTAGGCGGGGCTACTATCACATGTATAATGCCACGGAGGCACCAGGAAAAACTTTTGCCTAGACTTCTACTAGGGGTACTAGGGATTAACAAGGGGCTGTTGAGCATTTTAGAGCTTGGAGTTACAAAAAGCTCAGTTGTGAATGTGCAGGAACACATGCAAAACCGGGCAAAAAATCAAGATAGTGATAACCCTCAATCTTAGCTGAATTTACAGACATGACTTTATCCAGATGACACCTTGAAGATCTTGTGAAGTTTATTCCATAAACTGTGAGGATCTTACAACAATGAACATCGGATAGGTCAAAAGATCATAATGTGATCCACTCCATGAGACATGAGGCTGAGATGCATTACTGAGAAAAATGAACAAAGGGGTGGAGCTATCTATACAGGGTAAACAGAGGAGAGGAGGGGAGAGGAGAAACCAAGGGCAGGAGAATACATATAACATTTAAAGACATATAACAAGGCATGTGAAACATGACATCCTTTAAATGTGTAATCGTTTATGGTATTGATTCATAGCTGTCACCATTGTTTCCAGGGGTCGTCTCCAGCAAAATACTACATGGAAAATGTGGACGGGCCAACTTATTCACTGGACAACAATTACTCTGTTTTCCTCTTAGCGGATGATGGCACCAATGAACAAATGGGAGGTGAAACTAGCTTTAGATTCAGGCTGGAGGAGCACATATCACGACAGAAGACTGGAGTTGGGGGTAAGTGTAAAGTGTAGCTAGATTATTCAGTGTGGCAATCTGTAAACTGATATATTCCACAGCAACCAATCAGCATTCAGCTTTTGCTAACCTGCCAAGCAGAGAAATCTGATTTGATTTTATAGGTTACTGCCTTTGGCAATTGGCACATCATGGTTGCTTTTGCACTGTTTGTTAAATGTGCCTACAATTCTACAACTGAAACATTGCACTTAGATTTACCCATGACTTAGTTACTCAAAGCAGGTCATGTACTGTAGATAAGGAAGGACATTTACAGATAATGAAAGAATATTATTCTAGTATTTGTAATGGATGCTAGAAAGTGAGCTGATACTGACTGAGCTGGATATACAGTAGCTAGACAAGAATAATGAACTTTGGTGTAGCGCTAGCCCTGTAGGAGCCGCTAGAAAGATGCCCAGGGTTCTTTTCTTCAACAGTTGCCCTAGAGTTTTCTTTTTTGATGGTTTTATTTATTGGGTAAATTGAATGGGGTTAGAGAATTGAGTGGGATGCTCCAAAACTATGTACAAATAGTGGGCCACTTATCTTCTATAGAACTATGAGCCTGTAGCAAACTTGAGGAAACTGATCTTTCTCTGGTGGACAGTACAAACAAAGTCCTTTCACAAGAAATTAAATAGACTACGGCGCTCTTCAGGACCCTGGACGCTATGTCCCCTTTACAACACACACACAGCTGACTCTGGGAATGGCCTTAATCCAAAGTCTCTAGGATCTCTCTCCTGTCTGTACTTTCAAATGTCCTTGGAAAATTGCTTACTTCCTTTCAATGTCCATGCAACATTTTTTTTACTCACAACAACAAATCAAATTCCATGTGTTATTTTTTTTCAGTGCAAGTCTAGCAAGATAAAGTGTTTTTTTTTTTTTTTTTTTTTTTTTTAGCAGTATACTATATTGAAAGTTGCGTGAAGAACAATTTATTCTTTTTTTTTTTGACTGATTTAAAAAAAAATTTAGTGGCTGTAGCTACATAGGAGTAATGGAAATAGTATCTACCACCCACAACAACCAAGCAAATTCTATGGGGTTATTTAAAAAACATTTGTTAAGATATTAATAAGTGCAGCACTACTTTGCCTCTTAATCAAAATTAGTTAAAATGGTTACATGTGAATCATGCTAAGAACAATTTTACTCTAAAAGCAGCCTCCTCAAATATGTGAAAATGATACTCTAAAATTATACCATAAAATACTTCTTCCTTCATCAAAAATGTGAAACGTGAAACCTCAAAAAGTCATCCACAGTGCTTTAAAATGATTGTCCTTAGAAAAAGTCAATTTTCTAATAAGATATAATTAACACTCACATCAGTTCAAAATTACAAGTAGTGGGTAGACAACCATCCTGGCTGTTTCAAGATGGGAGTTTTCATCATCCTATGTGGACGCCGCCATCGGAGTCATTCTCTCCTCTTCACCATTATGCCGCAATAGCAATAGAGGTGGATGGAACTGGAGCGAGAATGAGGCATGGAGAGCAAACAAGCGAAAAATGAGGCTTAGAGAGCGGTAAGCTCCGGCGTCATAACTGGATGACGTCGCATTTCTGAGCGTGCCTGCTGCCGAGTTGGAGTATGACCACTAAATGATAAGGGTCACAATAAGCCTTTCCCCCTCAGGTATTTCTGTAGCTCTCTCCACCACTCTGCCTTCACATTTCCTCTTCTATATAGGTTTAATCTAGCTCAGAGTAAAGCATATAAAACATTCACAGTGCTTTCATTAAAAACATTAACATTTATTAAAACATTAAAAAGGCACTCCCATTATATACATTGTGCACAAAAATAGTTTGCATGATAAAAACTCCAATAAATGCATATAGTTGCGATTAGCGCTGCCATTCCTCTGTTTGTAAACAATCCTATTTTTTACTGTTTTACTTTATTCAGACCATTTATATGATGAAGCAATTTTGTATTATCTTTCAGGTAAAGGAAGCATTGAAATCCCTGTTCTGTGCATGCTTATTGCTGGAGAGTCCAAGATGCTGGAGGTAAAGCATGTTTTTTTTAGAGGTTACAGAGACAAAATCTTCCCTTGAACAACCCTTTACTGAAATATTTAACTGCTAAGTCTCATGTCTTTCATAGCTTCTGCCGTGTTTTACATACAGTAAAGTAATTGAAATTTCAAATTGAAATGCCGTTATCATTAAAGGATTTATCCACCCAAACCTAAGATATTTAATTCTGGTGCTTTGATCACTTATCAGCTTCATATAGGTCATAACTTTAAAATCTAAAAAACTAGAAGATTTCCTACAGTGCATGAGGATGGCAAACAAAATTAGAATTTGCAGCTAAAGGTAATTCCTCACATAGGCCTTAAAATACATACGAAACAAGTAATGTTGTATTTTTTATTTTCTTTAGAATCTGTTTTTCATTTTACTGTAGAATCCATATGGCTTGTGTGATAAAATATTCTATTGCTGATTGTTACATTGATTTTCATTTTCCCCTCTATATAACCTAATTTATGCTATTTTCAGAGAGTCTACAATGCCACAATGAGCCCCATTCCATGCCTCTTGGTTGCTGGTTCTGGGGGGGTTGCCGACTGTCTGGCTGAAATCCTAGAGGAGTCATTGCCAATAGAATCCATTAGAACTGTAATAGAAGAGAAGTTAAAAGTGCATTTTCCCAAGGAGAATTTGACCAAAATGATTGGGAAGGTGAGAGACATGTGTCAAAACTGAAGAATAATAGTTACAATAATAACACAAATTACTATGATATAAGTAGGCATCATCCAAAAATCATGTGTTTAAATAACAAGTGCTTGCAGCTCTAAGGCCCTATTCTTACACATGCATTTATACAAACATGTGCATAGACATTGTAATGCACATTTTCTTTTACGCATTGTGAACGTATTTAGGAGGTGCTTTTGTTCACGTACAATTGGTCCCCAACACACATTCATGCCTTCAAAAATGCACATGACCCTAATGCACTACTACTTCTGTAGACACCTGTGATGCATTTCACAATATTTCGAAGAATCGATCAGTTATCGGGAAGCACATTGATTTTTAGCGCTTCTGAAATCTATCAGATCATAGACTGTAGAAGTTTATCTTATATGGAGTCTGGTTGTCTACATGTTTTTAATATTATTTGTGTTAAAATCCCGCTCTACTTTCCTCCCTATACACTGTCCCTATGCTATGTGAACATGTTCTTTGCAAAGTGAATATTTACCCTTACTCTTTTTAATAAATGAACCACAGTGTCTCAAAGTATTGAAGCCAGAGACAGTCAGGAAACAAACAAGGTTTGTTGGAGCTTTTCTATATAATTGCATTTGGAAGGGCAACCCACACAAAGATAGTTACATGGTTATTGATTTGTTATGAAATAGGCTTCTGCTTCTCTTTTGTTTTTATCTTCCATTGCTTTACAAAATTGTCACTGGTAAAATTTGCATTATTGCAACTTAGCACCATTCTCACATTTCATGTCACCATGGTGAACAGTGAAAATCCAAAGACTTAATTTAAGCATAATGCCTACTGTATATAGTGTACAGTGCCTTGAAAAATGTATTCATACCCCTTGAAATTTTCCACATTTTGTCATGTTTTTTTAGCCAAAAACGTAAATGTATTTTATTGGGATTTTATGTTATAGACCAACACAACATTGCACATAATTGTGAAGTAGAAAGAAAATATTAACTGGTTTTCCAAATTTTTACACATATATATATCTGAAAAGTGTGGTGTGTGTTTTTAGTCAGCCCCCCTGAGTAGGGTTGAGCTAACCCGGACTGTATTGTTCGGGTTCGTACCCGGCTTTTGGGTATTCGTTACCCAGACCCGAACCAGAACATTTCACTTTATGTTCGTGTACTGTCCGTTGTTCGGTAACGTTATTTGATGTTTTGGCACGGTTTTAATGGCACGCTTTCAACAGGTGCAAGGCAGCAAGCGTTTAAGTAGTGTGCCCTAGAAGCCATCACAGCCATGCCTACTAATGGCATGGCTGTGATTGGCCAGTGCAGCATGTGACCCAGACTCTATATAAGCTGGAGTCACATAGTGCTGCGCATCACTCTGCTATAACTATACTAGGGAGAGGTTCCTGACTGCTGCTGCTGAGGGAGAGATAGGAGTTTACTGTAGTGTCAGGCTGGAGATTGCTTTTAGGGAAAGCATAGGAACAATCTGCTTAAATCATGCAGTGATCTACATTGATTTTATTGTGTGGGGGTGCAGTGCACAATCTTTTTGCCCAGAGGGAGAGATAGGAGATTACTGTAGGGTCAGGCTGGAGATTGCTTTTAGGGAAAGCATAGATAGCAACAATCTGCTTTAATCATACTGCGATCTACATTGCTTTGAATGTGTGGGGTGCGTGCACAATCTTTTTGCCCGGAGGGAGAGATAGGAGATTACTGTAGGGTCAGGCTGGAGATTGTTTTGAGGGAAAGCATAGACAGCAATCTACATTGATTGTATTGTGTGGGGGTGCAGTGCACAATCTTTACGCCCTGACCTGAGCCCAGTGAGGAGGAGAATGGAGAAAAAAAACCTTTATCAGTCTGTTAGGTGTGCGGTGCTGCACATTTGATGCAAGCGCAGTGCATATGTGTCTGCCTAATCTGCATTTAAAAAAGAAAAAAAAATGTTTCCTTCATATTTAACTTTGACATACAGTCTTTAGACAGACACTGCTTTTCTAACCTGTTCTTCAAAAAGCACTAATGTAAGGGGAAAATAATTCTTTTTCAGTATTTAGGGGAAAAAAAATAATTTTTCAGTTTTTCATTCAAATGTTTTTGTTTTTTTTTATTCAATAGCGGAATAGAACAACAACAGTATCCAACCTGTTAGGCGTGCGATGTGTAGCGGCCATTTACTGCAAGCTGAGTGCATATGTGTCTGCTTAATCTGCATTCAAAAAGGAAAAAAAAACGTTTTTCCTTCATATTTTACTGTGAGCGTTTAGACAGACACTGCATTTCAAATCTGTTATTCAACAAGCACCAATTAAGGGGACAATTATTTATCAGCTTTTCATTCATACGTTACAGTGAGATACACCCATTGCATACTGTTGTATTGCGCAGTGCAATAAAAAAAAAACATTTAGGGACAAAAAAAGTTGATTGCGGGCCTGTCTGCATATATTAGTGAGATACACCCATTGCATACTGTTGTGTTGCGCATTGCAATAAAAACCCATTTAGGGGAAAAAAAGGTTAATTGCGGCTCTGTCTGCATATGTTACAGTGAGATACACCCATTGCATACTGTTGTATTCCACTTTGCAATACAAACCCATTTAGGGGAAAAAAAATAAATTGCGGCCCAGTCTGCATATTTTATTGTGAGATACACACTTTCTATACTGTTGTTCTATTCTGCTATTCAGTAAACACCCATTTAGGGAAAAAATATTACATTGCGGCCTAGTCTGCATATTTTACTGTGAGATACACCCTTTGGATACTGTTGTTCTATTCCGCTATTCAATAAACACCCATTTAGTGAAAAAATATTACATTGTGGCCTAGTCTGCATATGTTACAGCGCAACAAGGCACACAAGTCTCGCATAGAGGCCCAGTTACTGGTGGTGAAGTGGTGCTGTTCCTCAGAGCGACTCATGCGTGTGTGCTGCAGCTGAAACTCCAGTATGGCCTGCTGTTGCTCACACAGTCTGGCCAGCATGTGAAATTTGGAGTTTCACCTTGTGGGCACGTCACATATGAGGCGGTGAGCAGGAAGGCCGAAGTTGCGCTGACAGGCAAGCAGCAGCAGGGTGAGAACGCCGAAAGTGCACACAGACGGCCCGCACTTCCTGCAGCAGCTCTGATATATCGAGGTAATTTCTAAGGAACCTCTGCACCACCAAATTCAGCACATGCGCCAGGCAAGGGATGTGTGTCAAACCGGCTAGGCTCAGAGCTGCTACGAGATTTCGCCCATTATCGCACACCACCAGGCCGGGCTTGAGGCTCACTGGCACTAACCACTCATCGGTCTGCTGTTGAATGGCCCTCCACAACTCCTGCATGGTTTGTGTTTTTTCCCCCAAACAGGCAAGTTTTAAAACTGGCTGTGCTGAAGTTGGTGGTGAAGGTGTTACGCTGACTGGATGAGGAGGCGGTAGAGGATGAGGAAGCGGAGTAGGAGGAGTTAGGAACAGGAGCCAAACTGAAGTGCACTGCAATCCTTGGTGGTGGAAGGACATGTGCCAAACTGCTATCCGCTTCTGGCCCAGCCGCCACTGCATTTACCTAGTGTGCTGTTAGGGATATATAACATCCCTGACCGTGTTTACTGGTCCACATATCCGTAGTTAGGTGGACCTTGCCACAGATAGCGTTGCGCAGTGCACACCTGATTTTGTCACCCACTTGGTTGGGCAGGGAAGGGATGGCTTGCCTAGAAAAGTAGTGGCGGCTGGGCACGACGTACTGTGGGACAGCCACCGCCATAAGGCTTTTAAAACTCTGCGTCTCCACCAGACGGAATGACAGCATTTCAAAGGCCAGGAATTTTGAAATGCTGGCATTCAGGGCCAGGGATTGCGGGTGGGTAGGGGGGGTACTTCCTCTTCTGCTCCAGTGTTTGGGAGATAGAAAGCTGAACGCTTCCACGGGACATTGTGGAGATGGTTGTTGGTGACCCAGGTTGTGGTGTTGCTGGCAGATCCTTTGTTTGCGGGGTGGCAGGTTTCCGGTCTCACTACAGAGGTGGAGGAAGAGGCCGAGACTGCAGCAGCAGAAGAGGAAGCAGGAGGAGCCAGAGACCTTTCTTGGTTTTTAAAGTGTCTACTCCACTGCAGCTCGTGCTTTGCACTTAGATGCCTGGTCATGCAGGTTGTGCTTAGGTTGAGAAGGTTTATGCCTCGCTTCAGGCTCTGATTGCACAGCGTGCAAACCACTCGTGTCCTGTCATCATCACATTGTCTGAAGAACTGCCACGCTAGGGAACTTCTTTGAGCTGGCTTTGGGGTGCTCGGTCCCTTGCTGCGTTGGGCAGTAGCAGGCGTAGTGTCTAGGGCACGGCTGCTCCACTTTTGCACCCTGCTACCTCTTCTGCTGTGCTGGCGGCTCTTTGCGACCACCGCCTCTTCCTTGAAAACTACTCAGGTCACCTGTATGACGTTCATTCCATGTGGGATCGAGGACCTCATCGTCCTCCACATCATCTTCCACGCAGTCTCCACCCCTGCAACCCTTGTCGGTGTCCACATTTCGGAATTCCACAGCAGTTGGCACCTGTGTTTCGTCATCATCCGAGACGTGCTGCGATGGTCCTCCCATGTACTCATCTTCAGACATAAGTGGTTGGGCATCGGTGCACTCAATCTCTTCCACTTCTGGGGCAGGGCTAGGTGGATGGCCCTGGGAAACCATGCTAACAGAGTCCAAAAAGAAGAAGAGACTGCTGCATGACTTGGGGCTCAGACTGCTTGGCTGATTTGCAAGGGGGTGAAGTGAAAGGTTGATGGACATCGGCTGCAGGTGCCAACTCTGACCTTTCAGCCTGTACTTGTTCTGGCCTCAACATTTGTAGAGGCGCATTAGGCCCTGCCAAATACTGCTGTAAGGTTCTGTCGCCTACTCGCAGCTGAGAAAGGTGTTTCACTTGTGCGTGTAGCTGGCATAGATCGACCACGTCCTCTCCTTGCAACAGGAGCTCCACCAGCAGCACCACGACCCAGCACTAACATGGTGGAGCAGTATGTGTGCACACGCCTAGACGTACTGAATGATGGGTCTGCCACCTTTAACTTCTGGGTCTCCAAATTGGGCACATGGCCTGAGCTTGCCCTTTAAGCCTTGGAGGTGCTGGCCTGCCCTGCAGCCAGTGTATTATCTGAACGTGTATTTAGCACGGCTGGGGGCGTTATCACAGACAAGCGCAGCCGCCTGTCCAGAGCCAATGTGGACAAGCTCACGTTCATTAAAATGAACCAGGCATGGATCCCACAGGACTTGTCTGTACCTTGTGCAGAATAAACATGTATACCGGCCTTACACAGCCATTGTTGTATTTTTGATCTTTCTCACTCTTTTGGGGTGTACCCTAATTTAAAAATAAATAAAATTAAAAACAAAAACCAGTGTTGGCTACCTTGTCCTCCTCCACCGCTGCTTCCACCTACACCACCCCATCCACCGCCACCTCAACCTCCTACTCCATATGGGCCTCATCCTCCTCCTACATAATTCAAGATGATTATTTTTTATATTTCTGTTTTTTATGTTATTTTAAGTTATTTCCCTATCCACATTTGTTTGCAGAGCACTTGCCATGCTCTTAAGATGAGTTTGCTGCCATTTTCAGCCCTCTATCCCTTTCCATTTTTGTTTTAGAGGCATTTTAGTGCTCAAAAGTTTGGGTCTCCATTGACTTCAATGGGGTTCGGGATCGGGGCAAAGTTCGGGTTAAGTCTGGTTAACAAACCCGGACTTTTTTTTTAAATTCAGTCGAACCCGCCGAACCAAAACATCCAGGTGTTTGCTCAACTCTACCCCTGAGTCAGTACTTTGTAGAACCATCTTTCACTGCAATTACAGCTGAAATTCATTTTGGGTATGTTTCTACCAGCTTTGCACATCTAGAGTGAAATTTTTGCCCATTTTTCTGTGCAAAATAGCTCAAGCGCTGTCAGATTGGATGGGGAGCAATTTTTAAGTCTTGCTACAGATTCTCAATTGGATTTAGGTCTGGACTTTGACTGGACCATTCCAACACATGAATATGTTTTGATCTAACCATTCCATGGTTGTATGTTTAGGGTCATTCTCCTGCTGGAAGGTGAACCTCTGCCCCATTCTCAAGTCTTTTGCAGACTCTAACAGGTTTTCTTCTAAGATTGCCCTGTATTTGACTCCATCCATCTTCCCATCAAATCTGACCAGCTTCCCTGCTAAAGAAAATCATCCCCACAACATGATGCTGCCACCTCCATGTTTCCCGGTGGGAATGGTGTGTTCAGGGTGATGTGCAGTGTTAGTTTTCCGCCACACATGGTTTTGCTTTTAGGCTAAAAAGTTCAATTTTGATCTCATGTGACCAGAGCACCTTCTTCCACAGGTTTGCTGTGTCCCCCAGCTTCTCACAAACTGCAAACTAGATTTCTTATGGCTGTCTTTCAACAATAGCTTTCTTCTTCCCACTTTTCCATAAAGGCTAGAGTTGTTAAGTGCACAACCAATTATTGTCCTGTGGACAGTTTTTTGCACCTGATCTGTGGATCTCTGAAGCTGAGGGAGGGGGGTGAAAATGGTGAAGTAAGAAATGTCCCAGCATTGGTGTAAGGAAAATATGCCCTTTGGCTGGTGGTGTCACTAGTAAGTAAAAATGACACTGCATCAATGGGTAGGAAAAATGATGTTGTATCAATGTCAGTGGGAGGAAAAAATACTGCTGCATTAGTGGTGTCAGTCTGAGAAGGACTTTTTTTTACATCAGTGGGATGAAAGAGGGGAGATAGGAGTCTGGGGGTTTGTGCAGTTCATTTTACTTAGGGATCTTGTGTTACATTAAGGAGAGAGTGGAGCTTAGGGGGTCTTAGGGAGGTTTGGTGGCTATGAGGATCTGTGGGACTTTAAGAGAAAGAGGGGAGCTCTGGGACTGTGTTGCTCCCCTCAACCACAGTGTACTTACAGTTCAGACCTCCTTTTTATTGTGTGCCGCCCACTAGGCAATGAAGGCAACTTCTCCTTCCCATCTCTGATCATGTGGTATGTCATATGACAAGGGGAGACCAGAAGTATGGGGGTCTGCCATCATTATCCAATGGACACCCATACTGAAAAGTTATAACTTGGCACTCCCTCTCCGTTCTCTCTTCTATCCACACTAGGCTGCCATTGGAGATTAGAGTTGGGCGAACAGTTTGAGCCGAGCAAATGTTTGGCCCGAACATCGCCTGTTCGCCCATTCGGCGAACACCCAAATTTGCAAGGCGGGATGTTCACCCACCAAGCACCCCATAATGAATTGCGTGCTTCACAGTGCATTCTAGGTCCCTAATTTGAAGGCTTCACCAGTTAGCAATGACAGAGCCCTCAATGGACAAAGTGATGATGACTTTCTCCAATCACGGCTCAGTACTCTTAGTCCCACCCCTACACTATAAAGGGATTTTTCCCATAGCAAGGTTTTTCAGTGTGAAGTTGGAGATAGAGCAAGGCTCGGTTTGCTACTAGCGAGTTAGTGTGTTCATTTACTGTGAACTCTGAGTGTAGAGTGTTAGTCAATTGTTAGTCTTAGTGTGTGTAGTGTGTTAGCATAGTGCAGTGTTTAACACAGATTTACATAACATTTGATTGAGTGTAAAGTGTTAGCATTTGCCGTTTTCTCAGGCCTGCATATCAATCCTGCCAAATCTAGTGCAATGTCCGTTACTCTGCACCCTGAGGATGTGGTGGCCCTTCAAGCGGCCTTTCCTTTCAAATGGCACCCTGCTTTACCCTACCTAGGTATTAAACTATCTCCCACGTATGAGGGTCTTTATGCTGTTAATTATCCGCCTCTCTTTCGCCACTTGACATCCCTGCTTTCTTCCTGGTCTCACCTCTCTTTGTCTTGGTTTGGTAGGATCACGGCCGTTCGTATGACCTATCTTCCTAAACTATTGTACTATTTCCGTGTGCTACCGGTTCCGATTCCCTCTCATATCTTACGCATTCATCAGCGCAAAATTCTGAAATTTATTTGGGGTTCTTCTAGACCCCGTATTAATAAACGCGTTCTGTATGCTCGGAGGATTTCTGGGGGGTTCTCGGTTCCGAATTTGAAGGCGTACTACACTGCAGCGTCAATAGCCCCTCTCTCTCATTTACACGGCTCGTTTCAATTGCCACTATGGGCCACGATTGACTTGGTGGATGCCAGCCCAGTCCCCCTTTCTTCTATCCCTTGGCTCCCTCCTAAATTCCGACCGCCGGACTTGCGCCCTTGCCTCCTTCACTCTCTCCGCCTCTGGGACTCTGTCAAGTACTCAGCCAATTTGATTTCCCCCCACTTACCCTTACTGCGTCTCTTCCCTTGCCCTATGTTTCCACCTGGTCTTGCTAATCCACGCGTGTTTTCATGGTGGACGGACCATGGCTTCGTGGACGTCCATTCGTTATTTACCCCCACGAGGATACTCCCTTTTGGGGCCCTCCGCTCTTCGCACGATATACCTTTGCGAGAACATTTTCGATATATGCAACTCCATAGTTTTCTTCAGCAACTCATTAAACATAGACCCTTACCCTATACACTTACGCCATTTGAAAGCCTCTGCAGGGCACGGCCCCACTCGCCGGGACTCATATCCCTCTTATATGCCTCTATTATTGCCTGCGATACACCCCCTTTCACGGTCTATCACTCTAACTGGGAATTAGAATTGGGGGGCGGGTTGGACAGGGAAGACTGGCGGCATATGACGGCGGCTCTCTCTAAATGTTCCCGAAATGTCTTGATTCTGGAAAATGCATATAAGGTATTTTACCGGTAGTACTATACCCCGGCTAGGCTGGCTAAATTTATACCCTCATATTCCCCCCTGTGCTTCCGGGGATGTGCTCAGGAAGGGACTATGGCTCATATTTGGTGGAAGTGCCCCAAGGTGTGCAGACTGTGGATTAGGATTTATGCCTTGCTCCGTAATATTTTTCAAGTTACCCTGAAGAGGGACCCATATGAAGCACTCTTGTGTAAACCTATACCTGACCTGACTTGTACACAACATCAGTTGGCTCAGCATTTGTTTACAGCTACGAAACTGACCATTGCCCGATCTTGGAAGACCCCGTTGCTTAGTTTTGAGGCGGTCAAGAACCGTATGAATGATATCCTCGTTAATGAAAAGTTGACTGCGATAGTTTCTGATTCCCACGCCAAGTTTCTTAAGGTGTGGGACCCTTGGATTTCGAACGTTGCCCCTTCCAGATTCCAGACCACCCTTCTCTCCCTTTAAAGCCTCCTGGACGCTCGCCCCGCAGGACTCGTTCCCCCCTCTTCCCCTTCCTCACCCTTTCTCTAGTCTTCTTTCTTTGTCGTTTTTCTCTTTGTTTGTCCTACTTTTTCACTCCTTCTTTCTCTCTTTTCCTTGTCTTTTCATGTTGTTTTCCTTCCTGGCTCGGTACTCTCAGGCCCAGCCCCTGTCTGCTCATTGGAACGTAATAGAACTTTTCATTTTGTTAGTCTTCCTGCTTTGTGAAGCACTAAGGGATTTTAGGTCCCTATTTATGCATTTCCACTTGTTGATACCCATTATTTGGTCCGTGATGTTTCCCGGTTGGCTCACGCCATATGTCGGTATCATGTTTTGCTGCCATCTGTTCCCATGCGTTCCATTTTCTTTTGTCTTATTGTACACATGTACCATGTTTTTGATGTATGATTATGCCTCTTCTTAAAATAAAAACTTTTGTACAAGAGTGTAAAGTGTTAATGTACTGTTAGTATAATTTGTGTCAGTGTAGTGTGTTCACGTAATGCAGTGTTTAACACAGCATTATATAACATTTAGTGCTGTATACAGTGCTGTATACCCCTTTTTTTTTTTTTTGCGTGCATGTTTTTTTTTTTTTTTTTTAAACCATTGTTTTATTTTTTGTTCCCTGCCTGCCCCCTCCTTTTTAACCACTTCCCGCAAACTGACGTACCTGTACGTTGGCTCAAAGAAATGGTTGTACCAGGATGATGCCTACAGGGAGAGGCATCACCCCTGTACCGTTTTCTTAGAGCCAGCGGTCGGCTTTCTGGAGATAACAACCAATGCAGCTCAGCAGCTGCTTGGCCATTATCTCAGCGAGCGGGAGGGGACGTCCTGTCCAAACACCCCCCCCCGCCTTCCGCTGCTCTGCCATCTGGCTGGTTAGAGTCCCGAATAAAGCCGGATCGGGTCTCCGATCATGTAACTCAGAATTAACGACCTCGCTTCCAGTTTACTCGGCTGCCAATGGCACCGATTTAAAAGAAACTGTCAGATTTCAGCATTTTGAATACTTTGAAGTGCTTTTAGACCCCAGATTCTTCCATAAAGAGTACCGGTCACTGCTTATTATTGTCACAAGGGATGTTTACATTCCTTGTGACAGCAATAAAAGTGATCAGATTTAAATGTTTTTTTTTTTTTTAAACAGTGTTAAAAATAAATTAAATTAAATTGAAAAAACAAAAACATTTTTATAGCGCTCCCCATCCCCGTGAGCTCGTGCACCAAAGAAAACGCATATGAGTCACGCCCACAAATAAATGGTGTTAAAATTAGTGATTGACCGATATCGGTTTTTCATTGCCGATGCCGATATTTTGTTCAATGCATATCGGTATTGGCCGATATTGGACGATATTTTTGTACATTTAAATTTTTTTTTTTTTTTTTTTTACTTTACAGGTACTCTGGTGAAGGGTTCTGGGAGTCTAAAAGACCCCAAACCCCTCCTCTGCACTTAAAAGCATTCAAAATGCCAAGTTTGGCTGTTTTTGAATGCTGTCATTTTTTTGAATCTGGCGCCAGACTGTACCCAGAAGTGATTTCACTCATGACATCACTTCCGGGTTTTTGCATGGAGACCCGATCAGAGCCGAATGCGGCTTTGAACGGGTCTTCGGCAGCCATGCAGACAGGTTGCCCGGGTCTCCCAATGGGACGGGAGACCCAGGCGAGCTGCAGAAGGTGGCAGGAGGGGGGGGCGTCCCCTCCCGCTCCTTGTAATGACATCCGAGTGGCTTCTCAGCCACATCAGCCTTTTTTAGGGCCAATAACTTGCATAAAATCCAAAGTGGGACTTTAAATTTTTTAGGTTTTGGTCCCATAGACTTCAATAGGGTTTGTCGTTCATATCTTAACTTTTGTGACGTTCAAGAGTTCTGGCGCAAACCGAACAGATGGTTATTTGGTCTATCTCTATTGGAGATATGAGAGCGGAATGTTCCCTTCAGCAGCTAACAAGGCCCCTGCTTTTTTCACAGGAGTGACACTGCTGCCACTCTTGGTAATCAAGCAGAATGTTGATTACCAGTTTTCAGTGCCCCTCACATAAAACCTTGTGCCTGGGGCAAGTAGAATTGAGCACCAACTATTTCACACTGCCCCCCTCTACCCCCCCCCCCCCCCCATCCTTATCCAGCCCTGCTCATGCACACAGTACAGTGAGGTGACATATGTTTTTTGTGCAGTTCCTTCTTGTCTCTATTAATTATTTTAATTAGGTGTGACAATTAGGCAGACGTGGGTACCTGTGCCTTCAGAAACTTTTCTTTAATATATCACATTTATCAGACTGTCACTTAGATGTGGGCCATAGGTGCGAGATTAATTTTTTGACTAACTGTTGTGCAATCCAGTCAATCAAGTGAAGCATTTTTCTTCTATTTTATCATATAGTAGCATTACTTTTTAATGTATTAATTTACTGAGAGTAGTATTTTGTCTGTATGTCTGCCTTAAAGTATAATGAGCTTTGCCAAATCTAGGTTGAAAAGATAGTAGAGAACCGCGAGTTGGTCACCGTCTACTCAAACGCAGATGGGACAGAGGATTTTGAGACTGTTATCTTGAAAGCCTTAGTTAAAGGTAATAATGTGCTGCTAACGTATTTTATATTGTTCTAAAAAATACTATATTGTAGACTACTAGACTGTCTTTGCTGTTTTTGATATTTAATAATGGAGGATTTCTGTTGATTTTCAAAACTCTGCGCAGCTTGCAAGAAGCATTCCAGCGATGCCACCGAATATCTGGATGAACTGAAATTAGCAGTGGCCTGGAACAGGGAGGACATTGCCAAAACAGAGCTGTTTCATGGAGAAATCCAGTGGCGGGTAAGACAAGTTATAAATTATTATGGCATTGTTTTAGTGTTGGCTACCAGCATGGATGTAAAAGTAAGTAATATGCAGTGGGCGATCTAGCATTTTTCGTATTTGAAAAGATGTGTAATTGTTACAAAGACAATGGTATTAAACTTCCATGCTTTCTTCAATGCTATGCTCATGGATCCCTAAGGGGGGAGGGGGTGGTGACATGCACTCACTGCACAGGATAGAAATTCAATACAGGAAGAATTAATCAACAACACTCTCAGTTAGCTATGTTAGTATTTCATTTCCACCGTTAAAACTCTGTAAGGTCTTGCAAACAAAGCGACATACATAAAGACAGAAATACAAGTGAGCTCCACGTTGTGGTTTGGCAATCCTAACGCCACACATCCTGTAATCTTGAATTGTCAATTCATAAGCAACAAGAATCTGACTCAGCTAGCAGTATTACGTTCCAGGGGTGTGCTAGTGATATCGCACTGCTGCTTTACCTTAGTGCTTCACCTCCTCCTGCACTGCCAGCCAGATCTAAAGCTGTATAGCCCACAAATTCTGGAATAAGGCAAGAAATTCCTAGTGGCATAGAAATCCCTTTTGATATACAACCTGTAGGAAATACATTTTATCATTAAACGGTTGCCGACCACCGCAAATACATATACTGCGGCGGTCAGCCCCGGCCAGGCAAAGTGACGTGCCGGTAAGTCACTAGCCTGGGAGCCAATAGCGGGCGAGCGCGTGCCGCCGGAGGCGCGCTCCCGCCTCGGCTCCTTCACGGACACCTCCGTGCGTGTGACCGGCAGACCCGATGTCCGCCGGTCACTCGCGATCGTCCGCTGTGAAGGGAGAAAGGCAGGCGGCTAATGTAAACAAAGCCGCCTGTCATTCTTCCCTGTGTAAAAGCACTGATCTAACAGGCCTGCTATGTAGGACCGTTGATCTCTGCTGTTACACACACAGCCACATCCCTGCACAGTTAGAAGCACGCCCCTAGGGACACACTTAACCCCTCCCTCTCCAATAAAGTTAACCCCTTCCCTGCCAGTGTCATTTTTACAGTAACAGTGCATATGTATAGCACTGATTACTGTAGTAATGTCACTGGTACCCCCAAAAGTGTCAAAAATGTCAGTCAAGGGTCCAATCTGTCCGCCGCAATGTCGCAGTCCCGCAAAAAAAATCGCTGATCGCCGCCATTACTCGTTAAAAAAAAAAAACAACAAAAATGACAAAAATCTTTCCCTTAGTTAGTAAACGCAATAACTTTTGCGCAAACCAATCAAAATACGCTTATTGTGATTTTTTTTTTACCAAACATAGGTAGCAGAAAACAAATTGGCCAAAAATTGAAAAAAATTTTGATTTTTACATTTTTTTGGGGGGGAATTTTTATATAAAAAATTTGAAAAATATAATTGTTTTTGCAAAATTGTCGCTCTTTTTTTGATTATAGCGCATGATCAAAAAATCGCACAGGTGATCAAATACCACCCAAAGAAAGCTCTATTTGTGGGAAAAAAGGACATCAAATTTGTTTAGGTACAGCATTGCAAGACCGCGCAATTGTCAGTTAAAGTCACGCAGTGCCGAATCGCAAAATACCCCCTGGTCAGGAAGGGGGTAAAATCTTCCGGGGCTTAAGTGGTTAAGCAAGTAGCTGGTACAATTTATTATTATTATTTTTTTTTTTTTTAGTATGTTATATGGAGCAGATCTAGTTACATAGTTAGTCAGGTTGAAAAAAGACACACATTCATTTAGTGCAGCAAAAAGAAAAAAAAACAAAGACATAGAAAACCACCATATACGAAATCCTATAACCACAGCTCCAGAGGAAGGAGCTGTGTCAATACTATCCTCAATACTATCCTCGATATGGACTCAAGCTCCCCCATTTTCATTTGTATACACAGAGCTGAAGAGGGCATTTGTATGCATTCTGTCTTTTTTTTTGTCCCTGGCCCAGTCACTAACTCCAAATTATCTTTTATAGGGCCTACATGCTCAGACCTGAGCTTTTCACTAATAATATATTTGAAGAATAGCTTGGCATTTTGAAGAACAGGGCCCAATTTATGATCTTGCACACAGCCTCACTGCATTTAGAAAATGCCTATCACTATGTAATTAATGTTTCTGATGATCACTGAGGTGGTCTGTTTTGGCAGCTTCCCATTTAAAGCTATACCTCCATGCACCCAAAGCTTCCAGGTTGCTGCAGTATTAGCAGTTCAGAGGTGGAAATATTTGATTTTTAAGTACCGTATTTATTCGAGTATAACGCGCACACGTGTATAATGCGCACCCCTAATTTTCGATTAAAAATCGGTATAAAATTTTGTTTCACACCAAGCATTGTAATTGACAAAAAAACGTTGTTGAACACTTGCGGCCATGATAAAAATCATTTATTGACAACGTAAACTGGTATAAACACAATACCTTTCTCGGCTAGCTGCTCGATTTCCGTGAATTTCAGCATGATCATCAACTTTGAGCTTGAATGAAGCGTCATATGCAGAACGTTTTCTCTTGATACCCTGAGTTGCCATCTAACGGGTACCAGTATATCAATTAAAATATGAAGAACACTGAATTTACGGTACGCAAAACACTGAATTGTACAAAAGCAATGCTTACCGTAATGTGTGGGCAAGGCGAGGAAATGAAGCGGCGACCATACAGCGGATATTAAGAATTCTCACCCCTAGTTCGGGCCGCCCACTGTATGCGACGAGGGGACGTTTTTTTTTTTCTTCGCCCTCGCGTACAGTGAGCGGCTGCAGCCCGGAAAAGGCGCAGTGCGAACTCACAATTTGCCTGCGCCCTCAATGGACTGGCTGCCACTGCCACCCCACCCCAGCCCTTGTTTAGAACGCGCACCCAAACTTTGATTTCTTTTTTTGGTAGAAAATTTTGCGCGTTTTACTCGAATAAATGTTGTGCGAATAAATGCAATGGGATGGAACACCAAAATATAATAATCTGGCAAAAAACAATTCAAATCCATTTGGTAGCTACAGCTATACAACACAGAATGATTATATTTCTGATAAAGCTGAGGCTGAAACACCCTTGTCCAGTATCTACATTCTTACTTCTGAGCAAGATTCTACAGTAAGAATTTGACTATCCTTTGTTGTATACTGTATGAGACATACAATTAAAGTGGCATTAAACCCAAAAACAAAAATGTAATATATTTCAGCTCACCAATCCTTAAATGTGGTAGCTGCATTAGTTGTCTCATTTAGGTTTTGACGCCCCCTTTTTTTACGGTATGACAAAACCACAGAAAAACTGATCTTTTCTGTTATCGCCTGTTGTGATAATACAGGTTAAAAATTGCATTAAACAAGACAATTTTAATTAATAGAAATAATCCATTGTATTTTGTAAAAATGGCAATAGCATCTTAATGTGTTAAATTATTTGCCCCTTGTAATGCCCTACAGAGCAGCATTTAGACAGGGAGATTGAGGGACAGAACTGTAAGCCAGTCAGGCTTTGTTGCATTTCACAGTGAAATTCTCAATAAAGGAGCACAAAAACGCTCTCACCAATGTTGTGCTGCTACTTCATTGTCTAACAGGCTGGGTCCTAGACCAGCCCTATAGAAAGTTGTCTGGCAGGAATGCTTGGATCACATGTCCTTTGGAAGGCTCACAATGGATCGCATTTCAATTGATATGTTGCCTCTTGTCTACCTATTTTACCCATGAAAAGCCCGTACCACTGTGCTGCAACCATGTGCATTACATACAGTTGCAGAGTGGACCCACTCACTTGAATAGATTGTATTTGGCACCTGATAGACAGTGGGTATAATGTGTGCAACAAAGCAAAGCATTGCGGCATGTGCTGCATGTTCCAGGTGAGTGGTGAGGGGGGGGGGGGGTCTGCGATAACTCTTTGGCACAGTCACATGTTATAATTGCCCCTGGGGCCACTCATATGAACAAGGCCTGAAACCGTTTCCATATATGTATTTCCATTGTGTTTTTAGTTTTCCTAGAGATAACAATTAATTAAAATGCATATGTATAATAATGTGATTTTTGTACTTCAGTTTTCAAAGAATGTGATCACTCTGTACCTTCTGTTTAGGCATGCGATCTTGAGGACACAATGACAGATGCTCTGGTCAGTGATAAACCCAGCTTTGTAAAACTCTTTGTGGACAATGGAATGAACATTGTGGACTACCTGACCTATGGTCAACTGGAAGAGCTGTATAGCTCAGTGCTGGATAACACTGTACTCTTCCAGTTACTTCAACGCAAACACGAGGAGCGCAGAGAGTCTAACAAAGGGAATCATCACCAGGAGTACCTTCCAGTGGATACTGGTGGGAAGGGACATGACTTCAAGCTCTATGAAGTGGCCAAGGTTCTGCGAGAGTTAATGGGTGACGTTTGTGCTCCCTTCTACACACATGTCCTGGGCAACATCAAGTACTCTGTGAACAGAAGAAACCCTGCTGTAAATTTTTATATATTTACGTAATTTTTTTGTTGTTTTGTTGTAGTTCCGAAACGTTCTGCTGCACTTTATAGGGAATGTAAGGCCATTTTTTGTGTAACTACCCCTGTAGATGCTCACACTGTAAAACCTCTCCCATAGAGTAAAATTTGATAGTATCATTCCTGTAGATTTACCAACAACTAAGTAGTGTGAGAGCCTACCCGCTTGCCTTTTAACCACTTGCCGACTGCCTAACGACTATCTACGCCGGCAGTCAGCCCCTATGGGCAAAGTGACGTAGTACTATGTCGCTAGCCTGTGAGGCTCTAGGGAGTGAGCGTGCGCCACCGGAGGCACACTCCCGTTCGCTCACGGACCCCCCCCGGCGCGTGTGAGCGGCGGACCCGATGACCGCCGCTCACTCGCGATCGTCGGTTACACCGGGAGAAAGGCAGGCGGCTAATGTAAACAAAGCCGCCTGTCATTCTCCCTTGTGTAACAGCAGAGATCATACGATCCTGCTATGTAGGACCGTAGATCTCTGCTGTTACATCCAATCACAGTTAGACGCACGCCCCTAGGGACACACTTAACCCCTCCTTCTCCAATAAAGTTAACCCCTTCCCTGCCAGTGTAATTTTTACAGTAACAGTGCATATGTATAGAACTGATTACTGTAGTAATGTCACTGGTACCCCCAAAAGTGTCAAAAATGTCAGTCAAGGGTCCGATCTGTCCGCCGCAATGTCGCAGTCCCTCAAAAAAAAAATCGCAGATCGCCGCCATTACTCGTTAAAAAAAAAAACAATAAAAATGACAAAAATCTTTCCCTTAGTTAATAAACGCAATAACTTTTGCGCAAACCAATCAAAATACGCTTTTTGCGATTTTTTTTTTTTTACCAAACATATGTAGCAGAAAACAAATTGGCCTAAAATGTTAAAAAAATTAGATTTTTACTTTTTTTTTTTGGGAATTTCATATAAAAAAATTTGAAAAATATTGTTATTTTTGCAAAATTGACGCTCTTTTTTTGTTTATAGCGCATGATCAAAAAATCGCACAGGTGATCAAATACCACCAAAAGAAAGCTCTGTTTGTGGGGAAAAAAAGGACGTCAATTTCATTTGGGTACAGCGTCGCAGGACCACGCAATTGTCCGTTAAATTCACGCAGTGCCGAATCGCAAAATAGGCCCTGGTCAGGAAGGGGGTAAAATCTTACGGGGCTTAAGTGGTTAAATTGATTGTCTTGTTTAGCTAGACCCTTGCACTACATACAGTAGTTTTTGGCAAATCTAGTTGTACTGGGGTTGTATAATTACATTGTAAAATATGCGGCTTGCTTATTGCCACATTTTTCAAGGTAGTTACATTCACTGCAACAACAATACAGCCACAATACAGCTACAATACAGCCACTAGTGGATATTAGTTGCAATTAGCAGCACATTTGTAATGTTGGCGTATTCGATCTCTCGTAATTAAAACCTGCTGTAATATAGACAGCCAACATATAAATGTGTGCCCGCATTAGCTGCATTGCTATTTCAGTGCATGAGGCCCTCTGCAGACTTACCTGGAACCCAGGATGGAAAACAGCATGACCAGAGTTTAGACATGATACAAACTGTGATCTCCGCCAGGAGTCCGTGCGGGAGTCCTGTCTGGACATATGCTAGGAGCTTTGTAAGGAAACAGCACAGGAGCCAATCTAATAATGCCCATAGGCTAAATATTGTGACTAGGAGTCATTCAAGGAGTCATTCTAGGGGCCCAAAAGGATCCCTTTTTAGCACACTGGTGGCTAAGTCGTTAGCACTTTCGCCTAGCAGCACTAGGGTTATTGGTTTGAATCCCAACCACATCGCTACCTCCCTTGAGTTTGTATGTTCTCCCAGTGCCTGGGGGGTTTCCTCTGGGTACTCCGGTTTCCCCCACTCTCCAAAGCCACGCTGGTAGGTTAATTGGCTCCTGTCTAAATTGGCTTCAGTATATGTATGTATGAATGTGAGTAAGGGACCTTAGATTGTAAGCTCCATGAGGGCAGAGTCTGAGGTAAATGTATAAAGTGACCGTGCTATATAAGTACCCAAAATACAAAAACTCCATTAACAAACTTTAGTTTAGCACATGAACCAAAGCAATGCACAAATACACAATGGGGCTGATTTACTAAAGCCGGAGAGGGCAAAATCTGGTGCAGCTCCGCACAGAAACCAATCCGCTTCCATTTTTTTTTTGTCCAAGTTGAAGTTAGAAGCTGATTGGCTACCATGCAAAGCTGCACCAGATTTTGGACTCACTGGTTTTAGTAAATCAACCCAAATGTACATTGTTAAATCGCTCTGCTGTAAATAGGGTATAAATTGAAAAAAATAATTTTGTCAGTAGTAAGTGCTAATTTAAAAGAATAATTGTAATATCTCTTAGGAGAGGGTAAGTTGTGGCGCACAGAGTTGTCTATAAAATCCAGCTGTCTGGAATAGATCTAATTGGGATACCTGGGTGTACTCACATAGTCCAAAGTCCATGATGAATAACAAGGGAATAATTAGGGAGACACCCCTGACTGCTATCCTCAGATTAGTGAAAGGCTCTGTGAAATCAAATGGGACAGGATAAAGGAAGGAAGCGCCAGCTAAGTGTAGCATCCCAAATATCAGATTTTATTAATGGATTAAAAACACTCACACGAGTAGTAATAAATCATGCTCTTCTGTGAAAGACAACGGGGATCCATCCATCATCCATCACGCAGGATCGCTGGTATCAGATTCCACTGCTGGAGGTGGTAAGGGCTATATATATATATATATATATGTGAGTAATGCTAACAAAGGGTAGCATGCTGGAGAATATACATACTCTCTCACATAAAAAAAAATTGTAAATATAAATAGTACAAATAGGCATCTGTATATACAGTATCTCACTAAACTGAGTTCTCCCCTCACATTATTGTAAATATTTTATTATATCATTTCATGTGACAATACTGAAGAAATGACACTTTGTTACAATGTAAAGTAGTGAGTGTACATCTTGTATAACAGTGTAAATTTGCTGTCTTCTCCAAATAACTCAGCACACAGCCATTAATGTCTAAATTGCTGGCAACAAAAGTGAGTACACCCTTAAGTGAAAAGTCCAAATTGGGCCCAAAGTGTCACTATTTTGTATGGCCACCATTATTTTCCAGCACTGTCTTAACCCTATTGGACATGGAGTTCACCAGAGCTTCACAGGCTGCCACTGGAGTCCTCTTCCACTCCTTCATAATGACATCACAGAGCTGGTGGATGTTAGGGACCTTGCGCTCCTCCACCTTCCTTTTGAGGTTGCCCCACAAATGCTCAATAGGGTTTAGGTCTAGAGACATGCTTGGCCAGTCCATTACCTTACCCTCAGCTTCTTTAGCAAGGCAGTGATTGTCTTGGAGGTGTGTTTTGGGCCGTTATCATGTTGGAATACTGCCTTGCAGCCCAGTTTCCGATAGGAGGGGATCATGCTCTGCTTCAGTATGTCACAGTACAGCTTCTTTAG
The DNA here is from genome assembly GCF_965119305.1 of Pelophylax lessonae. NCBI lineage: Eukaryota > Metazoa > Chordata > Amphibia > Anura > Ranidae > Pelophylax > Pelophylax lessonae. The sequence goes on from NC_138779.1 coordinate 170,939,190, forward strand.
CAAGGTAGTGGTCATCTTGGAGGTGTTTTTGGGGTCGCTATGTTGGAATTCTGCTCTGCGGCCCAGTCTCTTAAGGGAGGGGATCATGCTCTACTTCAGTATGTCACAGTACATTTATGGTTCCCTCAATGAACTGTAGCTCCCCAGTGCCGGCAGCAGTCATGCAGCCCCAGACCATGACACTCCCACCACCATGCTTGACTGTGGACAAGACACACTTGTCTTTGTACTCCTCACCTGGTTGCTGCCACACACGCTTGACACCATCTGAACCAAATAAGTTTATCTTGGTCTCATCAGAACACAGGACATGATTCCAGTAACCCATGTCCTTAGTCTGCTTTTCTTCAGCAAGCAGTTTGCAGGCTTTCTTGTGCATCATCTTTAGAAGAGGCTTTCTTCTGGGATGACCATGCAGACCAATTTGATGCAGTGTGCGGCGTGTGGTTTGATCACTCACAGACTAAACCCCACCCCTTCAACCTCTGCAGCAATGCTGTCAGCACTCATAAGTCTATTTCCCAAAGACAGCCTCTAAAAATGACGCTGAGCACGTGCACTCAACCTTTTTGGTGGACCATGGCGAGGCCTGTTCTGAGTGGAACCTGTACTGTTAAACCACTGTATGGTCTTGGCCACCGTGCTGCAGCTCAGTTTTAGAGTCTTGGCAATCTTCTCATAGCCTAGGCCATGTTTATGTAGAGCAACAATTATTTTTTTCAGATCCCCAGAGAGTTCTTTGCCATAAGATGCCATGTTGAACTTACAGTGACCAGTATGAGAGAGTGAGAGCGATAACACCAAATTTAATACACCTGCTCCCCATTCACACCTGAGACTTTGTAACAATAATGCATCACATGACACTGGGGAGGGAAAATGGCTAATTGGGCCCAGTTTGGACATTTTGACTTAGGGTTGTACTCACTTTTGTTGCCAGCGGTTTAGACATTAATGGCTGTGTGTTGAGTTATTTTGAGGAGACAGCAAATTTACACTGTTATACAAGCTGTACACTCACTACTTTATATTGTAGCAAAGTGTCATTTCTTCAGTGTTGTCACATGAAAAGATATAATAAAATATTTACAAAAATGTGAGGGGTGTACTTACTTTTGGGAGAGATCGTCCATACATGTAAAAACTTATGGAGAAATATTTTAACCCTGAAGTAAGCAGCTCTGTCGCACACAGAAGTGAATGTTGAAAGAGCCACATTGCTGTGAAAAAAAGAACACTGCACATGGGATTTGACTGTGCAACAGAAATGCACATAGACATGTAGAAGAATGATGTATATACATTAATAAATGTCCCCCATCTACACTGATGACCTCAGCCTGCCTTTGCATGATTGTGTGACATGAAAAAGGCATGAAAATCTGAATATAGAAACTGTTTTATATTACAGGTAGAGCTTAAATTATGCTATTTCCTAGAATGTAAATTTTTAAAGTTTATTTTTGAAATGATGAATGAAGTTGAAAGAGAGATAAAACCTCTGTCAGGTTGTCTGTGCTATGCGTTCCCAATGTGGAGATTGAAAGTGGTATTAAACCCAAAAGCAAACATTTATTATATTGTAGTTTACTTATTCTTAGAAGTGATGGCTGCAATTATTTTTTTTTTAGGTTCTGTTATCTTTTTCACCTGGCGATCCTGCCAGTAATTCTGTTTTTCAACAGAACAAGCTGTTCAGCTTTTATTTATATAAAACCTTTATCCCAAAAGGGAAAAACACTGTCACTGTAACTGCTTAACCACTTAAGCCCCGGAAGATTTTACCCCCTTCCTGACCAGGGCCTATTTTGCGATTCGGCACTGCGTGACTTTAACGGACAATTGCGCGGTCGTGCGACGCTTTACCTAAACAAATTTTACGTCCTTTTTTCCCCACAAACAGAGCTTTCTTTTGGCGGTATTTGATCACCTGTGCGATTTTTTATTTTTTTTGATCATGCGCTATAAACAAAAAAAGAGCGTCAATTTTGCAAAAATAACAATATTTTTCACATTTTTTATATGAAATTCCCCAAAAAAAAAAAAAAGTAAAAATCAAAATTTTTTAACATTTTAGGCCAATTTTTTTATGCTACATATGTTTGGTAAAAAAAATTGCAAAAAGAGTATTTTGATTGGTTTGCGCAAAAGTTATTGTGTTTACTAACTAAGGGAAAGATTTTTGTCATTTTTGTTGTTTTTTTTTTTAACGAGTAATGGCGGCGATCTGTGATTTTTTTTTGCGGGACTGCGACATTGCAGCGGACAGATCGGACCCTTGACTGACATTTTTGACACTTTTGGGGGTACCAGTGACATTACTGCAGTAATCAGTGCTATACATATGCACTGTTACTGTAAAATGACACTGGTAGTGAAGGAGTTAACTTTATTGGAGAGGGAGGGGTTAAGTGTGTCCCTAGGGGTGTGTTTATAACTGTGATTGGCTGTGGCTACTAGTGTAAGAACAGAGATCAACGGTCCTACATAGCAGAACCGTTTCATCTCCATTCTTACACAGGGGAGAATGACAGGAGGCTGTGTTTACATTAGCCGCCTGCCTTTCTTCCGGGGTAACGGAAGATCGCGAGTGCCCGGCGGACATCGGGTCCGGGCACACGCGCGGGGGGGGGGGGTCTGTGACCGTGCAGGAGCGCCCCTCCAGCGGCGCGCGCTCGCTCCCTAGACCCTCACAGGCTAGCGACGTAGACGTACGTCGCTTTGCCTGTGAGGGGCTGACTGTCGACGTAAATCGTCATGTGCTAGCTGGAGTTTGGCTTGATCGGTTAGTGCTTCCAACACTCCCCTCCCACCGTAATGACAGTGTTGCTGTCCAAAGGTGTCTCTGTTACTCCTTCATCCAAAGTGGAGGCTATCGAATACAGGAGGTATGTTCAGTGGTGTATTTAGGTTTTGCACTGCCCTAGGCCTGACTAAATTTGTGCACCCCCTAATTTAAATATGACCCACCCCTTCCTGTAAAGGCCACACCCCTTCCTGCTTATGACCCACCCTGTCATCTGTAAACCACAGACCATAACCACAGTCTATCAGTGCCCATCAGCATAGCTTCATCAGTACCCATAAGTTCAGCCTCATCAGTGCAGCCTTATCAGTGCCACCTCTTTACTGCCCATAAGTGCAGCATATCAGTGTGGTCTCATTAGTGGTCACCAGTGCAGCCTTATCAGTGCCCATTTCACAGGATTAGTAAGATTACTCTTTTAACATATTTGGACTTGTGCTTGCTGCCACTGATTGTAATTATAGGATTATTTCACTTACTTGTATAATAGGAAGTCCATAGTCATTTTACATATAATGAAATATTTTTTTTGCTGCCCCCCCTGCAAAGTGCCGCCCTAGGCCTGGGCCTTGTTGGCCTAGGCCAGGATACAGCACTGGGTATGTTACTGACCAGATCACCAGGTGGAAACAAAAGAAAAAAAAAGCCTAAAAAGACAACTAATGCAGTCACCACATGCAAGGATTGGTAAGCTGCAATATATTTCATGTTTGATTTTGGGTTTCATACTGCTTCAATTCCTGTTTTCTTAGAACCTTGTCACACCCTAACACAGTGTGCCACCAGAAAACAAATTAAGAGGAAATGTCCCCAATATAGACAGCTGTAAAAAACCCAACTGATGTTTTTATTGATGTGCAGTAGAAATCTGGTAGAGGTTCTGTCCCATTCCTGCTGTTCATACTAAATTTGACTGATCCTGCTCTAGTATTCTCAAGTTTGAGAGGTACAAGGCTGTGGTTTTTAATGAGGGGAAAGCCATATAAGCTTAAAGTGGTATGTTTGGGGGATCAGCCTTCATATTAGGGCCCATATGGTTATTGTTTTTGTCACTGAAACAAAATACCCAATTTTGTGTTTCATTCTTGTATCTTATGGTGTTTTATTTAGACTCTACCTATTTTTCACAGAGTCAATTTAATGGAGAACAAAAGCATTACAATATGAAGTCAACTTCCCCTTGGATTGATCTCTTCATTTGGGCGATATTGCAGAATCGAGATGAAATGGCCACTTACTTTTGGGAGATGGTGAGCAAAATGAATTTAAACTGTAACGCTGTATCTAATTGTGATTAGACTTTGAGATGTAAAGCCTACCTGCTACATAGTTCCATTTTTCATGTAGACTTGGCTAAGAATCTGGTGATTCTAAAAAGCACTCTCTTGAAGGAGAAGCTTGGGGTTGATTAAAAAAAAACACACAAATGCACCTCCATTCTGTAGCTGTCCCTCGAGAACTGAGCAATCACATGATGGCTGATCCTTTAGTTCTTGGTCCACTCTGAGCAGAAAGTGATGACTGTCAGTCACCGCTCTCTTCTCTGCCCATCCTGTGCTCACTGGAGCGCTGGGCTGGGGAGGGGGCAGGAGCATCTGGCTCATGCTCTCAGGTGCGCTGAGATGCTAAACCAGCTGCTGACTAGACATCTGGATGGATCCCGACAAAATGGTCAGAATCCTTCCCGAGCCTGGAGCAGATCTGTTAACTCCCTGTCGGCTGATTCTGGGTCACAGGAGAGCACAAGCAGATTTTAAAGATGCTGAAATACCCTTCTTATTGCCTTTCATGTACAGAAAGGCTGATTTAAAAAAAAATGGCAGCTCAATAAATTTTGAACTTGCTTTGCAAGCATGGATTTGGTTAGTGATGCAGAAATCAGAGAGCGGAAGAAACACAGCATAGATAGATCATATACAATGCCAGGACTAAGAGATTTGTAAGTGCCTGGGAATGCCTATGTAACATTTCAGCTGCTGGTACGTTCTATTACTTTTTGAAAAGAGAAATATTTGCTTTAGTCAGTGCCATCTTAAGAGCCTTATAGGCCCCTGAGCAATGCAGTGCACTAGGGCCCCGAGAGAGAGAGAGGGAGACGGAGGGAGGGAGACGGAGGGAGGGAGACGGAGGGAGGGAGACGGAGGGAGGGAGACGGAGGGAGAGAGAGGGAGACAGAGGGAGACGGAGGGAGACGGAGGGAAAGGGGGGTAGAGAGGGGGGGTAGAGAGGGAGGGGAGAGAGGGAGGGGAGAGAGGGAGGGGAGAGAGGGAGGGGAGAGAGGGAGATAGAGAGGGGGGAGCGAGGGAGAGATAGGGGAGAGAGGGAGGGAGAGAGAGAGAGGAGGAGAGAGGGGGGAGAGAGAGAGAATAGGATGGCACCCACAGTCGATGGAGAGAGAGTGAGAAAAAAGAAATCAAGCAGCTGCAGCAGTCTGCTTACCTTCCACGGCTGCACAGCACTTGAAGGGAGGAGGTGGGTGGAGCCCATCTTCTAGGCGCGGAGAGAGGAGGACAAGCCGACGAGGAGGATCCTCCTCCGCTGTGCATGATGGGTCCTCTCAGAATGTCACTGGTTGCTAGATGCCAATCGGCTGGCCTTCCTAGCAACCAGTGTGCAGGGAGACTCAGAGCCACCGGCGGACAGCGGGGGGGGGCACGGCGGACAACAGGGGGGGGGCCCTAGACCACCAGATAAACTAATCTGGAGACTGGCCTGGGGGAGACAGTGTAATTGCCACCCTGTGTGTGAGGCCCCTTGGCAAGTGGGGCCCCCGGGCAAGCGCCGGGTGTGCCCAATGAAAAAGACGGCCCTGGCTTTAGTGTCCATTCACACTACTAGGACTTGTCAGGCGACTTGTCAGCCTGACAAGTCGCAGTCTGTCATGGTCCATTGTGTGCTACAGGAGTGACACAAGTCGCTCAGACTTAGAAAAAGGTTCCTGTACTACTTTGGGGCGACCTGGAGCGACTTGCATAGACATTCATTATATGAAGTCTGTGTAAGTCGCGCCGAAGTCGCGGTGCACGCGACTTCACAGGTCGCCACCCGAAGTCGTGCCGCAGTAGTGTGAACCAGCACTTAAGAATACAAATTAAGCTTGGGAAGAAGACATATATAATTGCAACATCTAAATATGTAGTTATAATGTATTAGGTCTGAAGGTAGCTAGTCTGGTCATAATTTAAGTTCTCTTACAAAGCACAAGTCACTTATTAAAATGCCACACATTTGTACTGCTCCAAACCCTGTTTAATATATTTAAAATATTTTTTTTAGAAATATTTCAGTATATGGGTATCTAAAGTTTGTACTTTGAAATTTTGGGTAATACAGCCACCTACGTATATGAGGATTGAACACTGACAAAAAAAGGCCAGCCTTGAGTATGACCCTCCCAGACCATGATGAATTTGTTTTGTGCTAGTGTCCTAGTTGGATGGACATCTTTTCTTTAGCTCATCTGATTCAAGACTTAACCACTTAAGCCCCGGAAGATTTTACCCCCTTCCTGACCAGGGCCTATTTTGCGATTCGGCACTGCGTGGCTTTAACGGACAATTGCGCGGTCCTGCGACACTGTATTCAAAAAGAATTTGACGTCCTTTTTTTCCCACAAACAGAGCTTTCTTTTGGTGGTATTTGATCACCTGTGCGATTTTTTGATCATGCGCTATAAACAAAAGAAGAGCGTCAATTTTGCAAAAATAACAATATTTTTCACATTTTTTTTATATGAAATTCCCCCCCAAAAAAATTTAAAAATCAAAATTTTTTAACATTTTAGGCCAATTTGTTTTCTGCTACATATTTTTGGTAAAAAAAAATTGCAAAAAGCGTATTTTGATTGGTTTGCGCAAAAGTTATTGCGTTTACTAACTAAGGGAAAGATTTTTGTCATTTTTGTTGTTTTTTTTTTAACGCGTAATGGCGGTGATCTGCTATTTTTTTTGCAGGACTGCGACATTGGGGCGGACAGATTGGACCCTTGACTGACATTTTTGACACTTTTGGGGTTACCAGTGACATTACTACAGTAATCAGTGCTATACATATGCACTGTTACTGTAAAATGACACTGGTAGTGAAGGGGTTAACTTTTTTTGAGAGGGAGGGGCTGTGTGTGTCCCTAGGGGCGTGATTCTAACTGTGATTGGCTGTGGCTTGAGCTGTAAGAACAGTGCTCAACGCTCCTACATAGTAGAACCGTATGATCACCATTCTTACACAAGGGAGAATGACAGGCGGCTTGTTTACATTAGCCGCCTGCCTTTCTCCCGGTGTAACGGACGATCGCGAGTGCCCGGCGGACATCGGGTCCGCCAGGCACACGCGCAGGGGGGTCCGTGACCGAGCGGGAGCGCAAATTCGGCGGCGCACGCTCGCTCCCGAGACCCTCACAGGCTAGCGACGTAGACCTACGTCGCTTTGCCTGTGAGGGGCTGACTGCCGCAGTGAATATACTGACGGCAGTCGGCAATTGGTTGACCTGTATCTTCTGCTAGCAACTTCCCTTTATCAATCAAGATTCTTCTACCTGCTGCAGTATTCCAGCGTCTTCGGTTGGAACTAACTGCAACTGAGTCCTCGCAGCAGCCAGTGAGAGAGAAGAGGGAGGAGGCTGGCAGCACTGCAGGGGGGAGACGGGGTGGCAAGGAACAAGGGAAATCGGCACTGCACAAGGTGATTAGGGTGTGCCCAGGCACACTTGTCACACACTGTGCACACGTCTATGAACTGACCTATCAGCACGTAATTTTTGTAAAACTGAGCTTCTATTATTTCCTCCTATCCATGCCCCCTCCCTTAAATTCTCTATCCAGATCAATAATACAACCCCCACCCCCCCCCATGCCAGAATGCTAGGTGTAATCCTGGATTCTGACCTGTCCTTTCAGACCCAAATCCAATCGCTGTCCAAATCTTGCAGATTTCGCCACCTTACCATCTCCAAAATACGCCCTTTTTTAACCTTTGAAACCAGTAAGCAACTTTATTACTCCCTTGTTATCTCTCGCCTTGATTATTGTAACTCCCTCCTCATTGGCCTACCTCCCCACAGGCTATCCCCTCTTCAGTCTATCATGAATGCTGCTGCTAGACACATCCACCTTACCAACCATTCAGTGTCTATCATTCCTCTCTGCCAGTCCCTCCACTGGCTTTCCATTGCCCAACAAATAACATTCAAAACAAAAACCTACAAAGCCATCTCCAACTCTGCCCTGAGCTACATCACCAATCTTATCTCCAAATATCACTCCAAACTGTCCTCTCCGCTTCTCCCAAGACCTCCTGCTTTCTAGTTCCATTGTCTCCTCCTCCCATGCCCATCTCTAGGACCTCTCCAGGGCCTCTCCCATCCTCTGTAACTTGCTACCCCAATTTGCGCGGCTATCTCCTACTCTGTTCTCTTTAGGCATCAATCCTCTGTCACCTAACTGTAAGGCAGCCACCTGGTCTTCTGTTCATACTTTTTCAAAGCTTCATTAGGTGGATGTCCAATACTCTGCAGATGCAGCTTTCAGCTGCATGGTTCCTGCAGCAGGATTCTGAAAACAAGTCTCTTACCCCTGTTCTTTAGGCCTGTTGGCACAGTTCTGCTTGCCTAATTGTTCCAACTCTTGGATACATTTCCTGTGTCCTGTAATTTACCATTAAGATCAGAGGAATTTTGATTTACCTGCAAATTCCATATGTAGCACCCTCCTAGGTAGGTGCCAGGAAAAAGCATATATTGGCCCTGTCTGCTTATAAGGGGGGCTGGATCTTTTAGCTGTTCTGTCACATGCCCCCAGGTGTGGCCTGTTGAGTCTCCTCACTGTATCCAATGAGGGGATCTTGTTGGACAGTGGAGGAAACATAGCCAATAGCACACCAGGGTTTATGACTGTCCCAGTGGGTGGGGTTTGCCCCAGTGCACCCTGGGATTGGAAATAAATATGTGGGGAGCATGTGACAGAGTGTCTTTTGGTGGGAGCATCAGTCCCAGGAGGAGGTGACGGCTGTCTCTCTTCCTGTAAAAGTGAGAAGGTGGTCCAGGCAGGCGGCCTAGGGACCGGAGGTTGAACTGGGCTGCAAGGGATCCAGGGTTGCTGACCAAGCAGTGGCGGCCCGTGCATAGGGGGCGCCAGGGCGCCGCCCCCCCTAAAAAAGAAGAAGAAAAAAAAAAAAAAAGACAAAAAGAACAATAAAGTTCGGAAAAAAAAAAAAATCGGTTCGCCGGCCAATGTGGTGGCTAAAGGGGGGGTGGGGGTTACGACCCAGAAGAGGCGCCGATTGGCTGCCTTCTGGGGGCGTAACCTGGGCGCAGGAAACAGCGCTTGGCCACCCCCACCTTCGTGATATCCTGGCTGTGATTGGTCCAGTCTCCAGCCTGGACCAATCATCATCCAGTATATCGCTGACGTCGAATGGGGGCGGTGCCGGTGCGTGCGTCAATCACTCACCGTCACCGCCGCTCAGAGAAGAGGAGAGGCCACCCGCCGGTTCCCGCCGCGAGACAAGGGAGAAGGACCCGCCGCAGAAGAGGAGGAAGAAGCTGAGCCGCGCCGCCGCCAGGTAAGTTTGAAGGGAGCACGCACGCTGCACTCTGCATCGATTGGGGTACACTGCTGGCGCTCTGCAATCATTGGGGGACAATGCTGGCACTCTGCAATCATTGGGGGACAATGCTGTGGCGCTCTGCAATCATTGGGGGACAATGCTGGCACTCTGCAATCATTGGGGGACAATGCTGTGGCACTCTGCAATCATTGGGGGACAATGCTGTGGCGCTCTGCAATTATTGGGGGACAATGCTGTGGCACTCTGCAATCATTGGGGGACAATGCTGTGGGCGCTCTGCAATCATTGGGGGACAATGCTGTGGCGCTCTGCAATTATTGGGGGACAATGCTGTGGCACTCTGCAATCATTGGGGTACAACGCTGTGGGCGCTCTGCAATTATTGGGGGACAATGCTGTGGCACTCTGCAATCATTGGGGGACAATGCTGTGGCGCTCTGCAATCATTGGGGGACAATGCTGGCACTCTGCAATCATTGGGGGACAATGCTGTGGCGCTCTGCAATCATTGGGGTACAATGCTGTGGCGCTCTGCAATCATTGGGGGACAATGCTGTGGCACTCTGCAATCATTGGGGGACAATGCTGGCACTCTGCAATCATTGGGGGACAATGCTGTGGCGCTCTGCAATTATTGGGGGACAATGCTGTGGCACTCTGCAATCATTGGGGTACAACGCTGTGGGCGCTCTGCAATCATTGGGGTACAATGCTGTGGCGCTCTGCAATTATTGGGGGACAATGCTGTGGCACTCTGCAATCATTGGGGTACAACGCTGTGGGCGCTCTGCAATCATTGGGGGACAATGCTGTGGCGCTCTGCAATTATTGGGGGACAATGCTGTGGCACTCTGCAATCATTGGGGGACAATGCTGTGGCGCTCTGCAATCATTGGGGGACAATGCTGGCACTCTGCAATCATTGGGGGACAATGCTGTGGCGCTCTGCAATCATTGGGGTACAATGCTGTGGCGCTCTGCAATCATTGGGGGACAATGCTGTGGCGCTCTGCAATCATTGGGGGACAATGCTGTGGCACTCTGCAATCATTGGGGTACAACGCTGTGGGCGCTCTGCAATCATTGGGGGACAATGCTGTGGCGCTCTGCAATCATTGGGGGACAATGCTGTGGCGCTCTGCAATCATTGGGGGACAATGCTGTGGCGCTCTGCAATTATTGGGGGACAATGCTGTGGCACTCTGCAATCATTGGGGTACAATGCTGTGGCACTCTGCAGTGATTGGGGGACAATGCTGTGGCGCTCTGCAATCATTGGGGGACAATGCTGTGGCGCTCTGCAATCATTGGGGTACAATGCTGTGGCGCTCTGCAATCATTGGGGTACAATGCTGTGGCGCTCTGCAATCATTGGGGGACAATGCTGTGGCGCTCTGCAATTATTGGGGGACAATGCTGTGGCGCTCTGCAATTATTGGGGGACAATGCTGTGGGCGCTCTGCAATCATTGGGGGACAATCCTGTGGCGCTCTGCAATTATTGGGGGACAATGCTGTGGCGCTTTGCAATTATTGGGGGACAATGCTGTGGCGCTCTGCAACCATTGGGGTACAACGCTGTGGGCGCTCTGCAATCATTGGGGGGCAATCCTGTGGCGCTCTGCAATTATTGGGGGACAATGCTGTGGCGCTTTGCAATTATTGGGGGACAATGCTGTGGCGCTCTGCAATCATTGGGGGACAATGCTGTGGCGCTCTGCAATCATTGGGGGACAATGCTGGCACTCTGCAATCATTGGGGGACAATGCTGTGGCGCTCTGCAATCATTGGGGGACAATGCTGTGGCGCTCTGCAATTATTGGGGGACAATGCTGTGGCGCTCTGCAATCATTGGGGAACAATGCTGTGGCGCTCTGCAATCATTGGGGGACAATGCTGTGGCGCTCTGCAATCATTGGGGGACAATGCTGTGGCACTCTGCAGTGATTGGGGTACAATGCTGTGGCGCTCTGCAACCATTGGGGTACAATGCTGTGGCGCTCTGCAACCATTGGGGTACAACGCTGTGGGCGCTCTGCAATCATTGGGGGACAATCCTGTGGCGCTCTGCAATTATTGGGGGCAATGTTCCCCCTAAAGTGCGCGCATGCGCGGACGCGCAGTGAAAATTACGGTCCCGCGCAAGCATCTATTTAGACCGCGCACCTATTTAGACTGCACGGACGTGGCGGCCGGGGAACAGAGCGTGCGCCTCGAGAGCACGCCCATTGTGTGACAATAGCGAATGAAAATTCGCCATTGTCACACGGATCCTCCTCCTGACCAATCAGGGAGCGGGTCCTCCCGCTTCCTGATTGGCCGAAAGGCCAACTTCATGCCATTGGCCGAGGAGGAGGCGCCGGGACTCGGGAGGACGGAGACGCGGGAAGCCGGGGACTGAAGTGACCGGGTCCATGACCATCCGTGAGGTAAGTGCACGGGGGGGCTCGCGGGGGCCAAGTCACGGCTGGTCAAACACCAGAAGATCCACTCAGCCAGCAGAACACTTCTATACTGCTGGATGCCGTCCGCAATGACCTGGCATTTTGAGGGAGTTTGGGATCAATAGGCTGGCAGTGGCAAAGCAGCTAAATGTCTCACAAAATGGGCATGCCTCAATTTTGGAAATGCATTGTGACACATTGCATGGTGGTGTATTAATGATGCACAGCAAGATATGTGCATTGGAGGTGCGTTGCTTTGTTGGCTACCACTCAAAATGAATCTCATTACAACTGCAACATACTGTGTGCTGGTGTAACACTGTGAAAATGTGCATTTGGCTTTCAAAAAGGAAACCTTTTATTAGTGCCATACCCATACCATAAGGTGGTGCGTCTGCCTTGGTAATGGCTCCCACCACCCTGAACTACTAAAGGAACCCCTGTACTAACCTTGAACACCTGCATGTCCCCCAAATGTCCCTCTTCTACCCTGCCCAGTTCTCTCCTGAGCTGCACTGTGCACAGTAGCTCATTTGCCAGCACTGAGAACAAACACATCTCTATAATGGATGGATGTGTTACTGTAGCCCCACAATTGTGAACAGTATGCATTATATCTGTCAGGAAACCAGGACTGTGTTTGGAATGTATTCACTTTACTGTGTAAACTTTTCAAACTTGGTGCCAAAATGTAACCACAGCTTAAAAATAGCCTATTGAACATTTATTATTACTATTACCTTTAGACTGAGCAATTTAATCAAAAATCATATATTGTCACAAAAAGTGCATGCTGCCATTAACTAATGGGCTATAGTTTGATAGAATATTAGTAAATCGTATTAACTGTTCACAACCAAGTTTACAGTATAATAAACTGTAAAATTGGTTGAACAGTTAAAACGATTTACTAATATTCTATCAAACTATAGCCCATTAGTTAATGGCAGCATGCACTTTTTGTGACAATATATGATTTTTGATGAAATTGCTCAGTCTAAAGGTTTGCGCTCAGAAATTTTTTTATTTGCTCAGCACAGTAAAAAATTAGAGGGAACATTGATTGGGGGACAATGCTGTGGCGCTTTGCAATTATTGGGGGACAATGCTGTGGCGCTCTGCAATTATTGGGGGACAATGCTGTGGCGCTCTGCAATCATTGGGGGACAATGCTGTGGCGCTCTGCAATCATTGGGGGACAATGCTGTGGCGCTCTGCAATTATTGGGGGACAATGCTGTGGCGCTCTGCAGTGATTGGGGGACAATGCTGTGGCTCTTTGCAATCATTGGGGTACAATGCTGTGGCGCACTCTGCAATCATTGGGGGACAATTCTGTGGCGCACTCTGCAATCATTGGGGACAATGCTGTGGCACTCTGCAATTATTGGGGGACAATGCTGTGGCGCTCTGCATTGAAAGGGGCATGCACGCTGAACTCTGCATTGAAGGGGGCACAGCACAGTGTTTATTGCATTGAAGGGGGCACAGCACATTGTTCATTGCATTGAAGGGGGCACAGCACAGTTGCATTGAAGGGGGCAGGCACGCTGAACTCTGCATTGTGGGGGCACAGCACAGTGTTCATTGCATTGAAGGGGGCACAGCACAGTGTTTATTGCATTGAAGAGGGCACAGCACAGTGTTTATTGCATTGAAGGGGGCACAGCACAGTGTTCATTGCATTGTGGGGGCACAGCACAGTGTTCATTGCATTGAAGGGGGCACAGCACAGTGTTTATTGCATTGAAGGGGGCACAGCACAGTGTTTATTGCATTGAAGGGGGCACAGCACAGTGTTCATTGCATTGAAGGGGGCACAGCACAGTGTTTATTGCATTGAAGGGGGCACAGCACAGTGTTTATTGCATTGAAGGGGGCACAGCACAGTGTTCATTGCATTGAAGGGGGCACAGCACAGTGTTTATTGCATTGAAGGGGGCACAGCACAGTGTTTATTGCATTGAAGGGGGCACAGCACAGTGTTTATTGCATTGAAGGGGGCACAGCACAGTGTTTATTGCATTGAAGGGGGCACAGCACAGTGTTTATTGCATTGAAGGGGGCACAGCACAGTGTTTATTGCATTGAAGGGGGCCCAGCACAGTGTTTATTGCATTGAAGGGGGCACAGCACAGTGTTTATTGCATTGAAGGGGGCATGCACGCTGAACTCTGCATTGTTGGGGCACAGCACAGTGTTCATTGCATTGAAGGGGGCATAGCACAGTGTTCATTGCATTGAAGGGGGCACAGCACAGTGTTCATTGCATTGTGGGGGCACAGCACAGTGTTCATTGCATTGAAGGGGGCACAGCACAGTGTTTATTGCATTGAAGGGGGCATAGCACAGTGTTCATTGCATTGAAGGGGGCACAGCACAGTGTTTATTGCATTGAAGGGGGCACAGCACAGTGTTCATTGCATTGTGGGGGCACAGCACAGTGTTCATTGCATTGAAGGGGGCACAGCACAGTGTTTATTGCATTGAAGGGGGCACAGCACAGTGTTTATTGCATTGAAGGGGGCATAGCACAGTGTTCATTGCATTGAAGGGGGCACAGAACAGTGTTTATTGCATTGAAGGGGGCACAGCACAGTGTTTATTGCATTGAAGGGGGCCCAGCACAGTGTTTATTGCATTGAAGGGGGCATAGCACAGTGTTCATTGCATTGAAGGGGGCATAGCACAGTGTTTATTGCATTGAAGGGGGCACAGCACATTGTTTATTGCATTGAAGGGGGCCCAGCACAGTGTTTATTGCATTGAAGGGGGCCCAGCACAGTGTTTATTGCATTGAAGGGGGCACAGCACAGTGTTTATTGCATTGAAGGGGGCATGCACGCTGAACTCTGCATTGTTGGGGCACAGCACAGTGTTCATTGCATTGAAGGGGGCCCAGCACAGTGTTTATTGCATTGAAGGGGGCATAGCACAGTGTTCATTGCATTGAAGGGGGCACAGAACAGTGTTTATTGCATTGAAGGGGGCACAGCACATTGTTCATTGCATTGAAGGGGGCCCAGCACAGTGTTTATTGCATTGAAGGGGGTACAGCACAGTGTTTATTGCATTGAAGGGGGCACAGCACAGTGTTCATTGCATTGTGGGGGCACAGCACAGTGTTCATTGCATTGAAGGGGGCACAGCACAGTGTTTATTGCATTGAAGGGGGCATAGCACAGTGTTCATTGCATTGAAGGGGGCACAGCACAGTGTTTATTGCATTGAAGGGGGCACAGCACAGTGTTTATTGCATTGAAGGGGGCACAGCACAGTGTTTATTGCATTGAAGGGGGCATAGCACAGTGTTCATTGCATTGAAGGGGGCACAGCACAGTGTTTATTGCATTGAAGGGGGCACAGCACAGTGTTCATTGCATTGAAGGGGGCACAGCACAGTGTTTATTGCATTGAAGGGGGCACAGCACAGTGTTCATTGCATTGAAGGGGGCACGCACGCTGGTCTCTTCATTGAAAGGGGGCATGTACCATCTCCTGTACCATGACCTGTGACATGCTTATACCATATCTGTGCCATGCCTATACCATCTCCTGTACCATCACCTGTGCCATGCCTGTACCATGACTTCAAAGTCACGCAATTTTTTACTGCGTTTTTTGACGCGAAGCAATACCGATTACATTTTTCTTTTTGCGCCCCCCCAAAAATTTTGAGCACCAGCCGCCACTGTGACCAAGTGGAGCTGCTGGGCAGAGATCTTAAGGAAAAAGTGTCGTGAGTACTCAAGATCTGCCTAGGCATCTGCCTAGGAGAGGGGACCACTCTAGTGAGGTCAAATGGGATCCAGGAGCCAGCTAACCAGGAGTGTACCGTAAAGGAGGTTCCAAGTTGTAAAGCCCTGAAGTTTGGGCAGTAAAGGGGGCCCCAGGAAGGGCCCTGAAGTGTTCAGCAATACTGTTTGCCTTAATGTCAGCTACCTCAGGAAGGAGTACTTTGGGGGGGCTCAAAGGGATTTTTCCACAGTTAGAGGTGAAGTTCTAGTAACTGGCCTTGCCGAGGCCAGCATCAGTCAGCGTTAATCAGGGTCAGTGAAGCGCTAATCAGCTCCAAGCAGCATTGCTCAGTGTCCCTGCCTAATTCTGCATAGTTTCAGTTGTTGGAGTATCCCACTTCACCCTTCTCCCATCCAATTTCTCAAATAAACCCTAAAAACCGAAGAAACTGGACTGGTTCTTGTCTGAGGTGCTCACACTTGAAAAACATGCTTAACTACTTGCCGCCCGCGGTGCGACCATTATCCTGGGAAGACGTCATATGACGTGATCCCAGGAATGCAGGGCAGGCGCGCGATGGCGTGCGCGCCGCCCTGCACTGCCGGTGTCGGGGTGTCCCCGGGACACCCCCCGTCACCGGCAGGGGGGAAACAGCCAATGGGCATGGCTGTTTCCCACGTGATCGGCTGTGTTCCAATGACACAGCCGATCACAATGGAGGCGCCCGGGAGATGACCGCGCATGCGCGATCAGGAGCGCGCAGCGCAGTCATGTCGGTGGCACTGTGTTCCTACGGAACACAGCTGTCACCGGCAGTAGTAAACAGTCACTGACAGTGACTGTTTACTATGTGATCGGCTGTGAATCCATTCACAGCCGATCACAAAATGTAAACAAAGAGCAGTAACTCACTGTTACTAGCTCTTCTCCCCTCATACAGCTTCCAGTATGAGGAGAGCAGAGCTAGAAATAGTGAGTTACTGCTCTGTGTACCTGTAAAAAGTAAAATCACACTAATAAAGGTCCCCACACAGTCCTCAGCCCCCCCCCCAATGTCACCTGTCACCCAACAGTCACCTCATCAGTGCCCAGAAATTGACACCCATAACGTTCACATGTGAGCGCAGCGATCGCGGGCAGAATCACAGCGATTCTGCCCGCGATCCGAAAATCATTGCAAATTGCGGGACGCCTGTGCGTTGCCTGTTTTTTGCAATAGCACCCCAAACGATGTGCGATGTTGCGGCCATTTCCGCCTGCCGAATCGCGGTAACATTGCGCAAACATCGCATGACGCCCAAAAAGGTACAAGAGCTTCTTTGGGGCGTCATGCGTTGTTTGCGTGATGTTACCGCGATTCGGCAGGCGGAAATCGCAGCAACATCGCACAGTGTTTGGGGTGCTATTGCAAATCACGGGCAACGCACAGGCGTCCCGCGATTTGCAATGATTTCTGGATCACGGGCAGAATCGCAGTGATTCTGCCCGCGATCGCTACGCTCACATGTGAACATAGCCTAAAGTTCACCGGTCACCAGAGACTGCCATCAGTTCCGCCGTGCACCATCGCCCGTCACCTGTCACCCATCAGTGACCATCGTCCGTCACCTGTCACCCCATCAATCACCGTCACCTGTCACCCCATCAGTCACCGTCACCTGTCACCCCATCAGTCATCGTCATCTGTCACCCTATTAATCATCGTCACTTGTCACCCCATCAGTGATCGTCACCTGTCACCCCATCAATCGTCGTCACTTGTCACCCCGTCAGTGATTGTCATCTGTCACTCCATCAATCATCGTCACTTGTCACCTCATCAATCATCGTCACTTGTCACCTCATCAATCATCATCACCTGTCACCTCATCAATCATCGTCACCTGTCACCCCATCAGTCAACGTCACCTGTCACCCCATCAGTCATTGTCACCTGTCACCCCATCAGTCATTGTCACCTGTCACCCCATCAGTCATCGTCACCTGTTACCCCATCAGTCATTGTCACCTGTCACCCCATCAGTCATCGTCTCCTGTCACCCCATCAGTCATCGTCACCTGTTTGCCATATACATGCAATCATTTACTGACCGCCTAACAACTATATGCGTAGGCCATTAAAAGCTAAATACTGGGGTTATGGCAGCAGATAGCCCCCATAACCCTGGTATTTTTTGAAACGGCGGGCGGTCGGCTTTCAAATAAGGGTGGTCCCAGTGGCGGATTTGACGCGGAATTACCCTTACGGTGCAGGGGAAGAGGTGCCCCCCCCCCTCCTGCCGCGTCCCAGACGTTTTCCCAGCTTACCGGACCCGCCGGCAGCGGGGAAAACTATGCGGTCCCGGATCCTCAGAGACAGGAAGTCGAGTGAGGGCAAGATGGCCCTCACTCGACTCTATGGTCTTGGAGGACTGGAGCTACGTCAAAAGACGTTGCCTAGCAACCGGTTTAAAGGGCCGCTATTTTCTTTTCTTTTTTTTTTTTCCTCTTTCAACAATTTCAACAAGTCCCGCCCACATATGTAAACGGTGTTCAAACCATACATGTGAGGTATCGCCGCAATCGTTAGAGCGAGAGCAATAATTTGAGCCCTAGACCTTCTCTGTAACTCTAAGCTAGTAACCTGCAGAAATTTTTTAAATGTTGCCTATGGGGATTTTTAAGTACCAATGTTTGGCGCCATTCTGTGAGCATGCGCAATTTTGAAGCATGACATGTTGGGTATCTAATTACTTGGCGTAACATTATCTTTCACATTATGGAAAAAAATTGGGCTAAATTTACTGTTTTCTTATTTTTTAGTTCAAAAAAGTGAATTTTTTTCAAAAAAATCGCATTTGGAAGACTGCTGCGCAAATATAGTGTGATAAAAAATATTGCAACGATCTCCATTTTATTCTCTAGGGTCTCTGCTAAAAAAATATATATAATTTTTGGGGGTTCTAAGTAGGTTTCTAGCAAAAAAAATGATTTTAGCTTGTAAACACCAAGTGTCAAAAATAGGCCCAGTCTTAAAGTGGATAAATGGACAACTTTGTGTAAAGCGCTACTTGGATGTTAGGCCTATGTATGTGGCCAGGCTGTGAAAAAGTGTTACACATGTGGTATCGCCATACTCAGGAGGAATAGCAGAATGTATTTTGGGGTGCAATTTTTGCTATGTACATGGTATGTGTTAGAAATATTGCATAAATGGACAGCTTTGTGTAAAAAAATGTGTTTTCATTTTCTTTCCACATTTTCCAAAAACTTGTGGAAAAAAATGACAAGTTCAAAAGACTCATTATGCCTCAAAAATTATACGTTGGGCTGTTTGCTTTCCAAAATGGGGTCATTTTATGGGGGTTTCCATTGTCCTGGTGCTCCAGGGCCTTCAAAAGTGCAATAGGTTGTCAGGAAATTATATGTGTAATTTATGCTCCTAGAATGCCGGACGCTGCTACTTGGATGTTAGGCCTCTGTATGTGGCCAGGCTGTGAAAAAGTCTCACACATGTGGTATCGCCATACTCAGGAGGAGTAGTAGAATGTGTTTTGGGGTGTAGTTGCAAGTATACATGTGCTGTGTGAGAGAAATAACCTGTTAATACAGCAATTTGTAAAAAAAAAAAAAATTAAAAAAAAAATCTTCATATTGCAAAGCATTGTGGGAAAAAAATTACAACTTCAAAAAACTCACCATGCCCCTTATTAAATACCTTGGAATGTCTACTTTCCAAAAAGGGGTCATTTGGGGGGTATTTGTACTTTCCTGACTTTTTAGTGTCTCAAGAAATGAGATAGGCCTTCAGTACATCAGGTGTGATCAAGTGTGATCAATTTTCAATGATTCGCACCATAGCTTGTGGACTCTATAACTTTCACAAAGACCAAATAATATACACTTATTTGGGTTTTTTTTTACCAAAGATAAGTAGCAGTATAAATTTTGGCCAAAATTTGTGAAGAAAAATGACTAATTTGCAAAATTTTATGACAGAAACAAAGGAAAATGCGTTTTTTCGCGATATTTTCAGTCTTTTTTTATTTATAGCACAAAAAATAAAAAACCCAGTATTGATCAAATACCATCAAAAGAAAGCTCTATTTGTGTGAAAAAAAGGACACAATTTTTGTATGGGTACAGTGTTGCATGACTGAGTAATTCTCAGTCAAATTGTGAGAGCGCTGAAAGCTGAAAATCGGTCTGGGCAGGAAGGGGGTGAAAGTGCACTGTAGGCAAGTGGTTAAAGGTACTGTAGTTGCTAGCGGTAACCCAGGGGGACCCACAGTCAGCAGCTCTCTTGGGAGTAGTGCTACACATATTTTAGAGTACAGTACAGGACACACTTCCTAAACTCTGTTACTCTGCATTGATTACTACAAAACTGAGGACTGACAGTGTGGGGTAGGGTTATAGGGGATGCACCCCAGGGGGCCTTGTCCTCAAAAGCTTTCCAGTGCTCAGTCACCTGTAAGTACAAGACTATAACCCATAATGTATGAATATGTTGCCTGTGTCCTGTATTGTACTCTAAGATATGAAATTTACAGGTAAGTCACAATTCCTCGGTTTTGTAAAATGGGATATTTCACATGGATAATTACTATTAGTGTTGAGCGAACACGGACTGTATTATTCGTGTTCGTACCGAATAATTGGATTTTTTTTACCCGAACACGGACACGGACACTTTACTGTATGTTCGGGTAAAAATCCGTGTTCGGTCGTTTTATTTCCGGGTTTTGCATGCTTTGGCGCTCTTTTCATGGCGGGCTTTCAACAGCCAATCAACAATCGTTTAACTGGTGTGCCTTAAGCCATCCCAGCCATGCCTGCAAATGTCTTAGTAGCTGTGATTGGCCGTCTGAAGCATGTGACCAAGTCTTTATAAGTTCGAGGCAGCCGCCGCAGCAGCGTCATTCTGCTGCTTAGCTAAGGGACAGAGCACACATCAATGTGCTGGCTGCTGATTAGGGAAAGATAGGCAGGAAAAAACCATTTGTGTCCGGATAGAATTGAGGGACAGGTCGGAGTGTTTAGGCAGGGCGAGTTGTAGGCATTTTAGGGATAGAGTCTGCTGAATTATAGGGTCAGTGTCTTCTACAAACTACAATCGATATTGCTGTGTGGGGGGTGGGGTGAATCTGCACTCAATCCTGATCTACGATCTCTTCTCAATCCTGTTAGGGACAGAGTCTGCTGAATTTTAGGGAAACTGTGTTCTACAAACTACAATCGATATTGCTGTGTGGTGTGGGATTGGAGATAGGCAGGTGTCAGTGATCCACATCCATTTTTCTGTGTGTGAGCTGCAGTGAACACAATCTTTTTGGGCTGCAGTGAACACAATCTTTTTGGGCTGCAGTGAACACAATCTTTTTGGGCTGCAGTGAACACAATCTTTTTGGGGTGCAGTGAACAAAATCTTTTTGGGGTGCAGTGAACACAATCCTTTTTGGTGTGCAGTGAACACAATCTTTGTGGGGTGCAGTGAACAAAATCCTTTGTGGGGTGCAGTGAACACAATCTTTTTGGGGTGCAGTGAACAAAATCCTTTTTGGGGTGCAGTGAACAACATCCTTTTTGGGGTGCAGTGAACACAATCTTTTTGGGGTGCAGTGAACAAAATCCTTTGTGGGGTGCAGTGAACACAATCTTTTTGGGGTGCAGTGAACACAATCTTTTTGGGGTGGAGTGAACAACATCCTTTTTGGGGTGCAGTGAACAAAATCCTTTTTGGGGTGCAGTGAACAAAATCATTTTTGGGGTGCAGTGAACACAATCTTTTTGGGGTGCAGTGAACACAATCTTTGTGGGGTGCAGTGAACACAATCTTTTTGGGGTGGAGTGAACAACATCCTTTTTGGGGTGCAGTGAACAACATCCTTTTTGGGGTGCAGTGAACACAATCTTTTTGGGGTGCAGTGAACACAATCTTTGTGGGGTACAGTGAACAGAATCTTTGTGGGGTGCAGTGAACACAATCTTTGGGGGGTACAGTGAACACAATCTTTTTGGGGTGCAGTGAACACAATCTTTGTGGGGTGCAGTGAACACAATCTTTTTGGGGTGGAGTGAACAAAATCATTTTTGGGGTGCAGTGAACAACATCCTTTTTGGGGTGCAGTGATCAAAATCCTTTTTGGGGTGCAGTGAACACAATCTTTTTGGGGTGCAGTGAACAAAATCCTTTGTGGGGTGCAGTGAACAGAATCTTTGTGGGGTGCAGTGAACACAATCTTTGGGGGGGTACAGTGAACACAATCTTTTTGGGGTGCAGTGAACACAATCTTTGTGGGGTACAGTGAACAGAATCTTTGTGGGGTGCAGTGAACACAATCTTTGGGGGGTACAGTGAACACAATCTTTTTGGGGTGCAGTGAACACAATCTTTGGGGGGTACAGTGAACACAATCTTTTTGGGGTGCAGTGAACACAATCTTTGTGGGGTGCAGTGAACACAATCTTTGGGGGGGTACAGTGAACACAATCTTTTTGGGGTGCAGTGAACAACATCCTTTTAGGGTGCAGTGAACACAATCTTTGTGGGGTGCAGTGAACAACATCCTTTTAGGGTGCAGTGAACACAATCTTTGTGGGGTACAGTGAACAGAATCTTTGTGGGGTGCAGTGAACACAATCTTTGGGGGGTACAGTGAACACAATCTTTGTGAGGTGCAGTGAACACAATCTTTGTGGGGTGCAGTGAACACAATCATTGTGGGGTGCAGTGAACTCAATCTTTGTGGGGTACAGTGAACACAATCTCATACTTCTGAAGATTTGAGGGTGCTGCCTGTTCCATACTCCCCCTACTCCTCATCTAGCCTTTTAGGGGTACAAACAATAGTAATTGGGGCCTAGTGTGGTTGTGTACGTGTGATATACATACACTTTTTTTGGATCATATTTTCTATTCCGCTATTTAATCAAAAACCTTTGGGGATCAGTTAAATTGGGGGATAGTCTGTGTTGGTACGTGTGAGAGAGATCCACCTTTCCAAGTTTTTGGGGTTCATCTCATACTTCTGAAGATTTGAGGGTGCTGCCTGTTCCATACTCCTCCTCCTACTGCTCAACCATCCTTTTAGGGGTACAAACAATAGTAGTTGGGGCCTAGTGTGGTGGTGTACGTGCGAGATACATACACTTTCTTTTTGATCATATTTTCTATTCCGCTATTCAATTAAAACCTTTGGGGATCAATTCAATTGCGAGATAGTCTGTGTCGGTACGTGTGAGATCCACCTTTCCAAGTTGTTGGGGTTCATCTCATACTTCTGAAGATTTGAGGGTGCTGCCTGTTCCATACTCCTGCTCCTACTGCTCAACCATCCTTTTAGGGGTACAAACAATAGTAATTGGGGCCTAGTGTGGTTGTGTACGTGCGAGATACATACACTTTTTTTGATCATATTTCCTATTCCGCTATTCAATAAAAACCTTTGAGGATCAATTGAATTGCGGGATAGTCTGTGTCAACGTGTGAGATCCACCTTTCCAAGTTTTTGGGGTTCATCTCATACTTCTGAAGATTTGAGGGTGCTGCCTGTTCCATACTCCTCCTCCTACTCCTCATCCATCCTTTTAGGGGTACAAACAATAGTAATTGGGGCCTAGTGTGGTTGTGTACGTGCGAGATACATACACTTTTTTTGATCATATTTCCTATTCCGCTATTCAATAAAAACCTTTGAGGATCAATTGAATTGCGGGATAGTCTGTGTCGGTACGTGTGAGATCCACCTTTCCAAGTTTTTGGGGTTCATCTCATACTTCTGAAGATTTGAGGGTGCTGTCTGTTCCATACTCCTCCTACTCCTCATCCATCCTTTTAGGGGTAGAAACAATAGTAATTGGGGCCTAGTGTGGTTTTGTACGTGCGAGATACATACACTTTTTTGGATCATATTTCCTATTCCGCTATTCAATAAAAACCTTTCTAGGGCAAGATCTTAAATTACAGAAATATGAGGAGACCGTCAAATAAGGGCCGTGGCCTGGGTCGTGGTGCTGCTGGTAGAGCTCCTGTTGCAAGGAGAGGACGTGGTCGATCTGTGCCAGCTACACGCACAAGTGAAACACCTTCCTCAAGTGTGAGTAGGCGACAGAACCTGCATCAGTATTTGGTAGGGCATCAAACGCCCCTAGAAGTGATGAGGCCAGAACAAGTTGAGGCGATAGTAGATTGGTTTGCTGCTGACAGTGCCTCCAGTTCCTTCACATTGTCTCCCACCCAGTCTACTGCAGAAAGGTCAGAGTTGGCACCTGCAGCCAATGTCCAACCGTCTTTCACCTCACCCCCTTGCAAATCAGGCCAGCAGTCTGAGCCCCAAGCCATACAGCAGTCTCTTATTCTTTTTGAGGACTCTGTCAGCAGGGTTTCCCAGGGCCATCCACCTAGCCCTGCCCCAGAAGTGGAAGAGATTGAGTGCAGCGATGCCCAACCACTTATTTCTCAAGATGAGTACATGCAAGGATCATCGCAGCACGTCTCCGATGATGACGAAACGCAGGTGCCAACTGCTGCGGCGTTCAGCATTGTGGAGACCGACAAGGAGGGCAGGGGTGAAGACTGGGTGGAAGATGATGTGGAGGACGATGAGGTCCTCGACCCCACATGGAATGAACGTCATGCAGGTGACCTGAGTAGTTTGGAGGAAGAGGCGGTGGTCGCACAGAGCCACCAGCACAGCAGAAGAGGGAGCAGGGTGCAGAAGCGGAGCGGCCGTGCCCTAGACACTACGCCCGCTACTGCCCAACGCAGCAAGGGAACGAGCGCACCAAAGTCAGCTCAAAGGAGTTCTCTAGCGTGGAAGTTCTTTAGAAAATGTGCTGATGACAGGACACGAGTGGTTTGCACCCTGTGCAATCAGAGCTTGAAGCGAGGCATAAACCTTCTCAACCTGAGCACAACCTGCATGATCAGGCATCTAAGTGCAAAGCACGAGCTGCAGTGGAGTACACACCTTCAAAACCAAGAAACGTCTCTGGCTCATCCTGCTTCCTCTTCTGCTGCAGTCTCGGCCGCTCCAGCCACATCTGTAGTGATACCGGCACCTGCCACCCCGCAAACAGACGATCTGTCAGCAACACCACCACCTGGGTCACCAACAACCATCTCCACAATGTCCCGTGGAAGCGTTCAGCTTTCCATCTCCCAAACACTTGAGAGGAAGAGGAAGTACCCCCCTACCCACCCGCGATCCCTGGCCCTGAATGCCAGCATTTCAAAATTATTGGCCTTTGAAATGCTGTCATTCCGTCTGGTGGAGACGCACAGTTTTAAAAACCTTATGTCGGTGGCTGTCCCACAGTACGTCGTGCCCAGCCGCCACTACTTTTCCAGGCAAGCCATCCCTTCCCTGCACAACCAAGTGGGGGAAAATATCAGGTGTGCACTGCGCAACGCCATCTGTGCCAAGGTCCACCTAACTACGGATACGTGGACCAGTAAGCACGGTCAGGGGCGTTATATCTCCCTAACGGCACACTGGGTAAATGCAGTGGCGGATGGGCCTGAGGCGGATAGCAATTTGGCGCATGTCCTTCCACCACCGAGGATTGCAGGGCGCTTCAGTTTGCCTCCTGTTCCTAACTCCTCCTACTCCGCTTCCTCATCCTCTACCGCCTCCTCATCCGGACAGCGTAACACCTTCACCACCAACTTCAGCACGGCCAGGGGTAAACGACAGCAGGCAGTTTTACAACTTGCCTGTTTGGGGGACAAACCACACACCGCGCAGGAGTTGTGGAGGAGCATGGAACAGCAGACAAATGAGTGGTTGCTGCCAGCGAGCCTCAAGCCCGGCCTGGTGGTGTGCGATAACGGGCGAAATCTCATAGCAGCTCTGGGCCTAGCCGGTTTGACGCACATCCCTTGCCTGGCGCATGTGCTGAATTTGGTGGTGCAGAGGTTCCTTAAAAACTACCCCGATATGTCAGAGCTGCTGCAGAAAGTGCGGGCCGTTTGTGCGCACTTTCGGCGTTCTCACCCTGCTGCTGCTCGCCTGGCAGCGCTGCAGCGTAACTTCGGCCTTCCCGCTCACCGCCTCATATGTGACGTGCCCACAAGGTGGAACTCCACCTTGCACATGCTGGAAAGACTGTGCGAGCAGCAGCAGGCCATAGTGGAGTTTCAGCTGCAGCACGCACGCGTGAGTCGCTCTGCGGAACAGCACCACTTCACCACCAATAACTGGGCCTCCATGCGAGACCTGTGTGCCTTGTTGCGCTGTTTTGAGTACTCCACCAACATGGCCAGTGGCAATGACGCCGTTCTCAGCTTAACTATCCCACTTCTATGCCTCCTTGAAAAAACAATTCGGGCGATGATGGAAGAGGATGTGGCACAGGATGAGGAGGAGGAGGAGGATGAAGAGGTAACATTTCCAAGGCTTTCAGGGCAGTCATTCGCAAGGGGCTCCGAGGGTGGGTTCCTGCACACGCAAACGCCAGGGACGCAATTGTCCAGCAGGGGCACAGTTCTGGAGGATGAGGAGGATGAGGAGGAGGAGGAGCTGGAGGAGGAGATGGAACCATGTTCACAGCAGGGTGGCACCCAGGCCAGCTCATGGCCATCACTGGTGCGTGGCTGGGGGGATACAGAGGACACGGACGATACACCTCCCACAGAGGACAGCCTTTCGTTGCCTCTGGGCAGCCTGGCACACATGAGCGATTACATGCTGCAGTGTCTCCACAACGACCGCCGAGTTGCCCACATTCTAACTTGTGCTGATTACTGGGTGGCCACGCTGCTGGATCCCCGTTACAAGGACAACGTACCGTCCTTAATTCACTCACTGGAGCGCGATCGCAAGATGCGCGAGTACAAGCGCACGCTGGTAGACGCCATTCTGCTGGCATTCCCATCTGACAGCGGGGCCACAGTGGAAGCACAAGGCAGAGGAGGAGGAGGAGGAGGTCGCCAACGCAACCAGGGCACCGCCAGCACCTCAGAAGGCAGGGTTAGCATGGCCGAAATGTGGAAAAGCTTTGTCAGCACGCCACAACAAACAGCAGCACCAGCAGCTCAGATGGAACGTCTTAGCAGGAGGCAGCATTTTACCAACATGGTGGAGCAGTATGTGTGCACACGCCTACATGTAGTGAATGACGGGTCTGCCCCCTTCAACTTCTGGGTCTCCAAATTGGGCACATGGCCTGAGCTTGCCCTTTACGCCTTGGAGGTGCTGGCGTGCCCTGCAGCCAGTGTATTATCTGAACGGGTATTTAGCACGGCTGGGGGCGTTATAACAGACAAGCGCAGCCGCCTGTCCAGAGACAATGTGGACAAGCTCACGTTCATTAAAATGAACCAGGCATGGATCCCACGGGACTTTTCCGTACCTTATGCAGAATAGCAATGGATACCGACCTTACCCACCCATTGTTCCATTTTTGCTCTTTCTCACTCTTTTGGGGTGTACCCTCATTTAAAATTTTTGAAAAGAAGCAGTGTTGGCTACCTCGTCCTCCTCCTCAGGGCCAGATTAATGTAGGGGCTATTGGAGCTGCAGCTCCAGGCCCCTACCTTTTATATAGGCCCCGGGTTGGCCATATTCACTGTTACCGCTCTTCTGTCACTTGTAAACACAGAAGTCTGGCTTCTATGCTCGCTTCCCCAGGCAGCACCCTCAGAACCTCCCCACACAGCGTGAAGGCCGGACAAGGAGGGACAGTTGGCGATGCATGGATGTGTTTATGGGCTTCAGAGACAGCATCCCATGTTGAATTAGGCATGCATGGCTGCACCCTTCCTCCTCTGGGTGCATGGCAAGGCACGGCCCTTAAGGCCCTTCAAAATCCTCAGCACCAAGCCCATGATGCTGTTAATCCGGCCCTGGTCCTCCTCCACCGCCGCTTCCACCTACACCGCCCATAGGTGTGCGCAGCCTATTGCATTAAGGTGTGCACCCCAAAGTTGAAATACACATGCATGTGTTTGCCAGCAGGGAGAGTAATGTATCGGGGCCATGTACCTGTAGGCAAGGAGAAATAGAGCAGAGCAGGTCCCAGGGAGATCTTTCCCATCTCCTCACTGGCAATGCTATGTGCCCTAGGTGATTAGGGTGTGCCCAGGCACACCCAGCACACCCTGTGCGCACGCCTATGTCACCGCCACATCCACCACCACCTCAACCTCCCTCCTACTCCATATGGGCCTCGTCCTTCAGAGATGAAGAAGAACATTGTTTTATTTTTCTGTTTTTTTTTGTTGTTTTAAGTTATTTCCCTATCCACATTTGTTTGCAGAGCACTTGCCATGCTCTTAATTACGTTTTGCTGCCATTTGCAGCACTCTAGCCCTTTCCTTTGGTGTTTTAGAGCCATTTTAGTGCCTTAAAGTTCGGGTCCCCATTGACTTCAATGGGGTTCGGTGTCCGGGAAAAGTTCGGTAAAAGTCCGGGACACGGACCCGGACTTTTTTTTAAAGTTCGGCCGAACCCGTCGAACACGGACATCTAGGTGTCCGCTCAACCCTAATTACTATGCATAGTTTGAAAAAAAAGACAAATGTACAGTAAAAAACATTGTTTTTATATTTTATTTTCAAAGGGTACAGAAGCTGTTTCCTCAGCACTCGCTGCCTCCAAGCTGCTGAAAGAAATTTCTCGTCTGGAGTCCGAAGCAGAGGAGTCGATGGCTATGAGAGATTTAGCGGGAAAGTTTGAGCAACTGGCAATAGGCAAGTGTTTTTCATTTTTTGTCTTTCCACAGTTACATCACATTGAGCACCTGATTTTCTAAGGTATGATTAAGTGAGGTGAACAAGTGAATTTTAACCACTTAAGCCCCGGAAGATTTTACCCCCATTCCGACCAGGGGGTATTTTGCGATTCGGCACTGCGTGACTTTAACGGACAATTGCGCGGTCGTGCAACGCTGTACCTAAACAAATTTGGCGTCCTTTTTTTCCCACAAACAGAGCTTTCTTTTGGTGGTATTTGATCACCTGTGCGATTTTTTGATCACGCGCTATAAACAAAAAAAGAGCGTCAATTTTGCAAAAATAGCAATATTTTTCACATTTTTTTATATGAAATTCCCCCCCAAAAAAATGTAAAAATCAAAATTTTTTAACATTTTCAGCCAATTTGTTTTATGCTACCTATGTTTGGTAAAAAAAATCGCAAAAAGCGTATTTTGATTGGTTTGCGCAAAAGTTATCGCGTTTACTAACAAAGGGAAAGATTTTTGTCATTTTTGTTGTTTTTTTTTTTTTAACGCGTAATGGCGGCGATCTGCGATTTTTTTGCGGTACTGCGACATTGCGGCGGACAGATCGGACCCTTGACTGACATTTTTGACACTTTTGGGGTTACCAGTGACATTTCTACAGTAATCAGTGCTATACATATGCACTGTTACTGTAAAAATACACTGGTAGTGAAGGGGTTAACTTTATTAGAGAGGGAGGGGCTGTGTGTGTCCCTAGGGGCGTGCTTTCTACTGTGATTGGCTGTGGCTTCAGATGTATGAAGAGTGATTGACGGTTCTACATAGTAGAACCGTATGATCAGCCTTCATACACCGGGGAGAATGACAGGCAGCTTGTTTACACAAGCCGCCTGACTTTCTCCCTCTCCCCCGACGATCGCCGAGTGACCGGCGGACATCGGGTCCGCTGGTCACACGCGCGGGGGGGTCCGTGACCACGCGGGAGCGGGAGCGCGCCTCCGGGGGCGCGCGCTCGCTCCCTAGACCCTCACAAGCTAGTGACGTAGCCCTACGTCACTTTGCCTGTGAGGGGCTGACTGCCGACGTAGATCGGCGTTAGGCAGTCGGCAAGTGGTTAAATATCAAATTATGTAAAAAGCAACTCTACTTTTTAAAACATTTTCACAATATGATTCACCTCCCTTTAGTAAATCTTACTCATTGGTGTTTATTTGATAAAGGAGCAGGGATTGTTCACTTAACAAAGTGAATTTTCATGTTGAAGGGTTTGTTTTCACTTAGCTGAATGATTGTGTGGACTGTGGAGCATTAACTTTGTAAAGTATTCCCAATCATGTGCAAAGGAAATTGAAACAGTATTTTCTATTGCACATGATTGGATCATAGAAGTCAACAGAGCTTCTCACACACTAAGCTAAGGCAAGTCAGGTGATTATTTGAAAATGAAAACTATTTTCCCTGGCTAATAAAACCAGGCTCAAAGAAAAATATGGGCAGGCATAACCACGCACTGAATAAGCCAAAGGGTTAAAATCTAACTTTTGCAGTCACTAGGGGACAGTTCACTCAGTTGCTTGTTACTCAATAAACAGTCCAGGATTCAGTTTTTGGTATTTATTGTGGAACTTGGATGGGAGAAGAGAATAGTGGGATATACGCCAACTTGAACTATTCACAGTAGATAAGGACAACTCTCACTTGGCCTCACCAGGTTATTTTTGGAAGCAGACACACTGCTTTAACCGTACTGCCACTTGTATGGAAGAATTAAGTCCTCTTGCTCTCTTTAGCAGCAGACTTGATGCAACTACATTATCATAAGGACACTCTCTAGAATCCCCTTGACTGACACACGTCCACTGACTCTTCTAGTAGAAGGGATGGGCCTGTCAGGACAGGCCCCGTGACTCAGAGCTATACTCACTGTAGGCAGAATGGGATCCTTTCTAGTGTTTCCCTTCCAGTCAGCTCTGCAGGACATATGGGGTCAGCTCCTCTCTGACTCTTTAGGCCCTCAGGTCGACCACCTGAGGCCGCATAGCAGCTTCTTCAGAGTAGGGGCAACCGCCCCCCCCCCCCCTCTCTCCGTGACCCGGCTCTCCAGCTGAAAGACCCCAAGCACGTGTGCCCTTGGCATTTATACAGTAACCCAGCATGCACTGAGGCACTTTCCTCTGCCAATCACCAGGGCTGAACTAAATGCTTGTGCACTCATTTGTCAGGTTTCCTCCCACTGTCCAATATGTCTCCCTATTGGACCAGTGTCAAACATTTCAAACAAGCTGAGCTGCACCTGAGCGCCATGAGCAGACCTCACTAACATATCCTGCTCACTGGTTGTCAGGGAGCAATATCAATTTACCTGGCTATCTCTCTGATAAGCAGAAAGACCCAAAAACTATACTCTCCTAGCACCTACCTAGGAGGGAGCTATATTAATGTACAGTTTTGTAAGTTAATTTTTTTAGGTTGAAAAGGTTGTCAGGTTGAAAAAAAACACAAGTCCATCTGGTTCAAGCAAAAAAAAAAAAAAAAAAAAACAGTATTGAAAACCCAACCATACAATCCCATATACACAATCCTATACCCGCAGTTGATCCAGAGGAAGGCGAAGAAAACCCAGCAAAGCATGATCCAATTTGCTACAGCAGGGGAAAAAAATTCCTTCCTGATCCCCCGAGAGGCAATCGGATATTCCCTGGATCAACTTTACCTAAAAAAAAAATTTTAGTACCCACTTACTGTATATTAAGTACACCCAGGGAAGAATCCAGACCTTTTAAAAGCTTTAAATGTACTGCACAGAACATATGAGCTACAGACAGTAAAGAGAGACTTTATTTAAAAAGCTTGTTAGAGCCCAAGTCTCCACTTAACAGTAGAGGACTGGAGATGCTTTATGCATCTCTGAGTGAGCTCTAACCTGGTGCTTGAGGGAAGTAAGCATTAGTGCACATAAACTGACTGAAAAAGAAGAACCATAGTCAGTGATGAGAGGTTTTATCTGAAGAATGTGTTGGATCCCCAGCCCCCAGTGTTTATGATTCTGCAACACTAATGTACAGAAACCTAAAAAAACATACCATAATGGGCCACAGTCAGTGATGAGAGGCTTCATTTAAAGTGTGTGTTAGAGCCCCAGCCTCCACTTCTAAAAATTAAACACAGTTTCTTTTGGGAAATGCCCTTTTTTTAAGTAATTAAAGTTAGGTTTTAACCCTGTGGCTTATTCGGTGCGTGGGCATGCTCACCCTCATTTTTTTCTTTGAATGTTGGGCTGCCACAGTGAGGGTCGACAGTTTCCACACATTAGGCTTTTTAGTTTAGGTTTATGTATAATAAAACAAGGCTGACTTACTTAACCCCTTGGCGCTGGCCACACGCTAATATGCATCCTCTCAGCGTCTGGGCCTTGGTGCCCGGGAGGTTGCATATTTGCGTGAACTGCAGTCAATACCATTGTGCCGAGAGCGCTACTGGCACAGTTACTAGCACCTAACTGTGACAGCTAATCATGGCAGTCACATGATCTTTAACCACGCCCTGTCGTGAAGAGGTTAAAGTTGAGTTCCACCCTAAAATTTTTTTTTACTTACCTTGTTTTAGAAGAAAGTATACTCACCTTACTTCCTCTTCCTCCCCTCGGTGGCCATGGCCCGTCGTCACTTCCTGGCTTGCAATGATTCCTGGGAGCTGAACGTCATCGCTCCCTGGAATCAATGCGCCTGCACCGGCCCTGACGTCAGTACCTTGCTTGAACAGCTTCTGGGCATGCCCAGAAGCTGTGCAGGGATGACGCTGCAGCCCCGGGAAGTGATGGCGGGGCCGGTGCAGTGCATCGTGGGACCGAAGAGAACGGAAGAGGACACAGAAGAGGACGCTGGCTTTAAGCTGCCCACACCTGAGATGGCAGCGCTGGACAAGACATTTTCAAGGTAAGTATTTCTTCTAAAAGGTAAGTGCAACCCGGGACAGATCAGAGGCTAGCCATTGTGGAATGTACTAGCCCTGACTGTCCCAGGGGTATTTTTATGTTTTTTTTTTTTTTGTTAGGTGTAACTCCGCTTTAAGGAGTTCAGAATCTCCACACAATCTTCTCAAATTATGTGAATACTCACTTCAATTATCTGATCATGTGCAGATAAGTAGACAGGAATTAGCTTTTTACCTAAATTGATAACTGAAGTGAATATTCACACGATCTAAATGAGAACATTACATAAGAAATTACCTAAATGTAAACACTGCAGTTATCATTTCAAATATCTTGTCACTGAAATACATGATACTTTGCCTTAGGGCTCATATACACAGATTTTTTATGGTGCAAATGTCCCCTAGCGTAAAATTCCTAGCTACTCTCCTGCATCTGGGGAGCCACAGGTAGTGTGTACAGCTGGCTATAGAAGGTAATTGCAATATGTGCTTGTAGATGTGTAAAAGACGATAAATCTTACATCAACCTATACCTGCTCATGCACATATGACATATTTCCCCAAATGCAAAACCTAATGTTTCGGGAATACACTAATACCCACATGCGTGGGTAAACATCAGTGCAATAAAGTATTGGCATGTACACAAGTACAAGTGTGTAAGTTATTCACTTCTAGTGCGGTTCCCTGGCTGGGCGTAGAAAATTCTGGGAATTTTATGCTAGAGAATATTTGAGCCTTCAAACATCTGAGTGACTGAGCTCCCAATGGAATATTTAAAAGACCCAAGATAAGGGGAAAAAAATGCTTTGTAAGGGGGGGTTATGCTATATTGGGCAGTATGCACTACTCTGCAAAAGTTTTAGGCTCTGAGGAAAGCTGCAGGGTCTGCATTCCTTTAGACCTAACTTCCTTTTGAGAGTATCTCACCAAAAATGACATAATTGAAAAATGAATAAATAAAATCTGACTTGTATCTTAGTGCAGACTTCTGGGAAAATCAGGAAGGCACTCACACAAGCAGGAAATTACATTTCTGGGGCAAGTTCTGTACACCATCTGTATACAGAACACCTCCAGGTAGCCACATTGCATTTCCTGTTACAGAAAATTATAGCGATGTAGATTGAAAGGGGAAGGACATTTTTAATAACATTTTGTTACAATATGACTATTTTTTTTATTTGCTTTTTTTTTCCCCATGAAAGTGGAGTTACCCTTTAACCACTTGACCCCCCAGTAGATTTTACCCCCTTCCTGACCAGGCCATTTTTTGCGATATGGTTCTGTGTTACTTTTTTTTTTTTTTATCAAACAAAGATTTTTGAATAAGAGAAAAGGGAACGTGAAAGGGGCGTATAAAGGGGACTTTTTAAGAGGGTGCCCTCATTAGACAAATATACTTGAAAAAATATATATAAAAAGATATAATCTTTATTAGAACAACAACAGTCATAAAATGTATACTGTATTTCAAGAGGGAAGAACAGTATTACAACATGGAGTAAA
Organism: Pelophylax lessonae; assembly: GCF_965119305.1. Lineage (NCBI taxonomy): Eukaryota > Metazoa > Chordata > Amphibia > Anura > Ranidae > Pelophylax > Pelophylax lessonae. The sequence goes on from NC_138779.1 coordinate 170,972,852, forward strand.
AACATAGAAATTACAAGTCATATCGTAGTAAACTGTATACAATTAGCGTATGTCGTATCTTACACAGGGGCTGTTAGAAAAACTACAGACCCTATACCGGCCAGAAGATTCCCCTGGTTAGAAGCAAAAGATTTTTAATGAAAATTCAACAGCAGACATTACATGTCAGTGTAAATCTCAGTGGAGACACACCCACATGTCAATTCCAGAAAAAATATTAAACACTATAATGCATTAACAGATGCAACTTGAATACACAAGAAAACAAAAAAAAAATAAAAACCTTTATTTTTGCACCATTCACAGAGTCAAAACAGTCACGTTTCGAGCATTCTTTAGTTATACCTTACAGAGATGAACTAAGCTAGCCAGCATTGAGCCCAAGCAGCCTATCCATGATTGATCAAATCCACTGGTGCAAGCCCAGGAACATCCAACCAAGGTGCCCATAACCTCTCAAATTTATGTGCATTACCCCTCTGTTGGTAAATAAGCTTTTCTTAACTATTCACCTATATTTGTAACCCATTCCCCCACAGTAGGGGGGTCCGCTGACTTCCAACGTACCATGATCAACCTTTGTGCCTGGAACAAGGCTCTAAGTTTAGCCTCTCTGGTGAGCATATCCTTGTTGTACTCTTCCAGCATACCAAAAACACAGGCCCTTGGGTCTAGGGGGAGGGACACCCAAAACACTGACCCTATTCACCACCCCCGCCCAATAGGATTGTAGTTTCAGGCAACGCCACAAAAGATAAATTAGGTCACCATGATCCCGCTTACACCTTGTACAAGTAGATTCTGTTATTAAGCCCATTAGTGGAATCTGTAAGTTAGCCTTTGAGACACATTCAATGAGCACCTGACCACAGCCTGAAAGTGCTTTCCCCATTGTTCACCTTCCAGTTGGCCCATATCTCGTTCCCAGCGTTCCATCAATCTCGAGGGATGCCACCTCAGGTAGGACTGTAAGAACATGGCATAGTGGATTTGCTCTGCGCCTTTACTGCGTGTTGCAGCTGCAGAAAATACAAATGCATAGAACATGGTATATTGAACTTATTCTGCAAAGCAGCAAATGTCAGGAGTACCCCATTATGAAATATTTGTTTAAAATGCGTTACTCCGAATGCTGTCCACCTAACACCACACTGCAATTCAGCCAACTCCATATAAGTATCATTATGCCATATGAGACTAAACTCTGTATAGCCTGTTACCTTCTAAAGGTACTTGGGTTTGTTCCAGACCTTCTGAATGAGGTTATAGGTCAGGTAACACTTATGTGGTAATCTGAAAGACTGTGCCTCAAGAGCCTGTGAAATTGATCCTCTACGGGTGGTATGAGACATTACCACCATGGAAGAGTTGCACTCCGTGCCATCCAACTCACCCCCTCTGCCTATGCTGAGCCGCTAAATGATACAACCATGGGTTAGGGAAAGCCAGCCCACCGTCGTCTTTGGGCCTTGGTAAATGTTCTATCTTAATTCTGGGAGAGCCCTCCTTCCAAATTAGGGTGTGGAAAAGCGTGTTGACTATTCTAAAGATTTTAATGGGATCACCATTGGGGTATTATGTAGGAAGTAAAGTACTTGTGACATAAGAATAATTTTAATTTGATTCACCCTTCCTGCCACTGATAAATGGAGGGAGTTCCACGTTTTGATGCAAACCCTAAAGCACTGGAGAAGAGGGGAGATATTTATCTGGCAGAAGTCCCAGAGATACAGTGTTACCTGGACCCCTAAGTATTTAAATGAGGACCAAATAGGTATAGGGCATGCAGGTGTTACAATTTGTGTGGCATTTCCATCCAATAACATCAGAGCAGATTTTGACCAATTTATATTAGGCCCAAGAAGCCGTCATTTTTTAGAATAGCATCCATGGCCTCCCGTAGGGAGGTATCTGTATCGCCTAGCATAAGGAGCGTTTTGTCGGCATACAGCATCATATTTTCCTGTATGTCCCAGTACCTGAAGCCAACAATACTGGGATGGGACCTAATCCTAATCGCCAGAGGCTCTATCGCCAAGGCAAACAAGAGAGGTGATAAAGGGCACCCCTGTCTAGTACCTCTTCTCAGAGCAAAGGCGTGTGATAGTTTTTCAAATGCCCTAATCGCAGCCTGTGGATGAATATTAATCAAGCGCACCCTCAAAATATACTGTGAACCAAACCCAAATATTTCTATTACTGCCCATTAACATGCCCAGTCAATGCTATCAAAGGCCTTTGTGCCGTCCAATGATAGCAATACCCTACTATCAACATTATCAGCTGGGCACTACATTACTTTAACTGACAATTTCGCAGTCATGCAACGCTGTCCCAAAACAAATTTATGTCCTTGTTTTCTCCACAAATAGAGCTTTCTTTTGGTAGTATTTGATCGCCTCTTCTTTTTTTTTTGCACTATAAACAAAAAAAACCCGAACATTTTGAAAAAAAAACCCAATATTTTTTACTTTCTGCTATAAAACCTATCCAATAAAAAGATTGCAAAAAATCAAATGTCTTCATCAATTTAGGCCAATGTGTATTGTGCTACATATGTTGGCTAAAAAATCCAAATAAGCATATATTGATTGGTTTGTGCAAAAACTATAGTGTCTACAAATGGGATATTTTTATTTATTTTACTAGTAATGGCGACTGAAAAATTGGGCGTGCAAAATTATTCAGCACCCTTAAGTTAATACTTTGTAGCGCCACCTTTTGCTGCGATTACAGCTGTAAGTCACTTAGGGTATGTCTCTATCAGTTTTGCACATCGAGAGACTGACATTTTTGCCCATTCCTCCTTGCAAAACAGCTCGAGCTCAGTGAGGTTGGATGGAGAGCGTTTGTGAACAGCAGTTTTCAGTTCTTTCCACAGATTCTCGATTGGATTCAGGTCTGGACTTTGACTTGGCCATTCTAACACCTGGATATGTTTATTTGTGAACCAATCCATTGTAGATTTTGCTTTATGTTTTGGATCATTGTCTTGTTGGAAGACAAACCTCCGTCCCAGTCTCAGGTCTTTTGCAGACTTCATCAGGTTTTCTTCCAGAATGGTCCTGTATTGGGCTCCATCCATCTTCCCATCAATTTTAACCATCTTCCCTGTCCCTGTTGAAGAAAAGCAGGCCCAAACCATGATGCTGCCACCTCCATCTTTGACAGTGGGGATGGTGTGTTCAGGGTGATGAGCTGTGTTGCTTTTACGCCAAACATAAGGTTTTGCATTGTTGCCAAAAAGTTTGATTTTGGTTTCATCTGACCAGAGCACTTTCTTCCACATGTTTGGTGTGTCTCCCAGGTGGCTTGTGGCAAACTTTAAATTACACTTTTTATGGATATCTTTAAGAAATGGCTTTCTTCTTGCCACTCTTCCATAAAGGCCATATTTGTGCAGTATACGACTGATTGTTGTCCTATGGACAGAGTCTCCCACCTCAGCTGTAGATCTCTGCAGTTCATCCAGAGTGATCATGGGCCTCTTGGCTGCATCTCTGATCAGTCTTCTCCTTGTATGAGCTGAAAGTTTAGAGTGACGGCCAGGTCTTCGTAGATTTGCAGTGGTCTGATACTCCCATTTCAATATTATCGCTTGCACAGTGCTCCTTGGGATGTTTAATGCTTGGGAAATCTTTTTGTATCCAAATCCGGCTTCAAACCTCTCCACAACAGTATCTCTGACCTGCCTGGTGTGTTCCTTGTTCTTCATGATACTCTCTCTGCGCTTTAAATGGACCTCTGAGACTATCACAGTGCAGGTGCATTTATACAGAGACTTGATTACACACAGGTGAATTCTATTTATCATCATTAGTCATTTAGGTCAACATTGGATCATCCAGAGATCCTCACTAAACTTCTGGAGAGCGTTTGCTGCACTGAAAGTAAAGGGGGCTGAAAAATTTTGCACGCCCAATTTTTCAGTTTTTTATTTGTTAACAAAGTTTGAAATATCCAATAAATTGTGTTCCACTTCATGATTGTGTCCCACTTGTTGTTGATTCTTCACAAAAAATTACAGTTTTATATCTTTACGTTTGAAGCCTGAAATGTGGCAAAAGGTCGCAAAGTTCAAGGGGGCTGAATACTTTCGCAAGGCACTGTAGTGTTTTAGTGTACTGTGGGAAGTGCTTTTACTAGGGGAAGACATGGATCCTTGTCCCTGCTTTGCAGGAACACAGGATCCATGTCTTCCCTACAGGCAGAACAGCGATCTGCCTTGTTTACATGCAGATAGCTGTTTTGGCTTTCTAACGATCGAGTGCCACTGGACATTGAGTCCCTGGTAACAGCATATCAATTCTGCTTTTTATAATCAGAGCACCTTGCTGCTGTATATGTAAGTTATACGGTCGGCAAGTGGTTAAAGGAGAAGTTCACCTTTAGGAACATATTACCTGTTCCACCCGATTTTCTAGCATGTTCTCAGTGCTGCAGCTTCTCCCCGATCCACTGCCTATAGTGACATTGAGTCTGGGATCTTCTCCCTGATCTCACTGTCACAATTTTTTTAAAAAGTGGCCATGCTGGGCTTTGCTCGCCCTACTGCATCATTCATTCACAATGAAATCAGTTCTGTAAATGGGAGAACTACAAATACTGACAGCGGCTGTAGGCTTGTGGATTTCAACGAACTACCAGGGCTTAGATAGTCTGCAGGAGTTCTGCATCACACCTGTGATCTGCTGATCGCGGATGCAATGCTATTCAGAGTACTAGAACAAAAAATAATAAATGCATTTTTTTTATTTGCAAAAAGATGTGGATTTATTATTTTTTTAAAAGGTGAACTGGTGAACTTACATTTGCTGTATGTTTTTTTTTTTTTTTTTTGCGGGGAGGGGGGTTGTCCTGTTGCAGAATACATTTGGTGTCAATTACAAGCCTCCCTGATGGGATGGCATGATGGATGCATTTCTCAGCAGAGGACATCATTGATCCTGACCAAATCATCATCTCCATTTGCAGAAATGCAGCCCAAACTTGCCCCCACCATGCTTCACTGTTGCCTACAGACACTCATTATTGTACCGCTGTCAAGTGGTGAGCGAACTGCCTCCTGCTACAGCCAAATATTTCAAAGCACCTGCTGCCATTTTTCCTCATTCCAATTCCTATGTTTATGGGCATAGTTAAGTCATTTAGCTTTGTTTCCACATTGAAAGTATAGCATTTTGGGCACAGTTCTTCCATGAAGACCACTTCTGGTCAGACTTTTCTATACAGTAGATGGATGTACCTGGGTCACACTGGTTTCTGCCAGTTCTGTGCTGATGGCACTGCTGGACATCTTCCCATGTAGAAGGAAAGTAAGCATGATGTGTCTTTTATCTGCTGATTACTGCGTCTGTGGTCCTCACTGACCATTTCTTTATGGTTCTTCAAAAAAGCTTGAATGGCACATCTTGAAACCAGTGGCGGCAGGTGCTCAAAATTTTTGGGGGGGGGGCGCAAAAAGAAATATTCGCGGCAAAAAACGCGGTAAAAAATTGCGTGACTTTGACGCCACACAAGTGTTAAAGGGGCCTTCGGTAATCAAGGAACAGTGCCTTGAAAAAGTATTCATAGTTACCCCTTTATTCATAGTTACCCCTTGAAATAATACACATTATCATTCACTTCACTTACCGTTACCGCCGGGCTGCCCCCATCAATGCAGTGACCAGCATGTCCCCATCAATGCAGTGACCAGCATGCCCCCATCAATGCAGTGACCAGCATGCCCCCATCAATGCAGTGACCAGCATACCCCCATCAATGCAGTGACCAGCATGCCCCCATCAATGCAGTGACCAGCATGCCCCCATCAATGCAGTGACCAGCATGTCCCCATCAATGCAGTGACCAGCATGTCCCCATCAATGCAGTGACCAGCATGTCCCCATCAATGCAGTGACCAGCATGTCCCCATCAATGCAGTGACCAGCATGTCCCCATCAATGCAGTGACCAGCATGTCCCCATCAATGCAGTGACCAGCATGTCCCCATCAATGCAGTGACCAGCATGCCCCCATCAATGCAGTGACCAGTGTGGAGAGTGGAGTTACCTCACGGACGGTGAGTGGTGACCGGCTGCGTGGCGTGCTGCTGGCCTGCTGCTCTGCTCTGACTGAGACTGTAGGCCCGGGGCAGCGGCGGCAGGAGTCACAGGAGTCGAGTCCGACGGTCTGACAGTCACTGCCGTGCGGACTGGTGGAGTGGGGAGCTGCGGGCCGACCTCTGCCTCTGAGCGAGACTGTAGGCCCAGGGCGGCGGCGGCGGGAACTGAACCAGGCGGCGGGTGGGTGGTCTGACTCAGTCACTCACTGTGCTGCACTCCTCCGAGTCCTCCTGATGCGCAGCAGAGCGGCTCTCTGGCGGGAAGGTGTCGGGCGGACGGTGATCCTGTGATGTGTGACGCCGACCCGGCCAGGACGTAGTGACTGGCGCACGCGCCACCCCCACACGCCACGTCACAGGTCCCGGGATGTCCTCTTGTGTGATTGGTCCAGGCTGGGGTCTGGACCAATCACAGGCAGGACATCACAAAAGTGGGGAGTGTCAGGGCGCATTGCTCTGCGCCCCGGTTACCCCCAGAAGGCCGCCAATCGGCGCCTCTGTCCGCCGCACGTGCGGTGGAAAACCCCATCCCCCATACCCACCTAGTGGTCCGGCGCCCCTAGTGGGCAGAAAATTGAATTTTTTTTTAATCTTTTTTTTTTCTTCTTATCTTTGGGGGGGGGGGGGGGGGCGGCGCCCCTGCACCCCCTATGGGCAGGCCGCCACTGCTTGAAACCCCAGTTTGCTTTGAAATCTTTGCCTCGGAGAGACACACATAATACATACAATAATACATTATAACTACCTTGTGTCTTGTTAGTGTGCTCAATCTTGCCATGGTGTTATTATGACCTGTTAAATATAATTTTCTTCTACAACCTCACCTTAGTAGCTGAACTTGGCTGTTCCTACCAGTTTTTAGGCTCCTACACAGCTGTTTCTGTTTAATAACTGTTTTTCAACCTACACATGGAATTGATAATCCCTTTCGCCTGCTGGGTATAATTGGTTAATAATACACCTGACTCTAATCCTACAAAATCCCTGACTTTTTGCAAGTGTACAAATTGATGCTGGTTTGAAGGGTTGTCATACCAAATTTTTATTTAGATTTTGTAAAATTGATAATAATAAACAATTTAAAATATATATTTTTTCAAGCATTCCTAAATTACAGCATTTCTTCACACCTGCCTAAAGCTTTTGCACTCTACTGCATGTAGACATTCAATTCTCTTGTATGCAAGGATTTAGCCTTCACGTTCTATAATTGCCTCAGACCTCGTTTTACAATTTACACGTACATCCTCTATGTACTGTATGTGGGCTAGGCTTAACCATTCCTTAAGCCTTTATGATCTCAGGCAACATGCCTCCATAGGGAAGTAAGATTATGTAATCTGCCAATTTAGGTTATGTAAATATATTATATAATATTTTTAGGATAAACTGCTTGTATCTAACAATAAACCTACTGTGCTTTTGCATTGGTTGGACTCCCATATACAGCCTTACACTTTAGAAGGTAATCAGGGTGTTGCAAATGTAATACTTTGCTCCACTATGTGGGCTATTTGTTCTCTTTGAGTTGCCTAAGATTCGTCATAAAGAGGTTACAGTGACAGAGTGCCATCTTCAAGGGGATCTTTTACATTTTTGCATCAGTTTCAAGCCTATTTGACCCCCAGACTGAAATAGCTGAGGGTCCATCATTTCCGGTGAGTGGGGGCACAGTAGGGGAGTGAAAAAACCTGCACTGGCTGGACTCTCTTCAGCACTGATTACACATGAAATTGCACAATATATGGACTATATATTTTTTTAAGCTCTAGTGCACTTTTGTAATTAAATATTTTTTTCACCAATTTATGCACATGAGATATAATGTATGATTGTCATTGTTTATTGTTTTATTGCAAGCACTGTTTTTTGTTAGTCATCTATAGGATGCTAGTTTGATGTCTCTTGACTGGACATTTGCATTTGATAAGATAGATGCTTTTGTTAATAACTATATAATCTATATAAAATATTGTCCTTTCTTGCAGGAGTCTTTAATGAATGTTACCGAAATAGTGAAAATCGAGCATTTAAGCTTCTAGTACGACGCTCTAACGTTTGGGGAGGAGCCACTTGTCTACAGTTGGCTTACGAGGCAGATGCACGCAACTTTTTTGCACAGGACGGTGTCCAGGTGCGTAAACATTTAATGAGGCTAATTACACTATAAAAACTAATCTTTAGCAGTGTTTTGTAGATTTTCTTGTTTTTTTAAGGGCTATTTTGGGTGAAATGTAAAATAGATGCACAAGATGTATCAGTAAAGCTCCATTCTGTCTGTATTTGGTTGTTTTTACTACTGGGACACAACTCAATTTAAGTTAGAAAATCCCTGTACTTCAGGCTCCCATTGTTAACCCCCTTGTTAGTTACCTGGCTGCCATACTAATCATACTAATGCTATTACTTTCTGAATTATTGGCCCAATACCGACATCAGTAAGTGAAATTTGGAATATTTAGGTGAACCCTACCTACTTCTATTCTTCCCCATTTTTCAAAAGTAAACATATGATTATTATTATTATTATACAGGATTTATATAGCGCCAAAAATTTGTGCAGCGCTTAACAAAATAAAGGCAGACATTACAGTTACAATACAATTTGGAACAAGAGCAATCAGAGTGCCCTGCTCGTTAGAGCTTTCAATCTATAAGGGAGGGTCAATTGATACAAAAGGTAATAGCTGTGGGGGATGAGCTGATGGAGAAAGTGAAACAGTGTATTAGTTAGTAGCCAGATAGGCTTCTTTAACCACTTAAGCCCCGGAAGATTTTACCCCCTTCCTGACCAGGGCCTATTTTGCGATTCGGCACTGCGTGATTTTAACGGACAATTGCGCGGACGTGCGACGCTGTACCTAAACGAATTTGACGTCCTTTTTTTCCCACAAACAGAGCTTTCTTTTGGTGGTATTTGATCACCTGTGCGATTTTTTGATCATGCGCTATAAACAAAAAAAGAGCGTCAATTTTGCAAAAATAGCAATATTTTTCACATTTTTTAATATGAAATTCCCCCCCAAAAAAATGTAAAAATCAAAATTTTTTAACATTTTCGGTCAATTTGTTTTAATGCTACATATGTTTGGTAAAAAAAAAAAATCGCAAAAAGCATATTTTGATTGGTTTGCGCAAAAGTTATCGCGTTTACTAACAAAGGGAAAGATTTTTGTCATTTTTGTTGTTTTTTTTTTAACGCGTAATGGCGGCGATCTGCGATTTTTTTTTTTTGCGGTACTGCAACATTGCGGCGGACATATCGGACCCTTGACTGACATTTTTGACACTTTTGGGGTTACCAGTGACATTACTGCAGTAATCAGTGCTATACATATGCACTGTTACTGCAAAATGACCCTGATAGTGAAGGGCTTAACTTTACTTGAGAGGGAGGGGCTGTGTGTGTCCCTAGGGGCATGATTCTAACTGTGATTGGCTGTGGCTTGAGCTGTAGAAACAGTGATCAAAGGTCCTACATAGTAGAACCGTGTGATCACTGTTTCTACACAGGGGAGAATGACAGGCGGCTTGTTTATACTAGCCGCCTGACTTTCTCCCTCTGTAGCGACAATCGCAGAGTGACCGGCGGACATCGGGTCCGCCGGTCACATGCGTGGGGGGGTCCGTGACCACGCGGGAGAGGGAGCGCGCCTCCGGGGGCGCGCGCTCGCTCCCTAGACCCTCACAGGCTAACAACGTAGATCTACGTCACTCTGCCTGTGAGGGGCTGACTGCCGCAGTAAATATACTGTGAGCAGTCGGCAAGTGGTTAAAGAGAAGGGTTTTCAGGGATCGTCTAAAGATGGATGGATTAGGGGACAGTCAGACAGATTGGGGTAGAGAGTTCCAAAGAATGAGAGAAGCTCTGGATGATGAGAGAAATACAGTGACTGTCATTGCTGTTCTCCTTGTAAAAAAGACCAGTTACCTTTCTGTGATACTGACTCTGAAGCTTCAAAAGGTTGTGTCAGTGATCCAAAATTATCTGGATTAGGAGAGTGAGGGAAAAGTCAGACATTCTTATCTGTATACTTGTTCGGAGAGTTCACCAACTCCAAGAAAGTTTTAAAGCAAGAGGGTCAGTATGACAGCAACAAAACTAGCCTTCACTGAAGGAAGAGGTCAGCAAAGATAGCCTCCATGTTGTTCTACTTAAGAACTTCTTAACTGGTGGTAAATGGTTATGGAACAGAAGTATGTACACTAATGGTTTGTTCTTTTTATGAGTTATGTTTATTTTCCTTTTAATAACATTAATTATGTTACATGCTTATTTTACAGTCCATGTTAACAGAGAACTGGTGGGGACAGATGGCTCAGAACACACCAGTATGGGCAATGGTTCTGACTTTCTTCTGCCCACCTCTCATTTACACACATCTGATTGAATTCAAGTGAGTAACATTATTTGCTGTTTTGTGTTCTTCTTTTCCATGGTAGATGAACCATTGAAAATGAGTGATCCTCTATGTTGCATGGTCCCAGAACTGCCTTTTAACACATTTTAAAAGGAAACAAATTGGTCCTGTGTAGCCACTGATACATTTTAGAAGTTCTACTGCCACTGTATAATCTGTATCTTGTATACTATTATGCAAATAGTAGCCTTGTTAAAGGGGAGTTCCACCCTGGGAAAGTTTTTTTTTAATAAAAATACCCCCGGGACAGTCAGGGCTAGTGCATTCCAATGGATAGCCTCTGATCTGTCCCGGGTTGCACTTACCTTTTAGAAGAAATACTTACCTTGAAAATGTGTTGTCCAGCGCTGCCATCTCAGGTGTGGGCAGCTTGAAGCCAGTGCGATCCTCTTCTGCGTCCTCTTCCGTCTTCTTCGGTCCCACCATGCACTGCACCGGCCCCGCCGTCACTTCTGGTGCCACAGCGTCATCCCTGCACAGCTTCTGGGCATGCCCAGAAGCGGTTTAGCAAGGTATGACGGCGCCTGCACCGGAACTGATGTCGGGGGCCAGTGCAAACGCATTGATTCCTGGGAGCGATGACGTTCAGCTCCCAGGAATCATTGCAAGCCAGGAAGTGACGAATCGCCGTGGCTGCCAGAGGGGAGGAAGAGGAAGTAAGGTGAGTATATTTTCTTCTAAACAAGGTAAGTAAAAAAAAAAAATTGCGATTATCCATTTGTTTTTCAGGTGACCCGGAGCAAAAGATGGAGGTAAGTATAATTTTAGGGTGGAACTCCGCTTTAATGATAAAATTAATTGGTTTATAAATTTGCTATATAAATGGCAAAATAGGGGCTACTTTTCAAGGACATTACATATATTTATTCTAGGGGATGGTGGGATAGTCTAGGAGGGAATATAAGATGACTTTCTGGAAGGGCTACTCTCTGGAATCAGCAGTGGAGAGTTTATTAAAGCTCACTGATTCAGGATTTATTCTTCTTGGGGAACATCAAGTAATGCAGTAAGGCCTGAAAGTTAGTGTTAATAATAATAGTTTTTCACTAGTTTTGCATTTGGCTAGTGCAGTGTCACTACTGGTAGCATGAGGCAATACCTGGACCCTATAGAGGCTGCACAGGCAGTCCAACTCCTCCAGGATGGCATCAGCACAGTCTCAGGACAGCACAGTCTCAGGAGCATTGAGGAGATTCCAGGGCACAGGCAGTTACTCTAGGAGAGCTGGACAGGGCTGTAGAAGATTCTTAACCCATCCGCAGGACCGGTATCTGCTCCTTTGTGCATGGAGGAACAGGATAAGTACTGCCAGAGCCCTACAAAATGACCTCCAGCAGGTCGCTGGTGTGAATTTCTCTGACCAAACAATCAGGTAAAAAAGCACCTTCTTGTAAAGGACTGTTTGAACCCACTACCAAAAAAAATTTAACTGCTAGTGCTAGCAGAGATCAGGCCTGACTCTGTTAACGCTGCAGTTTAGTGTGCTGTGTATTGGAAGTGACAGTAATCTGCTGATACTGCACTTTTTGGGGGCTGGGTGAAGGAGCTGGGTGAAGGGGCTGGACGCAGGTGCTGGCAGACTTCATGGGCTGGCCTGAGGGCCCAATGTCCTCTAGTGGGCCCTGCTCTCACTGCCCCGCACTGTTGAGCTTGATTGGCATTTGCCATTAAACACCAGAATTGGCAGATCTGCCTCTGGTGTCCTGTGCTTTTCACAGCTGAGAGCAGGTTCACTCTGAGCACATGTGACAGACATAAAAGGGTCCGGAGAGGCGTGGAGAACGTTATGCTGCCTCTAACATCATTCAACATGACCAGTTTGGTAGTGGGTCAGTGATGGTCTAGGGAGGCATATCCATGGAGGGACACACAGTCCTCTACAGGCTAGACAATGGCACCCTGACTGCCATTAGGTATCAGGATGAAATCCTTGGACCAATTGTCAAAACCTATGCTGGATGAAGGAATTTTACCATTAAATGCCCCCACGCTAGCCGGATGTAAATCCAATAGGACACCTCTGGGACATTAGGTTTTGGCCCATCTGACGCCGCCAGGTTGCACCTCAGTCTGTTTAGGAGCTCAGTGATGCCCTGGTTCAGATCTTGGAGGTAATACCCCAGGACACCATTCATCAACTTATAACGAGCTTGCCCTGAAGTTGTCAGGCATGCATACAAGCATGTGAGGGCCATACAAACTACTAAGGACCATTTTTGAGTTGCTGCAATGAAATTTCAGCAAAATGGACTAGCCTGCTGCATTATTTTAGGCTGATCATCTTCATTTCTATCAAACGATGTGGCTTTCTTTCCTTCCCGAATATTACCCAGTCCATGTTAGAAATAGATATCCAGCATGAGATTTTTTTCCCCATTGAGATCTGTTGTGTTTTCAAAGTGTTCCTTTAATTTTTTTTGAGCAGTGTTTAAAATAAAATCTGGGTAACAGTGACCATAGTATGATTCAATTTCATTTAAAGCATATGCCAGATGTTTTTTTTTTTAAAAAGGGGTACATCTTGGAAATGTGTGCACTTTTCTATGTGTGTTATCCCTTTAAACAAGCTGGAAGTACAGAAAAATAACTGTTGATGTGCCAGAAATATAGTATGTCCCTAGTTTTTTCTTTGAAATGACAACACATCTCTGAATTCCTAATAACCCCTCCGTACACAGGCAGAGAGTCACATGAAGGTTATCAGCTCACAAGATTTCTAGCAAAATCAACAAGTAGTATTTGCACTTACGGAACAGATGTAACAAAACGCTTTCTTGGTTTTCTTGGCAGCCAAATAGGGAAGCATCATTGTTCGTTCTCTTGTAGGATTTCCAATCAGGTCCATCTGTTAGTTTTAGTTCACTCTTGGAGAGCAGTCCTCAGCATTGAAAAGTGTTGCTTTCCTAAAATATGTGTTTTTAGATTTCCAATATGTGCTTATTGTGTATGTAAACCTGAAGGCCCCTTCACACGGGCGTTGTCTGGTCTGTTTAGCAGGTGCTCCATGAACAGATCCCTTGCTGAACCGAAGCAGAATGGAGCACATTTTGCTTTAGTGACATTGGTGTCCATTCAGGGAGGATTGGTGACATTGGTGTCCATTCACTCAGCTTTTTTAATTTACCATTAAAAAAGCTGAGTTTTCCTGAAACCAATAAGGTTTGGGGACTGGGAGCAAGCAAAATGGACTAGAGGAGTATGAAAAGAGGGAGCATTGCTTCTCTGTGCCCTGCCGTTTATTTAGAGTTCCCACTGAAACATGTGGAAGATTAGTTGTTCTTAAGTGCAAACCAGGCTACTCCCTGCATAAATTCTCATGCAGCAGAGGTTGCAGACCTTACAGCAGAGCCTTTCAACATTAACCTGCCTGCCTTGTGGGCAAGACACCTTTGGTGTCTAGGTTTCTGCTTCCGATTGCTGCTGCCTGTCTTTACAGGTAGGCTCCTACCTCTAGGCCCCCTCCAGGTATGCCCCCTTGCATCTTCACCACATACAGTAGGAAGTCTACTCTTCTGACTTACTCCAGTCCTGAGGTCAGTGGACCCATTCTTTGTCCCTGTACTCAAGTAAAAAAAAAAAAAAATGAGACCTTTTCCCTGTGCAAAGCATCAGTACAAACTTTTTTTTTTTTTATGTTTATTAAGTATTTTTGCATATTAATACAAAACAACCATACCGGCACAAGAGGGAAGGACAATAAGCCCCCGTTCACACTAAGGCGACCTGTGAGGCGACCTGGTCGCCTCACAGGTCGCCGTAGGTCGCCTCCCATAGGGAAGCTGTGGACCCGTTCTAATAGGAGCGACACAAAACGCTCCAACTTAGAAAAAGGGTCCGGAGCTTCTTTGGGGCGACCAGGAGGCGACCGCCATAGACTTCAATGTTATGAAGTCCGTGGCGGCCGCTCCGTGGTCGCGGCGCGCTGCTCGCCACCCGAAGTCGGATCGCTTGCATGTGAACGGGGGCTTAATTCCAGGACACAATCCATGCAGGTTGACATTAACATTGCATTTGAACACAAATACAAGTCAGAGGGAGCTATAGGGCACTCCAGTGATATAGCAGGAACGGTTACTTAAAGGTCATAATGCTGGGAGCAGGGGAGCTCTGCTCACAAAGGACAAAAACAAACCTATTGCGAGAAGGGTAAAGAAGTAATGAGGGGAGAAGGAGGGACATGGATTAGAGGAAATTAAGGGAGGGAGTAGACTGGAGGGGACTTGACCTAAAAGCTGGAAGATCAACAAATCGTGAGGTCGCAAACCATGAATTCCAGATCTTGTGGAACTTTTGGGGCAGTTACGACCCAGATAGCTGAGTTTGTACAACGGGAGGACATTATTGATCAAAGTCATAGTACAAACAAGTGGTTACTGCCCTCACCTATAACTGGTCACTGCATCAAGGAGCATTGGAAAGGCATATGCAAAAACAAAGAAATTTCCAAGCTCAACTTACCGATCAGCCTGCGACCAACCAAATTGACCTGTCCAACAGTATGCTTTAAAGACAGGGGTTTAGTTGCACAAAACAAGTTGAGCTTAGAAATTTCTTTGTTTTGTCATTATTGATCAAAGTGCACCATTACCAAAGGGGGGTCTGGCACTTTTCAGTTCATCAGAATAGCTTTCCTGGCATAATAAAAAGCATAAAACAAACGTTTGCAATACGTGGTAGCAACCGTAATGAATGTTGTTCCTGTGAGATAAACAGGTCTAGCACCTTTTGTGGGGATTGCAGCGAGCACAGCACTCTCTCATGAGTGTGTAAGACTAAATAAATTAAATAGTAGTGCCACGCAATATAAAGTGCTCAAGATATGTATATAAATGTGCAATATACAATAAATATTTAAATACAAATGATAAATGAATAATCAATAAATTAATATAATGAAAATAGTGAAAGAAAATCATGACACTAGTTGCGCACAAAATAAATAAAATAAAAGCAATCCTCAATAAATCAAATAATGGTGCATCAATAAACTGTGCCCAGAAAATAAGTCCACAATATAAATGTTGGATATGGAATCCAAAAAACTAAATATACTGTGAATAAATGTGAGTCCAAAAAATGAAGTCCAAAAAATAACTTCTATAAACGTGATAAACCAAATGATCTTGTGAGATTCCAGTGCTAATAAAAAGGTGACACCCAAATTAGATCCACCACCGATGTGCTCCACACCCGTCAAATTAGCAACTCACCCTCATTTGTTGCCTACCACTCTCATGGATAAGGCAAATTTCGCTGTGTATATTACTGTTAGCTGTGGTGTTCCACCAAGGCAATGCAGACAGCGGTCCTCATATAAACCAGAAGGTTGGGGGATAATCCTTAGCTCCAAACCATGTGGAAAAAACATATAACAGAGGGACCCCACTTAAGATGTTGTATCCAGATAGGCGTAATAAAACGGAGCTCCATAGAAGCAGCTAAACACGGAGTTGAGATATGTTGATGTCAATGGTGGTCAACTTTCTTGATGTAGCAGGCCTCAAATGCAGCTCCTGACATCACCATTGGGCTGCCCAGCAATTCAGCAAACGTAATGCTACTCAGAAAACCCACCACTAAGTTATGACTGATGGCAAACTCGGGTTGAGAACCCAGTCACATAGGGTGTTGCGGTGAAGGCACGTTTCACTACAGAAGTTACTATTGGATACACTATTTGGTCACTTCAAAGTGGACTATATGTAGAGTTTTTGGAAAGTGCAATATTTATATCACGAAAGATTGTCACCAGGACTTTTTTTTTACCTTAAAAGAAGATAATATTAATTATAAACACATTTTCACATCAAATTATTTATTCACCAATTTCAGAATATTTTTTTTATATATTCATCCACCTATTTTATATGGTGATCACCATTGGCATGCTTTGCCCTTTAAGATCATATAATTGATTGTCATTTAATTTTTTTACATATTTATTGATTATTAATTTATCATATGTATTTAATATTTATTGTATATTGCACATTTATATACATAATCTTGAGCACTTTATATTGTGCGGCACTATTTAATTTATTTAATTTATTACGTGGTAGCAACCGTGTCACATATACCTAGCAATAGCATAAGTGCATCTCTAGAAACCGTTAAACTGCTAACAACCCCCACCTCCGATGCCACCTCACCCAAGAATACCTGTAGCAGAGGACAAGACCAATGTAAAGTAGTCAGTATACACCTTGTATAACAGTGTAAATTTGCTGTCCCCTCAAAACAACTCAACACACAGCCATTAATGTCTAAACTGCTGGCAACAAAAGGGAGTACACCAAAGGAGTACACTTTTAAATTGTTGGTTGTATATTTTAATTCAGGTTGCACAATTGATTTAATTGGATTTTTCGGATTAGCACACAGTATTTTAGGAGTTCATATTCAAGTTACCACCATACAGCACCTCAAAATTAATTTATTCATTTAGGTTTGGTACAGTGCCTTGCGAAAGTATTCGCCCCCCTTGAACTTTTCGACCCTTTGCCACATTTCAGGCTTCAAACATAAAGATATAAAACTGTAATTTTTTTTGTGAAGAATCAACAATAAGTGGGACACAATCATGAAGTGGAACGACATTTATTGGATATTTCAAACTTTTTAAACAAATAAAAAACTGAAAAATTGGGCGTGCAAAATTATTCAGCCCCTTTAAGTTAATACTTTGTAGCGCCACCTGTAAGTCGCTTGGGGTATGTCTCTATCAGTTTTGCACATCGAGAGACTGAAATTTTTGCCCATTCCTCCTTGCAAAACAGCTCGAGTTCAGTGAGGTTGGATGGAGAGCGTTTGTGAACAGCAGTTTTCAGTTCTTTCCACAGATTCTCGATTGGATTCAGGTCTGGACTTTGACTTGGCCATTCTAACACCTGGATATGTTTATTTGTGAACCATTCCATTGTAGATTTTGCTTTATGTTTTGGATCATTGTCTTGTTGGAAGACAAATCTCTGTCCCAGTCTCAGGTCTTTTGCAGACTCCATCAGGTTTTCTTCCAGAATGGTCCTTTATTTGGCTCCATCCATCTTCCCATCAATTTTAACCATCTTCCCTGTCCCTGCTGAAGAAAAGCAGGCCCAAACCATGATGCTGCCACCACCATGTTTGACAGTGGGGGATGGTGTGTTCAGGGTGATGAGCTGTGTTGCTTTTACGCTAAACATAACGTTTTGCATTGATGCCAAAAAGTTTGATTTTGCTTTCATCTGACCAGAGCACCTTCTTCCACATGTTTGGTGTGTCACCCAGGTGGCTTGTGGCAAACGTTAAACAACACTTTTTATGGATATCTTTAAGAAATGGCTTTCTTCTTTCCACTCTTCCATAAAGGCCAGATTTGTGCAGTATACGACTGATTGTTGTCCTATGGACAGAGTCTCCCACCTCAGCTGTAGATCTCTGCAGTTCATCCAGAGTGATCATGGGCCTCTTGGCTGCATCTCTGATCAGTCTTCTCCTTGTATGAGCTGAAAGTTTAGAGGGACGGCCAGGTCTTCGTAGATTTGCAGTGGTCTGATACTCCTTCCATTTCAATATTATCGCTTGCACAGTGCTCCTTGGGATGTTTAAAGCTTGGGAAATCTTTTTGTATCCAAATCCGGCTTTAAACTTCTCCACAACAGTATCTCGGACCTGCCTGGTGTGTTCCTTGTTCTTCATGATGCTCTCTGCGCTTTAAACGGACCTCTGAGACTATCACAGTGCAGGTGCATTTATATGGAGACTTGATTACACACAGGTGGATTCTATTTATCATCATTAGTCATTTAGGTCAACATTGGATCATTCAGAGATCCTCACTGAACTTCTGGAGAGAGTTTGCTGCACTGAAAGTAAAGGGGCTGAATAATTTTGCACGCGCAATTTTTCAGTTTTTATTTGTTAACAAAGTTTGAAATATCCAATAAATTTCGTTCCACTTCATGATTGTGTCCCACTTGTTGTTAATTCTTCACAAAAAAATAAAATTTTATATCTTTATGTTTGAAGCCTGAAATGTGGCAAAAGGTCGAAAAGTTCAAGGGGGCTGAATACTTTCGCAAGGCACTGTATATACCAAAATTGACAGTTCCTGTCTTCACTGACACTAATTTTATTTCACCATTAGGAGGCGCCATTTTAATATATATTTTGTACGGAACTGGGAAGATGTTTTTTGCAACTCACCATGTTTGTGAACTTGTACCTACAGGTAAGCCTATAATAAGGCTTAAATGTAGGTACAATAAATATCTCCTAAACCTGCACGGTTTAGAAGATTTCCAAATTGAATACAGCCGGTGACGTCACCAACGCTGAGCCGTCCCTTCAGAGGTTCAGGACTCCCTATGCATGCGCAATGAGTGGCGTCATCGCAGTGTGAATCAGAAAGCTGGAGGGCGCAAACCCAGAAGAAAGATCAGTTGAAGATGGAAGCCCTGTCAGTGGTGACAGCTCGCCACTTTAGGGCCTTTACCTTGCAGGTTAGAAATAAAATGGGCTGCGGTTTACTACCACTTTCCATAAACTTCTGTGGTTATTTACAATGCTTTCTACCCTTAAAAACAGTTAAACTTCACTGCATTTCACTGATCTGTAGATTTTTCACTGAGATTTTGGTGTAGTGAAAATTGTCAATGTTGCTCATGCCTAATGGGTGTGCTGCACCACATTTTTAATGCCATTCACAATAAAACATTCCCTTGGCCTGATGAGGTGCAGAACTTTAGTCTATATATCAACTAAATATTGTGCTGTACTGAGTCTCTACAAAAAAGAAAAAAAGTAAGGGTGAGCTGCTATTTTCTTAAGCAATAACTATTTAAAGGTAGCCCTGTTTTAAACATTTGCTACAATATTGTGCTAAATATAAAATTGAGATAAATGTTTGATACTGTTTAATTTCTTTTTTTTTTAGAAGCTCTGATAATGAAAATGGAGTGGATAATGTCCAGCGAGTGGAAATGGACAGTCTGGATATTGATATAAAGACCACAGTGGCAGAAATCATGGAAGGGTAGGTTACTAATATAAATGGTTTCTCCAATGTAAATGAAAGAAAAACAAGCTACTTTTATTCCTCCACGTAACATTGGATAGGGCCCTCCTCCTTCTTGAAGACTCTATAGCAGCCCCTCTGGCAACATTCTTCAATAATTGATTGCTGGGTTATTCACATCTGCCTCACTACTTGTGGAATCTGCACCAGTGCAGCAAACAAGTGAAGTCATTTCCTATTGTGTGTCACCGCAAGAGCTTTGCCAGACTGAGTTTCTACAGGGTAAGTCAGGGCGTTCTCTGTGGGTACTGGGTTTCACTTAGATTGCACTCACATTGGCAGTGACAGTGCTCCAAACTGTGTCAGGAATGGGTAAATGTACCATGCCTGGAACCACTTAGTAGAGAGTATGGTTTATTTGTGGCCAAGTACGGTTCTCTTTTGTGTGAGCATAAACTGTGCCTGAGCACAGAATTCTTCATAGATCATTAAGTACAGACACAGGGATCACTATGGGCTGGTTGGCAGATGTAATAATGGAGGTTTGCTTAGGGATGCTTCTTTATAGCCCAGTGTGAGTGCAGACCAGTGGGGGAGTGAAGAGGGGGATAGTTGAACTCTGGCACAGTTCAGTTCAACATTATCCTGTATGAGTGCACCCTAAAGGCACTTTTCCACTGCAAGTACCGGCTCGGCTCTACTCGGCCCTGCTTGGCCCGGTTTGCTTTTCCACTGCTGGTACCGCATGGTACGGTGTTGGAACGGTTCGGTACGGTACGGTATGGTTTGCTTTTCCACTAAAGTAGTACTAAAGTTAAGTGGGTGGGATAACAACGGGGTGGGTGGGATTCTCTGACCAATCAGTGGCTAGTAGTGACTGCGTGCAAAGGATTGTGGGATATGGTACCGGGTATGGTACCTGTTGCAACCACAATTGAGTAGGTACTGTTTTTGAGAGCCGTACCGTTCGGTTCCATGCAGTGGAAAAGCGCCGCCGTACCGTACCGTACCGTACCGAACTGTTCCTACACTATACCATGCGGTACCAGCAGTGGAAAAGCACAAAAGCGAGCCGAACCATTCGGTGCCATGCAGTGGTTTGCCAGTGGAATAAATTGTTTACAGGAGGTCTCTAACTTACAAGCAGACCTGAATGTTTTGTTTAAATGGGCAACTGTGTGACAATTAAGGTTTAAAGTGGTCCTAAATACAGAAGGTTTTTTACCCAAATGCATTTTATGTAAAAAAACGTCCGTGTTCAGCTTCCCCCCAGCCTCCCCTTATACTAACCTAAGCCCCATCCCGATCCAGTGATGTGCAAAAAAGCATCAGCTCTCCCATGTCTCTCTTCCCTCATTGACTCACACAGCAGCGGGAAGTCATTGGCCGTTCCTAGTTAACCCCTTATTAACCTTTAGGTAGCCCTAATTCATTTTTAACTCCTCCTTCATTCCTCTTTCCTTTTTTGAAGACTTTTAATCATTGTATGCAAACTTTCTTTTTATTTTTGTGCATTTTTTTTTTAATTCTGCATTAAAAAAAACAAAAAAAAATGACACGTGATTAGGTGGCCCTTGCTCATAAGAGCTTACAATCTAAATGGGTGGACAAGTGATACAAAAAGGTAATACTTGTGTGGGAAAAAATTGATTGAGAAAGTAATACATCAGTTGTTAGGCTGAGGTGGCAAATGCTTCACTGAAGAGTTGAGTTTTCAGGGATTGCTAGATAGAGGAGGAGATAGCCAGCCAGACTGAGGTATGGAGTTCCAGAGAGAGGCTCCCAGCCAGACTGAGGTATGGAGTTCCAGAGAGAGGCTCTGAAGAAATCCTGGAAGCAAGCATAGGAGGAGATGATAAGAAAGCTAGAGAGCAGGAAGTATTGGTAGGAGCAAAGAAGATCATTATGGTGATATTTTGAGACATGGTTGATGATGTAGCTCGGGGCAGAGTTGTGATAGAATTTGTGATTTGTTGTTTGCATTTTGATTTTATTCAATGGACAAGTGGAAGTCAGTGGAGGGTTTGGCAGTGAGGGGTGGTGGACAGTCAGCAGTTGGTAAGATGAATGGGCTTGTCAGCAGCATTCCTGATAGACTGAAGGGTAGGCCAACGAGGAGGGCATTGTAATCGACGAGGTAAGAGATAACAAGGGAATGAATAAGTAGCTTGGTGGTGTCATTGGTTTAGAAGGTACATACTTTGAAAATAACGATGTCCAGGATTACACCCTGGGGACTGCCTAACAGTTGTGTTTTTCATCTTGATATAACATTTTGGAAGGGGGGGAGAAGAAATATTATGAGTTGAGTTTTGGAAAATTTGTATGAGAGATATAATTTTACAGCATTTATAAAAGGAACAGTTTGCCGAATTAAATTAGCATTTTTATAGAGTTATCATTACCCTTAATTCCCAGAAGCATGCTACTACCATGTGCAAGAAATCCTGGCTGTATTTTACAATGCTTATTATGACTATATCAGACTCATATAACCACACAGCAGGACTCCTTTATCCCACTTAGTTTTCTATGGATCAAAGGATAGCACAACCCTAAAACCAGTGGCCATAAGCTATAATTCCTATACTTTGCCCAAGTCTAATGGTTGTTTGCAGGGTTGTGAAAGCACTGGTGGGGCTGGCAGGAGTTGGATGATGCACTTTAGTAGATTCATATTGGATACCAGAGGGCCTTGCCCCATCATTGACTGCAACCTTTACAATGCTGATCTCAGTACTTTGACTGAAATGTATTTTCGACCCCCCTCTCTCTTCCTTTCCTGGAGTATATGGCCTATGCTTCTTTGCAGTGACGGGTATTATAGGAAAATCCTGAAGTAAGGGCCTGTAGTAAAATATGAAAGGTATGACACTGAAAACCTCTTAAACTTATGCTGGACAGCTCCAATAATGAGGCCCTGACATGTGGATGCTGTGCACAAAAAAAGGAAAGTAGGGGGCGGAAAGAATAGTCATCATTATTGCCTGTAGTGTCCTTGCAGCTGATCTTTTTAATTTCATGACTTACAATGCCTCATTTTACACTGTGTTTCTGTGTCAACCTATCCATTTCTGTAGAGGCAGGGCTTCTCTTACTTATGTTGTGGCTGCTCCCCATGAGTGGTTATCAAATAACTGATGTGGGGAATAGAGATGGGAATTTGTGGAAAGTCTAGGGTTGGAAAACCAAACCCATCCTGACTCCACACAAAGACAAAAGGCTGGACTTTCTAAGGCACATAATGAAATGATTTATGTCAACTCTCAGGTTCTTTTAAAACAAAATTTTATTACAAGAAAAAATTACAATAAAATGTTTGAAGGGACAAGATGTCCAAACAGAGACACATATAACAGACGTGATGACAGTGAGATCATTAAAATCGAATAGCCCAAGACCATTTTTACTCATACATTCTCAAAGAGATATGAGAAAATGGTGTGGGTTATTGTAAAGTTCACAAAGTTATATTACATAACATCATAGAGTACATAGTTACACCCGACATTTGGTCTACGCATTTCGCAACATGCTTCTTCAGGACCGTATTTAAATATCAGAAGTTTCTGTCAGTCCATCTTACCACGGTCTTAGACCCCAAGGGCCTGACTAGGACTCAGGGTTTACCAATCCGGAGTCCCCTCTTTTCCATATATATTCCTTAAGTGAATTTGGAAAAAACTTATTATAATCAGACCCTTGTTATTTGGCTCCCTCTATGCCCTCCTGGGAGACGTTGGCTACACTCCAATACAGAAACTTCACTTTTTGAGTTCAGGACCACTCACAGTGGATATATCCCACACAAATCAGCTTTCTTTTTCACACTGTGGTTGTAGATGACATCTTTATTTTCTTTTTAGGGAGGAAATAATGAGGGAAAAAAGTGAGCTTATGGAGCTGAAACCTGGCAAGGCAACTGACTCACACTCAGAAGTCCCAGAAATGGAAATCACTAAAGAGAAGCCCCGGCCTCAATGGATGAGGCGCTGGAAGCAGTTCTGGAGTGCCCCCGTCACTGCATTCTTTGGCAATGTAGTCATGTACTTTGCCTTTCTCTTCCTTTTCTCCTATGTGTTGCTCATGGACTTCAAGGAACCACCACCCATTGGTCCATCCACTTCAGAGATCATATTGTATTTCTGGGTTTTCACCATGGTCTGTGAAGAAATACGGCAAAGCTTCTTTGTGGGGTCAATGCCAGTGACACAGAAGGTCAAGCAGTACTTGCAGGATTCTTGGAATCATGTGGACATCACAGCCCTGTTGCTTTTCATCATTGGTGTGATTTGCAGGTAAATCAGCATGGAAACCTGGTATTGTAAACCTTTTTAACTTGTAAAGTGGATATTTCAAGTGGGTCTGTCATGCAAAATGTATACACTATAATTGACCTAATTCAACCTATAGATTACAGGATAAATATATGATGTTTCAAATGATTTGGTGATCATGTGTTCATATTATGACACCATACAATTTTTTTTACAAAACCCACACTTTAAACCTTCAACAGTGCTTTACAGTTGTCAATTAACAAATTATTTTGTATGACAGAAAAGGAAGAAAAGGAAGTGAGTAACTGCATGCCTGCTTTCCCCATACCTCCGAGGTCAAAGTATGTTGTTAGGTGCCGGCAAGCACTATGCAAGAATCTTATCTCACAGTATAGCCATAATCGGGTACATTTTGATGCCTACTATTCATTTCTAAGCTTGCCCTTACATTATTGCAAAACTGCAACAGATTCACACTTCACACCAACATAGTGCCTTAAGCCATTTAATATATGCAGATTCTTATCCTAGATGAGTTTCTAGTGTAGATGTTAGTGGTGGACCCCATGCAAAAACCACACGAAAAAAAAAAAAAAAACAGAAAAGAATGGGGTCCCACCCAAAATCTATATTAGACATTACTGAGCATGCAGCCTGTTAGGCCAGGAAACCAGGCTGGGGAGGAACCAGCGTGCACTTCCCCCAATTCCTATTATCAGGCCACATTACCTCAACATGTGGAGAGGAACTTGCCAGGAAAGACCCCCCTGGCAGACTACCTAGTCCCCATGTTGACGAAGACGACATCCTTTTAGGGTGACCCATTAGGGTATAGACCATTTGATATGTAGAGTCCAAAAATCTTATACGCATGGATAAATCCTGCCATATGTGTTTGAATGTGCCAACTAAAGTTTTAGATATTAAAATTACATGTTTTGCACCTTTTGGGGAGGGGGAGGGGAGTGGGTACCTGTTTTTGACAGGTACCTGTTCCTACTTCCAGTGGACTCGGCCGTGGTAAAGTAAGTCATAAGCCAAGCCCCTCCTCCGCCAAGCCTTGTGGCTTCACTGCCCGGTTCCTATCATGGCAATGGCGGAGGCAGCACCCGATGGCCGGTGAAAACATTGGCTGGGGTGCCGACATTGCTGGATTCTAGGACAGGTAAGTGTCCATATATTAAAAGTCAACAGGTACAGTATGTATGTAGGTGATGACTTACATTTTTTTTCTGAGGGCAGAACGCAGCTTTATACTAAACACAAAGTTTTTGATTTAACCACTTGTGGCCGGCCGCAATGTACTGCGGACGGGCATCCCATGCAGGTAAAGCTATGTACTCGTCTGCCGCTTCTGGGTTTAGGGCACACGGTCTCACAGCCCCCCCCCCCCTTGTGATTGTACACAGCAGGAGTCTGTCAGCAGATCCCGGCCAATGACCACTGCACTATCGCAGTCCCAGTGCCATGTGGCAGTTGCTAATCACTGCCATTAGTAGTATAAAATAAATAAATAGATAGCAATTGCCGTATATACAGTATGTACCATAGTTTGTAGAGGCTATACTTTCACGCAAACCAATCAATAGTTATACAGAGTTGCATGGCCCCGTAACTCCCAGTTAAAATAGCACAGTGCAAACTGGCAAAAAAATCACCTGGTCATGAAGGAGGTAAAACCCTTCAAGAGCTGAAGTGGTTTCCTTTCTCTTTCTGTATATGGATGGTGGAGCCACAATTATTTGAATTAATAAAATCTAAAAAAGCACTTTTTTCCTAATTGATATGCAGCTGTCACATGACCTAGCTCTTTACAAGCCTGTCTGCAGGACAAATAAGGAGCTTCTAGTCCTGCTGGTAAAATGTTCAAACTAAAAACTAAAAAAAAAAAAAAAATTGCTTTTGGGATACAGATTAAAAACATTTAACTAATTTCAATAAACTGTTTTAAATGGCCATACAAATATACATTTGAAATGAAATGTTATACTTTTTTTGCCTACCCCCTCCAACCTTTGTCTTAGAATAACAGGGAGGTGAAGCCTCCATCATTCAAGATATAATATCTCACCCCTATTGTGTTTAGATGGTTAGTGGACACGGGAAGAGAGGAGAGGGAGTGGGTTGCCATTGATCACTGTGTTATGTCCACATATGTGACTCTCTATAGTGCTGCTGTGTTAGGGAAGAAATGCTCAGGTTAGAAAATACACTGAAGCATGTGCACTAGCTGGCAACACTGCTCTGCAAAATCCCCAACCACAGTGGGGACATGGACAGAAGAGAGAGATGGAGAACAGCAGAATCAACCAGGTTGAGTGAGCATTAACAGCATGTAATTCAGCATTTATTGATAGTTTGTAATTTTGTGGGTTCAATGACTCTTAGGGGAAAAAAAAGACTTTAAGCCATAAAAATAAAAGCTGACTGTTGTAAGTACCCCTGTCAGTGTAAAAATTGATTTTTAATACATACTTACCTGTAAAATCCATTTCTTGAAGAACATCACAGGACACAGAGCCATAAACCATAACATATGGATTATACAGCCACCTACAGGTGAAGGACACTGGCAAGCAATCAGAAAAGATGTCCCCCTATATAACCCCTCCCACACAGAAAGTACCTCAGTTTTGTAGCAAGCAATAAAGGCCCCATAAAAGAGGGGAGAAACCTCTGTGTCCCGTGATGTACTTCAAGAAATTGATTTTACAGAGAAGTATGTATTAAAAATCCATTTTTCTTTTCATACATCTCGAGATACAGAGCCATAAATCATAACATATGAGATGTCCCAAAGCAATGCATCTGAGGGGACTGGGACACCAAAAAATACCGCCATCAGACCACAAAAAGGACTACACCACTGCCTGCAGAACACTGCGGCCAAATGCAGACTCCTCCTGGGTCCCAACATCCACTCGATAGAAACGAGTGAACGTATGCACCGACGACCAGGTTGTAGCATTGCAAATCTAAGCCAAAGAGGCTTGATGGCGAAGTGCCCAAGAGGCACCTACTTCTGCTTGAAGGAAAGCTAGAATGATATATTTGTGGGGGTGTAATTTCCTGGCTTCACACTAGGTAATGTAGGATTTCCAGACCCTGTAATAAATGTTTCTAGAGACTGGTTTCCTAGCATTTATCAGGGTATGAACTGCAGGGCCAGATACACCCCGCTAATTCAAGATTAAGGCTTCAATAGCCAAGCCGTGAAATTTAGAGACTGTACAGCAGGGTGGAATATCGGACCTTGAGAGAGTAGGTCCGGATGCAGTAGAAGGGCCCAAGGTCTTCTTACTGCCAACCTTTGGATTTGTGCATACCAAACCCTCCTCGGCCATGCCGGAGCTACCAGGATTACTGGTTTCCCCTCTAGCTGGATCCTGCGCAACAGACGCAGTATCAGCTGCACCAGACAGAGGAAAGGCAAAAAACAGGGAATACTCCTTCCAAGGAGTCATTAGAGCATCCACTGACTGCGAGTGGATTCCTGGTCCTGGACACAAATCTCTTCAACTTGTTGTTGAACCTCGATGCCAACAGATCTACGTCTGGGACCCCCCAGCATAGGCAGATTGATTGACCATTTCAGGTTGTAGGGACCATTCTCCCGGAAACATCTGTTGACGACCAGAGCTGGTGCAAGAATTTTTGACTACTCAGGGGAAGGTGCATTTTACCGCCCCCGCAACCTGGCACACTAAGGTGGCTGCTTAAACAGCCTGTAGTAATATCGTTTTTCAAAGTAGTACTGATAATGGAAAGTAAAACTCATTCGTTTTGTTACGTGATGCACACACAAAACATGTTTACATTTAGACCTCAGTTCACCCCAATTCCTGCCCCTTCACACCTCAGACCACCCCAATTCCTGCACCTTAACACCTCGGACCACCCCAATTCCTGCACCTTCACCCCTCAGATCACTCCACGTCCTGCACCTTCACACCTCAGACCATCCCAATTCCTGCACCTTCACACATCAGATCACCCCAATTTCTGCACCTCCACACATCAGACCACCCCAATACCTGCACCTAAGACCTCATATCAACCCAAATTCCTGCACCTTTACCCCTCAGATCACTCCACGTCCTGCACCTTCACACCTCAGACCATCCCAATTCCTGCACCTTCACACATCAGATCACCCCAATTTCTGCACCTCCACACATCAGACCACCCCAATACCTGCACCTAAGACCTCATATCAACCCAAATTCCTGTATCTTCAAGCCTCTGATCACCCCAATTCCTGTACCTTCACACCTCAGATCACCCCGATTCCTGCACGCAAAGACCAACCCAAATCCTGCACCTTTAGATCACCCCAATTCCTGCATGTCCACACATCAGACCACCCCAATTCCTGTACTATCAGACCTCAAATCAACCCAAATTCCTGTATCTTCAGGCCTATAATCACCCCAATTCCTGCACCTTCACATCTCAGATCACCACAATTGCTGCATCACTGTAGCCCACTGAACACCTGCCCCACTGCTGTACCCCCTGCACACCTGTTCCCCACTGTGCATTCCCAGCACACCAGGTCCCCACTGTACCCCCCCCCCCACACACACACTGTATCCCCTCCACACCTGTTCCTAACTGTGCTCTCCCTGTTCCCCACTGTACCACCCTAAGTGCCCGTTCCCCAATATACCCCTCCTGCACACCTGTTCCCCACTGTACCACCCTGCACACCTGTTCCTCACTGTACCACCCACCCCCCTTGAACACCTATTCACCACTGTACCACCCTGTGTGCTTGTTCCCCAATGTACCCCCCCGCGCACCTGTTCCCCACTGTACCACCCTTTACACCTGTTCCCCACTGTACCATTCTGTATGCCTGTTTCCCACTGTACCACCCACCCCCCCAGCACACCTGTTCCCCACTGTACCAACCTGCACACCTGTTCCCCAGTGCACGCGTGTTCTCCACTGTACCCCGCACTCCCCCTGCACACCTGTTCCCCACTGTACCACCATGCACACATGTTTCCAAATGCATGCCTTTTCCCCACTGTACCCCCCACCAACTTGCACACCTGTTCCCCACTGTACCACCCTGCACACCTGTCCCCCACTGCAGGCCTGGTCCCCACTGTATCTCCACCCCCCCTGCACACCTTTTCCCCACTGTACCACCCTGCACACCTGTTCTCCACTACACGCTTGTTCCCCCCTGTACCCCCCCACCCAGCACACCTCTTCCCCACTGTACCACCCTGCACACCTTTTCCCCACTGCATGCCTGTTCCCCACTGTACCCCCCACCCCCTGCACACCTATTCCCCACTGTACCACCCTGCACACCTGTTACCCACTGTACGACCCTGCACACCTGTTCCCCCACTGCACACCTGTTCTCCACTGTACCACCCCTGCACACCTCTTCCCCACTGTAGCCACATTTTACATGGCAATTCCGCAGACCAGCTCTTTAACCAAAGGATTCTGCGCATATGCACTGTCATCAGAGCAAACCATGACATTTGCCATATGGAGTCCGTAAGAGCATCAACTGTGAAACATAAAGTGTGAAGTAGATCTGGTCTCTATGATCATTTCACAAAACCCATCCCCCATACAGTTAGTAAACACTCCCCTAGGCTCACACTTAACATTAACAGTCTCTCACTTTCCTTCTTGGCTCATTCAATAAACAGTCCAGGGGTATGTAGATGTTTTTGTATTTTATTGATAAATTAGGGATGGGAGAAGGGAATAGTGGGATACTCCAAATTATCAAGCACAAGATTTGAAGACTTCTATCTCTTGGTACAGCCAGGCTATTGATTCCCCTTGCCACTGAGGTGAATTTATCTTTAAGTCTCTTTCCAAATGACTTGATGAACCAAGTTTATCTTCAGGACACTCTCCTTAGTATCCTCTTTCTTGCTTGTTGACACCCGTCCACTGACTATCCTACTCCTGGGGTGGCCACCCTCAGGTCAGGCCCCTTGACACAATCCCCTGTGCTCACGATACTGTTTTTCCAGGGTCTACAGTGTCTCCCCCTCAGTCAGCTCTTCTGGACCTCTGGGTTCAGCTCCATTCCTCTGGCCCTCAGGACGACCTCCTGAGGCCACGTGCCACTGCTACAGAGGAGGAGGCAGCCGCCACCCTCCCTCTGGGGCTCTGCTCTCTAGCCAAAGACCTCACAGCACATGTGCTACTGGATTTTATACAGTATTCCAGAATGCACAGAGGTGACTAGCCCCTGCCAATCACCAGGACTGTACCAAAGCCTATGCATCCATTTGTCAGGTTTCCTCCCACTGTCCAACATGCCTCCCTATTAGACCATTGTGAAACACTCTCTAGACATAATGAATCGCATACTGAGCACCATGAGCAGACCTTACAAACAGATCCTGCTCTCCAATAAGCAGAGAGCAATATAGATTTGCCTGCTGCTCCTCTGATAAAAATAAAAAACGCACAGTTTATAAAATACCACCAAAAGAAAGCTCTATTTGTGGGAAAATGGACATCAATTTTATTTTGGTACAGTGTCGGACGACCTTGCAATTTTCCATAAAAGTAACACAGTGCCGAATCGCAAAAAAGGGCCTAGTCATTAAGGGGGCAAATCCTTCAGGTCCAGAACTGGTTAACAAGCACTTTTCTATGTGGTCTTTTATTTTGCTCATAGTTTAATTTAAAGTTTTGATGATTTTTATTGTTTTCTGTACTGTGATTTCTTTGTCAAGTAGGTATTTAGTGAGCGAGAGACTTTTGATAGGGCAGACTTGGAGAAAAATGAATCCGTCTTATCCTGGATTGAGTTGCATGAGTAATACAGTGCGGACATGTTTTGTAAAAAAGTAGTGTTTTCAGGGTTGGTGAGGTCCCTCATTTTAGATTTAAATTCAATGGGATTATAGGCATACAGGGTTTGTAAATAAATTGACCCAGATCTCCATTTATTAGTTGTTTTGTAACCTACTGTAAGGTGGCTGGTGAACTCAGACTGGCTTTATATTTCTCCTTAGAAGCCCAATATATTCCTGATTTATTTAGCTTTATAGATTAATTCCTGCATACTTTAGGAGAGATTAGCTTTTATAATTAGCTTCCTAATCATCTTTTGTGTCTTTTCACAGAATGTTCGAATTTTCATATGAGTCAGGGCGGACCATACTCTGCTTTGATTTCATGGTTTTCACTCTCCGGCTCATTCATATTTTTGCTGTGAACAAACAGCTTGGGCCCAAAATCATCATTGTCCAAAAAATGGTAAGTATGTAAGAACATAGTAACATGACCTTGCAATTTGTCATGAGCAGACAGGTGAAACAGTCAGCTTGATTAGTGCATGGTCATGCAAAAACAAGGAAAAAAGCCGCTCAGGTGCAAGTTCAGCACTCGGTGCAGGTCAGATCCGCCATCCAAGCATGTAGACATCCAAAAAGAGAAAGACCGCACTCAGAGATGTTAAATGAAAATCAATAGGACTCCTTTATTCTCCATAAATACAGCAGACAGACACTGTGTGGTTATGATTAAGCGATTTTTATAGTGAAACGCGTCAACCCGACACGTCTGTCCGTGTATTGCACTGTCTGTCTGCTGTATTTATGGAGAATAAAGGAGTCCTATTGATTTCCATTTAACATCTCTGAGTGCGGTCTTTCTCTTCTTAGTGCATGGTCATGTCACCATCCCAGCTGTGCATTGTGACAGGAATGTGTGAATTATAATATTGAAGCGGGTTATAAATACACTTATTGTATATGTATTTCAGCTGTAAATTTAGCGGTTGATATGGAATTCAACTTTTATGTTTTTGTGTTTTTCGTCTCCCCGCAGATGAAGGATGTATTCTTTTTCCTTTTCTTTTTGGGAGTCTGGCTGATTGCTTATGGAGTTGCCACAGAGGGCCTTCTTCACCCCAATGATATGCGTTTGGCCTGGATTTTCCGTCGTGTCTTCTATCGGCCCTACCTGCAGATCTTTGGTCAAATTGAACTGGACAAGATGGATGGTAATTGCGTTCCTATTAAGTACTTTCTGGGAGTAATAAACTGACTTACTATTTCATGCATAAGTATGCATAAAGAAAAACAAAATAAGTACCTACAGCCGGATGACCTAGCACCTCCACAAGATTTATAGGTTTGGTCCACCTGCATTCAGCTCTTTGCTACAGCTAAGGTCCAGCTAAGAGCTTTTGGTTGAATTGCTGGTGGGTCACTATAACTGGCTCAATAGTCTGCCTGTTCAGTGCCATCTTAAGAGCATTATAGGCCCCCGGGCATTGCAGTGCACTGGGGCCCCGCCTACACAATCACCCACGAGAATAAAAATGCTAATTAGTGCTAAGGCTATATTTATTTATTGGTACCTCCAACTAAATCAGTGTTTAAACATTAAATTAATAAATAATAAATCATTTTAAAAAAAGGCTATAAAAATTTAATAAATGAATAAATAATAAATAATTTTTAAAAAAGGCTAAAAATAAATGTATAAATAATTTAAAAAAAAAACGAAAAAAATAAAATGCACTGATATCCTTATTAATTTGGGCATCAATTGTATACAAAATGAAAGTGACATGCAGATCTTTTGGTTTTCTGAACATACAAAGACAATATAAATTTCTGCACATAAAAAAAAGTTAGTACATACTCTTTCTGTCTTTCTAAAGCGGCGGGCAGAGGAACAAACCGGTCTGGGGGCCCATCCACCAGGTAAATTAAACTGGGGGGGATCAGATTGGGGGAAATTGCCACCCTACATGGGGCCCTCTGGCAAGTGGGGCCCCCGGGCAACTGACCAGCGTGCCCATTCGGAAAGATGGCCCTGTGCCTGTTCTCTGTGCATATACAAGTTTCATGTGCATAGTCTGTGTAAACCTGTGATTGTGACAGGTCCTCTTCTGAGCGACCTACCTCAGCTATCACCTCTGATTCCTCACTGGATCTCTCAAGGGTGGTTGCTGCTAACCTTCCTGGGTCATAACCACTTTCCCCTATCTTGGTTCTTTTTTTTTGTCTCAGCTATTTTTGGTATGAGATTGAACCTTCAAGTCACCCCCCTCCCCCTTCCTGACATGTAACAAATTGAGGTAGAAACTTTATGAAGTCTAGAATACCTCTTCTGAGCTACCTACCTGGGCTATTACCTCTGATGCCTCACTGGATCTCTCAAGGGTGGTTGCTGCTAGCATTTCTGGCTTATATCCACTTACCCGTATATTGTTTTTGTTTTGTCTCATCTATCTTTGGTATGAGATTAAACCTTCAAGATATATATATCTATATATATATATATATATATATATATATATATATATATATATATATATATATATATATATAGATATATATATCTACTGTATATATCTATATGTATATATATAAATATATATCTATGTATATATATATATATATACAGGGGCGTTGCTAGGTGAGAAAAAGACCAGGGGCTTCAGCCCGAAGGTAAATTTGATAACCCCTCCCACATTTCAAAGTAAGCCCCGCCCAAGCTCCACCCAATGCCGCTCCCCACTCAACCCTGCCCAATGCCCCACCATAAAATGTTATAAAATGTGACCACACGCATGTTAATCTGTCAACTTTCTAATCTCCACTTTTACTTGTAACTCTTCCCATAAAGCAATTAAGAACACAAATTATGGCAATCAGGGTGCCCCATGTAGAAGCCTTTCTGGAGGCTCCTATGGAACTTCTTCAGCCATTTTGGAAATAGCAGAGGTCCCAGAACATCCCCAACACACAAGAGAAATGATTTCCCAGTAGTCTAGATGAAGCACTAACACCAAATCTTTCCAAAGTAGCTGTAACCAGAAAATGGTGAGTCAGCTCCTCTATGACTTCCTGGGAAAGTTGAACATCAAGGGCTTGTTCAAGAAACCGTGCACAAAGCAAAATTTTAAGTGCAAAATGCGGCAACCCAGAGTAACCGATCAGCATTTACTTATCTGACATCACACTAGCAAAAGATGAATTCTAATTGGTTGCCACAGGGTTTAGGGTGCCTTTGTACAGTTTCAGTAAATTAAGTTAAAAGGCTAATATGGGTTAAGGTTTCAAAAATCAGCCCTCCGACACTCACCCACAGCCATCTGTGCAGTGGTGTACCTAGATTTGGCACCCGGGGCGGATCCTAAATCTGGCACCCCCCAAACTTAAAAATGTACAAACACCCAAAAAAATTTGTAATGTTTTCAAGAATATTTATTGTACACATTTCACAGCCCCTTTTGCACTCTCTGCCTTCCCTGCACAGTCCTACCTTTGGCATAAACAGATCGCTGATACTATTAGCAATGTGTTTGAATTTGAGTAAGAGATTGGAGACATCCTACAGGAGATGGTCAGAGACTGCGAACATGATACAGGAGAGGGTCAGAGACTGCGGACATGATACAAGAGATGTTCAGAGACTGCAGACATGATATAAGAGATGATCAGAGACTGCAGACATGAAACAGGAGATGATCAGAGACTGCAGACATGAAACAGTAGATGGTCAGAGACTGCAGGCATGATACAGGAGATGGTCAGAGACTGCAGACATGATACAGGAGATGGTCAGAGACTGCAGACATGATACAGTAGATGGTCAGAGACTGCAGACATGATACAGGAGATGGTCAGAGACTTCAGACAGGATACAGGAGATGGTCAGAGACTGCAGACAGGATACAGGAGATGGTCAGAGACTGCAGACAGGATACAGGAGATGGTCAGAGACTGCAGACAGGATACAGGAGATGGTCAGAGACTGCAGACAGGATACAGGAGATGGTCAGAGACTGCAGACATGATACAAGAGATGATCAGAGACTGCAGACATGATACAGGAGATGATCAGAGACTGCAGACATGAAACAGTAGATGGTCAGAGACTGCAGGCATGATACTGGAGATGGTCAGAGACTGCAGGCATGATACTGGAGATGGTCAGAGACTGCAGACATGATACAGTAGATGGTCAGAGACTGCAGACATGATACTGGAGATGGTCAGACTGCAGACATGATACAAGAGATGGTCAGAGACTACAAACATGATACAGGAGATGGTCAGAGACTGCAGACATGATACAGGAGATGATCAGAGACTGCAGACATGATACAAGAGATGATCAGAGACTGCAGACATGATACAGGAGATGATCAGAGACTGCAGACATGAAACAGGAGATGATCAGAGACTGCAGACATGAAACAGTAGATGGTCAGAGACTGCAGGCATGATACTGGAGATGGTCAGAGACTGCAGGCATGATACTGGAGATGGTCAGAGACTGCAGACATGATGCAAGAGATGGTCAGAGACTGCAGACATGATACAAGAGATGATCAGAGACCGCAGACATGATGCAAGAGATGATCAAAGACTGCGGACATGATACAGTAGATGGTCAGAGACTGCAGACGTGATACAGGAGACGGTCAGAGACTGCAGACATGATACAGTAGATGGTCAGAGACTGCAGGCATGATACTGGAGATGGTCAGAGACTGCAGACATGATGCAAGAGATGGTCAGAGACTGCAGACATGATGCAAGAGATGGTCAGAGACTGCAGACATGATACAAGAGATGATCAGAGACCGCAGACATGATGCAAGAGATGGTCAAAGACTGCGGACATGATACAGGAGATGGTCAGAGACTGCAGACATGATACAAGAGATGGTCAGACTGCAGACACGATACAGTAGATGGTCAGAGACTGCGGACATGATACAAGAGATGGTCAAAGACTGCGGACATGATACAGGAGATGGTCAGAGACTGCGGACATGATACAGGAGATGGTCAGAGACTGCAGACATGATACAGGAGATGGTCAGAGACTGCAGACATGATACAGGAGATGGTCAGAGACTGCAGACATAATACAAGAAATAGTCAGAGACTGTGGACATGATACAAGAAATGGTCAGAGACTGTGGACATGATACAAGAAATGGTCAGACTGCAGACATGATACAAGAGATGGTCAGAGACTGCAGACATGATACAAGAGATGGTCAGAGACTGCAGACATGATACAGGAGATGGTCAGAGACTGCGGACATAGTACAGGGGATGGTCAGAGACTGCAGACATGATAGAAGATAGAAGAGCACTAGGGAGGCTGGAGAGCACAGGAGGAGCTGAAGGGCATGGGGGGGCACTGGAAAGAAAAAGGGGGGGGGGTTGGAAAGCATTGCAGGGGGGTTAGAAAGCAAGGGGGTGGAGAGCAGGGGGGGCAGGGAAAACCAGGGGGACAGAGTACAGGGGAGGGGGGGGGAACTGAAGAGCACAGGGGGGGGCTGTAGATCACTGAGGGGGGAGCCAGGCAGCACAGGGGGATGGAGAGCACTGGGGGAGTCAGAGAGCATGGGGGGGAGCTGTAAAGCACTGTGGGGAGCTGAAGAGCCCTGGGGGAGGGGGGGCTAAAGAGCACTGGTGGAGGGGGGCCTGAAGAGCTCTGGGGGGTACTGGAAAGGGGGGTGTAAAGTATGCATTTATTAGATACAGAGCAGAAAAATACATCAACATCAGCAGTTCTATGGCACATCATTCTTTGCCAGTTAAACACTCTGACCTATACATATCTGTGAACACTTGCAGATTAATATGTGCACATTATTCTAGGTATATTTGGGACAGTGGCGGCTGGTGCTCAAAATTAAAAAGGAATAATAGTAGCGCTAGAACAATCTAAAAAAGTTCCCGGAAGAGTTCCTACTATCACCCGTGGATGATCATCAAATTAACAGTGCGGTTGATAAACAGTCCTCACAGTCTTTTAGTCAAATGATCCCATAGGTGAAATATGAACAACAGTCCACTTTCAGATCTTCAATCACCATAAAGATTCATGTATTAATGATGACAGTGTTTGGATATGCCAAAACTCCGTGCA
Source organism: Pelophylax lessonae (assembly GCF_965119305.1). NCBI lineage: Eukaryota > Metazoa > Chordata > Amphibia > Anura > Ranidae > Pelophylax > Pelophylax lessonae. Next base: position 171,009,563 of record NC_138779.1, read on the forward strand.
ATCTGATAGGATCACCACAAGTCCACCACCAAGTGCAGGGGAAGTAAGAAATGGCCACTCACCGGATGCATTTGCTCACTTACTCTCATAAATGAGCATTATGCGCATGTAGGTAACAGATCCCAATGTTACCATAGGATAGGTCACACCACAGGTAAAGATGGTTTCCACTTCAGTGCAGTAGCCCTTTTTTTTCTCCACACTCTCTCCCAACTTCCATGATGTGATGGCTCGCTGCTTCACTTAGGAGTTGTGGTATCTGCAATGTGCAATGAGGAACCAGCATAATTCATACTCTGTGGGAATGAACAGGGAGAGCACAGATGTATTATACAGCTGATGGGTATGGAAAAATCCACAACAGCAGAGAAGGATGGGTATAAGAGCAGGCCTGCTCTTATACCCATCCTTCTCTGCTGTTGTGGATTTTTCCATACCCATCAGCTGTATAATACATCTGTGCTCTCCCTGTTCATTCCCACAGAGTATGAATTATGCTGGTTCCTCATTGCACATTGCAGATACCACAACTCCTAAGTGAAGCAGCGAGCCATCACATCATGGAAGTTGGGAGAGAGTGTGGAGAAAAAAAAGGGCTACTGCACTGAAGTGGAAACCATCTTTACCTGTGGTGTGACCTATCCTATGGTAACATTGGGATCTGTTAACTACATGCGCATAATGCTCATTTATGAGAGTAAGTGAGCAAATGCATCCGGTGAGTGGCCATTTCTTACTTCCCCTGCACTTGGTGGTGGACTTGTGGTGATCCTATCAGATTGCACGGAGTTTTGGCATATCCAAACACTGTCATCATTAATACATGAATCTTTATGGTGATTGAAGATCTGAAAGTGGACTGTTGTTCATATTTCACCTATGGGATCATTTGACTAAAAGACTGTGAGGACTGTTTATCAACCGCACTGTTAATTTGATGATCATCCACGGGTGATAGTAGGAACTCTTCCGGGAACTTTTTTAGATTGTTCTAGCGCTACTATTATTCCTTTTTATTGTTATCAAGTATTTTATATTTGTTTAAGTGGCAGCTTTAGTTTTAGAGTTTTTTACCAGCAGTCTGCTGGTGCTACCTAGAGCGCGGAGTTAATCACACAGTTTGGGCGGGAGACTGAGGATTAATATCTACATGGTGCTCAAAATTGTTTTTTTGGGGGGGGGCGCAAACAGAAAAATGTAATAGGTATTGCTTTGCGGCAAAAAACGCTGTAAAAAATTGCGTGACTTTGAGGTTGCAAAAGTGTGAAAGGGGCCTTCAGTAATTAAGGTATAGTGTGCCCCCTTCAATGCACAGTGAGCCAGCGTACATGCCCCCTTCAATGCAGTGAGCCAGCGTACATGCCCCCAATGCAGTGACCAGCGTACATGCTCCAATGCAGAGATCAGCGTGCGTGCCTCCAATGTAGTGACCAGCGTACATGCCCCCTTCAATGCAGAGACCAGCATACCATTCCCCCAATGCAGAGACCAGCATACCATTCCCCCAATGCAGAGACCAGCATACCATTCCCCCAATGCAGTGACCAGCATACATGCCCCAATGCAGAGATCAGCGTGCGTGCCTCCAATGTAGTGACCAGCATACATGCCCCCTTCAATGCAGTGACCAGCATACCATTCCCCCAATGCAGTGACCAGCATACCATGCCCCCAATGCAGTGACCAGCATACATGCCCCCAATGCAGAGATCAGCGTGTGTGCCCCCTTAACTACCTGGAGCAGCAGCGGTGGCGGGCGGCTTCTTCTCGGTCCCGGTGACCGGCGGCGCGTCTCCACGAGTCCTCCCAGCAGCAGCGGCGGCGGCGGGCGGCTTCTTCCGAGTCCCGGTGACCGGCGGCGTGTCTCCACGAGTCCTTTCGCTTCTGCCTCCTCCTTCTCGGCTAATGGCAAGGGGTTTGCCTTGCGGCCAATCAAGAAGCGCGTATTGGACGCGCTTCCTGATTGGCCAGGAGGAGGATCGGTGTGACAATAGCGAATTTTCATTCGCTATTGTCACACAATGGGTGGGATCGGGACGCACTGCTCTGCGCCCCGGGTCCACCCTTTGCATCGCCCTATTAGAGCCTCTGGCTCTAATCAGGTGATGCCAAAAAAAATCCCATTGAACTCCATGCGCCCTCTGTACACCGGCCACCACTGATTGGGGGTCTTTTACAACCTTATGGCACTAACCTTCTTTCTCCTCCCTCCCCCCCTTGGGCATTCACCTTCTTCCTCCTCCCTCCCCCCCTCAGGCACTAACCTTCTTCCCCCCCCTCAGGCACTAACCTTCTTCCCCCCCCCTCAGGCACTAACCTTCTTCCTCCCCCCCTCAGGCACTAACCTTCTTCCCCCCCCCAGGCACTAACCTTCTCCCCCCCCCCTCAGGCACTAACCTTCTTCCTCCCCCCCTCAGGCACTAACCTTCTTCCTCCCCCCCCCTCAGGCACTAACCTTCTTCCTCCCCCCCCTCAGGCACTAACCTTCTTCCTCCCCCCCTCAGGCACTAACCTTCTTCCTCCCCCCCTCAGGCACTAACCTTCTTCCCCCCCCCAGGCACTAACCTTCTTCCTCCCCCTCAGGCACTAACCTTCTTCCCCCCCCTCAGGCACTAACCTTCTTCCCCCCCTCAGGCACTAACCTTCTTCCTCCCCCCCTCAGGCACTAACCTTCTTCCCCCCCCTCAGGCACTAACCTTCTTCCTCCCCCCTCAGGCACTAACCTTCTTCCCCCCCCCTCAGGCACTAACCTTCTTCCTCCCCCCCTCAGGCACTAACCTTCTTCCTCCCCCCCCTCAGGCACTAACCTTCTTCCTCCCCCCCTCAGGCACTAACCTTCTTCCCCCCCCCCCTCAGGCACTAACCTTCTTCCCCCCCCCCCTCAGGCACTAACCTTCTTCCTCCCCCCCCCTCAGGCACTAACCTTCTTCCTCCCCCCCCCTCAGGCACTAATCTTCTTCCTCCCCCCCTCAGGCACTAACCTTCTTCCTCCCCCCCCTCAGGCACTAACCTTCTTCCTCCCCCCCTCAGGCACTAATCTTCTTCCTCCCCCCCCCTCAGGCACTAATCTTCTTCCTCCCCCCCTCAGGCACTAACCTTCTTCCTCCCCCCCCTCAGGCACTAACCTTCTTCCTCCCCCCCCTCAGGCACTAATCTTCTTCCTCCCCCCCTCAGGCACTAACCTTCTTCCTCCCCCCCTCAGGCACTAACCTTCTTCCTCCCCCCCTCAGGCACTAACCTTCTTCCCCCCCCCAGGCACTAACCTTCTTCCTCCCCCTCAGGCACTAACCTTCTTCCCCCCCCCCAGGCACTAACCTTCTTCCTCCCCCTCAGGCACTAACCTTCTTCCCCCCCCTCAGGCACTAACCTTCTTCCCCCCCCTCAGGCACTAACCTTCTTCCTCCCCCCCTCAGGCACTAACCTTCTTCCCCCCCCTCAGGCACTAACCTTCTTCCTCCCCCCTCAGGCACTAACCTTCTTCCTCCCCCCCCTCAGGCACTAACCTTCTTCCTCCCCCCCTCAGGCACTAACCTTCTTCCTCCCCCCCTCAGGCACTAACCTTCTTCCTCCCCCCCTCAGGCACTAACCTTCTTCCTCCCCCCCCCCAGGCACTAACCTTCTTCCCCCCCCCCTCAGGCACTAACCTTCTTCCTCCCCCCCCTCAGGCACTAACCTTCTTCCTCCCCCCCCCCTCAGGCACTAACCTTCTTCCCCCCCCCCCCTCAGGCACTAATCTTCTTCCTCCCCCCCTCAGGCACTAACCTTCTTCCTCCCCCCCCTCAGGCACTAACCTTCTTCCTCCCCCCCTCAGGCACTAATCTTCTTCCTCCCCCCCCCTCAGGCACTAATCTTCTTCCTCCCCCCCTCAGGCACTAATCTTCTTCCTCCCCCCCTCAGGCACTAACCTTCTTTCTCCCCCCCCTCAGGCACTAACCTTCTTCCTCCCCCCCTCAGGCACTAATCTTCTTCCTCCCCCCCCCCTCAGGCACTAATCTTCTTCCTCCCCCCCTCAGGCACTAATCTTCTTCCTCCCCCCCTCAGGCACTAATCTTCTTCCTCCCCCCCTCAGGCACTAACCTTCTTCCTCCCCCCCCCTCAGGCACTAACCTTCTTCCTCCCCCCCTCAGGCACTAATCTTCTTCCTCCCCCCCCTCAGGCACTAATCTTCTTCCTCCCCCCCTCAGGCACTAACCTTCTTCCTCCCCCCCCCCCCCGGCACTCACATTCTCCTTCTCCCCCCCTCCCCGGCACTCACATTCTTATTTTTCTCCCCCCCCCCGCACTCACATTCTTCTTCTTCTTCGCCCTCCCCTCCCCCCCTGCTTTACTTCCTTCGGCTCTCAGCTCACCTCAGCGCTGCAGCCAGAAGACGGAGGGGGGTGGAGGCGGAGCCAATGCTAGGCGGCAAGGAGAGGAATTTGAAATCCTCCGCTCCGAGAACCTCTTCTGCTGTCACATGAGGAGAGGAGGAGGATTGCATTGGCTCCGCCTCCACCCCCCTCCGTCTTCCCGAGACCCGGGGCTTTTTGGGGGCACACTCGGGGCTGAAGCCCCGGTCAGCCCCCCCCTGCCGACGCCACTGTATATATATATATATATATATATATATATATATATATGTATGTATATATGTATATATCTATGTATGTGTGTGTGTGTATATATATATATATATATATATATATATATATGTACAGTATATATATATAAATATATATCTATCTATGTATATGTATATATATATACATATATATCTATGTATATATATATATCCCATCGGGGAGATTTCTTTCATTTCCTGTCCCTTAACCAAAATAAGAAGTAAGAGAAAGCCCCTCCGAAGTGAGTGAATCCTTGATTGTCACCAGAACTAGTGTTTCCATTGGAAGATTTCTCCAAAATTTCTGTTCTGGTGATAACCCAAAATTTGTGACTTTGCTTCACTTTCACTCCTAAAGATAATGGTAAACATGCAAATAGAGAGGGTGAATCTCCCTAACAGGAGCACAGACACCATTAATATCAGGAGAGCTGCTATAATTACTTTCCACTCTATCCAAAACTAAAAGAAAAAGTTTTGGCTTTACTTATTCTTGATTGCAGTCTGAGCAGTGCTGGAAGAGGGAAGAGCACTCACAGTATACAGAATACAGTGTAGCTTGTGTTGACAGTGAACACGCGGACAGGAGCAGAGGAATCGTAGTGCTGCATCTCCTCGCTACCAGCAAAGTATGGCACACATTGGCCGCAGCGGGGGGATTTTATAAACACTCTGGGCTGCTAAATAAGTGATAAGAAAATAATGTTTACTGGGGAAAAAGGCTAAAAAAAGTTACAACCAAGCACTTAAAACACACTCAAAAAAAATTGAGGCCCCCCCCATCCCTACATACACACAGACATACAAATGTAAATACATGTATGAGGGGCATCTATGCAGAAAAACGTTGCACTACACATTTTACATACCATTGTGTCTGCCGGATTGAGAGCGTTAATTCTAGGCCTGTTATTCAGTTACAGTAACTCTAAAATGATGACCTGTAGGGGTTTTAAATGTTGCCTATGGATAATTTAGGTTACTGAAGTAATTGTAGGGCTTGACATCTTCAGTATCTGTTTGCTACCTTATCTTAAATATTTTACCTGCGTAATATATTTCTTTTATGTGCCCTAAAAATGATTTGTCACTGATATTTTGCACTGATAAACCTGGCGTGCTAATATCGTGTAGCCTTAAAAAAAAAAAAATAATTGGCAGTAACACTTTTTTTTTTTCACATGGTCTCTGATTTCAGAAAATATATGATTTGTTGGGGGTTTTCGGACCTAAAATGATTTTTTAAATGTGTGCAAAAAAAACAAATGCAAAAAGGTTGGCTCTGGCAGCAAAATGGTTCTCAAATATCAAGTTAGAATAAATGTTGCCTAATAACCTCATAAAGGCTGGGGATTCTGCTTCAGGCCTACTTAACCTTGGCCAATCGTGGCCACTGGCAGTAAGTGCCATATGGTAACAGAACAAATTCAAACAAGAATGACAACAAACCACCTTTATTTCCTAGCTGACCATTGCCTTCTTGCTGTCTCTGTCATTTTTCAACAAATTCCTGTAAATTTTCAAAGGTACATGATGATTATGTTATGGACTAAACTGAACAATTGTGGTATAAGATATAAGTAAATGGTATAATATATATCTATTTTTTTGTTATTGTAGCTGGAAAGCTGGCAATGGAAAACTGCACAAATGACCCTGTGGCCATCATGAATGAAGAGTTACCCCCATGTCCCAACACTTTTGCCAACTGGCTTGTGATTTTGCTTCTGGTTGTTTTCTTGCTTGTTGCTAACATCCTCTTGCTGAATCTGCTGATTGCCATGTTCAGGTAACCAATGTATATGGAGGTCATGTGATTTCATTATGTTCTTAAAGGTGACCTCTGCCCAAAGCATTGCTAGATGTTCATTGCCCGATGAAGTTTGGTGGCTTCCTCCAGCAATGAACATGTCCTCCTGTGGTTTTCTTCTGCTAGTAACTGACCCACAAGGGAGAAAGGGAAGAACCTACTAAGTGTAGCATAGAGGCTGTTTATTATAAACACAAAATTGGCAACTCACATTGTTAAAAGTCAATTGGCTCATCGATAAAGACCGCTGTTCTGTGTGTGATGTCTCTGTCCCTCTGTGCTCTGGCTGGCTCTGTATATGCGGATAGATGGTGGAAAGATGGCGCTTTGAGCATCTGACTTCCAGGAACCACATTGGAATGCATGCTGGTAGAGATGACGTCACAGAAGCAGGATAAAATTCGCTACGTGTTTCAAGGCGTCCACACTCCTTTATAAAGCCAGTATGTGTCTTTTTCTCTGGAACTTCCCTTTCTCACTTGTTTGTTTAATTGCAGACTGCTTCTGATCGGGGGACAGCTGTCACAAGTGTTATGAACTATTGACAGAGTTGTATAAAGTACTCGAAACCCATACTTGAGTAAAAGTACAAGTGCTCGATCAAAAAGTGACTTGAGTAAAAGTGGAAGTGCTCGATCAAAAAGTGACTTGAGTAGAAGTACTAAAGTATTCAACATTTTTTGTACTTAAGTATTGCAAGTAGTTTTTTAAAAAATCTTGCTACTCAAGTACTGAAAGTAAAAGTACAAGTACTGTGTTATGTAGTTATTCAAGAAAGAAGTCAAAAGTTTGAACATCATATTGTTTTTTATTATTTCAAATGCAGCTTTTATTTATACATACAGTAGCATTTATTTTCGTATGCGCTGATAATACACATGTTTTGAGCTTCATGAAACCTGCAATCTACTGTTCTGGCAGTGGTCATTTTTATAATTGTAACGAGTAACTATGCAGCACAGAAAAAAAATATCGGAGTAGAAGTATTGAAATCATCTAAAAAATGTAGTGAAGTAAAAGTGGAAGTAGGAGAAAAAAGTCTACTCTAGGAAAGTACAGATACCGCCTTTCGGTACTTAAGTACAGTAGTGAAGTAGTTCTACTTAGTTACTATACATCTCTGACTATTGACAGACTTTTTTTTACGCGCTCTTTCACACGGGCGGTCCGATCAGATCCGCCTGTCAGTTTTTTAGGCGGATCTGATCGGATGCCCCTTTCAGCCCTATGGAGCAGCGGATGTCAGCGGTGACATGTCCGCTGACACCCGCTGCCATCCACATCCGATCCTGTCCGTGAAATCCAGACGGATGGAAACCCTATTTTCCATCCGTCCTGGGGATCAGATCGGATAGGATGGGATGAGAGCGGACAGGCGGTCCGCTCTCATCCAATTCCCCATAGAGAGCAGCGGGGGCTGTGACACCTCCCTCTCTGCTCTGCAAGCGGAGACGGAGCTGTCATCCGCCGGCTCAGCGGGGATCGCGGATCGATCCCCCTCTGAGCAGCACGGATCCGCCTACGGAGGCGGACCGTGTGAAAGAGCCCTAACTCAATTATAATATACAATCACCGCCCACCACCTGTTCGATTGCTTGGTAACACAAACTGCTAATCGGCCAATCATATGGCAGCAACTCAATGTATTTAGGCATCTAGATGTGATGAAGATGACTTGCTGAAGTTCAAACTGATCATCATAATGGGAATTTAGATGACTTTGAACGAGGCATGGTTGTTGGTGCCAGACAGGCTGGTCTGAGTATTTCAAAAACTGCTGATCTACTGGATATTTGAAGCACAACCATCTCTAGAGTTTAAAGAGAATGGTCCGAAAAAGAGAAAATATCCAGTCAGTGGGCGTCAGTTATGTGGAAAAAATGCCTTGTTGATGTCAAATTGACAGACTGATTCAAGATGATAGAAAGGCAACATTAACTCAAATAACCACTCGTTACAACAAAGGTATGCAGAATAACATCTCTGAGCGCACAACACATTGAACCTTTAGGCAGATGGGCTCCAGCAGCAGAAGACCACACTGGGTGTCATTCCTTTCAGCTAAGAACAGGAAACTGACTCTAAAATTCACACAGGCTCACCAAAATTAGACAAAAGAAGATTGGAGAAACGTTGCCTGGTCTGTTGAGCATCAATTTCAGCTGCGACATTCAGATGGTAGGGTTAGAATTTGGCATAAACGGCATGAAAGCATGGATCCATCCTGCCTTCAATCAGATTTGCATCCTAGATGTGCTGCCGACATGTCTACAGCAACTGCATGATGATCATGGCAATATGAAGCAAAATCTTTGAGGAATGTTTTCAACACCTTGTTGAATTTATTGTATGTCACAAAGAATTAGGCCTCTTTCACGCGGGCGTTCCGTATGTCTATATATCACCCCATCCGTTTGCGGATGATATACGGACATAATGAATGTCAATGGGATTGCGGATGTCAGCGGATGACCATCCGTTGACATCCGATTTTCTTCCTTTCAGTTCTGTTCCGTTTTTTGGAACGGAACAGAACCCTTAAAAAATGGAAAGGACGCAATCCCATAGACATACATAATGTCCGTATATCATCCGCCAACAGATGGAATGATATGCAGACATACGGACCGGATGACACAAGTGTCATCTGTGTCCGTAAAAAAAAAAAAAGGGGCGGAGTGGATCGAAATACGGTCCGCTCTGTGTGAAAGAGGCCTTAGGCAGTTCTGAAGGCAAAAAGGGGTCAGCCAGATTGGATTTTGCGCCTATTGTTTCTTATGACCCATGCCAGAGGGTTTCTTATCTTTCCAAACACCATGTTGTAATCGTATAAAGCTGGGTACACACTGGAAGCTTTTTTTTTTTCATTTAACCCAACAGGGTAAATGAAAAAAACAAAAAACTGATAGATCACCATACAACGTCGAACAGATTACTGAAGAAGACGATTTTCGGACAGTATGTACCCAGTTTATGAGCCAAAGTTCCGTACTCTGATTTTTGCATGAAATAGACAAACTGTAATTATGTGTTTTACATAAGGAAGAAAGTAGGATGAAGTTTTAGTAATAAATAATCCCGACTTTGGCTGTACTGTGCTATTGATCTCCTGCACCTTTTGTCTCACAGCTACACCTTCTCCAAAGTACAAGGAAACAGTGATATCTACTGGAAGTTCCAGCGATACAACCTAATTGTGGAGTACCATAACCGCCCCGCACTAGCTCCCCCCTTCATCATCATCAGCCACATTCACACCTTCATCAAGCGCAAGATCCGCAAGGTGGAGTCACAGAAAATCAGACATTTCAGTAAGTAATGACTTGCAGATAGAGGCTGGGAAGTTTATGACATTTTTGGGTGCTTTACACAGATCGTGAAGACAGAGAAAAATTTAGTATTATTTCAAAAAAAGGAATTCTCAGTAAAAGCCCCCCCATAAACACAAAGGATGGGGGAAAGAAAATTAAAAATCCTGCCAGGCAATAGCACACCACAGTTTGCTGCATACTTTTGGAGCCTGTAGCAGTGGTCTCTGTACTACATAGCCACTGTGAATAGGGGGTTAAAGCGGAGTTCCGGCCACAAAAATGTTTTTTCAATTAACATACCCCCGGGACAGTCAGGGCTAGTGCATTCCACAATGGCTAGCCTCTGATCTGTCCCGGTTCGCACTTACCTTTTAGAAGAAATACTCACTTATAAAATTTCTTCTCCAGCGCTGCCATCTCAGGTGTGGGCAGCTTGAAGCCAGCGTGATCCTCTTCCGCGTCCTCTTCCGTCCTCTTCGGTCCCACGATGCACTGCGCCGGCCCCGCCGTGACTTCCGGGTCTGCAGCGTCATCCCTGCACAGCTTCTGGGCATGCCCAGAAGCTGTTTAGCAAGGTATGACGCGCCTGCACTGGAACTGACGTCGGGGCCGGTGCAGGCGCATTGATTCCTGGGAGCGATGGCGTTCAGTTCCCAGGAATCATTGCAAAGCGGAAGTGAAGGCGCGGGCCGTGCGCCCGAGGGAGGAAGTGGAAAGAAGGTGAGTATTTTTTTTTCTGCAATTGCAAGGTAAGTAAAAAAAAAAAAATCCTAACTGCCCATTTCTTTTTCAGGTGAGCTATAGCAAGCGGACGGCCCAAAATCGACTATTTAAAAAAGCAGGCGTGCGCGGCTCCACTTACCTGGCCTGCTTTATTTAGTGAGAGTTGAAAATGGGCGAAATACAAGTACCGACAGCCACAGCGGTCGGCTTAGAGTTCCCAATGAACTACCAGGGCTCTGTTGAGCGCTCTAGTAGTTCATTGATACTTCCTGTCAGTGTGTAACTGCCTGCCGCGGTTTCAAGGCTTTGCAGAATTCTAGTTAAAAAAAATAATACATGCACTTTTATTTACCTGCAAAAAGATATGCATTTATTAATTTTTTAGAAAAGTAAACGTATCCTATAAAGTGAATAACTCAGCACCAATTTCACTATATAGACCATTTATGTATTTACACATTTTTGTTCATAGCCCCCATTATCTCCTCTTGTCAAGAGAATAAATTCAGTTCAGCTATCCTTTCCTCATTGCTGAGTCTTCAATAAAGCAGTTTTTACAGTCCTGCAATGGAGTGTTGGTTTTTCATCTTACGCTCGCGGTTGCGGTGCATTAACCACATTATAAAAACGCCGCTTGGCAAAAAAACAGGCATTTAGGAGGTGATGGGATTGCCTCATGAAAACCTGACAGTGGCTGCTTAGCAGCACTCTGATAATCGTTTCACTACAGATTGCTTTTCAGAGGTTTGGCTAGTGTGATCCTAGTAGAACAGTCACAATAATACATCAACACTACAAGAGTGATCATTTTTAAAATGATATTTCTAAACAAAATGCTGATCTTAGTGTTTTTGGTAAATTCAGATTGAGACTGAGTGAAGTTTCAGGTTATACCCTAGCATTGTACACTTGCCAATAAGTAACATTTTGTTTTGTAGTGTTGGAATTGAAGGAGCCTCTAGACAGCAGGATGCTAACGTGGGAGGCTGTTCAGAAGGAGAACTACCTGGTGAATATTGCAAAACACAAGAGGGACAGTGACACAGAGCGCCTCAGACGAACGTCACAAAAGTAAGGAATTAAAAATGCCGCTCAGCTACTGCCATTTTGCAGCACCAAAACGCGATGTTCTGTAATCACTGAGAGAAAATAATTGTTAGGAAAATGTAGATGGAGAATTAAGTCTGTCATGCTGTCAGTCTATCTGCTAAAAGTCAGCAGCCGTTTTTGTGATTGAGTATTTTCTTCTTTTGCTCCCATTTGTTAAAGGAAGCCTGTGCCTCGGATGTATGTAAACCACTGTTTCTCAACCTTTTTTCAGTCAAGGCTCCCTTTAAAATTATGGACAAGAGAGGGCGCATGGGCGCGACTGCCAAGATGGACGCTTAGTCAGGCAGTGGCGCACCCAGCAGACACTTTCCAGCCCATTGCAGCGGCTCTTTGGGCACCAGGCCCAGCGGAGTCAAAGGAACAGTAAGGGGAAACCCCCCAGTACTCATTGAGGGCCGGCAGACACGATCAGCATGACTGCTCCCGGGTTCCACCGATTACTCGATCTGCGGCGGCCTCTTCCAAAACTGCAGCGGCCGCCAGCAGCTCAGCTACTGCTGCACAGGGAGGTTTGTCATCACGGTCAACAGGAAGTACATCCCCTGCACAACAGCGGTCACCTGCCTCCACCGAGTCAGTCTTAGACCAGACACTGGAGGATCTCCTGTCGTCCCAGCACCTGCATTTACCGGCCTACTCCAATGCTTCAGGCCCCATAGACAGTCCCTCTGCACCTGAAGAAGGAGATCACCATGTTTTATTTGCTACATTTTCACATCTGCTGGAGCAGGGCCTTACTAGGGCAGTGCAAGAAATCACTACCACCATTAAAGCTGATCTGCAGGGATTGGGGACTAGGATTGAAACTGTGGAACATAAAATAGATGCCCCTATAGCCCGCACAAACCAGAATACTGCCTGCATCGAAACCCTGCAGCAGCAGCTCGAACAAGCACTGGTTAAGATAGATGATTTAGAAAACAGATCGCGCAGATATAATTTTCGCATTTGTGGCCTTCCTAAATCTGTGAAGGGTGTTGAATCTACAGTGCATGCATTTCTGACTAATCTTTCACCAGATGTACCTGCTCACAGACTGGATTTGGGCAGGGCCCATAGAGCCCTTCAACCTCTGTGACCAGAAGGACCCCCCACGTGACATTATAGTGAAACGACACTACTATAGAACCAAGGAACTGGTTATGCAAAAGTCTAGAGAACTTCCCTTCCTTCATATCATGAGTCATGCTGTGCAGGTGTTTGGTGACATCTCACCCTTTACAGCGCAGAAATGGAGATCGCTTAAACCCCTTCTACTGGTTCTACTTTCTACAAGAAAATGGTACATTTTAAAATAACCGATTTTAATAATAATAAACATGGATTGCAGCTAATTTGAGTAAATTTGAGACATATCTGGTCGTGTGCCAATATATTTTAGCCAGTTCTAGTATGGATATACAAGGACCACAACCAATATGGAGTTTTAGATACTTCCGGCCCTCGCGCCAATGGGTTTAATAAGAATGGGTGGAGCAGGAGGAACGATCAAGGATAAAAGATAGACGCTCGCTATGTGTGACAGCTTCCGATGACGCCCAGTGGGAGGGGCGAAACGCGTCAGGCTACACACTAGCGTTTTACGTCACATCCGCCCAGTGGAACGCACGCCGCTCTACACTGGACCACGGAACATACACAGAGGAATTACCTGTATTTTAATGTAAGTGGATATTGTTGTCTGTTGAATAAAACATCTTAGACGTTTTACACTATGGAGAGTTTCTTTGTCTTATGCAATATGATGGAGAAGAGTCTGTAGGAGCGTACTTCCTGGTTTATTTACATCGGTGGATGAGCTGGTTACCGGTGTGTGGGGGATTTATCATCTTAGCATAACCCATCATTGCGCCGGTGAGTGCGGGCACATAAGGAGCACACGGTGATCCCCCATTGCACGTTTATTGGATTAACCACTGGATTCCACTAACAGCACTTTGGAGAAATGTGTTTTGGACTTTTTGGAATTTTATATGAATTTTTTCACTAGCACTTATTTTGTCACTTGCACTTTGGCATTATTTATATGGTTGATGTATTATTTATTTATTTTGTTAGTATTTATTGCACAATTTAACTTGATTTTTGGAGCAGCGCTGACATTCATTTACATATATCAGTTACCCGAAGAGCCTGCTTGTTCCAGGACATTTGTTTGGACCTTGACTGCAAGATTGGTGAGATGGCACTTGCTCATCTGCAGGAAACAAGGACACTGCACACAGACAGTGTTACTTCACTTTGCACTTACTTTCCAGTACCTGGGTTGGAGCCCCTTTTAAGCAGTCACAGTGTCTGCCTTGTTATCCGGATACTGTCAGCATACCACAGTTACACTTTGCCAAGCAGGAGTTCTAAGTGCACCAACTAAAGTGGCTAAGCAAAGATACAAGGCCTCATCCTTCTTCCAAGAGACTGAAGTTACTGGTGCCATACGGGCACGCACACACATACTCAGGACTCTGTATATGTGGTGTATGTGCGGGGTGGTCTGGCTTGGGAGTTAGGCCACTAAGCACTGAATTAGGTACAGTATTTGTAGTTGGGCCCATGGTGTAAAGGGATTGAAGAGAGAAGTCTGACACTAGGATAAAGTCATTCTTCTGCTCTCCTCCCGCCTCGACTTTTAGCGCCAATTTAAATAGAGGCAGCCAAGCTTGTGCAAGGTTACTACATTGTGGTTCATTGTTGTTTAAGTGCTTGCCTCTGCTTCTGGGGTAGTTTACGGCTGTGGAATCCCCTAGAGGCAGCCTGATATAATACATTAGTTGTGGTTATATAGCCAATTCATTCAAGAGTATTCTGTTATTATTTGTAACTTCTTCACAGAAACCATATAGTAAAGACATTTCTGTGTTTTATCATAACGTATGTGTTTTCACTGGTCTTTGCACTTACACTGTTATCAGGTGTGCCAGAGGGGTGGAGACTGTTCTTGGGGTTGGGAGGCAGAGTACGATACCAATCATACTTAAGCTGCTCCTGTGGGGGCTACATGTGGGGGCTCGTCCGGGATATATCATTACACTGCAATCAACTTCTCAAGACAGCACCCCTAAAGACACTGATAGACCCCATTTCCATGACCCAGTGGTGTATAGAAGAAAACAAGCAAATGGAGCTGTGTGTGGTGATTGATGTTCCTGGCTGTGACTGGACTGACGATCGTGTCCGTCAAGCATTGGATGCCTTGGATCTGGGCCAGAGAGTATATATATATTGGATGTGTAGACATATCTTAGCTCCAACTGTACCTATGTCCTGACAGAGTGGAGGAAGTGAGTTCCTGTTCTTCTGGAGAAAGACAGCTTTCAACTAACCACAGATGTTAATGCTTTACTAATTCATCTGGACGAATCAAGCTCTATTCCAGAGAGTTCAGGATGCACCAAGCCAGACCCAGAGGTCACCACCTTAAAGCCAGCTATATCCTCTGAAGATTCCTCTTCCCTCCTAGTGGTAAAGTTTGGGAAACTGGTTGTAGGGCTCAAGAAGCTAGCTATGCTGACCAACGATGGTTATCAAAAGCTACAGTTCTTCTCTGGGAAAAGTCCCTTCACCCTCAGGCGAGGAGTACTTTGACACCTGGATTTACCCCTTTAACCACACTTACCAAATGGAGGGTTAGCAGCTATCAGCCTATGTTGTACGGCTGGATCAGATTCTGCACCAAGTCATAATGAAGGGTGGAATGGAACCGAAAGCTGCATGTAGAGCTCTCATGCGACAAATGCAAAAAGGAGCCCAGCCACTGGATTCTACTGTGCTACAACTTCGAGCCCAGGGTTTGAGTGATTCTCTTACTTACTCCAAATGAATTAAGATCATTAGAGAAGAGGAGGCCCTGCTAGAAAATTAGAAGGGCCGAAGTTTGGAATCTGCTGTTGGGGGTCAGGGTGGCCAGTACATTCAGTGTTGAGATTGAGCTCCTGAAGACTCAGATGTCGCAGTTAAGAGAGATGATGACCGGGTCATCAAGCCAAGTCGCCAAAGTAGACACAGCCGCTTCTTCCAGGTTGTGCAAAGAAGCAGAGCAGGTGGATATCAAGTCTGAGATAGCTGCATTGAAATGTCTCAGATGAAGGACATGGTAAACCTGTCTTTCAACGAGGGTGTAACGGGTGGGAATGTACCCCCAGAGGGAGAGAGAGAGACTCACAAGCTGTGTAGCAAGTGGTAGCTCTCAGACAAGCTGAGACACGGGCTGCTAACCCCCCTATGTGGCCTGCCTGGCATCCTAACTTTGTAGAAGCCTGACCCCTGTATGGTAACAAAAGACTAGTGGTGAGCTTGCTGCTTTATTACCAATACCAGGATTTGGACTGTTTATTTACTTTGGCTGAAGTTAGCTGTCTTTTGTTTTGCTGCAATTAAAATAAATTAACTGTTTTGCCTTTACCCAATAGGCTGGCGGTCATTCCGGAGCTACCCCAGGTTACAGTGCGTTTTAGGAACATTTAGTGTTTTTTTTTTTTTTTTCTGCCGAAAAAACGCAAACAAGGGTTTTTTTCCTGCCTTGAAATGCTGAGCTTAAAATATGCCTCTAAATGTCCTAATGTGTATGGACACATAGGATAACATTGAGCTGCTTCTACAGGCAAAACACAAAACTCCTGCAGAAGCAGCGATTTTAATCCAATGTGCATGGATCCTAAAAAGGCCCAATGGAAATGGTTTTGTTTGTTATGGAAAAGTAGATAGGGGTAAGTATTAGGTAGTCCTGTCCTAGGGTGAAAACGCTGCTGTTTTATAGATACAGCACAGTTAATGAATAAGTGTTGTCACCTTAACACAGGAAGTCTGTTATCGGCAGGATCACCAGATGAAAACTATGGAAAAAGCCTGAAAAAAAAGAAAACAAATTCAGACCCCACATCTAAGGACTGGTAGATTGCAATATATTACATTTTTCCTTCTTCCAAGTTCTAGGGAGATATTTGACATTTCTAATCTGCATGTTTGTTTCAGGTTAGCGATCCAAGTAGATCCAAGTAGTATTGACAAAAATTGGTAATAAACAGCATTAGCAGCCTTCATATCTCTTTCAGCACAAGTTTCCTTCAAAGCGGTTGTAAATCTCAGACATGAAATATGAACAAAGAATATCCCTATATGGTGTTTACTTGTCTCAATCCAGAGTCATTTGTCATTTCTGCCTGCTGCCCCTGTTCCTCAGCTATCTGCATGTGTCACTTCAGACAAGTTTTCCTGACACCAAGAGAAAAAAGGTGATGAGGAGGGATCTCCACCACACAGTTATTGACAGCCTCTCCCCTCTCCCCTCTCCTCTCCTCTCTCCTCCATTTTGCTCTAAGGTGTCCTCACTGCGCTCTGAAGTGTGTTTTCTGACCGCTCAGACAAGCTTTATAGACTCTGCACTTTGAATGGGTGTAGAGAAAAGACTGAAGATAAACAGGTGCAACTTATGTAGGAATATTTGTTTCAGCTCTGCGTATCACCTGAGGCCAGTCACTTCACTGTATATATGTAATGGTTTACAACCACTTTAAGTGATGCCAGCAAAGTCAAGAAGTCATGCTTAGAGAATGTGGATGCCTTGTCTGATTGACTGTGAAAAATGCACTAATCGATCATTGTAAACTTACTCCAGTCAGTCACCTATTCTTACTTCTGCAGGGTTGACACTGCATTGAAACAGCTTAGTGAGATCAAGGAACATGATCGAAGATTGAGAGCACTGGAGACCGAGGTAAATGCACTACGTTATACTATGTACTTTGAGGAATTATTAGTATATTCATATTTCTGAAAATTCTACATCCTTAAATGTTAATGAAGCCTGTAAACCGGGCATATTAAGATTGGGCTGAAGTAAAACTTCTAAGGGGCATCGGTATTTATAATGAGGGCTGCAAAACACTGGGGGAAAAAGTGTGTGTGTGTATATATATATATATATATATATATATATATATACATGTATGTGTATGTATGCATGTATGTATGTATATATATATATATATATATATATATATATATATATAACCAACAGTTTGTGTATGTACTGTATCTCACAAATTAGTACACACCTCACATTTTTGTAAATATTTTGTTATATCTTTTCATGGGACAACACTGAAGAAATGATACTTTGCTACAATGTAAAGTAGTGAGTGTGCAGCTTGTATAACGGTGTGAATTTGCTGTCCCCTCAAAATAACTCAACACACAGTCAATAATGTTTAAACCACTGGCAGCAAAAGTGAGTACACCCCTAAGTGAAAATGTCCAAATTGGGCCCAATTAGCCATTTTACCTCCCCAGTGTCATGTGACTCGTTAGAATTACCAGGTCTCAGGTGTGAACGGGGAGTAAGTGTGTTAAATTTTGTGTTATTGCTCTCACTTTCTCATATTGGTCACTGGAAGTTCAACATGGCCCCTTATGGCAAATAACTCTCTGAGGATCTGAAAAAAAGAATTGCTGCTCTACATAAAGATGGCCTAGGTTATAAGAAGATTGCCAAGATCCTGAAACTGAGCTGCAGCATGGTGGCCAAGGCCATACGGTGGTTTAACAGTACAGGTTCCACTCAGAACACGCCTCGCCATGGTCGACCAAAGAAGTTGAGTGCATGTGCTCAGCGTCATTTGTCTTTGGGAAATAGACATATATGTGCTGCCAGCATTGCTGCAGAGGGTGAAGGAGTGGGCGGTCAGCCTGTCAGTGCTCAGACCATACGCCGCACACTGAATCAAATTGGTCTGCATGGCTGTCGTCCCAGAAGGAAGCCTCTTCTAAAGATGATGGACAAGAAAGCCCGCAAACAGTTTGCTGAAGACAAGTAGACTAAGGACATGGAATACTGGAACCATGTCCTGTGATCTGATGAGGTTTGGTTCAGATGGTGTTAAGCATGTGTGGCGGCAACCAGGTGAGGAGTACAAAGACAAGTGTGTCTTGCCTACAGTCAAGCATGGTGGTAGGAGTGTCATGGTCTGGGCCTGCATGAGTGCTGCCGGGACTGGGGAGCTACAATTCATTGAGGGAACCATGAATGCCGACATTTACTGTGGCATACTGAAGCAGAGCATGATCCCCCTCCCTTAAGAGACTGGGCCGCAGAGCAGAATTCCAACATAACGACCCCAAACACACCTCCAAGATGACCACTACCTTGCTAAAGAAGCTGAGGGTAAAGGTGATGGACTGGCCAGGCATGTCTCCAGACCTAAACCCTATTGAGCATCTGTGGGGCATCCTCAAATGGAAGGTAGAAGAGCGCAAGGTCTCTAACATTCACCTGCTCTGTGATGTCGTTATGGAGGAGTGGAAGAGGACTCCAGTGGCAACCTGTAAAGCTCTGGTGATCTCCATGCCCAAGAGGGCTAAGGCAGTGCTGGAAAATATTGGTGGCCACACAAAATATTGACACTTTGGGCCCAATTTGGACATATCCACTTAGGGGTATTATTGGCTGTGTGTTGAGTTATTTTGAGGGGACAGAAAATGTACACTGTTATACAAGCTGTACACTCACTACTTCACATTGTAGCAAAGTGTCATTTCTTCAGTGTTTTCACATGAAAAGATAATAAAATATTTACAAAACTGTGAGGGATGTACTCACTTTTGTGACATACTGTAACCTCTACAGGGCCCTGTCTATATTTGGGACTTTAGTTAGTACACGTGTGGGCTAATTCAGTACACTGGAAAAGATATAATAAAATATTTACAAAAATGTGAGGAGTGTACTCACTTTTGAGAGATACTATATATATATATATATTGTGAGGGATTAGCTCGGTGGTAGGCGTGGATGACCCCTTGGGGGGTGCGTTTTCACAAGAAGATAGAAATGCTTGCAAACAACAGTTTGGTTTATTAATGCATTTTTCTTCACCAGACTGCAAGCGTCAAAACCAGCAAAATAAAATAAAAGACAAAATAAATCCTTGCCTCTGTGGGCGGCTACCTTCTCACACTGGAACCTACCTAAGAGTCTGTCTCCAACCTACTGTTGGGCAGACTTTCTTATCCTACAGCGGATACTCAACAGTCCATGTTTTATCTCTTCACACAGCACATGTTCATTTAACAGGTCCCTTTACTCTTCACAATGAGAATGTCTCTTTGCTTGTCTCTGCACATGGCAAACATTCCTTTATTTCTTCCCCATAGAAATAGTTTGTTTTCTCACCTTGAGACGTCTTCACAAACTGGTTAATTTCCCCTTCACATAGGAAATGTTCATTGGTTTCTTTTCACCTAGAAACGATCCAAGACCTCACTTCAAGTAGTCTTCACACTTGTTACCCTCCTCAGCTTCACATCGCTTTAGGAGGTCTTCCCCATGCTCACACAGCTTTCAGGGGGCACACGTCTGTCTGTCCTCCTCTCCCATCCCACACGGCGACAGGAGGCAGCAGTCCTTCTCCCAGGCTTCCTCAGCGTCGGGAGGCACACATCTGTCTGTCCTCCTCTCCCAGCCCACACGGCCACAGGAGGCAGCAATCCATAGACTTCCTCTGGACAAATTATAGAGGCCTTCATTTCCTCATTCCAAACAGCTGAAGGCCTTTCAACTTCTTTACACCTTCCTGCTGCCTTTGGCAGCCGACACCCTATAGTAATTGGTGAACTTTCCAAACCAGGTGGGAATGTGTCTCCTCTCTGTGACTACATTCCCAGATTTACCTGACTTCCTGTCACAATATATATATATATATATATATATATATATATATATACATACACACAAGAAAACTTCAGTTCAAGATTCCAAATTTGATTTCTGAACTGATTCAGGAACAGAAATTTAGGGTAAAAGGGCCATACGCAGACTCAAAAGCACTTTTTCCTGCTGTAACCCATAGCTGCCTCAATAGTCAGTTCTCCTATAGATGGCTTTTAATCCATTTGTCAATAAATATTAGGTGTCCATCAATAAAAATATTTTGTGATGGGCACAAAAAAAATCCTATTTTTGCTGCATCCCTCTAATTCTGTCTTTACTTTGTTACCAAGGTCTTAACTTCCCAGCTTTTGAACTTAAGCCTCACTTGCATGTGCAAGACCTCCTATCCACTAAGGTTTTCCTATTTAACAGGAGAAACCGAGATGGAAGTCAAGCTCTGAGAAATCAGAAAAAAAAATTAAATAAAAATTAGAGGAGCAACAAGAAGTTTTACTGCCCTACAAAACTGTAATTCTCTTGGGTAGGACTTTTAGGGCCTATTTACACTTGCCCTTTTTATTATAGCAAAACTTATGCACTTTGTTGCATGAAGAAATAACCTTTTTCTGTATGGTTGGTTCGGGTTGAGGCGCTGCACTTTAGTGTGATAGGCTCCATGCCCACCTTACCTTCAACATTCACATTAAAACTGTTGCAGTGTACACAGATCACCCAGAGGGGAATGTTTTTTCTCAACATAAGTGGAGTAACTCTTTAATGCAAAACTAATCTCCAGCAAAGATCATAGATTTCTCACCCACTAACCAACCTCCAGCTGCACCTTTCACAGCGCTATCTTTTTGCCAAGGACCAACTCTTCTTTTGCTCTTTAAAGTGGAAGTCCACCCCAAAGGCTTCTTTCACACGGTCCGCCTCCGTAGGCGGATCTGTGCTGCTCAGCGGGGGATCAGTACACAGATCCCCGCTGAGCAGGCAGGTGACAGCTCCCTCTCCGCTCTGTGTGCGGAGAGGGAGGTGTCAGAGCCCCATGCATCTCTATGGGGGAATCAGATGAGAGCGGACCGCCTGTCCGCTCTCATCCGATCCCCTGGACAGATGGAAAATAAGGTTTCCATCCGTCCAGGTTTCACGGACAGGATCGGATGCGGATGGCAGCGGGTGTCAGCGGACATGTCTCGGCTGACATCCGCTGCCCCATAGGGATGCATGGAGGATCCGATCAGATCCGCCTAAAAAAACTGACAGGCGGATCTGATCGGATCGCTCGTGTGAAAGGACCCTAACACTTAAATCTCTACATCTACAGGCATCCACGATCTAAGACTAATCTATCTAACCCTGTAAAGAAGATTTCAGTATATGTACCTTTTCTGAAACCGTTCCAGTCTGGTCTCCAGCGGCGGAAGCTCTGCAGAGGAGACAGCTGACAACAGCTGGGAAATGTATGAATAGGAGGTGACGTCACCCATAGAGTTGCTATGCGACAGTCATTGTCGGCTGCCTCCCCTGCACCGGTCTCCACAGTGAAGCCACCACTGACAGTTCAGCATAGGACCGGGCTTCAGAAAAGGTGTGTATAGCGATTTCTTCTTTACAGGGCTGGATAGGTTAGTCTTAGGCCCCTTTAACACATAGGTCCATTTGTCTGTTTTTCATCCATCCGTTGACGGATGAAAAACGGACATCAATGCATCTCTATGTAAAAACGGATGACAACGGATGATCACCCGTTAACATCCGTTTTCATCTGCTTCCATCAATAAACGTTTTTTGGAATGGATGAATGCCCTATTTTTCCATCGTCAAAAAAATGGATCGGAAGAAAAACGGATGTAAACGGACAAACGGTCTGTTTTTCATCCGTTTTTGCACTGATAGTGAATGTAAAAAAAAAAAAACGGATGAAAAATAGGGAGGAAAAAAACGGATGAAAAACTGATGAAAAATGGATGAACAAGGGATACATTTTGACGTGACTGAACTGATGAACTGAACGGACCGTATGTGTGAAAGGGGCCTTAGATTGTGGATACCTGTAGATGTAGCGATTTTAGTGTTAGGGGGGGACTTCCCCTTTAAGATGCAGATCCATTTATGCACTGATGGTGCATTGGTGCATCAGGCTTTCTGATTTCATACAATAAGCAACATATATCTGGCGCAAAGGCTAATTGCTACACAGCAGAAAATTTATATCCATATGAATAAGTCCATGAATAGGTAGTCCATCAATAGGCAAGATAAATAAGTCAAAATGTCAAAGGTGTATACAGATGTCTCAATATGGAGGAGGCAGCTGTCTTCAGAGTCTAGCATTCTCTGTATCTGGTAATGAAGAAGGAGAAAAACACAAAGCGCCACCTAAGTGTAGTATTAAAGACAATTTATTGTTGCACAAATGATAAAAACTCACAAGATAAAAGTAGGTAATAGGCTCATCAATGTACAGTGCCTTGCGAAAGTAATCAGCCCCCTTGAACTTTGCAACCTTTTGCCACATTTCAGGCTTCAAACATAAAGATATAAAACTGTAATTTTTTGTGAAGAATAAACAACAAGTGGGACACAATCATGAAGTGGAACGAAATGTATTGGATATTTCAAACTTTTTTAACAAATAAAAAACTGAAAAATTGGGCGTGCAAAATTATTCAGCCCCCTTAAGTTAATACTTTGTAGCGCCACCTTTTGCTGTGATTACAGCTGTAAGTCGCTTGGGGTATGTCTCTATTAGTTTTGCACATCGAGAGACTGAAATGTTTGCCCATTACTCCTTGCAAAACAGCTCGAGCTCAGTGAGGTTGGATGGAGAGCGTTTGTGAACAGCAGTTTTCATTTCTTTCCAGAGATTCTCGATTGGATTCAGGTCTGGACTTTGACTTGGCCATTCTAACGCCTGGATATGTTTATTTGTGAACCATGCCATTGTAGATTTTGCTTTATGTTTTGGATCATTGTCTTGTTGGAAGACAAATCTCCGTCCCAGTCTCAGGTCTTTTGCAGACTCCATCAGGTTTTCTTCCAGAATGGTCCTGTATTTGGCTCCATCCATCTTCCCATCAATTTTAACCATCTTCCCTGTCCCTGCTGAAGAAAAGCAGGCCCAAACCATGATGCTGCCACCACCATGTCTGACAGTGGGGATGGTGTGTTCAGGGTGATGAGCTGTGTTGCTTTTACGCCAAACATAACGTTTTGCATTGTTGGCAAAGAGTTTGATTTTGGTTTCATCTGACCAGAGCACCTTCTTCCACATGTTTGGTGTGTCTCCCAGGTGGATTGTGGCAAACTTTAAACGACACTTTTTATGGATATCTTTAAGAAATGGCTTTCTTCTTGCCACTCTTCCATAAAGGCCAGATTTGTGCAGTATACGACTGATTGTTGTCCTATGGACAGAGTCTCCCACCTCAGCTGTAGATCTCTGCAGTTCATCCAGAGTGATCATGGGCCTCTTGGCTGCATCTCTGATCAGTCTTCTCCTTGTATGAGCTGAAAGTTTAGAGGGACGGCCAGGTCTTCGTAGATTTGCAGTGGTCTGATACTCCTTCCATTTCAATATTATTGCTTGCACAGTGCTCCTTGGGATGTTTAAAACTTGGGAAATATTTTTGTATCCAAATCCGGCTTTACACACAGGTGGATTCTATTTATCATCATTAGTCATTTAGGTCAACATTGGATCATTCAGAGATCCTCACTGAACTTCTGGAGAGAGTTTGCTGCACTAAAAGTAAAGGGGCTGAATAATTTTGCACACCCAATTTTTCAGTATTTGTTAAAAAAGTTTGAAATATCCAATAAATTTCGTTCCACTTCATGATTGTGTCCCACTTGTTGTTGATTCTTCACAAAAAATTACAGTTTTATATCTTTATGTTTGAAGCCTGAAATGTGGCAAAAGGTTGCAAAGTTCAAGGGGGCCGAATACTTTTGCAAGGCACTGTAGGTAGGCGGGGGGGCCGTTCCAATCTGTCCCTTGTCCTCTTTATGCATTCCGTCCACGAAGCTACATGTTGTAGAAGGAGCTGTTGCTCTGAGCGCGTAGCCTGCCTTTCTTGTCATCCCCTACCCACCCGACTGTTCCGGCCTATTCGTCTTCCGGTGATTGTCACTGCTGCTTGCGGTCCACGCTGGTTCACTTCCTGGTGCACAGGAGAACCGCAAGAGCTGGCGAACAACATGTAGCTCCGTGGACTGCGTGCATAAAGAGGACAAGGGACAGATTCCCCCCCACCTACCTACATTGATGAGCCTATTACCTACTTTTATCTTGTGAGTTTTTATTTTTTGTGCGACAATACATTGCCTATAATACTACACTTAGGTGGCGCTTCTTGTTTTTCTTCTTCTTTCTGGTTTCATACAACTATACAGGGTATACAAATTACTATATTTATGATGATGTTGCTGTGCACATGCATCCCACTAATATGGAGCGACGAACACCCACTGAATGCAAAGACATGCATTGCCAAATTACTTCACCAACTGGAGAAGTTACTCAGACTCCTAGCAGGCACTATATGAAGCATGTAAGAGCAAACAGCTCTCCGGAAAGTTGTCAGCAATGTGGGTTATACTTCACTGCATTAACAGAGAACATGTGACCTATGGTGTAGCTTGGGATATGTAAAAAGATATTTTTCCAAGTATCCCAAGAACTGTGAAGATGAAATATTTTGTATTGGCTATTTATTACGTGTATGGAAATATAATTTTTTAACTATAACGTATAAGGGGTTTTATTTACTGTTTAAATCCCTGTTGGAGAGAGATCCCCTCACTTCCCATGAGACGAGACAGGAAGTGAGGGGATATTTACCAAATAGGGACATAGACAGCAAAAAAAAAGAGAAAAAAACCTTACTGAGGTCTTAACCCTCTCCCACACTTTGTAAAACTAACAGTGTTTTGTCTGAAGATGAATTTTAGTGTTTTAATTAGAAAGCTGTGTGGCTAGTAATGGCATAAGTTTGATCAGAACTATTTTATTTTCTGTAGCTTGAATACTGTGGCAAGGCACTTTCCTGGATAGTTGATGCCCTTCAAGAAAGTGGAATGGTAAAAAGCACAAAACCACCTCCAGCCTTTCAGTAAGGTAAGCATGGGCATAAAAAATGTATAATGTTCACCTATACCTCCTCTTCCAAAAAAACAGTCAACTCATTTCTGGAAATGTTTGCTACAAATCTTTGATTGTCCAGTCAGCCATGGTGCATACATTCAATAAAGCATAGAGCCTCTATCCCTTAAATGAAAAGGTAAAAGTAAATGTGATACCAACTTGAGCAATTTAAACTAAACATGTATTTAAAAAGCAGAGAATATCTTCAGTGAATATCACATTTAACACATAGTTAAATAATTAAAGGAATGGAGGACATCAGCTATGAGGAAAGACTACAAGCACTGAACCTATTCTCTCTGGAGAAGAGACGATTGAGGGGGGATATGATATCAATGTACAAATACTGTACTGGCGACCCTAGCATAAGGTACAAACTATTCAGAGAAAGGAGATACAATAAGACACGTGGCCACTCACTAAAACTAGAGGAAAGGCGGTTTAACCTTAACCGCTTGCCGACTGCTCCCAGTATATTTACTGCGGCAGTCAGCCCCTCACAGGCAGAGCAACGTAGGTCTACGTCGCTAGCCTGTGAGGCTCTGGGGAGAGAGCGCGGCGCCGGAGGCGCGCTCCCGCGCGGTCACGGACCTCCCCGCGCGTGTGACCAGTAGACCCGATGTCCGCCGGTCACTCGGCGATCGTCGGGGGAGAGGGAGAAAGTCAGGCGGCTTATGTAAACAAGCCACCTGTCATTCTCCCCGGTGTAGAAACAGTGATCACACGGTTCTACAATGTAGGACCGTTGATCAGTGTTCCTACAGCTCAAGCCACAGCCAATCACAGTAAGAATCACGCCCCTAGGGACACACGCAGCCCCTCCCTCTCAAATAAAGTTGACCCCTTCACTACCAGTGTATTTTTACAGTAACAGTGCATATGTATAGCACTGATTACTGTAGAAATGTCACTGGTAACCCCAAAAGTGTCAAAAATGTCAGTCAAGGGTCCGATCTGTCCGCCGCAATGTCGCAGTACCGCAAAATAAATCACAGATCGCCGCCATTACGCGTTAAAAAAAAAAACAACAAAAATGACAAAAATCTTTCCCTTTGTTAGTAAACGCGATAACTTTTGCGCAAACCAATAAAAATACGCTTTTTGCGATTTTTTTTTTGTAGCCTAAAACAAATTGGCGGAAAATGTTAAAAAATTTAGATTTTTACATTTTTTTGGGGGGGAATTTCATATAAAAAAATTTGAAAAATATTGCTATTTTTGCAAAATTGACGTTCTTTTTTTTGTTTATAGCGCATGATCAAAAAATCGCACAGGTACCACCAAAAGAAAGCTCTGTCTGTGGGAAAAAAAGGACGTCAAATTCGTTTAGGTACAGCGTCGCACAACCGCGCAATTGTCCATTAAAGTCACGCAGTGCCGAATCGCAAAATACCCCCTGGTCTTTTAGCAGCCAAATCCTCCGGGGCTTAAGTGGTTAAAGGTCGTAGGGGGTTCTTCACTGTAAGAGCGGTAAGGATGTGGAATTCTCTTCCACAAACAGTCATATCAGCAGGGAGCATCGATAGTTTATAAAAACTATTAGATGGGCACCTTAAAGACCACAACAAACAGGGGTATTCAATGTACGGTTAACAGTAGACACACACACACACATCATAGGTTGAACTGGATGGACTGATGTCTTTTTTCAGCTTCACAAACTATGTAATATCAAATCCAGATAAATAGATAACGATATACTGTATAAAAATTAAATAATAAACATGGTATACCTACCTGCTCTGTGAAATGGTTTTGCACAGAGCATCCCCGATCCTTCTCCTCTGGGGTCCCCCACTGGTGCTACAGGCTCGTATAGAGACAGACAGCGCAGCTCAGCCTTGGCCCCTGCTCCCTTGTCACTGGATTAATTGACAGTCAATGGCTCCCGCTGCCATCAATATGCCCTGTGAGGAGGGAGAAAGCAGAGAGAGTTGCTGCTCTCAAACACAGCGCTGGATTGAGATTGGGCCCAGGTAAGCATATGGGGAGGGGCTGGGGGATCATATGGCACACAAGGTTTTTTAATTGCAGAGAATTCATTAAGGTAAAAAACCTGAGCCTTTAGAATCACTTTAAGTTTTGTTCCACTGCCTCAGATCCTCTGTGCTATTTTTTTAATGTGATAGGCAGCCTTTTAAAGTGTTACTAAACCAAGAACCTGCATTCATTAAACCTGGTCTCCCTATAGTACACAGAACACGAAAAAGCAATTATTTTAGTAAATATAAACTGATAAATACATTTTTTCATCAGCAGTATATAGCAGTCTTGTGACTTGCATCGGTTCCTAATAAAGTTTGTAGGTGGAGTTTTCATTCTCCCCTGATCCTCTGTCTGGACATGTCTGGACAGTGCTGATTGGGCCTGGGCTGATCACATGCACTCTCCCAAAAAAAAAAAAAAAATTCTCTAGCAATACACACCAAACTGAGCAAGTGCAGCCCGGCCCCTGGCTCTGTAACTATCAGGCTTTTTTTATTTGGAGACAGTGGAAGAAGAGGAGGATTGGAGAGACAGGATCAAACAGCCTTTATTCACAATGCAAAGAATTAACCCCTTAGGTTCACCAGGAAGTATAACCAGCATGCTTTACTGCATATACTGACTGGTTTTATGATTGTGGGTTAGTAACACTTTAATATTAGCGTCATTAATCACTCCTAATTTTTTCTCTTTTTTAGCTACTAAAACAAAAGGAATCTGTATGGTAAACTGCAGACTGATCCTCTGCAAAGGTGCATGGGACCATAGTCTAGTCTCTAGCAATGCCATCACTTAGTGTGATGCAAATAGGACCCCCAATTGAGGTTAACCTTTTTCCCAGGCCTAGTACCTACTCAATCGTACCTCTTGCACTAACCATAGTCCAGTTCCTGAATGTCTTTTAAAGGTTTATTGCAGGAAAAGAAGGAACAAGAGTGGGTGGAAGTAGCAACCAATACAACAGAGCTTCCTGTGTTTTTGTTCCAAATGGCGGTTGCAGAATTGGGCCAATGGAGATACAAATATTACTCCTTTGTTCCTAGAGATATTGTTTCTTCTACTGGAGGTCCCAGACCAGGGGAACATTTCTAGTGTGATTCCAAAGCTTCCAACTATATCCAAGGCTCAGGATTTTATAGGCAGCAAACTTGAACTTGGTCTGCAACAAACAGAGATTTGCATATCTCTGAGAGATACATAGACATATTTGCATACCACGAGAGACATGTAGAGAGTAAGCAAACCCCCCCCCCCCCCAAAATGTTTTAAATACACTGCTCAAAAAAATGAAAGGAACGCTTTTTAACCGCTTGCTGACCGCCGCAAGTACGTATACTGCGGCGGTCAGCGCCGGCCAGGCAAAGTGACGTACCCGTACGTCACTAGCCTGTGAGCCAATAGGGGGCGAGCGCGCGCCGCCGGAGGCGCGCTCCCGCCCCCGCTCGTTCACGGACACCTCCACGCGAGTGACAGGCGGACCCGATGTCCGCCGGTCACTCGCGATCGTCCGCTGTGAAGGGAGAAAGGCAGGCGGCTAATGTAAACAAAGCCGCCTGTCATTCTTCCCTGTGTAACAGCAGAGATCTAACGGTCCTGCTATGTAGGACTGTTGATCTCTGCTGTTACATGTAAAGCCACATCCCTGCACAGTTAGAAACATGCCCCTAGGGACACACTTAACCCCTCCCTCTCCAATAAAGGTAACCCCTTCCCTGCCAGTGTCATTTTTACAGTAACAGTGCATATGTATAGCACTGATTACTGTAGTAATGTCACTGGTACCCCCAAAAGTGTCAAAAATGTAATTTTACATAACACAGAATTACTTTCAAGTACAATTTTAATAGCATTAGGTCAATTTAATGTTATGCTTTTAAAATTATATTTTATACACTACTTGTATTTACTAATTTATACAATTATTGGTTTACAAGTAAAAATTTAATTCATTCCCAGTGGGTTAGCTAAAAAGACAGCACTGAAAAAAGTAAAAATAAAACCTAAACAGTCAGCTTGGTAATGGATGGATCACTGCTGTGACTCTTTCCCAAGTGTTTGTAAATTTAAACTTGCGCTATTAAGCCCCATAAACAACAGACTTATACCCAGTAGAGATGTGGGTAAAACTGAAAAACAACTTGGAAAAAAAAGCCTAAAGCACCATCCACTTGTGCCAAGGAGTATATCAAATATTTATATGATATATTTTATATTTGCTTGCCAAATGTTTTTTCACTTTATTTTTTGTGTAGGTAATCTATAGAAAATAAAATGTAAAAACCCATTGCACACCCACTTTTTAATACTGTGAATGTTTTTATATAGAAGCCAGTATATTTTTGATGCAGTAACATTGAGATGGATTTTTAAGATGACAAGCAATAAAAGGAAGCAAATACATTTATTTGAGCTCAGTGATGTTTTCTTTTTTTTCAGGTCATACTGTGGGACACTTTCTGTTTACTGCCAATCATAGGACAATAATTCTTCACGCATTCAGTGCTGCACTGGATTGGAAGTTTGGTTTGTGAATAGTGAAAGATCGGACTTTTTGTAAATAATTTTTTCTAGCAACTGCCCTGTCTATCCTAATTTTCCAGGCTCAGTCACAATGTATATTTCCAGCTTTTATTTTGACACATGAACTGATGCTCTTCACTGTCAACTGAAACATGTATATAAAAAGAAGCAAATCTGTAAAAGTATATATATATATATATATATATATATATATATATATTTTTTTTTTTTTTTTTTTTTTTTTTTTTTAGTTTAGTCTGATGTTTTAATTGTATGTCTGCCATTCCTGCTGTTGTGGCACGCCATTTTGTGCACTGAAACTATGTTCAGCTTATATGTTTGCTACAAATAGGCAACACCACTGAAACTGATTGATGGGACGGTTGAGGGGTATGTAAAATGTAAACCGGAGTGAACCTGAGCAATTTTTAATAGAATTTTTAAATTTTTTTTTTAATATATATTTTTACTGCAAGTTTAAAAACAAATATACTCCTTTCACTATTTATTTATCATGCCTTCATACCCATGATTTTTTTGAAACCTTATAAATGCCAGTTTTATGCTTTACGTTCCATTGCAATACAGTTTACATCTTGACAGTTTTGGGTGTTTTTATTATTTCATTTGCACAATTCAGTAATCTCACGTCAACAGGTGACATGAAGTGCCCTTTAACTGACTAGTACACATTAGTTTACTCACAAAATATCTGCAGTCTCTGCACTATGCATTCTTAAGCCCTGTACACACGAGTCGAAATTCGGCCGGTAATTTTCGTCCAACGACCGATCTGCCGATTTTCGGCTTGTTAGTATGATGCTTCCAACAACCGACTCCGAATTTTCGGCTGAAAAAATTCTGGTGTGCAGGCTATAAAATTTTTGTCCTCCATCAAAACACGGCCGATTTTCGTGCAGTCAGTACAGATTTCGACAGGGAAAAATCTTTTAAGCAAGACTGGGCATGCTCAGAGAAGAAAGAACACAAAGAAAGCAAACCAACACATGACATCACTTCTGAAGTAGAATTCTGTCGTGTGGGAAAATTCGTGTGCAGTCTAGAGCACATTCCAATCAACAAAACACCACTCTGGACAAAAGATGGACGACCGGTCGGCGGAAATTCGTTGCGTGTGTACGAGGCTTAAGAGTTGGTTCACACTAAGGCGACATGACTCCTTACTACTTCGGGGGGCAACTTGTGCATTCCCATGCACCAGGACTTCGGAGCGACTTGCAGGGACTTCACATAATGGAAGTCTATGCAAGTCGCTCCGAGGTCACCCCGAAGTAGAACAGGACCCTTTTTCTAAGTCGGAGCGACTTGTGTCGCTCCTATTAGAACGGGTCCTGTAGCGGTCAATTGACCGCGAGGGAGCGCGACTTGTCAGGCTGACAAGTCGCGCTAGTGTGGACCGGCTCTAATAAGTAAACTTTAAAACCCTAATCTACTTGTATAGAGAATGGAAGCCATCAATGCCATTGTGGGCGTGGTGAGTTCTAAACTAAAATATGTATTGATTGTAGTATGCCTGGAAACATTGGTACTAAATTTCAATACAATTTATTTATATAACTTTATTGATTTTGTTTTGTGTGGTTTTTTTTTCCAGTAAAATATGCATATATACAGTTTGTATTCATATTTTGTTTGGTTCTTTGAAGTAGTCCTGGAACAATTTGAACTTTGTTAGGCTACAGGAAGAGATGTCCTTGGGTAGTGGTAAACTCCAAGTGATGGGAGTATAACTCCAGAAAAAGACACAAGTGTCCCGGGTCACAATCCTCCCATCGTGAATTGCATGTTGAGCTGAGAGCCCTGAGACTGCATCTACACCCAACGCTTCACAGAGCTGGACTGGACTGGTTTCTTCCTTCCCAAAATAAAATGAAAACATGTCTTGTTCTAGCAGCTGCACCAAACCAACCAATCCCACATATATCAAAAAAATCTCAGATCAAGTAGTTCCATAACAAGGTTCATAAACAATGAAATCATAACACGTGTCTTAGCTGTGCATAAGCGCCGGTTCACACTGCAGCGACGCTACTTCGCACCGCGACCTCCGAGGCCGCCACGGACTTCATAACATTGAAGTCTATGGCGGTCACCTCCGGGTCGCCCCAAAGAAGCTCCGGACCCTTTTTCTAAGTCGGAGCGACTTGTGTCGCTCCTATTAGAACGGGTCTGCAGCTTCCCTATGGAAGGCGACCTGTGAGGCGACCAGGTCGCCTCACAGGTCGCCTTAGTGTGAACGGGGGCTAAAACACACAGTGTATAAAAAAAAAATGTAACAAAGTTCATTAGAAAACATCCCACAAACAGGAATAACATTTCCCTTGCTGTTCAAGATAATCAACTTTTTGAGAT
This sequence comes from Pelophylax lessonae, assembly GCF_965119305.1. Classification (NCBI taxonomy): domain Eukaryota; kingdom Metazoa; phylum Chordata; class Amphibia; order Anura; family Ranidae; genus Pelophylax; species Pelophylax lessonae. The sequence continues at coordinate 171,041,786 of NC_138779.1, forward strand.
TTAATATCATCTGCACTGCGATGTGTGGTCAGCAATTTTGAGACATATGGTAAAGGATCCCATAAATGCACAGAAGGGCCAATGAGACTGACAAACAAAAGAGAAGACGGGTGTTCAATGCCAAGCCCACTCCTAATGGGTGACATCCCCAAATTCATTGTACTGAAGCCCCGCTCAAAATCATCGGATGTCACCAGAAGACTGTTAACTGCTGTCACAACTGGTTTCACATTTTCAGGAACCTCTGCACCATCATCATCAATGAAATCTCTGAAACCTTCACAGATCATGGATGCATTGTTTGATTGGCCATGGCCAGTGTTGGGAATTTAGGATGTCAATTTCAAGGGCAAGAATTTCAAGTTCAACTTAAGCTCCGTACACACGCGTCGAAAATTGTCAGTGAATCTTCGTCCAACGTCCGATCTGCCGATTTTCGGCTTGTTAGTATGATGCTTCCGACAACCGACTCCGACTTTTTGGCCGAAAAAAATCTGGTGTGCAGGCTATAAAATTTTTGTCCGCCGTTAAAACACGGCCGATTTTCGTGCAGTTAGTACAGATTTCAACAGGGAAAAATCTTATGAGCAAGTCTGGGCATGCTCAGAGAAGAAAGAACACAAAGAAAGCAAACCAACAACTGACATCACTTCTGAAGCAGATTTTTGTTGGGCGAGAAAATTCGTGTGCAGTCTAGGCACATTCCAACCAACAAAAACCCACTCTGGACAAAAGACGGACGGACGATCGGTCAGCCGATAATCGTTGCGTGTGTACGGGGCTTAAGTGTGATGAAGCTGCAGGTCTGTTGCTCACAGTTAAAGCATGAAGCCTGGAGCGTAAATTATCCACCAAACATTAATAAAATTGAGGGAGATTTATCCTCTCTTGGCCTTTTGTACTCTCTGGATTGATGGTCACACCCAGAAATTCTCTTTATCCAGAGATTCCATGACTTCTTTCAGATGTTTGCCAGGCATGTCTTTCATTTTTTCAATTGCACGAACTGACCGATTTATCTGCCGGTAGGCTCATGGAAGTGTGATGTCATCTCTTTGAAGGGCGTCCCTTTTCCTGAACAACATCTGCAACCCCAGCAAGGTTTAACAAATCATTTTCTGACATCAGGACCTTGTTAAGGCCACTAAATAGAGATTTCTGCTTACTGTTATGAGCTGAAGTTAAGCTTGTGTTCATGAAATGACTGTACAGTGCAGGATATGACTCCCAAACTGCTCGTATAGCTCTCCAATTTTAAGAATTTGGACTTCTAATTCTTTTGCACATTCAGAGAGCTTCGACAGGTTTTTTTTTTTTGGTGACTAATGATACACATCATACAACTTCTCAAAAATGATGTTACTTGATGAATACCAGGAATAGAATCGACTTTATTTGAACTGCAGAATTCAAGCCTTTGACAAAAGCAGTACCATTTCATAAGCTGTGGATAATTTTCACTAATTTGCTCCAGAAAACCAGATTTTCTTCCAAGCCTTGAGCCCCGTACACATGATCAGATTATCGAACAATCTGTCGTCCATTTTTTGTTGCATGCTAGTCTCATGTCGAAAGTGAAGAGGTTACTTTCATACGAAAATTCCCTTACGACAGAATTCTACTTCAGAAGTGATGTCATGTGTTGAATTGTTTTGTATGTGTTCTTTCGTTTCTGAGCATGCCTAAATTTTTTTTCGGACGAAAACTGTACTAAGTAAATGAAAATCGGACGTTGTGTTGACGTACAGTACAATAAAAATTTTATAGCCTGCACATCCAGTTTTTGTCATCCGAAAATTCGTAATCGGCTGTCGAAATCACCAAACTAACAATCCGAAAATTGGCAGATCGCTCGTCGGACGAAATTTCCCTTCAGATTTTCGTATCCTGTGTACGGGCCTTAACACTTGCAACATTACTACAAACCTCAATTAAGTTTTTAACAAGAAAGTCATTACTGAACCCATATTTAGAAAGACAAGCTAAAAGAGTGACTTCAATAGACTTTGCATCTGCTTTAGGCAAATCAAACAAATCGAGAAAGAAAGTGACTGGGTCTTTTCTGTTAACAGAGGTATGAATATAAACAATTAACATTGAAAGTGAACAAACTGTAATAGATTCATCGATATATACAGACATTTTTGAGGCCTGGTCAACAATTGCCTTGCAAATGCTTTTTTCTCATTTCACTGGCAATGCAATCTATTATTTGTGCAGCTGTATACTCACTATGGAGAATACATCCTAATGCTGGCCATACACTATATGAAAAATCGTTCAAACTCATTTTCAAAAGACGAACACTCAGCCGTGAGAGCAGACGATTGTGCCATCATGCAATGACCGAATTTTGATCAATAAATCATTCAATGGACATAAATTAATTTGTTTTTCATTTATTTTGTCACATATAACTAGTGCAAAGGTTCGGGCGAGAAACACATTAACCTTTCAATTTATCGTTCGTTTGGCAGAATTTCCCTTCGATTTTTCAGCTCTGAAAAGTTAAAACCCATTTTCTATTTTGTGCCCATTAACTTGACGAAAAACAAACGAACAGACCAAATGACAGATTTTCAAACTCTTTTTCGGCTAGTGTATGGTCAGCATTAGTCTGCACCATTTGCAGATTGCAAGCTGATAAGATCTCAGAAGTCTTTGAAAGGGCGATTTTTGTTTTGCATAAAAAAAAGTAGGCAGTCCGAAATACTTAAGTGGGGGATGCAAACTAATGCTTCTGCTGTTCTGCAACATTGGAATGCAAAATCTCATTTTTAGATACAGCTTGAATATCGCCTGCCTTTACATGTGCTTCTGAAATCTTATGTATATGGATTTTTTACGCAGTGAAGTCAACATATCTTCTTTTGTTTTGCCATATGGAGTAATCATACCAGTGCTTTGTTCTTTTGAAATAGATAGACCCTGTGAAACAGACTCCAAGGTGTTAACCTCACAACACACATTGCATCCTAAAAGGCCATTTTCTACAAACAGCCAAGGGTTCTTTTTTAATTGTAGCCGCTGATTCTGGTCCCAACATTCTGGTAGAAGAATTCTCTCACTAACATCAGCAGCTGTATCTTCAGTAACTAAGTCAACTACAGCTGACTGGTGTAGTTTCTGCAGAGGACACTGGGTCATCCTGAGAAGAGCAACTTTCAGACTCAATATGTGTTTTTTTTTACTGGAAGCCTTTTGTAAGAAATCTATAATGCTGCCCTTTCGTTTGCTTATTTCTGTACAAATAAAAACAAAAAAAAATAAATAATAATTTGAAAGAGAGGGTGGAAAGGGTAAGAGTCGGTTCACACTGGGGAGACTTGTCAGGCGACCTGGTCGCCTGCCAAGTCGCCTGCCATAGATTAGCACAGGACCCGTTCTAATAGGAGCGACACAAGTCGCTCCGACTTAGAAAAAGGGTCCTGTACTATGGAAAGAATTCCAGCAAGGGCATAGACCTGTCCCTATAGAAGGGTCAAGACTAAGTCCCTACAAGAAGAAAAGGGGGTTTAAATGTGCCTCTACAAACAGTCAAAGTATGCACATGTTCATGTAACATAGCAACGGTACACAATTGTTTTTTTTAAAAAATTCATAAATCTTTATTAATACATAGTAAAAACAAAAAGTATATCACTCTAATAGATTGAACAGTCAATACATAGTGACAGGATTAGTACAAATACAGATAGAAAATGCTGGAGCTACGCGTTTCGCATTATGCGCTTCCTCAGGGTCCAGCAAAGGAAAGTATGTAAACAGAGATTCAGTCTTTAATAATCTAAAGGTACATAAAACAGTTATTAGATTTGTGAATATACACATATGTCTTATAACATTTTTATTATTCTCAGTTTGTTATTTGCAGCTATCAATTGTATGTCTTAACCTTGAACACATCAGTTTTACTCTAATTATTTAACAATTATATAAGTAGATCAAAGGATAGATTTTCCATAAATATAGCTGGTTAGTATATTGGTTCCTATATTATAGATTCCTTTAGATAAAAAGGAGGAAGAGAAAAACCATTTCTGTTTAACAAACTCTTTTATGCTTTGCTTGTCAGAAAGACAAGGAACTAAATCCCACACACTGAAAAGGAAGAGTAGAAAAGGGTGGGAAAGAGGGAAAAGAGAAAAGGGATGAATATGAGAGAACAATGATAGAAAAGGGGGGAAATGATGTAGAGTGTGAATTACCACGTAGCCCACAGGGGGGGCAGTGATAAGGATAGGCTAGTTCACCCGAGTATAGTAACTCAGGGGACAGTCCATCCATAGAGGAGGCATGGAGGAGACCAAAAAAGATAAATGGTATATATAAAGAGGTATATTCACTTTATTATAAACTAAAAATATGACATACTAAGGCATTAAATTGTCTTACCCCAGTTTAGACGTCACAATGAATAGAGTTGAATATACTTGTTTAATTTAAAATCATGTTGTATGAAAGGGGGAGCCAGAAGCCCCTAAAATCAGCAGAAAGAAAAAAATGAATTTATATGTATGTATGGTTACTCCTTATTTGATTATTTTAATAAGGGGGATGGTGATTTGTAAGAATAGGTACTTACCAGGGACTCATTCTCTAAAATTTATGTGTTAAGTGGTGTAAACGTCAAGCAAGACGTACATCTATTTAAGTAGAAAGTCCCATAGCAAGACATATAGCTCAAACGCATAGATATAAATGTCCAAAATTCAAATTTTTCGCCCTAGATAGGATCCATCCTGGACCCAGAGGGGGACCTTTTGACAACTTAATTCTACAAAGGGAAGCACGTTGGATTTTCTCTTTAAATGCTTGCACCCTCCCAGGACTGAATGAACACCTGAGCTTTGCCCCCTTTTTGGCAGACTAATACCCTCTTAGACTCTCCAATATGATATTGAAGAGATTAACTCATTTGGATTTACTTTTTTATATAATTTTCAAGTTAAACAAAAATAATTTTTAAAAAATTTTTTTTTTTTTTTTTTTTTTTTTTCTTTCCTCTCCCCCCCTTTTCCTTTCCCCCCCCCCCCTTTTTTTCATTGCTGTAGGTCTGTTTACCGCGTGGTCCATTGTCCTGCATATCGGTTGCCAAATTATATATTCTTTTTCTTCTTCTTCTTATAAACCTTAATTATTCACTGCTCCACATGACCAGACCATATAAGCAAATTTGCTAATGTCATTTCTGAATAAAACTGTTTGTTGGTACATTTATGGATAATTTCTCCTCTTATATGGCTTAAATGCAGGTTTGAATTGATTTAAATAGGGAATAAATAGTTATATTCAGATGTTTTTCATACATGCCATATTGAATGTTAAGATATATTCCTGCTTTTGATGCACGTATAATATTACCATTTTTGACAGTGTTAGTCAGCTTCTATTGGCTTTAATTTGTCTGAATGGTGGATTACGTTATGGCAGATCGTCACTTCCGGTCCCGGAACCGGAAGTGATGCTCACTTCCGGTATGCGGGAACATCCTCCCGCGGCGTCTACACGTGGACGCTATGGCGGGCGGATGTGGGGGGCGTGAGACCGGGAGGAGGAGGAGACCAGATACAGAGTGGTTAGTATATATACCGGACAGCTTAGTGAGCTCACACTTACAGGCTGCCTAGGCTGAGTGTCATACTCCCCGTGGGTTTTCTGAATTGCTTCAGATGGTAAGTGTTTTAATTATAGACTCAGCTCCTCACTTTTTCTTTTTGTCAGGCTTAGCCCTTTACCAACGGTCCATTATCTTTATATATCTTTTCAGATTCGGGGCTGGATCCAATTTGTCTAAAGCATCCAGTGACTCTCTCATACTTAGTTTTTATACTTCCAGCACCACACTGATCCCCAAGTTTTAAAGGGGACTCTCTATTTAACCCTTTCTCACTTAATATTGGTGCACATCTTTGAAGGGGATTCCAATGTCTAACCCCCTTTCTACTTAAATAGATGTACGTCTTGCTTGACGTTTACACCACTTAACACATAAATTTTAGAGAATGAGTCCCTGGTAAGTACCTATTCTTACAAATCACCATCCCCCTTATTAAAATAATCAAATAAGGAGTAACCATACATACATATAAATTCATTTTTTTCTTTCTGCTGATTTTAGGGGCTTCTGGCTCCCCCTTTCATACAACATGATTTTAAATTAAACAAGTATATTCAACTCTATTCATTGTGACGTCTAAACTGGGGTAAGACAATTTAATGCCTTAGTATGTCATATTTTTAGTTTATAATAAAGTGAATATACCTCTTTATATATACCATTTATCTTTTTTGGTCTCCTCCATGCCTCCTCTATGGATGGACTGTCCCCTGAGTTACTATACTCGGGTGAACTAGCCTATCCTTATCACTGCCCCCCCTGTGGGCTACGTGGTAATTCACACTCTACATCATTTCCCCCCTTTTCTATCATTGTTCTCTCATATTCATCCCTTTTCTCTTTTCCCTCTTTCCCACCCTTTTCTACTCTTCCTTTTCAGTGTGTGGGATTTAGTTCCTTGTCTTTCTGACAAGCAAAGCATAAAAGAGTTTGTTAAACAGAAATGGTTTTTCTCTTCCTCCTTTTTATCTAAAGGAATCTATAATATAGGAACCAATATACTAACCAGCTATATTTATGGAAAATCTATCCTTTGATCTACTTATATAATTGTTAAATAATTAGAGTAAAACTGATGTGTTCAAGGTTAAGACATACAATTGATAGCTGCAAATAACAAACTGAGAATAATAAAAATGTTATAAGACATATGTGTATATTCACAAATCTAATAACTGTTTTATGTACCTTTAGATTATTAAAGACTGAATCTCTGTTTACATACTTTCCTTTGCTGGACCCTGAGGAAGCGCATAATGCGAAACGCGTAGCTCCAGCATTTTCTATCTGTATTTGTACTAATCCTGTCACTATGTATTGACTGTTCAATCTATTAGAGTGATATACTTTTTGTTTTTACTATGTATTAATAAAGATTTATGAATTTTTTAAAAAAAACAATTGTGTACCGTTGCTATGTTACATGAACATGTGCATACTTTGACTGTTTGTAGAGGCACATTTAAACCCCCTTTTCTTCTTGTAGGGACTTAGTCTTGACCCTTCTATAGGGACAGGTCTATGCCCTTGCTGGAATTCTTTCCATTGTTTGCATATGGGGGCAGGTGCCATTATAATCTCTGATTAAAAAGACCCCAATCCCCCTTCCATCCATACTGTCTGTTGTTCTTCGAGGGGAGTCAAATCCCCAACTCCTCTGGAAGGGGGATCTATTTAAGGGTCGCTCTATTTAATTAAATATATTAAATTAGTCATTAACAAGCCAAATCTATGCATATGTTTAATGTAATACTTTTGAGAGTATAATTCGCATAAAAATAATATGTATGATATACTGAACTAGATATTACAATAGTGTTTGTTAAAGAATATCTACTGAATTTGAATCCCACAACGCTTTTTCTCCTCCCACCATCTCACATCCCCTAACCTCCCCCCTCTTTTCCCCTCTCTTCTTTTCCCTTCCTCCCCCCTTTTTTTTTTTTTTTTTTTTTTTTTATTATTTGTGTGTCTGGGTCTGTCCTTTTGTCTCTCTGACAGTGACTGAAATGGCTGACTATCTGGGAAATCTCTGGTCCAATTACATGCTACAAATACAGACTGAAATTCGCGGCTCAAATAAGGAGGACTCCGAAATCTCGCAAATCACAACTCGTTTAAGACAACTTCTAATACGTAAGACAACTTTCTTCTGGCATGCCACTTATTTCCAACAATATATAGACACCAAAATTATACCTATTGGGTTACGTATACAAATATTTCCAACAATTCACTCAGTTTCAACAGAATTAAAAAATAAATGGGAAGATAATCTCACACAATGCTCAATTGAAATGATGAAGATTCTAAAAAGCTATTACGAGGCAGAAGCACTCATTTTAGACAAAGAAATAGTAGAAATTGTAAACCAACTAGCGGCATTCCAAAATAAACCCATTTTTAAGGAAAAAAATCTTGAAATTAAACATGCAGTGGAAAAATTTAGTGGAGAAATTATTAAAAGAAAAGATAAAAAAATGAATCGTGACCAAATGGCATTTAGGACAGGAAGAGCCTATAAATGGGAAAGGAATACTAATAAAACATATAGGTCTAGACCACAAAATGAACAGAATAGAGAGGATGGCAACTGGTCTGACTCATCAGCTGCATCCTCCACATCTTCCAACTTTTGGAATGCTCGCCAAGAGAGATCTAATAGAATTAGACAGGAAAAAAGGAAAGATGATGAAAGGGATACCCCTATGGGAACACAGCACAATTTTCAGACTACACAAACAGCCAAGGCTTTAAAACTTGGACCCAAAACTCAAAATCAATCACCATCAAACCCAATGGCAAGTGGATCCAGCACATCATCAGCAAATGCCCAAGGAACACACTGTGGAACTATCCCAAAAAGAAATTCCCCTAATACTCAGGACAATGCTTTTTTAGAACAAATGACACTAGGACTTCTAGGCCCTCTAAAAATATCCACAACAGAAGAGAAAAACTAAACCAAGAAACAAATTCCCTACAAGTCATTAACATCTCTGGTGTTCAATTAAATGAAGAGGAAATTAAAATACTTGGTCTAGGGCTTAATTTCTGTCCGGCAAAAGACATAGACCGTTTTGAATTTATAAAAGATGTTAATCTTTTTGCACGAAAGCTTAATTTTAGGTCCCTAATTGAGGGCCCTAAAATCAAGCAAAAAGAAGCCCCCATGGGTGGTCTTCTTCAAACCTGGCGTGATTGGTCCAAAAAGGATTATAAGATGCTTAAAATCCTGACCGAGCTTGAGGATGAGTCGGGTCCGACTACACCCGGACCCAGCCCACCCTCGACCTCGGTAGGAACAACACAACAATCAGTACAAACTTTTAAAAAAAAGTCTAAACGTTTCCCGAGTCAAACCAATCCTAAAGTTGATCTTTTTATCCATATGGTAACAAAGGATATTAAACAAATGAACATACGAAAAAACTCTAGTAACCTGTCCGAAACTGAATACCAGGCTCTACGTAACTTACAAGAACGCAAAGATATTGTGATTAAGTCTGCGGACAAAGGCGGAAATGTTGTCATTCTAAATCAAGTACAATACACAGAAATGTGCAACAATATTCTTGATAATAGAGCCTGGTATTCAAGAGTAAGCAGTTTACAGTTACTTAAAAATCAAAGAGAATTCCTAAAACTTCTAGATCAATACCACCAGTGGGGAATTATAACCAAGGATTTGATGGAATTTTTGATTATTAAAGAACCCACAACGCCCACATTTTATGCACTTCCAAAAATGCATAAAAATCACACCAATCCCCCCGGTCGTCCCATAGTCTCGGGCATCAATAGTCTTACACAGAATGCTAGTTCGTAAGTAGATGCATACCTTCGCCCACATGTAGAGTCTTTACCCTCGTATCTAAAAGATACTATGCATATGCTATTAACGATTGAAAATATACAGATCGAAGAGGAGACCTATCTGGTATCTATAGATGTTGAGTCCCTATACTCAAATATTCCACACTCTCGAGGTGTGGAAGTTATTGAATCCTTTTTGGATGAGAGAGGACTTGACCATAGAAGGTTAAATAAGTTTGTTTCTGACTTATTATTTTTTATCTTGACACATAACGTGTTTGTGTTTGATGGTTCCCACTACCTCCAGGTACAGGGGGTGGCGATGGGGACCAAATGTGCCCCATCTTATGCCAACCTGTACCTGGGGGGGTGGGAACGATGGCTCTTTGCCCAAGAATCTATATCAGTATATCTGGCATACATAGAGATCTGGAAAAGATATATCGACGACATATTCATCCTATGGTCGGGTCCTCTCGACACCCTAAAGGAATTCATAGATATTCTGAATGTAAATGACTTCAACTTGCACTTTACCTATGTTTTTGATAGATCTAGGATTCCTTTTTTAGATCTCGAGATCTATAGAAGCATGGATAATACACTTTCAACCACACTCTATAGAAAACCAACTGCAACAAATGCGTTATTACATGCAGATAGCAGTCACCCAAGACATGTAATTCAAGGAATACCAATAGGACAGTATTATAGGATTCGTAGAAACTGTTCGGAAGAGACTGAATTTGAAAAAGAAGCTTTAGAATTACAAAAAAGATTCCTACAGAGGGGATATAGTAGGAAAAGCACTAAAAAAGCATACAAAAAAGCAAAAGACAGCCCTAGAGACCTTCTCCTTTTTCAAGGAGAATGTCAAAACTCTCAAAACTCAACTAAAATGATCACGAGATATTGTTCTCAATCCAACCAACTAAAAAGTATTATAGCCAAACATTGGCATCTCTTGGCAGAGGATAAAATCCTCAGTAACTTTGTGGATACTAGACCGAGTGTGATTTTTAGGAGAAATAAATCTATTCGAGATATGGTGACTGCCAGCCACTACCAGAGAGACAAAAGGGCAGACCCCTGTATCAAACTACCCCAAGGTACTTTTCCTTGTGGACTATGTGGTTATTGTAAATTCATTGCTAGCAAGCCTCAACAAACGTTGCCAAATGGACGCCCATTTGTTCTCAAACATTTTGTGACATGCCAAACTATAGGTATTGTCTATATTTGGAAATGTGAATGTCCCGCTTTTTATGTGGGCAAAACCAAACGACATTTCCGGTGAGAGAATCAAGGACCATGTATCATACATAAGGGGTGGAGACTTAGAAAGTCCCATAGCAAGACATATAGCTCAAACGCATAGATATAAATGTCCAAAATTCAAATTTTTCGCCCTAGATAGGATCCATCCTGGACCCAGAGGGGGACCTTTTGACAACTTAATTCTACAAAGGGAAGCACGTTGGATTTTCTCTTTAAATGCTTGCACCCTCCCAGGACTGAATGAACACCTGAGCTTTGCCCCCTTTTTGGCAGACTAATACCCTCTTAGACTCTCCAATATGATATTGAAGAGATTAACTCATTTGGATTTACTTTTTTATATAATTTTCAAGTTAAACAAAAATAATTTTTAAAAATTTTTTTTTTTTTTTTTTTTTTCTTTCCTCTCCCCCCCTTTTCCTTTCCCCCCCCCCTTTTTTTCATTGCTGTAGGTCTGTTTACCGCGTGGTCCATTGTCCTGCATATCGGTTGCCAAATTATATATTCTTTTTCTTCTTCTTCTTATAAACCTTAATTATTCACTGCTCCACATGACCAGACCATATAAGCAAATTTGCTAATGTCATTTCTGAATAAAACTGTTTGTTGGTACATTTATGGATAATTTCTCCTCTTATATGGCTTAAATGCAGGTTTGAATTGATTTAAATAGGGAATAAATAGTTATATTCAGATGTTTTTCATACATGCCATATTGAATGTTAAGATATATTCCTGCTTTTGATGCACGTATAATATTACCATTTTTGACAGTGTTAGTCAGCTTCTATTGGCTTTAATTTGTCTGAATGGTGGATTACGTTATGGCAGATCGTCACTTCCGGTCCCGGAACCGGAAGTGATGCTCACTTCCGGTATGCGGGAACATCCTCCCGCGGCGTCTACACGTGGACGCTATGGCGGGCGGATGTGGGGGGCGTGAGACCGGGAGGAGGAGGAGACCAGATACAGAGTGGTTAGTATATATACCGGACAGCTTAGTGAGCTCACACTTACAGGCTGCCTAGGCTGAGTGTCATACTCCCCGTGGGTTTTCTGAATTGCTTCAGATGGTAAGTGTTTTAATTATAGACTCAGCTCCTCACTTTTTCTTTTTGTCAGGCTTAGCCCTTTACCAACGGTCCATTATCTTTATATATCTTTTCAGATTCGGGGCTGGATCCAATTTGTCTAAAGCATCCAGTGACTCTCTCATACTTAGTTTTTATACTTCCAGCACCACACTGATCCCCAAGTTTTAAAGGGGACTCTCTATTTAACCCTTTCTCACTTAATATTGGTGCACATCTTTGAAAGGGATTCCAATGTCTAACCCCCTTTCTACTTAAATAGATGTACGTCTTGCTTGACGTTTACACCACTTAACACATAAATTTTAGAGAATGAGTCCCTGGTAAGTACCTATTCTTACAAATCACCATCCCCCTTATTAAAATAATCAAATAAGGAGTAACCATACATACATATAAATTCATTTTTTTCTTTCTGCTGATTTTAGGGGCTTCTGGCTCCCCCTTTCATACAACATGATTTTAAATTAAACAAGTATATTCAACTCTATTCATTGTGACGTCTAAACTGGGGTAAGACAATTTAATGCCTTAGTATGTCATATTTTTAGTTTATAATAAAGTGAATATACCTCTTTATATATACCATTTATCTTTTTTGGTCTCCTCCATGCCTCCTCTATGGATGGACTGTCCCCTGAGTTACTATACTCGGGTGAACTAGCCTATCCTTATCACTGCCCCCCCTGTGGGCTACGTGGTAATTCACACTCTACATCATTTCCCCCCTTTTCTATCATTGTTCTCTCATATTCATCCCTTTTCTCTTTTCCCTCTTTCCCACCCTTTTCTACTCTTCCTTTTCAGTGTGTGGGATTTAGTTCCTTGTCTTTCTGACAAGCAAAGCATAAAAGAGTTTGTTAAACAGAAATGGTTTTTCTCTTCCTCCTTTTTATCTAAAGGAATCTATAATATAGGAACCAATATACTAACCAGCTATATTTATGGAAAATCTATCCTTTGATCTACTTATATAATTGTTAAATAATTAGAGTAAAACTGATGTGTTCAAGGTTAAGACATACAATTGATAGCTGCAAATAACAAACTGAGAATAATAAAAATGTTATAAGACATATGTGTATATTCACAAATCTAATAACTGTTTTATGTACCTTTAGATTATTAAAGACTGAATCTCTGTTTACATACTTTCCTTTGCTGGACCCTGAGGAAGCGCATAATGCGAAACGCGTAGCTCCAGCATTTTCTATCTGTATTTGTACTAATCCTGTCACTATGTATTGACTGTTCAATCTATTAGAGTGATATACTTTTTGTTTTTACTATGTATTAATAAAGATTTATGAATTTTTTAAAAAAAACAATTGTGTACCGTTGCTATGTTACATGAACATGTGCATACTTTGACTGTTTGTAGAGGCACATTTAAACCCCCTTTTCTTCTTGTAGGGACTTAGTCTTGACCCTTCTATAGGGACAGGTCTATGCCCTTGCTGGAATTCTTTCCATTGTTTGCATATGGGGGCAGGTGCCATTATAATCTCTGATTAAAAAGACCCCAATCCCCCTTCCATCCATACTGTCTAGGGTCCTGTACTACTTTGGGGCGACCTGGAGCGACCTGCATTGACTTCAATCATATGAAGTCCGTGCATGCCGCTCCGAGGTTGCGGTGCGAGCTGCGCACAGCGACTTCACAGGTCGCCCGGCAAAGTCGGATCGCGCCTGTGTGAACCGGTGTAACGTGAGAATTACCTACCCCGTGAGAATTACCTTCCCTCGTCACTTCCGGGCAGAAACAGCTGAACAGCGCAGCAGTGCGCATGCTCAGAGCCCCGGATACATAATGGAAGAACAGAGGAGCTTACTAGTGCGCATGCGCACTAGTATGAACCGATCACGGTGTACCGTGAAATAAACCTACCGACGCGGCGGTTACATAAAACACCTGTGCAGAAATACGAGTAATCTCCGCTCCTGTGCCTGTCACTTCCCTGCTCTCGGCTAGTAAATATAAAAGCGGCTCTCGGCTCCGTGATTTATGTATTCATACAGCCGCCGCCGCTTTTATATTTACTATCCGAGATGAGGGAAGTGACAGGCACAGGAGCGGAGATGACTCGTATTTCAGCACAGTTGTTTTAATGTAACCGCTGCGTTACATACAGGGCCGAGCACCGGAAGTGACGAGGGGTAGGTTTTTCTCACGGGTAGGTAATTTTCACAGAACACCGGCTCTGAAACACACATTGAGTTCTGCAGTAAATCTAAAAGATGGCAAAAACCTTTGAAGCCAAAATGGTAGTCAAATAATGTCTTAATAATGTAGTATTTATTTCCATTACTCAGATATATAGGTTTTGTGTTCTGCATGCATCTTGAGCACCGCTTTTTGCATATCACTTTTTTTTTTCTAGTGAGTCTCTCATTTTAGTTTATGGTGTTTACATGAAATATTTTATTTAAATATTTAATTAATAAATTTAAGTTCCCCCAATTAATTTTGATGCTTTCTTTCCCCTGGCTATACCTGCTGCTTGAAAGCCTCACTAACGAGCTGGCCAGGGTGTGTGTAATGTAGTAGGCTGCCTGTTCCTTGCACTTCACAGAGCAGCTCCGTGTGGCTCCCGCTGCACTTTGACCCATGGCATCACTTCCCCCGCAGTGAGCTGCATGGAGCTGCTGTCAATCATTCTGGGGGAAGCTAAAGGAAGACTACTGGCAGCCTACTGTGGCTGTGTCTTTATCCTTTGAGGCTAAGCAGAGGCTCTGCAATCAGTGTGCGGCACTTAATATTGCGAGCTGTGTTGGCGGCTGCTGGTGTAGCACAGTGGCGATTCTAGGAACAATATATAGGGGGGACACTCATCATTTTCACCACTATTTCATACCACTGAAAAAAACGAAATAAGTATATATAAATAAGGTTACAAAATATGAGAATAATGCAGTATGCAAAGATACCTTTCTATTGTACTAACCGAACACTTAAAAGACAGCTTTCAAGAGATTTCCTTTATTCCTCAGGTATTGCTTCAGACCCTAAAAAGCGGAAAACTCTCAAAAGCTTTTATTTATAGCTTAAATTTCAATTTCAGCAAACAGTTTACGCGGTAATAGCCCCTAGTATTGGTGCCAGTTTACGCAGTCATAAAGCCTAGTATTGGTGCATGTTTACGCAGTAATAAATCCTAGTATTGGTGCATGTTCACGCATTAAGAACCCCTAGTATTGGTGCAAGTTTACGCAGTAATAACCCCTAGTATTGGTGCCAGTTTACGCAGTACTATAGCCTAATATTGGTGCCAGTTCACTCAGTAATAAAGCCTAGTATTGGTACCAGTTTACTCAGTAATAATCTCTAGTATTGGTGCCAGTTTATGCAGTAATAACCCCTACTATTGGTGCCAGTTTACACAGTAATATCCCCTAGTATTGGTGCCAGTTTACGCAGTAATAAAGCCTAGTATTGGTGCCAGTTTTTGCAGTAATAGCCCCTAGTATTGGTGACAGTTTTTGCAGGGATAACCCCTAGTATTGGTGCCAGTTTAAGCAGTAATAAAGCCTGGTATTGGTGCCAGTTCACTCAGTAATAAAGCCTAGTATTGGTACCAGTTTACGCAGTAATAATCCCTAGTATTGGTGCCAGTTTACGCAGTAATAACCCCTAGTATTGGTGCCAATTTACACAGTAATAAAGCCTAGTATTGATGCAAGTTTACCCAGTAATAAGGCCTAGTATTGGTGCCAGTTCACTCAGTAATAAAGCAGAGTATTGGTACGAGTTTACGCAGTAATAACCCCTAGTATTGGTGCTAGTTTACGCAGTAATAACACCTAGTATTGATGCCAGTTTACGCAGTCATAAAGCCTAGTATTTGTGCCAGTTTACGCAGTCATAAAGCCTAGTATTGGTGCCAGTTTATGCAGTAATAAAGCCTAGTATTGATGCCAGTTTACGTAGTATTAAAGCCTAGTATTGGTGCCAGTTCATGCAGTAATACCCCTAGTATTGGTGCAAGTTTACACAGTAAAAACCCCTATCATTTCTGCCAGTTTATGCAGTAATAAAGCCTAGTATTGGTGCCAGTTTATGCAGTAATACCCCTAGTATTGGTGCAAGTTTACGCAGTAAAAACCCCTAGTATTGGTGCCAGTTTACATAGTAATAAAGCCTAGTATTGGTACCAGTTTACGCAGTAATAATCCCTACTATTGATGCCAGTTTACACATTAATAACCCCTAGTATTGGTGCCAGTTTATGCAGTAATAATGCCTACTATTGATGGCAGTTTACACAGTAATAACCCCTAGTATTGGTGCCAGTTTACGCAGTAATAAAGCCTAGTATTGATGCCAGTTCACGCAGCAATAAAGCCAAGTATTGATGCCATGCTCTCAGCGCATTGGAGGTAGGGAAGACTAGTGAGACCTGCCAACCACAGTGATGAAAGTATTAAGGCCTGTGGCAGCAGTCTTTTATAACACTTTTATTAACTTCTTGGGAGATCTTTGTGATTTCCCCGTTGGTCTCCTGCTACAGTACTGCACACCTCTCCATCAGGGACGCCTTCCCTCCGCCACACACCACAGTGAAACTAAGGCTGCTACAGCGCACCTCTCCATTCGGGGCTCATGCCCTTACAGCAGGGGTGCCTAACCTTTTGAGGAGCAAGGGCCACTTTAGCAACTTGGTAACCGGTCACAGACCACAATGAGCAGAGCAGGCAGATGACAGGTCCGTGTCCACTCAACATATGCAGAGCAGACATGGACACAGCCCGCTCTACTCTATGGGCCCTCTGACCTAATCCGCCCTGACAGATGGGGACGGATTCCCTTCTGTTTTTTTCAGGTGGATCAAATTGGAGATAGGCGGGTATACACGGACATAAGGCTGTTTATATCTGACACGCTATAAAGGGGAATGTAGGGTCCAATTGGGTCCACCTGAAAAACAGACATGCGCTAGAGGAAACATGTGGCTGCAGTAGAGAGCAGAGCTGAAGCTTCCTGTATCGCACCTGTTACAGGCAAAGTTGGAGTACATTTGGTATCACTCCACCTATGACAGGAGCCGGAACTATACAGGAAGCATCAACTCTGCTTCCTCTGGTGCCGGCTGAGCGGCTCTGTTCTTCACACACACAGATACCACAGACCGCTCGCATACAAAAGCCAGTGACAGTCAGTCCTGCAGGACGCTGCTGTGTAAAAAGTACAGGAACCCCATTCTCATGTGTTCCTGCAGGACTTGAGCCCTGATTATTTCCCACTGTTGACTCACAACTCCACTGTGTATAAGGAAAAAATGGGCAAAAACTAAAATAATAATATAATAATAATTCAGCAGCATTTGACCCACTCACACCTATCAGTGTATTGCAATTTTTCCTGCCCCACGGTGCCCCAACGGTTGTTCAACTATGTTGCCTCATGAATGTAGCACTACAACTACAGGGACTGTGGGTAACTGGCTCCCCTACTCCTGCACAACTAGGCAACACGCATTCTCAGTCCCCTGCTTTGTTTTGATGTTTTATTAGGGTTATCAACTTGGATGGTCTGCAGGGATTTATGTGATGCCCAACTTCAATCAAAGACAAGGGACAACTTCCTTCTTCTGTAGAAAAAAAAATCCTGGACTGCTTTTCTTCCTGTACACACACCAAAGTCCATTGCAGACTATGAGCTCTAAGCACCCCTTGGAAGTAGCACAAAATAGAGGCAAACTGCATGCAAGAGTACATCCTCTCCTAATGTAGAACAGCCCTCCTGGCTGCTCTGAAGATCTCCCAGGGCAAGAATAAAGGGGTTAAGGACAACGCTGTCCTTTTAGAAAGCTTGCTACGTGTGGCAGTCTCTCTCATTGAAAATCCCTGGGTGATACTCTAAGGGTCTTCCTAAGCCAGCCCGAGCCCAGCCTGGAGGTAGAGACCCCCCCTAGAATATTTAAGGGCTAAACTAGCCCAGGGCCGGACGGGGAATAAAAACCAGCCCTGGAAAAAATTTCATACCAGCCCCATAGCATCATTATACCAGCCCAACAGCATAACGTCATTATTTTCTTGTTCATAAAAGGGAAAACCATGCATTTTAAAGCACATTTGAAGAGTGTATTATATATAGATAAAACAGATATGAAAGCATATAGGGTATATATACAGTATACAGTATATAAGAGCAAATTGTGGTTAAAAGTGGTAAAAGTGTGGATATGGTACAGGAGATGTCATAGGCTGTGCGGAGATGGTACAGGAGATGTCATAGGCTGTGCAGACATGGTGCAGAAGATGTCATAGGCTGTGCGGACATGGTATAGGGGATGTTAGAGGCTGTGCGGACATGGTACAGGAGATGTCATAGGCTGTGCGGAGATGGTACAGGAGATGTTATAGGCTGTACGGACATGGTACAGGAGATGTCATAGGCTGTGCGGAGATGGTACATGAGATGTTATAGGCTGTGTGGACATGGTACAGGAGATGTCATAGGCTGTGCGGAGATGGTACAGGAGATGTTATAGGCTGTGCGGACATGGTACAGGAGATGTCATAGGCTGTGTGGACATGGTACAGGAGATGTCATAGGCAATAGGCATAGGCAAATTTCTAGTTATCCTGGTAGGCCAGTCCGGCCCTGCTGGCCAATGAACCAAGGGAGCAAAAAAAATGTAAGTATGCGCAACCTTAACTCTACAACTTAACACTTGGCAACCGAGATAAAGCAGGGAAGAGAAGAAGACGTACAATGTATAGCTGAGTAATCACCTGCGATCATGCTGCTGCTGGCGCGTCAGACTGTGTGGGAGAGATTGGCGTCGGCGCCGTGACAGTCTCAGCCAGTCAGTTGATCCACTGGCGCAGCCGCCAGTCGCCCCCGCCGGATGTGATGTCATGCCGCTCACAGCGGCTGAAGTAGAAGAGTATATCGGACCGTCACTCTGGAGCGCAGCGGGGGCCCAGGGCTGCTGTGCAGTGGTCATCATCACAGCGGCCAGGGCCCCAATGCTTAAAGCGGTCGGCCCCAAAGCGGCCCCAGGGCCGGCGGCCCACCGGGAAATTTCCCGGTATCCCGGTAGGCCAGTCCGGCCCTGAACTAGCCACCCTGCCAGAATAGTATGCCTAGGGATTGGCCATGTTCTCTCAAGTATGCAGATCAACCGTCCTGGCCTCTGCTCACTAACTTCTAGAAGTTTCCCCAAACTTCCAGATCCAGGGGGAGGCACCAGAGACCTGCCTCTGTAAGTCATCCAGCCTGACATGCAGTAAACCCTGACCCAGATTCAGACTCACTTTACCATGAGTCAATACATTTGCCTGCACTATTCTAGTAGCACACTGGAGAGTGCTACATGTATAGCATATTACTATTAATCAGCTGGCAAAAAGTCAAGGGACCAATTGTCGCCTGGGCCAGCATTTTTCTACAGTCAATGACCATCGGCTTTTATATAAACTGACAAAAGAGAGAAAATGATCTGAGGTGTATGCAGTGGCTGACCTCCATCCCTAGTGGATATACAATGAGAATAAAAGCAGCGGTCATGGGACTTTGAGTGAGGTCAATCACTATACTAAATGTCAGAAATCACAAAATGGTAAATAATTGGTATAATTTAATGAAAATATCATGATTGGCACAATAATGTAAAATACAGATAAAATTGATAAATATTGACAGAAAACAAATGGAGAACAAGACATAAAGTAAATGAGTTCATATCGGCACATATCGTAGTAATAAAAACTATGACATAATAAATATCATAAACGTGTCGTCAGTCTCCAAGTGTTAAATCTTCTATTCATGGGCTCTACACGTTTCGTGGCTTGTGGACCACTCATCAGGAGCTATTTAGAATCTATATCTATAAATATGGGCTGATATTAAAAAAACAAAATAGTCATATAGACAACAGAAAAAAAAAAGAAAAAAAATTATAATAAAATGCTCCAAGTAAAAAAATACTTACAAATGGTGTGAATAACCCAAAAACTCTGGGAGGAGGTGGGTCCACCCAAAGAGCAAGTGTCTAAGCCGGGGTTGAAGCAGGTAAGAGCAGAGGTCACACGGAAGGGGATGAAAGCGTGGTCATCCCAAGGAGGGAGCAATGTCAGACGCGCATTGGATAGCCAACAGTAAGTGAGCACACATCATGACCAAATAACCTGAGAAAGAATATATGCAGTATAAGTACCCAATGAAGTAAAGAAGTATATGGTAGTGTGTGCGAAAAGTCAAGAGGTCATCCAAAATATGGAAGAAAAGTGAATATAAATGTATACCGGTGTTCCGTGAGAATTACCTACCCGTGAGAAAAACCTACCCCTCGTCACTTCTGGTGCACGGCACTGTATGTAATGCAGCGGTTACATTAAAACAGCTGTGCTGCAATACGACTCATCTCCGCTCCTGTCCCTGTCACTTCCCTGCTCTCGGCAAGTAAATATTAAAGCGGCGGCGGGTGTATGAAAACATAAATCACGGAGCCGAGAGCCGCTTTTATATTTACTTGCCAAGAGCAGGGAAGTGACCGGGACAGGAGCGGAGATGACTCGTATTGCCGCACAGCTGTTTTATGTAACGCCGCGTGGGTAGGTTTTTTTCACGGTACACCGTGATATTTTCCCACTAGTGCGCATGCGCACTAGTCCGCTCCTCAGTTGTTCCTTTAGGTATCCGGGGCTGTGAGCATGCGCACTGCTGCGCTGCTCAGCTGTACCTGGCCGGAAGTGACGAGGGTAGGTTTTTCTCACGGGGTAGGTAATTCTCACGTTACACCGGCACCCGAAGTGTGCCCAGCAAAAAGTGGAATGGATATGGAGTGCCAGGATGAAAGGTGAAAAATAAAGCAAAATAAAGAAAGGGACAATGCAGGTACCCAAAAGCAAAAAAGGAAGGGGGTGAGGAAACCAAAGTGACAAAGTGCTGGAGTAGTGCCAAGTGAATTCTTACCACCAAAAGGGTGACAGGAACAGTGAAGATAAATGAACAGCCGTCCAGTTTACCAAGAAAGGAAGAGAACAGGAAGCGTCCAAAACCTTATTCTACATTTTTTCAGCTTCTGCTGTATTTTGTATCAACATTGACCATGGGGGGCTCTGTTATCCCCCTCTGGCTCGTTCATTCAACTTTCCTATATACAGCTATATACACTTCTTCTTTCTCCAGCACTCGCTTGCAGAAAAATCACAAACCCAGCTGGCACACTGATATTTGATTTGACAAAGGACAACAGTCAGATAAAGCAAAGGCCCTTTACAGACAGGGACCACGGGCCCCTTTGGTTGTGTAGCAAAAGTCAGTGTCCAGCTTCCATCCCTGTGGCTAATGATCCCAGCACCACCTCTACAGGCATTGCCAGCCTGAAGCTGCCTCTCTCACTAGCCCTTCTGCCAGACTGCATACTCACCAGCCCTCTTTGCTGACTTCTCCCTGGAGATCCCCCGGATATGCTGACTCTTTCACGCTGTCCTGCTCCCGTGCATCCAGGACAGGACTCCTCAATGTGTTATAGAGGATCCCTCCAGCACTCAAGCCCCAGGCCAGAGGTGATTCTGCCCCCCCCCCCCCCAGACTAGAGGGCACCCTCAAGGGCCTCCGACAAGCTCGTTAGCTTTCCATCTCCAATCTTCCACCTGACACCACTGCCCTTGCTGGGCTGACCCTGAGTATAAAAAAGGGACCTACCCCCCTACCAGTCCACTTGCTGGCCCTCCTCAACACTCCAGGCAGCTCCTCCTAACCTCCCTCCCATTCTTTTGGAAAATTCTTCAAGGTTCTTTTAAGTAGGGGGAGGTACCAGAGGTGCTGCCTGATGATCCATCCAGCCTCCCTGAGTCACTCACCCTAACCCAGATTCGACACAGGCCTGGCTGCCAGTCAAGCCAAATTTATCTAAACTGTTAAAAAAAAACTATTTACACTAGCACTCCACACTAGAGGGTGCTACATAGGGGACCGTCTAAATGAGTTCTCCTCCTAGAACCAGGTGCACAGCAGAGAAAAATCATGTTTAACCACTTCAATACAGGGCACTTTCACCCCCTTCCTGCCCAGACCAATTTTCAGCTTTCAGTGCTCTCACACTTTGATTGACAATTATTCAGTCATGCAACACTGTACCCATATAACATTTGTGTCCTTTTTTTCACACAAATAGGGCTTTTTTTTGGTAGTATTTAATCACTACTGGGGTTTTTATTTTTTGTGCTATAAATAAAAAAAGACCGAAAATTTTGTGGAAAAAACGCCCTTTTCTTTGTTTCTGTTATAAAATTTTGCAAATTAGTAATTTTTCATGATAAATTTTGGCTAAAATATTTACTGCTACATATCTTTGGTAAAAAAATAACCCAAATACGTGTATATTATTTGGTCTTTGTGAACGTTATACAGAGTCTACAAGCTATGGTGCCAATCATTAAAAATGGACCACACCTGATCACACCTGATGTATTGAAGGCCTATCTCATTTCTTGAGACACTATCAAGCTAGGAAAGTACAAACACCCCACAAATTACCCCTTTTTGGAAAGTAGACATTTTAAGGTATTTAGTAAGTTGCATGGTGATTTTTTTGAAGTTGTAAATTTTATCCCACAATTCTTTGCAAAATTATTATTTAACAGGTTATTTCTCTCACAGAGCATATGCATACTTGCAACTGCACCCAAAAACACATTCTGCTACACCTCCTGAGTACGGTACCACATGTGTGAGACTTTTTCACAGCCTAGCCACATACAGAGACCCAATATGCAGGGAGCACCATCAGGTGTTATAGGGACATAACTTAAGCTTGATACACACTATCCAACTTTTGTGGTTAGATTTCCTTCAGATTTACCTTTTCTATGTAGTGCAAGGGCCTGCCAGATTGCATACAAATTGAAAGTGTTTAGGTTTGACCTCATATTATACGGTTTTGGTAAGTCTAAAGGAAAAAGTCTTCAGAAAATCTTATAGTGTGTATGGCCCATTACACATCTAATGTCATGACAACCTATCAAACGTTTGAAGTGCACCAAGACAATGGAAAGCAAACACTGTAACGTATAATCTTTGAGGCATAATGAGTCTTTTTAACATGTCATTTTTTTTCCCACAATTTTTTTTTGGAAAATGTGGAAAGAAAATGAAAACTTATTTTTTTTTACACAGAGTCGTCCATTTATACAATATTTCTAACACATAGCATGTACACAGCAAAAATTGCACCCACAAATACATTCTTCTACTTCTCCTGAGTATAGCCATACCATATGTGTGAGACTTTTACACTGCCTAGCCACATATAGAGGCCCAAAATCCAAGTAGCCCTGCCAGGTGTTCTAGGAGCATAAATTACACATATAATTTCCAGACAATCTATCGCACTTTTGAAGACCCTGGAGCAACATGACAATGGAAACGCCCACAAAATGACCCAATTTTGGAAAGCAAACACCCCAACATATAATTATTGAGACCAAATGAGTCTTTTAAACATGACTTTTTTTTCCATACGTTTTTGGTGGTGTGGAATGTGCAAAGAAAATGAAAATGCATTCTTTTTAAACAAAGTTGTCCATTTATAAAATATTTCTAACACATAGCACGTACATAGCAAAAATTGCACCCCAAAATACATTCTGCTACTCCTCCTGAGTATGGCTATACCACATGTGTGAGACTTTTACAGAGCCTAGCCACATACAGAGGCCCAACATTCAAGTAGCACTGTCAGGCGCTCTAGGAACATAAAATACAAATCTAATCATTTTTGAAGGCCCTTTATATTTCTAACACATAACATGTAAATACCAAGAATTACACTCCAAAATACATTCTATTGAGGAAAGGGTAACAAAAAAAGTATTACTTGTAGTTTTAGTAGTGCAGTTGTCCACAGAGGAGAGCATTGGTCTAGGCAGCAGGCAGGGACATGCTTAGCGACAACAATAGTAATTATCCAGGCAGCAGGCAGGAATATTGTCTATAGTCAGTACTATTGTCAGCACAGCCAAAGAATTTGTCCAAAAGAATTGTCCAGTCAGAGACATGGTCAGCACAGCCATAATATTGGTCCTGGTACACTATTACCTGTAGACACTCATTATTATACTGCTCTCCAGCCCTTCATAAACATACTGCCTCTTGCCACAGCTAATTATTCCCATAGTACAGGCAGCAGGCAGAGGTGTGATCAGTTCATGCGCCAGGCAGAGGCATGATGGCAGTAAGTCAGCAGCAGGCTGAGGGTCCTTGTCAGGTAAACCTGGGAACAGGGGTCAAGGCTTCTCCCATCCAAATTTCTTTGGACTTCAGACCCTAATCTGGAAATTACGAAAAAAATAGTTTTCTCCATCCGGAAAAACAGTCCTGGAGCCCCTGACATATGTGAGACCCCTGTGTACTACAGTAGCAGGGCAACAGATCAGTCCAAGCGGTAGGCAGAAGTGTAATCAATAAAACAGGCCAGGGTTAGTTCACGTGAAAACTGTCTAAACAGTAGGCAGAGGCATAGTTGAAAAACAGGCCAGGGTCAGTTCATGTGGAGGGCAGTGGCATGGTTATTTAAAGAAACATGGAAAAAAGTCAGTACAAATGATAAAAATGGGGAAATTATTAAAAATATAGGCTATTTTAGGGATGTGTGATAAAGTCGGAAGCATTCTCCAATGCACAGGCCGGGTTGGGAGTGACACTGGGGACAATGGTAGCTGATATCTCTTGGAAATCCTCTTTTGCTGCACACGCGACATCTTTTTTGGCGTCTTCGGCCTGCTTCAGATGGTGGAATGTTTTCCGGGAAGTGGCACTCAGGAAGTTGACTAACAGCATCAGCGCGAAGGTTTTCTGGGGGGGGGGTCTTTGTTGATAGATGAGGGACGTGACAATTTATTTGATTCCTGGATGCATGTTGGCTTTTGAATGTTACCTTGTCTTCCTGCAGCCTCAACTGTGGTGTCATTATGGATGGTGGACATCATATATACATTCCTGCTATCCTTCAACATCAAGGCCAGCACTTTGTTGCTTCTCAAAGCTCCCCCCATCGCATTTTTTTGTTGACCAAAGATTGTAGGAGACCCTTTCTGTTCTTTCTGGTGGTTCAGCACACCAAAGTTTTTGCAAGATGTAGGTGTTTAAAAAGAGGCAAGCTGGTATAGTAGTTATCCAGGTATATATGATAACCTTTGTTCAACAGTGGTTATGCCAGGTCCCTTACAATGTTTTCCGGTTGTGCCCATGTAGGCCGAGCACTAAGGGGACTGGAGCTAGGAATCTCTTCCTTCATATATGCGGATACAGATATCTCGTGGCTCTTTCACATAACTTGTAAATTTTGACCCTGTACTTGGCCCTTTTTCCTAGGAACATATGGTTTTATTCTTAGCCAGCTGGTAAAGTGTACCAGGGACTCATCCACACATATGTTCTGATCAGGGACATAAAGTTATGCAAATCTTTGGGAACAAAAAATTTGTCAAAATGTGAATGGTTTATGGGAGGGCACTGAGTGTTGTCGCTAAAGTGAAGGAAACGCATATTCATCTCATATCGGGACCTGGACATTATGGTAGAATAAATGGGCATGTGGTGGATGGGGTTGGTGGACCAATAGGCATGTCATTCATTTTTTTTTGTAAGCCCCATAAACAATTTAAACTCCTCCAAAGTCAGATCTCTCCTCTCAAACGGACGGGCATAGGGTGATTGGGGGTTGTTTTCAATATACTGCTGGACATACAGATTGGTCTGGTGCAAAATAAATTGCAGCAACGTGTTGGACAAAAAAAATAAATCAATTTCTAAGAAATTCCCAGGATTGGCCTGCAAACCTGACTGTGTAGTGAAAGGGGGAATGCTTGCTGATTCAGAGTTGGAAGGCAGCCATGTTGGGTTTGCAAGAGCATCTGGGAGGTATGTAGTGGCCCTGACTCTTGGGACATGTAACACTCCAGTGCTGGTAGTTGGGGGATTTGAAATTCCTGTGCTGGTACTTGGAGGCGATACTGCAGCGCTGGTGCTGGGCCTTTGATCCTAGGATCTATTGCTGACGGCTGCCTGGTTTTCAGAGCGATGTGCCCTTTCAGGAGGGACCCATTCTTCCTCTGATTCCATCACCGATCCACTGCTATCAGTCGTTTCCAATTCTGAATCAGAATCGGAATCTGATGAGAATTCCCCCACTACTCTCATCAGTCATGGAGAGGATCTGAAATGCCTCCTCACTGCTGTACACTTTTTTGGACATGCTGTGGATGGTGGCTGTGTGACGGGTACTGATGAAAGGCTGACGGTTGACAGCTGACTGCTGACGGTCACTGATGGGTGGCAGGTGATGGTGACTGATAGGTAACAGGTGATGGTCACTGATGGGTGTCTGATGGGTGACAGATGATGGTGACTGATAGGCGACCGGTGACGGTCGCTGATGGGTGACTGATAGATGACAGGTGAAGGTGTCTGATGGGTGTCTGATGGGTGACAGGTGATGGTCAGGGCCAGCCTTTGGGGTGTGCGAGCTGTCCGGCCGCACAGGGCGCCATGGGCAACAGGGGCACCGTGCGGCCATCACAGCTCGCAATCGCAGATCAGGCCGCAACGCAGGAGGTAAGCGGCGACCGCGGCCTGGACAGGGTTAACACAGGCCGCGGCCACCGCTTACCTCCCGCTGTGCGGCTGTGCCTCGGTCTCCTACTGCTGCAGGCTGAGCTGTGTATCACACACAGCTCAGCCTCCGATCCACGCTGACAGATCCCTCCTCCCTGCAGGGACGCCAGAGGAGAGATCGTCAGCTCCTCCTCCTCCCACCCCTTCTCCTCCCCTCCCGCCCCGCCCACAGTCCCCGGGGATGTGTGGGCGGGAAGTTTAAAGAAAAAAAAGGTAAGAGGTAAGTGAGGTCTCTCTCCTTCAAAAAATGTAAGGGGGGTCTCTGATGTGAGGGGGCTTTGTGTGGGGGGGTCTGTGATGTGAGGGGGGCTCTGATGTAAGGGGGCTTTGTGTGGGGGATCTGTGATGTAAGGGGGGGCTCTCTGATGTAAGTGGGGCTCTGTGTGGGGGGCTCTCTGATGTAAGGGGGGCTCTCTGATGTGAGGAGGGCTCTGTGTGTGTGTGGTCTCTGATGTAAGGGGGGCTTTGTGTGGGGGGGTCTCTGATGTAAGGGGGGCTTTGTGTGGGGGGCTCTCTGATGTAAGGGGGGCTCTGTGTATGGGGGGGCTCTGATGTAAGGGGGCTTTGTGTGGGGGTCTGTGATGTAAGGGGGGCTCTCTGATGTAAGGGGGTCTCTGATGTGGGGGGTCTCTGATGTAAGGGGGGGCTTTGTGTGGGGGGGGGTCTCTGATGTAAGGGGGGGTTTGTGTGTGTGTAGGGGGTCTCTGATGTTAGGGGGCTTTGTGTGGGGGGTCTCTGATGTAAGGGGGGCTTTGTGTGAGGGGGTCCCTGATGTAAGGGGGGGCTTTGTGTGTGTGTGGGGGTCTCTGATGTGAGGGGGGCTCTGTGAGGGGGGTCTCTGATGTGAGGGGGGCTTTGTGTTGGGGGGGTCTCTGATGTAAGGGGGCTCTGTGTGTGGGGTCTCTGATGTGAGCAGGGCTTTTTGTGGGGGGTCTCTGATGTGAGGGGGGCTCTGTGTGGGGTGTCTCTGATGTGAGGGGGGTTCTGTGTGGGGGGTCTCTGATGTGAGGGGGGCTCTGTGTGGGGGTCTCTGATGTGAGGGGGGCTCTGTGTTGGGGGGGTCTCTGATGTAAGGGGGCTCTGTGTGTGGGGTCTCTGATGTGAGCAGGGCTTTTTGTGGGGGGTCTCTGATGTGAGGGGGGCTCTGTGTGGGGTGTCTCTGATGTCAGGGGGGCTCTGTGTGGGGGGGTCTCTGACGTGAGGGGGGCTCTGTGTGGGGGGTCTATGATGTGAGGGGGACTCTGTGTGGGGGTCTCTGATGTGAGGGGGGCTTTGTGTGGGGGGTCTCTGATGGGAGGGGGCTCTGTGTCGGGGGTCTCTAAAGTAAGGGGGGCTCTGTGTGGGGAGTCTCTGATGTAAGGGGGCTCTGTGTGTGGGGTCTCTGATGTGAGTAGGGCTTTTTGTGGGGGGGTCTCTGATGTGAGTGGGGCTCTGTGTGGGGGTCTCTGATGTGAGGGGGGCTCTGTGTGGGGGGTCTCTGATGTGAGGGGGGCTCTGTGTGGGGGTCTCTGATGTGAGGGGGGCTTTGTGTGGGGGGTCTCTGATGTGAGGGGGGCTCTGTGTGGGGGTCTCTGATGTGAGGGGGGCTTTGTGTGGGGGTATCCGATGTGAGGGGGGGCTCTGTGTAGGGGGGTCTCTGATGTGAGGGGGGCTCTGTGTGGGGGAGTCTCTGATGTGAGGGGGGCTCTGTGTGGGGGGTCTGATGTAAGGGGGGCTGTGTGGGGGGGGCTCTCTGATGTAGGGGGGCTCTAAATTAAGGGGGGCTTTGTGTGGAGGGTCTCTGATGTAAGAGAGGCTCTGTGTGGGGGGTCTCTGATGTAAAGGGGGCTAAGTTATTAGTGATCATAAAAAAGAAAAGTCAAATAAAGTGCAAAAAAGGTGCACAGGATTAGCTCGCACAGGGCGTCTGAACACCTAAGGCCGGCCCTAGTGATGGTCACTGATGGGTGACAGGTGACAGTCACAGATGAGTGAAAGGTGACGGTCACTGATGAGTGACACATAACGGTCACTAATGGGTGACAGGTGACGGTCACTGATGAGTGACAGGTGACGGTCACTGATGGGTGACGGGTGATGGTCACTGATGGGTTATTGATGGGTGATTGAAGACGGTCACTAATGTGTGACAGGGGACGGCCACTAATGGGTGATAGGTGACAGGCGATGCTCACTGATGGGTGACAGGTGCACCGCTGACAGTACTGATGGCAGTTTCTGACGGTGACAGGTGAACTTTATGGGCATTGATGGGTGAAAGGTGCACTATATCTGTGACAAAAACAGATCGGTAACTCACTACTCCTGGCTCTTTTCTCCTCACACTGGAAATGGTGTGTGAGGAGAGAAGAGCTGGTAACAGCCAGTTACCGCTCTGTGTTTACATTTGTGATCGGTTGTGAATGGATCACTGCCGATCACGTGGTAAACAGCCATTGTCATCGGCTGTTTACCTCTGTTTACCACTGTCGGTGATGAGCTGTTATCCTGGGAACACACCACCACCGACATGACTGCGCAGCGTACTCCCGATCGGCAGAGCCATGTGATCGGCTGTGAATGGATCACGGTCGATCATGTGGTAAACAGCCGTGCTCATTGGCTGTTTACCCCCTGTCAGTGAGCTGCGTCTCAGGGACACACAAGTGAGGTCACTTCCTGTTTGGTAACGATATGTAGTAATGGGAACCGATGCTAGTGTATAAAAGGTGACGTTCCGACCCCCCTCCCTCATTGCTGAAGAAGTCCTGCCCCCAGGGATGTAACGCGTACGGAGGGAAGGAGGAGTTTGTGACGTCACCCGCAGTCCAGCAGTCCGGTCGGAGGACGGAGCCGTGCTCGCTTCCAGCCGTGCTGCAATCACCTGCACTCATTATCCAGAAAGATTACCGATTGTTTTATGCTCCTGGTCTGCTGACATCAAGTAAGAGGTTTTTTACCTGTTATAAATAAAGTTTTGAGACTTTATTACGCAATGGTGCTGCCTTCTTTTTACTTTATATGGTGGATCATATACTGCTGAGTATCGAGGGGATAAGGAATCCATCCATTGCTTAGTGGAGTCTTGGTGGCTGTACCTGGTCCGAGTGCATGTCTTCAGATGCCAGTGTGTGGTTACAACCTATGCTGTTTGTATTGCAGCTTTCAGGTGAGAGGCTAGCAATACCGGTGGAGGATTTTCACAGTGTGTGAGCACTCTTTGGATTAGGACATTGCACCGTGCACTTTCTATGGGCTGTTTTTACATGAATGAACTTATCAACTCTTACATATTGGGACTTTCTGTGCATATTTTATCTCATTTCCATGGATTTTTTTTTAATAGTTCTATTGATTGTATTCAATTTTAATTTATTTATTGTTGATCCTTATTGCATATCTAGCGCTGCACCATATTCTCTATTGTTTCCATTTTGGTGTTGTTTATTGTACCAAGGTGTTCAGCAGCTTTGATTTTACCAATTTATGCTTGCACCGATATATTTTTCTGGTCACTTTAACCGATTATTCGCCTCATTTAGGCTGATATATTGATGTGCGGCTTGCAGGGTCCTCCTGACTACCTGTCCGAGTTCCCTGCAACCTAAATATTGCTGAGATCTGTTTATTGTTGGCTATTATTGACTATATTTTAACAGCTTGTTGCAGTTTCAGAGATTGTTTACTGTGCTCCCAACTAGTCTTTGGACACCTTCTTTTTTTTTTTTATGTGAGGAGTTTCTTGGCCTATTTTTTGTTGTCCTTGACTGTGTAGTAATACCTACACCCATTGAACACCTCATACTTTTATACTATTATCCCTCCCTCTGATACGCTTGATACAGTTTTTAACCCACTTCACCCTCTTAGCCCCTGATAACTTCCCATTTTTTAGCCTCATATTCTCTTCTCATTCCTTCTCCCCTTAGAGAGGAACCTCTACTCTACGCAATGGCTTCCTTATACACCCTATCTCTTAAGGTTCAAGTCCTTAACTCCCTTGCTAAACGCACAGAGGCATTCCGCTCTTTTGCTTTTCTCTCAGCACAAATTGTTTGTTTACAGGAGACCCACTTTTTGACTACCTCAACACCCACATTTTTTGGTCAATAGTATCCACAAGTTTATACTACCAAACAAAGAGGTGTCCTCATCGCCATTCACTGCACCACCCCATTGAACACTCCTGGCGGAGATCAGGGACCCAGAAGGTCGTCACCTTATCCTAACTGGACGCCTCTTGGACTGGGAAGTCATATTTTTTCCTACTATGCCCCTAAAGGTATCCACTTTCCTTTCTTCCCCACTTGTTCTCTGTATTTGCCTCCCACAAGTGAGGTACACTTCTTTGTAGTGACTCAAATCAAGTAATATATTTATTTCTGGATTAATCTCCAGTGCTGCACACTACGCATCGCCATCCTTTCAACAACTCTTGCAGCAACATTTCTTGCTTGACTCCTGGAGAGAGCAAAACCCTGCAAAGAGGCAATATACCCTCTACTCCCACCCACACAAACTATTCTCACATAGACCACATTCTCATCAGTGTCAGCTCCTCCCTGCTTGTTCTAGCTTTAACTATCATACCTTACCCTTGGTCTGACCATAATGCGTTCATTACCTCTTTCTCCTCCCTGGTGCCTAGACAAAACTATCAGTCCTGAACCATTAACGACAGTATACTAGCCAATCCAGCCCATTGTCTAGTAATTGAAGCAGCTATCAAAGACTACATATTTAACAACCTTCCCTAACACACTCCTCTCTAACTTTATGGGAAGCCCACGGACTTATCATAAGGGGAGTATGCATTAGCCAAGCATTGTACCCCTTTAAGGAGAAACGCCTTTTCCATAAACAGCTCGAAAAAGAATTCTATAAGGACTCTTCGGCATTCCAGAACTTACCCTCCCTGCCAAATAAGCGCGACTACGGGAAGGCGTGACTCGAACTGGACCTCTTACTGATAGAATCAGCTAAAAAGGGCATCTCCAGATCACAGCATACCTTCTATAGGAAATCGAACAAGCCTGTTATGTTCCTTGCTCTTCAACTTTGCAAAGCCGACTACACCCCTAAACTGGTTCATTTGCAACTGTCTAAAGATTCGTACACACGTGAATCCCCTGAAGGTACTCCAGGAGTTCTGTAAAAGACTCTCTACTCCCTATAATGATTCTAGCAAGTTTGACCAAACCCAACCAAACCCATCTTCCCTCTCTTACTTCTGCTCACTGTGAAGCCATGGAATAGCCCATCACAGCAGAGGAGATCCAAGTTGCCATCAAAACTTTGAAACTGCACTGCACTGATTGGGCTTGGATGGTTTCTCTGTGATGTAGTGATGTACTACAATACATTCTTACCTCTTCTTAGCCCCCTCCAAACAGAGGCCTTAAATTCCCTTCTGAGCAGCAGTTCCTTTCGCACGGAATTCCTTACTGCATCCATCTCAATGATCCCTAAACCTAACACGGATGACACTGCCTGGTCCAACTATAGACCAATCCCCATTCTCAATCTTGACATAAAGCTACTAGCCAAAGGCCTCTCCACCTGCCTTAACCATATTATAGGCACCCTTATACACAAGAATCAAACAAGATTTATTCCCTCCCACCAAGCAGGAGACAACATTCATAGAGCAACTCTCCTAGCTCATCTTGCCCGGACCCATTGCATCCCAACCTGCTCCATCTCACTAGATGTACGCAAGGCGCTTGATACGCGCTCCTGGCCCTACCTCCACTCTATTCTACATCAATGGGGGTTCGGTACCCACTTTCTGCACTGGATTTCGGCCTAATACCAGAATCCCAGAGCTTACGTTACATATTCTGGTTTTTGCTCTGATTTCATCCTGATCAAGAGAGTTACCCGCCAAGGTTGCCCTCTTTCCCCACTCCTAATCGTTCTGGCTATTGAACCCCTGGCCCTTCTCATTCACTCTTATCCAAACATCCATGCGTTTCAAATTCTATCAACTCTTTTTGAGACACCTATAGCCTCAGAGCCCCAAACTCTTACTCCTACTCTTCATCACCACAGCAGCTAAACAAACCATTGTAAAAGCAAGGAAACCCCCCTCCCTTAGTGTCCTAACAATAAAGCACAGAATCACCCAAGCAATGATCCACACCAACACTGAAGCAATTATCCTTGATAAAATTGCTCTCTATGAAAAACTATGGAGGCCCTGGATCACCCATTATTTAACCCCCCTCACCCCCCCCCCCCAATTCTGATAATTCACTGCTGCTGTCTTACCCTACTTACTGCCCAGGTAGAGTTCCTCTACTACTTCTTCCTCTTAACTACTTCCCTTTCCTATTCCCGAGGCTACTCTTCAACATCTATCCTTGCTGACCTGGGAGGCCTCCCCATCCCTACTTTTTTTTAAGATGATGCAGTTTGCTGCATACAGTTCCCCTCAGGATCACCCCTTAGATCCTCGGTGGATCCCTGATGGGGCTTATTCTTATGTAGTAAAAGAGAAAGGTGGCACCTCCAGAAGTAAATGAAAACTATACTTTATTGTAGAATCATAGGTCCAAAACCCGACATACAGGAATACACACTACTCAGCAGACGCGTTTCACACAAAGTGCGTAATCATTGCTGATTGTCGTTAGGTGTGTGTGCTCTCTTATAGACCAGTGAATGAACCCAATGGAAATGAATTAATGTATTCGAAATCCCCAAATAGGTCCATTAGAGAAAACCACACACACCTGTACATGACACAGGCATAAACATGTTTGGAAAAAGTTTCAAAATATCAACCCAAAGCAAGTAAATAAATGAGTTCCCAACCATGCGAGCCACTTACTTTTAGGAAGATAAACAGAAACATGTATAAAAAAGTATCAATTTGACATACATGACAATTAAACATAACATTTAATTTGATGGGGACCCAATATGTGTATATGCATTATGTGTATTTTTATACGTGTTACTCTCCCTTTATGATTACAACATGCGTCTTGCTGGCTTGTGTTTTTATATGTTTTTATATGTCTCTTTCTGTCTCTTTCCTTTTTTCTTTTTCTTTTTGTTTGAGTACATAATCTTATGTTTAATTGTCATGTATATCAAATTGATACTTTTTTATACATGTTTCTGTTTATTTTTCTAAGGGTCCTTTCACACGGCCGCTCCGTGTGTCCGCAAATCATCCTATTTTTTTTGCGGATGATTTGCGGACATCAATGTAAGTGAATGGCACTGCGGATGTCAGCGGAATACCATCCGCTGACATCCGATTTTCCTCCTTTCAGTTCTGTTCCGTTTTTACGAATGGAACAGAACCCCATTTTTCCATCCGTGTAAAAAACGGAAAGGAAGGAAAATCGGATGTCATCGGTGTCATCCGCTGACATCCGCAATGCCATATACTTACATTATGTCCGTATATCATCCGCAAACGGATGGGATGATATGCGGGCACACGGAGCGGATGACAGAAATGTCATCCGCTCCGTGGAAAAAAAAAAAAAAAAGTCCCGCAGCGGACTTAAGCAGCGGAGCGGCCGTCTGAAAGGAGCCTAAAAGTAAGTGGCTCACATGGTTGGGAACTCATTTATTTACTTGCTTTGAGTTGATATTTTGAAACTTTTTTCAAACATGTTTATATAAGCCTGTATCATGTTCAGGTGTGTGTGTGGTTTTCTCTAAGTGCCGGTTCACACTGAAGCGGCACGACTTCGGGGACAACCTGTGAAGTCACGTGCACCGCGACTTCGGCACGACTTGCACGGACTTCATAAAATAAATTTCTATGCAAGTCGCTCCAGGTCGCCCCGAAGTAGTACAGGACCCTTTTTCTAAGTCGGAGCTACTTGTGTCGCTCCTATTAGAACGGTTCCTGTAGCAGTCAATGGACCGCGACGGTGCGTGACTTGTCAGGCTGACCAAGTCGCCTGACAAGTCGTACTAGTGTGAATGGAGACTAATGGACATATTTGGGGATTTAGAACACATTGATTTGTTTCCATTGGGTTCATTCACATACCCTGGTCTATAAGAGAGCACACACACCTAACAACAATCAGCAATGATTAAGCACTTTGTGTGAAACGCGTCTGCTGAGTAGTGTGTATTCCTGTATGTCGGGTTTTGAACCTATGATTCTACAATATAGTTTTCATTTACTGCTGGAGGTGCCGCCTTTCTCTTCTTACTACATGGATCTCTCAGGTTACGGACCTTAGCGAACACCCAGCTTCAGGATTAGCACAGCCCTTCCTGGGATCACTAATTGCAGGCAGCCTTGGAGCGGTGTACACCCTTTTCTCTTTTCCTGTGGTGCTTATTCTTACCCTACTCCCACCATCTCCTTCTGATACCCCTAGACACTTTCATGAATTCTTTTATTCAAAACAATTTGTTAACATTCCTTACAGTATGCCTGCTGTGTTACCTACCCTCCCTGTTCTCAGGGGCCTGGCCTATTAAACCTCATACTGCTTGGATCTGCATGGCAAGGCATGGCCCCCTGCTGTTGTTGTTATTTTTTTAAAACTGTTCTTTGCAAGGAACCATTGGCTCATGGTAAATACTTTGAACCGCTTTGTTGTGCTAAAATGTAAAATTATGTGCTCATTAAAAACCTCGATAAAAATATTTGAACCAAAAAAAATGTATTAGGTATCAAGCTCTAGGTCATTCCCAATATTCAGAGTTCTTTAATCATGCCCACTTTTTGCATGACAGGTCCCCATCTCCCTAATGTGTCCATCTTTCTCAAGTTCTAAAATTTAGGGGTATGTGAACCAAGTGGCTGAAGTCAGAATTCCCAAAATGCTTTCTTGCTTCAGAACATTGACTCGGAAGGTGTTGAAGCCATTGGATTAGCATGATGGCCAACCAGCTAGCATTTGTTTTTAGAAATGGCCATAAGAGCCTGCAGTAACAGTCTGTACAGTTGGTCTTTTAAAAATAAAATAAAATAATGTCACCGAATGTGACCACCAGAGGGAGCAATCTCACCACAAATCCCCAGAAGGCTCACTGGGTCAGAGGTTTGTGCTTTCACACATGCCCTACAGCAGACCATTCAGCCAAGTGGAGCCTGCCAAATGTCGCTTGTACAGGAAAGGAAATGTTGCCAACTGACCCAGTTTTTAAAACTGAAATATTCCTAGTGCTCCAGATTCCACTCAGTGCATGCCGGTAGATGTTTTTTCTCCAGCTTCCTTCCTCGCAGTTCAGAAGCTTAGGAAAATGTAACCATTAAACACTGTTTGGAAACATGATTAAAAACCAACACACTTAGTGCTGCTTAGACTAAGGTGACCAGATTTTTTAAATTAAATCCGGGGGGGACATATTTTTTTTTAAATTGGCAAATGGGAAACTATTTTAAAGGCATATTTTCCTCAGATTATATATGCAATGTATGTGTTATGTGTTTAGAGAATGATTGTATGATACAGTGAATTACGAAAGTATTCGGCCCCCTTGAATTTTTCAACCTTTTGCCACATTTCAGGCTTCAAACATAAAGATATAAAACTGTAAATTTTTTGTGAAGAATCAACAAGTGGACACAATCATGAAGTGGAACAAAATTTATTGGATATTTCAAACTTTGTTAACAAATAAAAAACTGAAAAATTGGGCATGCAAAATTATTCAGCCCTCTTAAGTTAATACTTTGTTGCGCCACCTTTTGCTGCGATTACAGCTGTAAGTCGCTTGGGGTATGTCTCTATCAGTTTTGCACATCGAGAGACTGAAATTTTTGCCTATTCCTCCTTGCAAAACAGCTCAAGCTCGGTGAGGTTGGATGGCGAGCGTTTGTGAACAGCAGTTTTCAGTTCTTTCCACAGATTCTCGATTGGATTCAGGTCTGGACTTTGACTTGGCCATTCTAACACCTGGATATGTTTATTTGTGAACCATTCTATTGTAGATTTTGCTTTATGTTTTGGATCATTGTCTTGTTGGAAGACAAATCTCCGTCCCAGTCTCAGGTCTTTTGCAGACTCCATCAGGTTTTCTTCCAGAAGGGTCCTGTATTTGGCTCCATCCATCTTCCCATCAATTTTAACCATCTTCCCTGTCCCTGCTGAAGAAAAGCAGGCCCAAACCATGATGCTGCCACCACCATGTTTGACAGTGGGGATGGTGTGTTCAGGGTAATGAGCTGTGTTACTTTTAGGCCAAACATAACGTTTTGCATTGTTGCCAAAAAGTTCGATTTTGGTTTCATCTGACCAGAGCACCTTCTTCCACATGTTTGGTGTGTCTCCCAGGTGGCTTGTGGCAAACTTTAAACAACACTTTTTATGGATATCTTTAAGAAATGGCTTTCTTCTTGCCACTCTTCCATAAAAATCCAGATTTCTGCAGTATACGACTGATTGTTGTCCTATGGACAGAGTCTCCCACCTCAGCTGTAGATCTCTGCAGTTCATCCAGAGTGATCATGGGCCTCTTGGCTGCATCTCTGATCCTTGTATGAGCTGAAAGTTTAGAGGGACGGCCAGGTCTTCGTAGATTTGCAGTGGTCTGATACTCCTTCCATTTCAATATTATCGCTTGCACAGTGCTCCTTGGGATGTTTAAAGCTTGGGAAATCTTTTTGTATCCAAATCCGGTTTTAAACTTCTCCACAACAGTATCTCGGACCTGCCTGGTGTGTTCCTTGTTCTTCATGATGCTCTCTGCGCTTTAAACGGACCTCTGAGAGTATCACAGTACAGGTGCATTTACAAACCTGATTCCAAAAAAGTTGGGACACTGTACAAATTGTGAATAAAAACAGAATGCAATGATGTGGAAGTTTCAAATTTCAATATTTTATTCAGAATACAACATAGATGACATATCAAATGTTTAAACTGAGTATGAAGTATATGTATAATTTTATACATACACTTGTACATGTACAAGTAAATGTATAATTTTAAGGGAAAAATGTATTGATTTTAAATTTTATGGCATCAACACATCTAAAAAAAAGGCCATGTTTTCCACTGTGTGGCCTCCCCTCTTCATTTTATAGCAATCTGCAAACGTTCGGGGACTGAGGAGAAAAGTTGCCCAAGTTTAGAAATAGGAATGTTGTCCCATTCTTGTCTAATACAGGTTTTTAGTTGCTCAACTGTCTTAGGTCATCTTTCTCTTTAAGATGCGCCAAATGTTTTCTATGGGTGAAAGATCTGGACTGCAGGCTGACCATTTCAGTACCCGGATCCTTCTTCTACATAGCCATGATGTTGTAATTGATGCAGTATGTGGTCTGGCATTGTCATGTTGGAAAATGAAAGGTCTTCCCTGCAAGAGACAACATCTTGATGGGAGCATATATTGTTCTAGAACTTATATATACCTTTCAGCATTGATGGTACCTTTCCAGATGTGTAAGCTGCCCATGCCACACGCACTCATGCAACTCCATACCATCAGAGATGAAGGCTTATGAACTGAGCGCTGAGAACAACTTGGGTTGTCCTTGTCCTCTTTAGTCCGGATGACATGGCGTCAAGTTTTCCAAAAAGAACTTAAAATTTTGATTTGTCTGACCACAGAACAGTTTTCCACTTTTCCACAGTCCATTTTAAATGAGCCTTGGCCCAGAGAAAACGCCTGCGCTTCTGGATCATGTTTAGATATGGCTTCTTTTTTGGCCTTTAGAGTTATAGCTGGCAACGGTAAATGGCACAGTGGATTGTGTTCATCGACAATGTTTTCTGGAAGTATTCTTGAGCCCATGTTGTGATTTCCATTACAGTAGCATTCCTGTATGTGATGCAGTGCCGTCTAAGGGCCCGAAGATCACAGACATCCAATGGTTTTCCAACCTTGACCCTTACGCACAGAGATTGTTCCAGATTCTCTGAATCTTTGGATGATATTATGCACTGTAGATGATGATAACTTCAAACTGTTTGCAATTTTTCTCTGAGAAAATCCTTTCTGATATTTCTCCACTATTTTTCGCCGCAGCATTGGGGGAATTGGTGATCCTCTGCACATCTTGACTTCTGAGGGACACTGCCACTCTGAGAGGCTCTTTTTTATACCCAATCATGTTGCCAATTGTCCGAATAAGTTGCAAATTGGTCCTCCAGCTGTTCCTTATATGTACATTTAACTTTTCCGGCCTCTTATTGCTACCTGTCCCAACTTTTTTTGGAATGTGTAGCTCTCATGAAATCCAAAATGAGCCAATATTTGGCATGACATTTCAAAATGTCTTACTTTCAACATTTTATATGTTATCTATATTATATTGTGAATAAAATATAAGTTTATGAGATTTGTAAATTAGTCCATTCCTTTTTTACTCACAATTTGTAGAGTGTCCCAACTTTTTGGGAATTGGGTTTGTATACGGAGACGTGATTACACACAGGTGGATTCTATTTATCATCACTAATCATTTAGGTCAACATTGAATCATTCAGAGATCCTCACTGAACTACTGGAGAGAGTTTGCTGCACTGAAAGTAAAGGGGCTGAATAATTTTGCACGCCCAATTTTTCAGTTTTTTATTTGTTAACAAAGTTTGAAATATCCAATAAATTTCGTTCCACTTCATGATTGTGTCCCACTTGTTGTTGATTCTTCAAAAAAAAATACAGTTTTATATCTTCATGTTTGAAGCCTGAAATGTGGCAAAAGGTTGAAAAGTTCAAGGGGGCCGAATACTTCCCCAATGCACTGTATATACGTTCTTTCTCACATTTTGTCCATGAGATAAAAAAAATTATACTTTTTAGGATTTTTTGGGATATGGCTAGCAAATGTTAAGACCAATGTTAAAAAAAGATAGAGAAAAACCTTTTCAATGCATATTTCTATATACTGTATTTCCCTCTCTCTATATACTGTATCTGCCTCTCTCTATATACTGTATTTCTCTTTATATACTGTATCTTCCTCTCTCTATATACTGTATCACTTCTCTATATACTGTATCCCACTGGAGGGACTGGCCGGCGAGTGGGACATCTCGCGAGGACGCACACGACCTGGGCACGGCCAGATTCGAAGCGTTCCTCTGTACCACAGCATCCCCCATTCCAAGATGGGGAGGTGACCTGTCCCCCGCCTGGTTCCAATGGTATGGTGAGTAGTTTCCCCCTCTCCCTCAGGAAAATTGGGGTAAATGCAGGGCCCTCCCAGGATCAATAGGTTTCCCAGGTGTCCTTCCCACCCACATCTGCCCCCCTCACTAGCAGGATTCCTCCTGCATGGGCTCTCCCTCCCCTACCCCCGTGGGGTGTGCTGGTGACTTTAACAGTTTTTAGTGGTAAACTGTCTCCTCAGTGGAGTGAGGTGAGTTGTGCCTGTTGGGTGGGGTGGAATTATCGAGTCACATCTGAGCAGCTCTGTGTTGTTGAGCGGCCGGATGCCTACCTTGGGGGGGGGTGTTACATACTGAGGGGGGTCCCTACAAAGCCCCCCTGGCCGTGTATATGCCTCACGGTCCCCGCGCAAGTGCCGCCATTTTCTTCGACGGCCGTTTTCCCGGAATAGGCAGCCATGCTTTTGGTGGCTTTTGCGATGGCCATTTTCATGTAGCTGCATGGAGCAGCGCTCAGTGGGCGGCCTCTACCTGCTCTGCTGGGACATGTTGGTGGTGAGTCCTGGGCAGTGTCTTCCTGCCCATTCTTCTATTGCAGTGTTCCTGGGACTTGTAGTTCCATGGGAATCAGCACTGTTGGGGTTGTTTTTCACAGCTTATTGTATAAATTTGACTGTGTTTTTTCTCTACTGAGGCACCAGGGTATCATGGAGCGTGCAGAATATATCTCACCACCGGACCCACTCTCAGAGGGGGGGGGGGATCCTCGGGGTCCCACTCGGCTATGGTGCCCATGACGGTGGTCCTGTTATCTTTAGTGTCTAAAGTGGTCATGGTTCTACAGAAAAGAACTAGCAAAAAGCGCTCTCCGTCTTCACCTATTTCCTCTGCCTCCTCAGACTCTGAGGCTGATTTGACCACTGTGAACACAAATCACCCCATGGGGTCCGCGTCAGGGCCGGACTGGGAATAAAATTCAGCCCTGGAAATAATTTGATACCAGCCCCATAGCATTATTATACAGGCCCAACAGCATAACGCCATTATTTTCTTGTTCATAAAAGGGAAAACCATGCATTTTTAAAGCACATTTGAAGAGTGTATTATTTATAGAGATGTATAGAACTGTTCGCCGGCGAACAGTTCCCGGCGAACTTAGCATGTTCGCGTTCGCCGCTGCCGGCGAACATATGCGATGTTCGGTCCGCCCCCCATAAGACATCATTGAGGCAAACTTTGACCCTGAACTTTACAGTCAGCAGACACATTTCCAGCCAATCAGCGTACCTCCCTCCCACACCCTCCCACCTCCTATAAATAAGCAAGGGCAGCATCCATCTTAGATCATTCTGAAGCAGTGTGTGTAGTGAGAGTAGGGAGAGCTGCTGCTGCTGCTGCTGCTGCTGCTGTTAAGCTAGGGACAGTTAGTCAGTGTTCCTGGTCTTGCAGTGTTCTTGGTCCACTACTGCTGTAATATCAGCACCCCAAAAAGCCCTTCTAAGGGCTGGTATTTGTGGTTTTTTTTTTTTTTTTTTATATATATATATATATATATATATATACCTAGCGTCCCCAAAAGCCCTTTTAAGGGCTGGTAATTGAGTTGTTTCTTCATATATATATATATCTATATCTATCTAGTGTCCCCAAAAGCCCTTTTAAGGGCTGGTAATTGAGGATTTTTTTATTTATATATATACATATATATATATATACAGTGTCCCCAAAAGCCCTTTCAAGGGCTGGTAAGGTAATAGATTTTTTTCTTTATATATATATATATATATATATATCTATTGTACACTGCAGTTGCCTGCCCGCTGTGTGTGAGAGGCCACAGACCTACCACAGACTGTACTGTGTGCACACCACACTCATTTCGGGTGGCACAGGCACAGTACCTGGCATTTTAAAAAATATTTTTTTTTCCTCTGTCATAATTGCAGTGAGTGCTGTGTCAGGTCCACAGAGTGCACTGTACCCACTGCAGTGCACTGCCCACCACTGATATATATACGTTGGCACAGCATCTTGTTGCAATAAATTGAAAAAAAAAATATTTTTTATTATTGCAGTTGCCTGGGCTGCCAGTGACTGTCAGGTCCACAGAGTGTACTGTGCCCACTGCAGTGCCACTGTGTGCCCACCCACCACTGATATATAAGGTGGCACAGCAGCTTGCAAAGTAAAAAAAATATATATTTTTTTTTAAATTGCAGTTGCCTGGGTGCCAGTGACTGCTGTCAGGTCCACAGAGAGTGTACTGTGCCACTGCCCACCCACCACTGATATATAAGGTGGCACAGCAGCTTGCGAAGTAAAAAAAATATATATATTTTTTTAAATTGCAGTTGCCTGGGTGCCAGTGACTGCTGTCAGGTCCACAGAGAGTGTACTGTGCCACTGCCCACCCACCACTGATATATAAGGTGGCACAGCAGCTTGCAAAGTAAAATATATATATATATTTTTTTAAATTGCAGTTGCCTGGGTGCCAGTGACTGCTGTCAGGTCCACAGAGAGTGTACTGTGCCACTGCACACCCACCACTGATATATAAGGTGGCACAGCAGCTTGCAAAGTAAAAAAATATATATATATTTTTTAAATTGCAGTTGTCTGGGTGCCAGTGACTGCTGTCAGGTCCACAGAGAGTGTACTGTGCCACTGCCCACCCACCACTGATATATAAGGTGGCACAGCAGCTTGCAAAGTAAAAAAAA
Source organism: Pelophylax lessonae (assembly GCF_965119305.1). Taxonomy (NCBI): domain Eukaryota; kingdom Metazoa; phylum Chordata; class Amphibia; order Anura; family Ranidae; genus Pelophylax; species Pelophylax lessonae. The sequence goes on from NC_138779.1 coordinate 171,083,965, forward strand.
ATATATATATTTTTTAAATTGCAGTTGCCTGGGTGCCAGTGACTGCTGTCAGGTCCACAGAGAGTGTACTGTGCCACTGCCCACCCACCACTGATATATAAGGTGGCACAGCAGCTTGCACTCATAGTACAACAGTAACAACACATTAAAAAAAAAATGACAGGCAGAGGCAGGCCACCCCGCAAGGGCCGTCGTGGTCGTGGTGCTGTGATTTCCTTAGGCCCTAGAATAATGCCCAGTGTTCAGAGGCCACCACAGACCCTGAACTCAAAAAATTCTGAGGCCATAGTTGACTGGCTTACACAGGACACCCAATCGTCTACAGCTTCCGCTCGGAACCTTAATGCACCATCCTCCTCCAGCTCAGCTTCGGCACCTCTCAATTTACCACTCGCCAGCCCGCCGGCACCACCACCAACACTAGCACCACAGCCGCTTCACTTGATCCGTCAGAGGAGTTATTTTCACATCAGTTTGAAGAAATAAGTGATGCGCAACTATTAGTGCAGAGGATGTAGATAACGGGGATATGTCTCAGTCAGGCAGCATTATACACATGGACATACATTGTGATGATGATGATGATGTTGTACCTGCTGCTGCTGCTGCCTTTGCTGAGTTGTCAAGTGAAGCGGCTGATGATGACGATGTGTCTGTGGATGTCACCTGGGTGCCTGCTCGAAGAGCAGAAGAAGAGGGGGAAAGTTCAGATGGGGAGACAGAGAGGAGGAGGAGACGAGTTGGAAGCAGGGGGAGGAGGTCATCGCAAGGAGCTAGTGGCGCAGTCAGACAGCATGTAGATTCGGCACCCGGGGTCAGCCAGACAGCACGCCAATCAACGCAAGCTGTTGCCACCACCAGAATGCCGTCCTTGCAAAGCTCAGCAGTGTGGCATTTTTTTTGTGTGTCTGCCTCTGATATCAGCGATGCCATTTGTAACCTGTGCCAAAAGAAACTGAGTCGTGGGAAGTCCAACACCCACCTAGGTACAACTGCTTTGCGAAGGCACATGATCTCACATCACAAACGCCTATGGGATCAACACATGAGTAAAAGCAGCACACAAACTGAAAGCCACCATCCTCCTCCTGGTCCAGCATCTTCAGCCACGTCAACCACTGCTGTCCTCCATGCCCCCTATCAACAACCCGCCCCTCCGCTTCTCACCTTCAGCAGTTCCTGCTCGTCACCTGCCCACAGTCAGGTGTCTGTGAAGGAAATGTTTGAGCGCAAAAAGCCAATCTCGCAGAGTCACCCCCTTGCCCGGCGTCTGACAGCTGGCTTGTCGGAACTCTTAGCCCGCCAGCTTTTACCATACAAGCTGGTGGAGTCTGAGGCCTTCAAAAAATTTGTCGCTATTGGGACACCGCAGTGGAAGGTACCCGGCCGAAATTATTTTTCACAAAAGGCAATCCCCAACCTGTACTCTATTGTGGAAAAGGAAATCATGTCACGTCTGGCACACAGTGTTGGGGCAAGGGTCCATCTGACCACTGATAGCTGGTCTGCAAAGCACGGTCAGGGCAGGTATAAAACGTACACTGCGCATTGGGTAAACCTGCTGGCGGCTGCCAAGCATGGAATGCGTGGCTCTGCTGCAGAGGAGTTGGTGACACCGCCACGACTTGCAGGCAGGCCTGCTGCCACCTCCTCTACTCCTCCTACTCCATCCTCTTTGCTAACCTCCTCGGCTGAGTCCTCTTCTGCTGTTGCGTCTTGCTCCACACCAACTGCACCCCCCCAGCTCCCCAGGGGCTATTCCACATGCCGGATACGACAGTGTCACGCTGTCTTGGGGTTGACTTGCCTGAAAGCAGAGAGTCACACCGGACCAGCACTACTGTCCGCCCTGAATGCACAGGTGGATCAGTGGCTGACCCCGCACCAACTGGAGATCGGCAAAGTGGTGTGTGACAACGGGAGCAATTTGTTGGCGGCATTGAATTTGGGCAAGTTGACACATGTGCCGTGCATGGCACATGTGTTGAATCTGATTGTGCAACGTTTTGTGCAGAAGTACCCAGGCTTACAGGACGTCCTCAAGCAGGCCAGGAAGGTGTGTGGCCATTTCAGGCGTTCCTACACGGCCATGGCGCACTTTGCAGATATTCAGCGGCGAAACAACATGCCAGTGAGGCGCTTGATTTGCGACAGCCCGACACGTTGGAATTCAACACTGCTAATGTTCGACCGCCTGCTCCAACAAGAAAAAGCGGTCAACGAGTATTTGTATGACCGGGGTGCTAGGACAGCCTCTGCGGAGCTGGGTATTTTTTTGCCACTCTACTGGACGCTCATGCGCAATGCCTGTAGGCTCATGCGTCCTTTTGAGGAGGTGACAAACCTAGTGAGTCGCACTGAAGGCACCATCAGCGACATCATCCCATATGTTTTTTTCCTGGAGCGTGCCCTGCGAAGAGTGCTGGATCAGGCCGTAGATGAGCGTGAAGAGGAAGAGGAAGAGTTGTGGTCACCATCACCACCACCAGAAACAGCCTTACCATCGATTGCTGGACCTGCGGCAACACTGGAAGAGGAGTGTGAGGAAGAGGAGTCAGAGGAGGAATGTGGCTTTGAGGAGGAGGAACACCAACCACAGCAGGCATCCCAGGGTGCTAGTTGTCACCTATCTGGTACCCGTGGTGTTGTACGTGGCTGGGGGGAAGAACACACCTTCAATGACATCAGTGAGGACGAGGAATTGGACATGAGTAGCTCGGCATCCAACCTTGTGCAAATGGGGTCTTTCATGCTGTCATGCCTGTTGAGAGACCCTCGTATAAAAAGGCTGAAGGAGAACGACCTGTACTGGGTGGCCACGCTACTAGACCCCCGGTATAAGCAGAAAGTCTGTGACATGTTACCCAATTACCGGCAGTCGCAAAGGATGCAGCAGCTACAAAATAAGTTAAAAACTATGCTCTACACAGCGTATAAGGGTGATGTCACAGCACAACGGGAATCCAACAGGGGAAGAGGTGAAAGTAATCCTCCTCCTACCACCACAACCACGCCGGCAAGGACAGGACGCTTTACAGACGTCTTGTTGATGGAGGACATGCGGAGCTTTTTTAGTCCTATGCATCGCCACAGCCCTTCGGGGTCCACCCTCAGAGAACGACTCGACCGACAGGTAGCAGACTACCTTGCCTTAACTGCAGATATCGACACTCTGAGGAGCGATGAACCCCTTGACTACTGGGTGTGCAGGCTTGACCTGTGGCCTGAGCTATCCCAGTTTGCCATTGAACTTCTGGCCTGCCCCGCTTCAAGTGTGCTGTCAGAAAGGACCTTCAGCGCAGCAGGAGGTATTGTCACTGAGAAGAGAAGTCGCCTAGGTCAAAAAAGTCTTGATTACCTCACGTTTATTAAGATGAATGAGGCATGGATCCCGAAGGGACTGACAGTGGGGGATGCATTTGACTAAAAAAGGCCTGGTGATGACTGAGATGCCTTGGCCTAAAAATGGTCCACACGCTGCTGTATATAATCATTCTCTGCATGCCGGATGACTTACGTGACGTCTCCGCCACCAACTACGGTTCAAGCAGCAATGTTTTAGTGCACTTTCTGCCTTAAAACCTCAATTTTTCAGGCCGCTGCTACAGCAGCGGCTGCAACAATACCTACTTTTTCATGCATGTGTACATGCCTAATTTTTCTGGCCTCTGGTGCTACACTGTGGCTGCAAAAAAACAAAAAAAAAGGCACATACATGTGTCAATTCCCCTTCGTGATCGTTACCTTGTCGTGGTGAAGGGGCTTGCGTATCACAATGAAGCGATCACCTCTAGGATTGTGTTGGCACACCCCAGATGATAAGGTCGTTGCTTCATTGTGTACAGACCAAAAGCGATCCGCAGGATAATTTTTCATAAAAAAAAACATTCATTTTCTTTCATTCTTTCTGCGGAGCTGGGTATTTTTTGGCCGCGTTACTGAATGCTCATGAACAATGGCTGTAGGCTCATGCGTCCTTTTGCAGAGATGACAACCCTGGTGGTCAGTCGAACCCAAGGCAACATCATCGACCTCATCCCATATGCGTTTTTTCTGGAGCGTGCCCTGCGAAGAGTACTGGATCAGGCTGTAGATGAGCATGAAGAGGAAGAGTTGTGGTCCTCATCACCACCAGAAGCAGCCTTGTCGTTGTCAATTGCTGGACCTGTGGCAACGCAGAGAGAGGAGTCTGAAGAAGAGAAGTCAGAGGAGGAAGGTGGCTTTGAGGAGGTGGAATACCAGCCACAGCAGGCGTCCCAGGGGGCTTGTTCTCACCTTTCGGGGACCCTTGGTGTTGTATGTGGCTGGGTGGAGGAAGAGACCTTCAATGATGTCAGTGAGGACAAGGAACGGGACATGGCTAGCTTGGTATCCAACCTTGTGCAAATTGGGAGTTTGCGGTTGTGCAAATGGACTGACTGACTGTTAAACGGGGAGTTTGGTCTGTCAGAGTTTGGTCTGTCACTGTGAAGCGGGCGACGGGCGTAACCCTTACACTACTTGACCGATAAAACATCATACCTGATCGTATTCACACACTGGATGTTTTAGTGCTGGTTTACACTGCCGCTACCACTAAAGTAGCGTCGCTTCCAGTGCGACTTTGGCGCGACTTAGCGCGACTTTGGCGCGACTTAGCGCGACTTTGGCGCGACCTCATCGCGAGGTGACTTTTTATTTGGCCAATCACAATATCATGTTTTGTGACCGTCACCTAATTTCCTTTTCCTGTTTTTTGTTTTACATATTTCCCCATGTGTGCAGTGTTGTCTGTGTCATAGCTCAACTGATAGGCATGTTTGCCTTGGCATATCATATTTCAGCTTGCCAGAAAGAAAAAAAGACAGCTGGAAAGACACTGCATTAGTTTTCTACTAAAAATCATAAGAAAAATGCTGTTTTTTTTGGGTTGTGGACATACTACAGAGCTGAAACTTGACAGGTACACTTTTTAGACCCCCCAGACACTAAATACAAAAAATGACATGCCTGCCTAAAAAAATGCCCGATAAATGCCTGCAAGAGAAAAAGCCAGCCGCAGAGAAGCCGTATTCCTGAAAATATAAGAAAAATGCTGTTTTTTAGGGGTTCTGGACATGCTACAGAGCTGAAACTTGACAGGTACACTTTTGTGACCCCCCAGACACTAAATACAAAAAATGACATGCCTGCCTAAAAAAATGCCCGATAAATGCCTGCAAGAGAAAAAGACAGCCGCAGAGAAGCCGTATTCCTGAAAATATAAGAAAAATGCTGTTTTTTAGGGGTTCTGGACATGCTACAGAGCTGAAACTTGACAGGTACACTTTTGTGACCCCCCAGACACTAAATACAAAAAATGACATGCCTGCCTAAAAAAATGCCCGATAAATGCCTGCAAGAGAAAAAGACAGCCGCAGAGAAGCCGTATTCCTGAAAATATAAGAAAAATGCTGTTTTTTAGGGGTTCTGGACATGCTACAGAGCTGAAACTTGACAGGTACACTTTTGTGACCCCCCAGACACTAAATACAAAAAATTACATGCCTGCCTAAAAAAATGCCCGATAAATGCCTGCAAGAGAAAAAGCCAGCCGCAGAGAAGCCGTATTCCTGAAAATATAAGAAAAATGCTGTTTTTTAGGGGTTCTGGACATGCTACAGAGCTGAAACTTGACAGGTACACTTTTGTGACCCCCCAGACACTAAATACAAAAAATGACATGCCTGCCTAAAAAAATGCCCGATAAATGCCTGCAAGAGAAAAAGACAGCCGCAGAGAAGCCGTATTCCTGAAAATATAAGAAAAATGCTGTTTTTTAGGGGTTCTGGACATGCTACAGAGCTGAAACTTGACAGGTACACTTTTGTGACCCCCCAGACACTAAATACAAAAAATGACATGCCTGCCTAAAAAAATGCCCGATAAATGCCTGCAAGAGAAAAAGCCAGCCGCAGAGAAGCCGTATTCCTGAAAATATAAGAAAAATGCTGTTTTTTAGGGGTTCTGGACATGCTACAGAGCTGAAACTTGACAGGTACACTTTTGTGACCCCCCAGACACTAAATACAAAAAATGACATGCCTGCCTAAAAAAATGCCCGATAAATGCCTGCAAGAGAAAAAGACAGCCGCAGAGAAGCCGTATTCCTGAAAATATAAGAAAAATGCTGTTTTTTAGGGGTTCTGGACATGCTACAGAGCTGAAACTTGACAGGTACACTTTTGTGACCCCCCAGACACTAAATACAAAAAATGACAGGCCTGCCTAAAAAAATGCCCGATAAATGCCTGCAAGAGAAAAAGACAGCCGCAGAGAAGCCGTATTCCTGAAAATATAAGAAAAATGCTGTTTTTTAGGGGTTCTGGACATGCTACAGAGCTGAAACTTGACAGGTACACTTTTTAGACCCCCCAGACACTAAATACAAAAAATGACATGCCTGCCTAAAAAAATGCCCGATAAATGCCTGCAAGAGAAAAAGACAGCCGCAGAGAAGCCGTATTCCTGAAAATATAAGAAAAATGCTGTTTTTTAGGGGTTCTGGACATGCTACAGAGCTGAAACTTGACAGGTACACTTTTGTGACCCCCCAGACACTAAATACAAAAAATGACATGCCTGCCTAAAAAAATGCCCGATAAATGCCTGCAAGAGAAAAAGACAGCCGCAGAGAAGCCGTATTCCTGAAAATATAAGAAAAATGCTGTTTTTTAGGGGTTCTGGACATGCTACAGAGCTGAAACTTGACAGGTACACTTTTTAGACCCCCCAGACACTAAATACAAAAAATGACATGCCTGCCTAAAAAAATGCCCGCTAAATGCCTGCAAGAGAAAAAGCCAGCCGCAGAGAAGCCATATTCCTGAAAATATAAGAAAAATGCTGTTTTTTAGGGGTTCTGGACATGCTACAGAGCTGAAACTTGACAGGTACACTTTTGTGACCCCCCAGACACTAAATACAAAAAATGACATGCCTGCCTAAAAAAATGCCCGCTAAATGCCTGCAAGAGAAAAAGCCAGCCGCAGAGAAGCCATATTCCTGAAAATATAAGAAAAATGCTGTTTTTTAGGGGTTCTGGACATGCTACAGAGCTGAAACTTGACAGGTACACTTTTTAGACCCCCCAGACACTAAATACAAAAAATGACATGCCTGCCTAAAAAAATGCCCGCTAAATGCCTGCAAGAGAAAAAGCCAGCCGCAGAGAAGCCATATTCCTGAAAATATAAGAAAAATGCTGTTTTTTAGGGGTTCTGGACATGCTACAGAGCTGAAACTTCACAGGTACACTTTTTAGACCCCCCAGATGCTAAATCCAAAGAAATTTTTTATTTTTATTTTTTTTTAATTTTTCCAATAATTGGCTCTCTATCAAAAAATTATAATTTTTAAGAACTTTTTTTTGCGTGATCCCTCTCCGGCATGCCACAGTCCAGGTGTTAGTCCCCTTGAAACAACTTTTCCATCACTATTGTGGCCAGAAAGAGTCCCTGTGTGTTTTAAAATTCGCCTGCCTATTGAAGTCTATGGCGGTTCGCCCGGTTCGCCGGTTCGCGAACATTTGCCGATGTTCGCGTTCGCCGTTCGCGAACCGCGAATTTTAGGTTCGCGACATCACTAATTATATATAGATAAGACAGATATGAAAGCGCATAGGGGTTTAGATATATATATATATGAGCAAATTTGGGTTAAAAGTAGTAAAAGTGCGGACATGGTACAGGAGGTGGTCATATGCTGTGCGGGCATGGTACAGGAGATGTCAGAGGCTGCAGACATGGTACAGGAGGACAAGTCAAAAGCTGCAGGCATGGTGCAGGAGATGCAGGGGCTGCGTGCATGGTGCAGGAGATGCAGGGGCTGCGTGCATGGTGCAGGAGATGCAGGGGCTGCGTGCATGGTGCAGGAGATGCAGGGACTGCGGACATGGTGAAGGAGATGCAGGGGCTGCGGACATGGTGCAGAAGATGCAGGGGCTGCGGACATGGTGCAGGAGATGCATGGGCTGCGGGCATGGTGCAGGAGATGCAGGGGTTGCGGGCATGGTGCAGGAGATGCAGGGGCTGCGGGCATGGTGCAGGAGATGCAGGGGCTGCGGGAAATTTCCCGGTATCCCAGTAGGCCAGTCCGGCCCTGTACCAGGGCCAATTTAGACAGGAGCCAATTAACCTACCAACATGTCTTTGGAGTGAAAATATATCTATGGTCAAAATCTAAAACCATGCAATAAAACTCTCAATGAACTCCAGTACTTATCACATTCAGCATTGCTGATATGCATGAACACATCAAATCATTAATTAAATAATCAATGTCAGCATAGAAAAAAGCCTTATTGCTGCATATATTCCAAAATAACGTCCATCATTTGCTACATTTCTGAGTGTATAGTATTCATATACATGTCCATTGCAAGTGTCCAAACAATGCTTGACAAACAGTGGTACTCCCAGTGTTCAGATGGATGAATTACTAAGGGCTATAAATCTTCCACCTCCAGTGCACCACGTAGAAATGAACACTTACCAGATATGGATAGCAACAGGCACCTCTATGATGTCAGCATGGGCTTTTTCTCTCCAGACCTCCTTTTCCTCAGCTGCTAACAGCAGGTGTGATTCCTTAGGTCAGTATAGAATCCCCAGAAATTGTCACTATGCTTTAGGGCAGTTAATAGGACACCGAACCATATACTCAGAATCACACCGATAGGAGGGGAGTAAAATAGAGAAGCCAATAGCGTGATACCATTTAAAACTTTATTGCCCAAAAAAAATATCACACCACGGATTCCCCCAAATAAAATCTGCTTACAATCATTAAATGGTTAAATGCATATATTAATGCGGCCCCAGGACACCACGCCACTCTCACCGCATCGGCTCGGTTCCTCTCGGCACTTCCCGCGGTGAGTTCCGGATATGCGGCAGTCGCGTCTGGGTATCCACGGAGACAGCGTGCTTACGACCCGACCCAACAAGCACGCTGCGCTAGTCTACATTTACTGTATGTACCATCAAGGACACAGTCCTCTGTACTCATTAACTCTTAATGGCTCAAAACATCTACACATACTAACATGCATCTGGTCAAACTATATATTTTTTCAGTACCTATTGATTCTTCTAGCAGAACCATTTGATAGGCACTTCCACTAATAGGGTGACAACACTCTTTCTTCTGCAGTGAAATCTCTGTAGTGTTGTCACCCTTGCTGTGCATCTATTTAAAAGCTGTCATTATTTATAGCCCTACCAGTAAACACCCAATCCAGCTCCACCCACAGCACAACGCGCTTTCAATAGGAACTTAGGGAAATAATAAGGGCCCCTGTTAGTCCCTCTCACCCCCTCCAACACTGCCTAGCAGGGTGCAGAAGAGAACAAATTTTCCAACTGCATATATTATTTAAAAAAAAAGGGAAAATTATGTTTCTTTTATGAAATTTAACGTTACAACACTCCTTAAAATAACTGTCTGTAAGAAATAAACTGGAGGCTGGAATTTAAACTTTCTGCACAGGAAATAGAGAAGACTGGCACATGCAGATATTGTACATTACCATTTGTGTTTCAGGAGGTCTGGGTCCTTAACATAAATCCTCACTTATTGATTTTAAACATATCTTGTTCTTTATGCTTCCAAAACATGAAACACAGAGCCAGTCTATACAAGAGGTAATATCACTGAGAACTTACAGATTATTTAGATTGCAAAAAACAGTCTTATTCTTAAATATTATTCCACATTTCAACAAAACTGAGGGACTTTTACCAATTATATCTTCCAACCTAAGTTTATATTAGATGGCATTTAACATATGTAAGCACAAATATATAAATGTAACACTGACTGTAAAACCAGTTGTTCCAAACATATAAGAATACAGATGATCAAGTAGGAAAAGCTTAAAGTCTTCCCATAAATCACTGTTCTAAAGGAACATTTGTCCTCAGAATCCATTATTATTGATGTCAGTATCCCCAGAGGGTAAGTCAATATCATCACTTACTATAGGGGAATTTTACTAAAACCCCACTCTCTTGATATCCTTCACAGTAAATCACCATAGAGAACAATTGGGAATTTTTTTAAATATATGTTTATGTAATAACCCAGTTACTTCAGGAATAAAGGTACTAACGTATAGCATTAGCAGCCGGCCCACCTGCCTATAACCCCGTGACAGTCTTGCAGCCACAGCCACTCAACCAGTCAGTTGATCTACCGCCAGCCGCGCAGCCGCCCCGTGACGTCATGCCGCTCACAGTGGCTGACGTAGAAGAGTAAATATCGGACGGACCGTCACGTCTCTGTCTGGAGCGCAGCGGGGTCCGGGGTTGCAGCGGCCATCATCATCACAGCGGCTCCAATGCAGTGGCCGGCCCCAATGCTTAAAGCTGCTGCCCTATCTTAAAGCGGCCCCAAGGCCGGCAGCCCACCGGGAAATTTCCCGGAATCCCGGTAGGCCAGTCCGGCCCTGCTTTTTGCTACTTAAATTCAACCAATGACGCTATGCATTATGATTAGTGTGTAGCCGGGTCGCACGGCTGGCATTGTTCAAACTGTTACCTGTTATTAAAGTCCTGCAAAGACAGTGACTTTGGAATTATGGGAAATATAGTCCGGCAGGAGCCAGGATCATAGACTGCTGTGAGAGAGAGACTCTTCTCCCAGAGAGCAATGGGATGTGCAGGGCTTGCTGGGAGTGTCTTTTTAAAGGGGGGCGGGATCGATTCTCGCTCTCTTGCCTCGAGGACAGCGCACTGGAAGGAAGGGGAAGAGCTGCTGCGGATCGCAGGAGGATAGGCCGAGGCCTAGTGGCGGACACCAGAGCTGAAGAGAGCGGTGTGAGTGTGTGGAAGGTTGCTGGCAGGCAGAAGGAGACGCTGAGCAGAGCCGCAGTGGAGAGCAGAGTTCCCGGTTTGGGTGAGAGACATCCAGTATCTACATCTGCATTAATCACAGACCTAGGCTGAGTGAGGGCAAAACTACCAAACTGTTTGCTTCAACAAGGCCATACTGACATATAGTTAAACCACTGGATACTGCAGTTATACATATAGTGCGAGGTGGGTGAACTAGGCCTCAAGCCCTCTACTCAGTCTTAGACTGTTAGCTGTTGGGATGCATCAGGATCTGTTTGCCTACATCTCTGTGGATTACAATTATTGGTTGCTTTGGGGGATACAGTTCATCATCATTACCTTTATTGGATTACAATTACTTTCCTTGGATTGCTGGGATTTCCTTGGCGGTGAAGAATAGTGAGGCCTCACTCTCCAGGAGACGTTTGCAATTCAGCATAAAGGGGCCCCCGTTAGTACACAGAGTGCACTCTGATAGTAATCTAGCATTGTTATATTGTATATTCTACATTAAGTTATTAAGTGTAGTTATTCTAATCTATGGTCACTCTCTAAGTACACTGATACAATTCAATGTGTCTTTATTGTTGCTGAACGCAGTCCTCTAGCATACATACGCATTTATTTGCGTATGTATGTGCGGCCTGTGTTCCAGATCCTGGGTGCTGAGCTAAACCTAAATCTTTGGTTGGGAATTCAGGATTTACTTACTTGGCAACATTTGCATTATCTTTGATTCTGTTTGTATACTCTTGTTTATTTCAAAAGTCAAAAGCAGTAAACTGATTCTTCACTGCAATCCTTGTGGTCTCAATCATTCAGAATGACAGAACAAATAGTGTCAGTTGGGTCGGAGCAGGCTCAGGACCAAAGAAGTGAAGAGGATACCATGCAATAAGCCACCCCCTTGTGGACAGGGCCATGGGCGTCCGCAGAACTTTTTTCAGGGGGGGGCATAATTTTAAGGTCACCCATACTCCGCCTCTTTTCAACAATGTCATGAAGAGGAGGGGCTTAGTCATACTTATTTTGAGGATTTATTTTTAAAGGGCAAACAGCAGCATTTATTTTTAAAGCATTTGTTAACCTAAAAAATTGATCCTGTTCACATAAAGCATGTTATACAGCTTATGCTTGTGCTGTGTAATTTGGCCCCTTCTATTACCTAAAATACCTGGCTGATCCTGCCTGGCTATGTCCTCCCCTCTGTAAACTGACCACGGTATACCATGGCTGCTGAGCCTTGACACCGCGGTCAGTTTACGTGTCTCCATCATTCACAGCTCTCCTGTCCTCCTCTGTCCTCTCCCCCCCCCCCTCCCTGCCTGTCTGCTCCTGTGTCAGTGCCCGCCCCCTTTCCTCCCCTCCTCCTGCTGTAGTTTAATTTAAAGTTTCACATCCTGTCTACAGTCTACAGTCTGTTTAATAATCCCTGTGTCTTTATAAAAAGTTTTCAGAGGGCCAATCGCCGCTCACGTGACCTGTCGCCTCTCTCCTCCTCTCCCCCTCCCCTCTCCTTCAGACTGACGTCAGCAAGGAATCCTCGGCTCCGCCCGTGGGCAGGGCTACAAGTGAAATGTGTTTTATGATCACAAAACAAAGACACAGAGTTCACTGAGGAGATTTCAGTTCATAATTCACAACACATACTGCACATATTCAATGTGCTGGTTCTAGTAATTTTTTTTTTACTTCTGCAGTTTTTTTTCTTTCATCTGTGGCTTTTCCTTTGAACAACGTGCGTGTGTGCACAATCTGGTCAAGGTTTTGTGGCTGTTTCTGGTCTCAGAGCTGGTTATGGGATCCATGCATGCTTTGTGCAGGGGGCCTCGTGTGGCAGTCATCTTTGCTATAGCATGTACAGGCCCACGCATGCGTGAGGCGGTTTTTGCACTGGAAACATCTTCTGTTTTCGCTTGCTTATGCTGCAGTTGAATGGGGGGAGAGGTGATTCAGGCACATGTCTATAATCTGTTTGCTCCTTTCCATGAGTCTACTTCTTTTTCTTTCTGTGCACTGCTGACACTCTTGCTCCAAAAGGAACTTTCTGCCACATAGCCAAGACCTCCATGTGCTTCGGTATGGACCATCAGTCTGGTAAATAAAAAGAGGAAAAGGAGTGCCTCTCCATGACGTGGCTTTCGTCTTCTGATGCAACTTAGCCCGCTCTTGCTTAAGGTTAAGCTAAAAAAGCATTGCCATGTCATGCCAAGTCCAGTGTGGACAGTGGCTCATCCATTCTTGCAGGTCTCGCCTTTGGGGCGGAAAAAGTTACCAGTGAGCATCCTCCCCTGAGTGCTAATAGCGACAAAAGTGGGGGGGGCGTGGTTTGGCAATGGCGCCGTGAAGACTTACTCCACAGAGCTCCAGGACCCACAGTGGTGTTTTAGCCCTTAACAGCCAGCGTTACCTCTCTTTTCCTCTATGCCTAGTAGTGTGAGGCCTCAAGGATCTGGAGCGGACATCGGCAGATCGGACATAACGGCATATTTTCTCCGGCGAACTCCCCTGTTGCCGAATACTAAGGCACATTCCAAGATGGCGCCGACCCGTCCAAACGCGGCAGGACACGCCACTCACAAGTGGCCAGAGAAAATTAATACCAGCCAGACGGAGGTACAAGACTCCAACCCTGAAAGATCACCTTCTTCCACCTGCTTATTGGAGTCTCTCCCCACCGACACGCTGGTGTCCTCGATCCAGCCGGCTCAATCACGGAAGCCTCATACTCCTGAATGGCAAGAGATTCTCTCTCTCATACCCACCAAACAGGTCTTTACAGAGATGGCGGCATCCATTGTAAGTACCCTTACACAGGAGATTAATTCCCTCAAACAGCAAATAGACCACACAGAAAACAGGGTGGAAGCTGTAGAAACAGGGCATACCTTATTGTCATCTAGGGTGCACACATTGGAAACTTCCCAAACAGCATTATACAAAAAGCTAATCGTCCTCCAATTGCAACAGAACGATGGGGAGAATTGCAGCCGATGAAACAATGTCCGTTTGCGCGGTCTCCCGGAGGCGATACAGGGCCCTAAATTGAAGGCTAAAACAACCTCCATTTTCAATGATCTCCTGGAGTGACCCCCTACTGAGGTCATTGAACTAGACCGGGTTCATAGAGCATGTGCCCCTCGAAGCCTGGGGAAAGATTACCCACGAGATGTGCTGGCCAGGGTACATTTTTTCTCCATTAAGGAAGAAATCATGAGAAGAGCCTTGGTGAGGGGACCATTGGACTGTGAAGGGTCTACCATACACCTGCTACCTGATCTATCCCGCCGCACATTAAGGATGAGGGCCCTCCTGAAACCCTTACTGGAGGCAATTCGCTGCGCTGGCGCCACTTACCACTGGGGTCACCCCTTCCACTTAGTGGCCATGAAGGGGGGATCCTCCTATGTTATGCGCTGGCCGGACCAATTACCTGAGCTTTTTTCTTTTTGGGATATTCCTCCTATCCCTGTCTCTGATTGGCTAGAAGACCACCGAAATCAACATCACCCAAACTTTATTTCCATTGGTTCACAAAGTTTAAGGGGACAACAACTTGGAACTGTTACCCCTGGAGACATACGGGCAGCCCCCGCCCCCACTGAACAATAAGTCTACCAATTACTGACTCTCTCGGTATATAGTCTTCATCAGCATCAGCTCCCCCAGATTTTTTGAATTAGGGAAACCCAGAAGAAACATCTGTGAAGAGTTTCCCCCTCCTGCCTTCTCCCTTCTTTTTTTTTGCTCTATTGGGACCGTGGTGACCTGGATCAAAGAGGGGAGGAGGGAGGGATATAAGTTAATTTCTAGCCGGGGAGAAGGGGTACAGGGGAGAAAGTGGACTATGTGTTGATGTCACATGGGAGGACTAAAGAGGTTAAATATAGACAAATGCAGATGCCCTTTTCTTATTTTTTTTCTCCTCACCTCTGCTTAGGAGGTTAATGTTCCCCTATAATACTCCTTTTTTTCTTTTCCTCTTATTTTCCCCTATGCATATATATTTTAAGGGCTACCACCCGTGGGTCACGTCTCTGTATACCCTTATTTTTTCTGATATTTTTCTTTTTTGTTTTCTGTTTTCTTTTTTTTATCTTTATTCTTCACGGAGCTATTCGCCCCCCATTTCCCCCACATTAGGATGTGCTAATTAGCGCAAGGTTAAGTATTAACCATCAATTAGATTCACTACTGACATATTTTTATTAAAAATGTTGTGTGTGTGTTTTTTTTTTTTTCTTCTCTCCGGCCGGGTCGGAGACATAGAGGTGAGATATGGTGGTCCCTGCGAGCCAGATGCCACCTAGTCTCAACTTGACCACATTAAATGTACGGGGTCTATCTACCCCAGAGAAACGTTCACGACTATTGGCTGACATACTACGGAGTCATACTCATATTGCTTTCTTTCAGGAAACGTGTTTTAAGAGTGACTCGATTCCCAGGCTGTATAACAGAGATTTTCCTTGGGTATATCATACTCCTTCGCCTATCTCAAAGGCTAAAGGTGTGAGCATAGTAATATCCAAGAATGTCCCCTGGACACCCATGGCTACACAGGCAGACCCCCAGGGGAGGTACTTGATGGTCAAGGGAAAGTTAGGACACAGGGTAATTACTCTAGTGAATGTATATTTCCCTAACATTAATCATGTATCTTTCATGCAGCTCCTAACCCCGATCATCATGGATTTCCGCGAGGGTCATCTTATAGTGGGTGGGGATTTTAACCTTCCTAGCGGTATTCCCGAGTGTGGCTCGGGGTTACATTTCAGTGCCAAAAGCCACACTCGGGGTACCGCCAGAAGCATTGCTGGATCCTGGTAGAGGGGTTACTTACCTTGTCACCAGGATCCAGCGATGTATGCGGGCGGTGTGCGGCGGATCTTCCTCCCGATGCTCTCTGTGCCCCGGCTTCCGTCTCCTGCGACGTGACGCTCGCAGGGGGGTGGAACCGGCGGCAAATTCAAAAGTAAAACACACGGATACATTGCAAAATAAAATAAATTCACATTAGATTGCCCCCCAGTGCCCTTTCCTGCAGTTTTACTGTACTCTTTATGTATATATATATATATACTGTATATATATATATATATATATATATATATATATATATGTATACTTATATATATATATATATATATATATATATATATATATATAAATATAATATATGTATATGTATATATATATATATATACAGTATATATATAAATATATATATATATATATATATATATATACATACATACATACTTTAACTTATTTATAGTCATTTATTATATTATAACTTATGATTTTGTGTTTCAAACTTTATCATACCCGAGATGTTATAAAGAAGAACGCCCAGTAAAAAAAAAAAATCATATATAAATAGTTGGTTTGGGCTGCTCATTCTTAAGAATTACATGCAAAATAATTGTACCGCTTTCAGCACCTAAAATCCAAAAGAATCATACCGCCAGGGAGGTTAATTATGCCCCAGAGCCCCTTATAGATACCTCTCGTGGATCATCCCATCCATCCTACTCTCGGCTGAGCAGACTCAAAAGGGAACTTTCCCTCCTGGACCTGATTGATCCGTGGCGAATAATGCATCCTGAAGAGAGGGATTACACATACTATTCGGCAACCCATAATACCTACTCCAGAATAGACAGATTTTTGGTATCCCAGGGCGATCTCCCTTTGATTTCTTCTTCACACATAGATCCATTTTCTTTCTTGGACCATCTGCCGGTCCATATGTCGATCGAATGGGACTCTGGGCCACCAAGACTATCGACATGGAGACTAAATGAATCTCTATTACAGATTCCTACAGTCCGCGCTGAAATTGACTCGGCTCTGTCTGAGTTTTTTGTGAACCCCTCGCTATCCCCTTCAATTATATGGGAAGCTCATAAATGCCTTATCTGGGGGGTGGAAAGAAAAAAACTGCGCTAGATATCAAGAAAAGTGTAGCAGCAACTTAAATGTGACAAGCATCCCAGGTAAATATATGTGAAAAAAGCTGCGCTAAGTGAAAAGAACCATAAATGATAATGAGTCCATAAAAATCCCAAAAAATTGAATATAAAATTAAGTATAAATAAAGTCCAAATATTCGACCAAATCTCCACAGGTGCATATAATGGGTGTATATACTGCTTACCAGATGCAGCAGTGTAATTTGCCTTGAACACAGATTGACCAAGCCAGATGGAAAACCTTAGGGGGGATTCCTCACCAACGATATCCGACCCAGGAACACAGATTATTGGATGTTCAGGTAAAAAATAAATAGAAAAACATAGCGTGATACTGTATACAAAAGGATTCAAGAAAGGTGCTCCCGTGTATATCAGAGAAAAGAAAAAGTGCTGATATAGACCACCACCCTCGCAGGCTGCTTACCAGAAATAAAAATGAAACAGATTAATCACCATCCAAATCTGTTCATGCAACAGCAACAGTGATATAAGTGTCCCTGCTTACCAAAAACAAACAGGTTATGAACATATAAGAGTTACGATGTTGTACCGTGTTGATGGTATTCTCTATGGATTCCTAGTCATCCAACGTAGTGGTGATCTCAGAAATCATCAGACATATACAAAAGAAATGTATATATACATAGCGTAATATTGTTAATGGAATCAACACACCCAAGTGAATGGAATGTTAAAGCGTGAATAGAGCCACCACCGCACTCACAATCTAATTACCAGATTCATGCAGGTAAGATCAGGTGTAAGGCAACCACTCTATCCAACTATATGACACCGCTTGGACCGTCACCATATATCACAGCTTACCAGAAGCAAATGGACGTATCGCATGTATCACAAATCCAGATAGCACTGGGCAAGTATTCCTATTATCCCTCTCTTATGGGCAGTCCGGTCCCTTGTCCAGTGAGAATCAACCGCATACAGGACTCAGATGGTTACATGGAAATAATGGAGAGCCCCATAGTGTAAAACCATTTAATAAAGAAATAATAAAAGAATTGCACTTACAAGTAAATAAGAACAAAACAGTGCTGAATCGAAGCCGCCGGCTGGACAGCTTCAAACACCCGCCTGAGCGTCTCACAGAGGTGACGTCAGCACGCCGCGACCGACGTACGTTTCGTCAAAAACTGACGTTCTCAAGGTACCGGCGGCTTCGATTCAGCGCTGTTTTGTTCTTATTTACTTGTAAGTGCAATTCTTTTATTATTTCTTTATTAAATGGTTTTATTAATTTGTATATGTCTGATGATTTCTGAGATCACCACTACGTTGGATGACTAGGAATCCATAGAGAATACCATCAACACGGGAGAACATCGTAACTCTTATATGTTCATAACCTGTTTGTTTCTGGTAAGCAGGGATCTGTCTGTTTCATTTTTATTTCTGGTAAGCAGCCTGCGAGGGTGGTGGTCTATATCAGCACTTTTTCTTTTCTCTGATATACACGGGAGCACCTTTCTTGAATCCTTTTGTATACAGTATCACGCTATGTTTTTCTATTTATTTTTTACCTGAACATCCAATAATCTGTGTTCCTGGGTCGGATATCGTTGGTGAGGAATCCCCCCTAAGGTTTTCCATCTGGCTTGGTCAATCTGTGTTCAAGGCAAATTACACTGCTGCATCTGGTAAGCAGTATATACACCCATTATCTGCACCTGTGGAGATTTGGTCGAATATTTGGACTTTATTTATACTTAATTTTATATTCAATTTTTTGGGACTTTTATGGACTCATTATCATTATCTGGGGGTATTAATGAGAGCCGGCTCCTGTTGTAAACGGGAACGGGAGAAGGCGGTAGTAGCACTCTACACTGAGTTCCTCCCATAAGCAGTCTTTGGCGAACGAACACCTTCTTCCCCTTATGAGAGCACGGGAAGAGTTGAACAATTTACTATTCCAGAGGTCAGTACAGAATCTGATGTTAACTAGACGAAAGTTCTATGAATTTTCAGATAAACCAGGGACAATGTTGGCAAGAGCTTTACGTGGCCCACAAAAACGCACAGTAATTTCATATATACAAACCACAAATGGGCATAAAGTACACTCGTCAGCAGAGATCGTGGAGGAATTTAGCATTTTCTATAGTTCCCTCTACAACCTCTCCCCTCCCGATGCGACTAAGAACTTGCGTGAGAAAATCAGTAAGGTGACTGCATATATTCGAGCCTCGGGGATGCCCTCCCTTTCATCAGAACAGGCGACAACCTTGGAGGGTCAAATTTCAGAAGAAGAACTGACCTTGGCCCTATCTCAGTCTAAACGCCACAAGGCCCCCGGCCCTGATGGCTTTACCCTGCCATATTACCAACAATTCATGCAGCACTTGAAGACCCCCTTACTATCACATTTTTATACGATCGGAGGTGGTGGTTCTATGCCTGTAGACTCTCTGCAGGCCTACATAACCCTCATACATAAGGAAGGAAAGGACCCATCGTTATGTGGGAGTTATCGCCCTATCTCACTGCTTAATGCTGACATTAAGCTTTTTGCTAAGGTCTTGGCAAACTGCCTAATATTGTATTTCCCCCAATTGATACACCTGGATCAGGTTGGTTTTGTTCCATCTAGGGAGGCAAGGGATAACACGATCCGGGTGGTAGACCTGATACATAGTGCCCGCCTATCGCGACTTCCTATGATGCTACTTTCCACAGACGCCAAAAAGGCCTTCGACAGGGTGGCCTGGGATTTTATCCAGGCCACCCTGTCATATATTGGCCTAGGGCCTTGGATGCTGACTAGCATCATGGCCTTATATTCAACACCTACAGCAGCGGTACAGGTCAATGGATGGAGATCTGACTTCTTTGATATCAACAATGGCACCCGACAAGGTTGCCCACTATCCCCCCTGATTTTCATCTTAGCCCTTGAACCACTCCTTTGTTCGCTACGTAAGGATATAAATATCACAGGTATCCAGGTGGCGGACGACCATCATAAAGTAGCAGCTTATGCTGACGATTTGATCTTTTTTGTAACGAATCCTGTTCAATCCTCACCGCATATTTTGGAGGCACTTTGGACATATGGCAATATGTCCCATTATAAAATAAAGTTCTCCAAATCTGCTGCTCTTGATGTTTCTATACCCCCGGATACCTGGAGATCTTTTTCTTTTCACTGGACGGCCAGTTCATTAACATACCTAGGGGTGCATATTACAGCTGACCCTGGGAATCTTTATTCAGCAAATTATCTACCCCTTTTGGGGATTCTTCGCTCGGACATCCGTATTTGGCAATCACTTGCATTGACTTGGTTTGGCCGGTTTAGTGCACTCAAAATGAACATATTGCCACGTTTACTCTATATCTTACAGGCCTTGCCAATAACAGTGCCCGGGGCGTTTTTTTTCCCAAGTACGATCGCTGTTCCGATCCTTCGTGTGGGCTACTAAATCCCCTCGGATTGGTATGCGAATCCTTACTTTATCCAAGGCGAGGGGGGGGGGGGGGATTTGTCTACCAGATCTCCTTCAATACTATAGGGCATCCCACCTTATGTGGGTATTGGATTGGCACTGTAATGCCGCCACAAAACAATGGGTGGCCCTGGAAAATAAGATCGCGGGCCGGCCTATGCCTCTGGCCCCTTGGACACCCCTTCCGGCGAATGAGCCTTTGTACTCTCATCCGACGATTGGGGCTACCTTGCGTGAGTCCCGGAGGGCACAATGTCATCTGAAGGTAGCGCCCTCGATATCTCCTATGACACCAATTGTGGGCAACCCTGAATTCCTGCCAGGCTGCACGAGTGACAAGGTGATAGCTCTGGCCCAAGCCGGAAGGGCTTGCCTTATGGATGTCTGGGTACAGAGAGATCCACCTACTCATATGGAGATTAAGGCATGGCCTGACTTGAATTTAGACCCTCTTAGCATCCTCCAAATTCAACATTTTCTTCTCCACTTACAGAGTTTGGGCTATACCCCGCGCTCATTGTCTCCATTTGAGTCTTTATGTAAAGGGGGGGTACCTATCCCACATGCGTTATCTTATTTCTACTCGATGCTCACAGATACAGCGGACGAACGACCTCTACCTTATATGCGACAATGGGAACGTGACCTTAACGTTTCCTTTACCCCCCAGCAAACCAACAAAATCTTACCCCTAGTAAATAGGGCCTCTTTGGCCAGCAGATATCAAGAGGTCAGCTATAAAATTCTCACTCGATGGTACAGAGTCCCTGCGATTCTACATAGAATGGACAGAAAAATTCCAGATAGGTGCTGGAGATGTGGTGCCGAGGGAGGAACGATGATACACATCTTTTGGGCATGCCCTTTGGTGAGGGTTTTCTGGAGGGAGGTCGCCCTGGTGATTAAGGAACTCACTTCGGAGGAGGTGGGAGAGGACCCTGCATGGTGCCTGCTCTAGGGCTGCAACTAACGATTAATTTGTCTGTCGACTAATCTATCGATTATTTTTACGATTAGTCGACTAATCTAACGATTATTTTTATTTTATTTTTTTTGCTTAATTGAGTGTTTTTTTGATTAGCTAATTAATCCTGTAATTAATACAGACCCCTCAGTAAGCCCCCTCCCAGTACAGACCCCACAGTAAGCCCTCCCACCTAGTACAGACCACTTAGTAAGCCGCCCTCCCAGTACAGACCCCTCTGTAAGCCCTCCCACCTAGTACAGACCACTTAGTAAGCCCCCCCTCCCAGTGCAGACCCATCAGTAAGCCCTCCCACCTAGTACAGACCACTTAGTAAGCCCCCTCTCAGTACAGACCCCTCAGTAAGCCCTCCCACCTAGTACAGACCACTTAGTAAGCCCCCCTCCCAGTACAGACCCCTAAGTAAGCCCTCCCACCTAGTACAGACCACTTAGTAAGCCCCCCTTCCAGGGCAGACCCCTCAGTAAGCCCTCCCACCTAGTACAGACCACTTAGTAAGCCCCCCTCCCAGAACAGACCCCTCAGTAAGCCCTCCCACCTAGTACAGACCACTTTGTAAGCCCCCCTCCCAGTACAGACCCCTCAGTAAGCCCTCCCACCTAGTACAGACCACTTAGTAAGCCCCCCTCCCAGTGCAGACCCCTCAGTAAGCCCTCCCACCTAGTACAGTCTGTACTAGGTGGGAGGGCTTACTGAGGGGTCTGCACTGGGAGGGGGGGCTTACTAAGTGGTCTGTACTAGGTGGGATGGCTTACTGAGGGGTCTGTACTGGGAGGGGGGCTTACTAAGTGGTCTGTACTGTACAGACCACTTAGTAAGCCCCCCTCCCAGTACAGACCCCCCAGTAAGCCCTCCCACCTAGTACAGACCATTACAAGCCACCACAGTACTGTACAAGCCGGTGTAGCGCCGCACATGTGACATCTCTATGTACCTGGGTGATCGGGGAGGATGGCAAATGTGTTGCGGCAGAAGCTGTGGCGGAGTATGGGGGTGCTGGAGACGGTCAGAACTCATCTCTTGTCTCCGACATCGATGTGGACGGAGCCCGGGGGGGATTTCACCCGGCCGGCAATGCTTCAAGCGGCGCTGCGGCTGGCCAGGGGGCGTGTGACGTCACGCGTTGACGCGTCAACGCCTTTCACGCACGTCGCACGTTTGTAGTCGACGCGTCATGGCAGCCCTAGCCTGCTCCACCTTACGTGAAGATCAATCAGGAAATATAGGAAATCATTGACAGTCCATTTATTCAATGCTGCGAAAGCCTGTATTCCGGCAATGTGGAGACAGCCATGTCCCCCTACCCGGCAAATGTGGGTTGCTAAAGTAAATGAAATCCACCGTATGGAAGTATTGACTGCTTCCTTAAATAATACAGAAGAGCGAACCCGGACTTGCTGGCTACCGTGGTCTCAATTCATATGCTCTGATGATTGTTTACAGCATATCGACTAATCCCAAGGAGATCCATCTGCTATGCCCAGGGAACGTGCCTACAGATGCCCCCGACCCGGCCTGAGTTGTTGTGTTTTTTTTTTGTTTTTTTTTTCTTCATTGTTTGCATATGTATTTTATTCTATTTTTTTATATTAATATGTCAGTAGACGCCCCCAATGGGGGATAAATACGATACATACTGGGCAGTGTGGCTGATTGTAGGATTTGTTCATTTTCATCCCACTTCTCCATTCGACGCAGCACATGTCTGGGAAGTACTTTTTTTTTTTTTTTCTTTTTTTTCTTCTCCTCGTTTCAGTTGCCCTCTAATAAGTGCAGGAAACTCCTTTACCTTTTCCTTTCCCCCCCCTTTTTTTTTTTTTTTGTGTGTGCAGGTAGATTTAAAATTCAGTTTTGATTGACATACAGTTTATAAGTATTCACTGAAATATTTTGCAAAGTCACTAACACTTTATATTATTCTAGTAATTATTAGAAGGGGGATTTCTCCCCTCCCTTTTTTTTTTCTCGTACACACTATGTCACAATTGAAATGGTCTATTTTTTTGACTCACAGCACTTCCTCCGCGTATAATTTATAACACAACGAGATTCACTCACAATCTCTAATTAAGAAAACACTAGTTTTTGGGTTTTTTTTTTTTTTTTTTTTTATATCACGGCACAATCGAAAAGGCACATTTTTTTTTTTTCAAAAAACTACTAGTTCAAAAGGGGATTCTTCTGGCCCAGCCTGAGAAGTTTTGGCTGGATAGGAGGTGTCAAGACAGTTGGAGCAGACCTGACTAGTCATCGATCTAAAGCCCCAGTTCAATGCTCACGCAAGCACTTTTTCCCCTTTTTCGAATGGGCCAAGTTGTCCACTTCCCAATGCAGGGGTCTCTTGGAAACGATGATGTCTTGCATCCCTATGCTACCCTGGGCACACTGGATTCTCTGAACGTCCGCTGAATTTTCTTTTTGCAATGCAAAATGCAGCCGATTCAAAGTGCTTCTTCCCAGATGTTCAGGAGCCTCTGGTGATGGGTATGTCAGGGGACCCTCACTTGATCCCGTTCGGTAGGTTCATTATCCGGGACCGTTGTCACCACTGATGCCAGTACTTGGTTCCCTATTATTGGGTTTTCAATCGGAAGAGCTTGCCCATATCACTCAGGTATGGGGTTACCCTCAGCTAAGTGTTTGCATCACCATCCATTCACAAGGTGCCACTCCTCCTACCCTCCCCTGTTGGTGGAGGAAGTGGATGCCCTCACTCACACAAGAAATAGTCACCTAGCAGATGCCTTTCCTCTGCTGCCTTTGGTCATGAAGTTCCAGGGGAGACTGTTGTCTGAGGGTCTTACTATGATAGCAAGCATGCTGAATGGCCTGCAGGCCTTGGGTTTACCCTAGCTATGGCATCTAGGCAGGACCAAGCACTTCAGCTACCAGTGTTTCCACAACACCACTCCGATGAATTTGGATACGGAACTGGCTAAAAGGGCGTGTCCAAAGGGTGGTAATAAATAGCGCATACTCAGACTGGTCTGAGGTGGTAAATGGGGTCCCCCAAGGCTCAGTCCTGGGACCAACCCTGTTCAATTTATTCATAAACAGCATTGAGGATGGGATCAGTAGTTCTATATCAGTTTTTGCAGATGACACAAAATTGGGCAGGGCAATAACTGCACGGCATGAAGCAGATATCCTACAGAATGACCTGGACAAAATAACAGAGTGGGCAACGACATGGCAAATGAGGTTTAATGTGGAGAAGTGCAAGGTTGTGCACTTGGGGACTAAATACATAAAAGCACAATACACTTTAGGGGGGGATCCTTTGGGGGAATCAAAAATGGAGAAAGATCTGGGAGTCTTGGTAGAGCATAGACTAAGCAATAGCATCCAATGTCAAGCGGCAGCTGCCAAAGCCAGCAGAATATTAGCATGCATAAAGAAAGGGATGTATTCCAGAGATAAAACTATAATCCTACCACTTTATAAAATTCTGGTCCAACCGCATCTGGAGTATTCTGTCCATTTCTGGTCGCCAGTCCTCAGGAGGGATGTGTTGGAGCTGGAGAGAGTCCAGAGAAGGGCAACTAATCTAATTATGGGATTGGAGGACCTTAATTATGAAGAGCGTCTGCAATCGCTTGATTTATTCTCCCTGGAGAAGAGACGCCTGAGAGGGGACATGATAGCAATTTATAAATACCTCAATGATGATCTCAGCATAGAAAAAAAGCTATTCAGTCGAAAGGATTGCATGAGGACTCGAGGGCATACAATGCGATTAGAGGAGAAGCGCTTTAACCTCAGGCAACGCAGGGGGTTCTTTACTGTTAAAGCTACAGGATTGTGGAATTCTCTACCACAAGAGGTGGTTTCTGCGGGAAGTATGGTTGCTTTCAAAAGACTCTTGGACGTACATCTCAATGATCAATGATCAGAACACGAAGGCCTGTAAATGGAGCGGGGAGGATTGGAGGACTTGGGCCGTCTAGTGGTTAAATCCAGGCAAGGGTCCAGAAAAGACGTTAACAAATCTATTTATTCCAACAGGAACAGGTTCACAGCCTGAGCAGATTTTTGATCCTTGCAACCCAGAGGTTGCTATCATTTCCTCACATAGTTCTCGATTTTTGCTCAGCCTAGTCCTGTAAGAGCGCATGTTTCAGCTTTCACCAGGGAAAATGGGCATGTGAGCTTCCAGGGCAATGCTTCATGAGGTCAGTCCTAAGACTTTGCCCTGAGGAGGAATAACGTTCCCCAGTCGGTTTATTCTGGTCCTGGTTTTCTTGCCAGGACTTTTGGCATCATCAAAAAGCAGACATCAGCGGGACATCACTTGAGAGGCAGTTTCCCTCGATAACTTCAGGCAATAACTTAAGTGGCTAAGTATTGGCTCTGCAAACACTTGGAGCTACAGAGTCCTACATCTTATTCCTTTCGGACAAATTGGGGCCTATGCTCCTCGGGCACCTCTGTTCTCAAGGTAGCTTCTGTTTTCATCTTACAAACAAGGTGGTGGTTCCATCCTTTCCTGGCAGAGACAGTACCTAACCTACACTAGATGTACCAGTGTGTCTAAAATGCCTATCTTCAAACAGCTTACTAGGTAAAATCCTCCAGAAGGCTGTTTGTGTTTCCGTCAGGCAAGTTCGAAGAAGGAACCTACAGCAAAACCTTGTCATCTTGGAGAGTCTAGGTCATCCAAAAAACTGACAGAGTGGCCAGGCAAGAGCCTCCAGAAGTGATATGGGCTCATACAGTTAGGTCAATTTTTATATTTTTAAATTTGGGCATTTGCCTATAGAGACCTCTGCAAAGCAGCAGGCTAGTTGGCCTGGTGCACTTGCCTACGGAACTACAGGGAAAATTCAGGGGCTTCTACATCAATGGACTTCAATAGAATGAGGGTCCAGGCTTCTATGTCCATTGTAAAGTTTGATTATACATTTTAGCACTCCCTGTTTAGCTAATAATTTATCATATGTATGCTGCAATGTTGGCATCAGGAAAATGGAAAATTGTATCAAAAACTTACCGTAATTTTCCTTTCCTGATGCCAGTCCATGGCAGTATAGGAACCCTCACTCTGATCTTTGTGTTTTATGGGGGAGGTTGCTCTCAGTCAGACTTTTATAGATTTAAACCGGTCCTGTGGGTGGATATAGGGGGCGGAGCTATATCATATGTATGCCTCCATGGATTGGCATCAGGAAAGGAAACTTACGGTAAGTATTTCATACAATTTCTCATTTTATGCCAGGATAGGTGTTCTCTGTATGAGTAGAGTAGTAGTATATATGGGGGTGAGAGTAACATCTGGAAGCATCGCCGGCTGGGCAGGGCAATAGAAAGTTACATTGGGGAAAGAAATTGGTTTACTACAGAAAAGCACCTTGTTGTTATTGGTAACAGAAGTGGAATGCTGAGGATCTAGCATACAGGAATTCTCGTCCCATGCGTTGCTTCCAAATGACTGCTACAGGTTTGCTCTTGTGTCTTAAAGTACCGGTATTTCCGCCTAAGAGTTCTGTCAGTATGTCAATGTGATGTTAAATGGCACTGCCATCTTTAAAAGAGTACCAGTAAAGTGTGGAAAATGCATTACTTACTAAATGTGGACATTCCTTTAATGTTAAGCCTTTGGGGAAGGGATGTCGTGAGTGGTCTTATGGCCAGGAGTTGGGCACAATATGGCGAAGGCTTTTATCTGTCAGCAGTGAGTCACTGTAATATCCAAAAAGAAGCAGGAGGGGAACCTGAGCTCAATTACTTCTTAACTAAGCTCCACCCACTACTTATATGGGATCCTGCCAAAGAGGGCGGAGTAGAGACATATTTTCCTGGGGGGGGGGATTTGGGGGAGCCGCCCAAACTAAATGGAGACTTAATAACCTCTTCCCACAAGGGTCCCATTTCAACAGAGTCACTCTGTAGCAGCAGTCATTGTTCCTGCAGAAGCATCACAGCACTCCCTTCCGACCCCAACACACAAACACATACTTTTCCATTAAATTTTTCCCTTGTCAAAAGGTGCAAACCTGTGTAGCTGTTAGGGCTGATTCACACCAGGTGCCCAGGTTTGCCCAGCACAGGCCCACCACAAGGCAAAGGGCCATGTTTCCTTTGAATGTAACGAAGGAAAAACATCCAGCGAGTACTGGGACTTTAATGTCAGTTCATACAAGTAGTAAGTGGACAAAACATTCAGAGGGTTCTTTGACTCAGATAAGGCTGATCACAGCAGACACTGCTATCCTACTGTGGGTACCCAGCAAGTTACCAGGAAAAAAAAACATGCACCAATGGAAGGAGTGGCAGACCAAAGGATAAAAGAGTTGAAATTAATTTATTGGTTTACACTTAAAAACAGCTAAAGTGTTTCAGGGGCCATAAAATTCTCCCTCTTCATCAAAGCCACAGTTAAAAAAAGAACCTTGAATGGGCTCAAATAGGGCATTCCTGTGATCTTGTGATCATGCAGACACTGTTGGCAGTAGGAATGGGCTCGGGCATGTTCGGGATCCCACCTGCCCGATCCTGCCAGGAAGTCAACACTGTATATGGCTAATCACAAGCAGTGAGACATTTCCCGGTCCACAGCAGCACAGATCGGGGAATTTACATTCTGCGAGCTACGCAATTTTGAATCATGACATGTTAGTTATCTATTTACTTGATGTAACATTATCCTTCACATAATGGAAAACAATTGGGCTAACTTTACTGTTTTCTTATTTTTTAATTAAAAAAAGTGAATCTTTTCCAAAAAAATTGCGTTTGGAAGACCGCTGCGCAAATACGGTGTGATAAAAAAATATTGCAACGATCTCCATTTTATTCTCTAGGGTCTCTGCTAAAATATATATATGATTTTAGCTTGTAAATACCAAGTGTCAAAAATAGGCCTGGTCTTAAAGTGGTTAAAGTACAAGTCCATTCAAGGTTTCTACATTAACTGAGGCCCTGATGAAGGGTGATTTTTTTTTGTTGTTTCCTGACCTCCGAAATGCATTGGCTGTGTAAAGCAATAAATGAATTTGGACTCTTTTGTCCGTTGGTCTTGCACTCCTTCCATTGGTGCACACTTTTTTTTTTTTTCTTGTTTCCTTTGAGGTAATTTTCACACCACACATGATAGTTCAGTAAAGTTCTATGAAAAGAAAAAGTAAACAGTGAAACTGCAGGGGTCAACACATCGGCACGGTGTCCCCCTAGCACACACCAGTGGCGACTCATTAGTTAGTATGAGCCAGGGGCGTAACTACAGGGGTTGCAGGGGTTGCAATCGCAACCGGGCCCCATGCTCAAGGGGGCCCATGTGGCTCCCCTGTACACCTGAATAGGAGGGGCGGCGGGGGCAGCATGTAGAGAAATCACTGTCCTCCTTTTTCCTTCTGTAGCTGCAGGAGGAAAATGGAGATTAGTTCCTCTGTACGCTGCCCTTTGTACACTTCTTCTATCCAGTATACTTGTGTTCTGCTGTCTCTGGTGTTTCTGGGCCCCTGTGTGCTCCCCTGGTCCCCCCCCTTCTGTGCTGCCCCCCCCCCTTTAGAATTCTCCCTTCCCTCACCGTAATAAAGGGCCCCGCAACTAGAGTAAAGGGCGCCAGGGGTCCAGGGGGCCCTTCATGGTTTCTTGCACCGGGGCCCTGAAGGTTCTAGTTACGCCTCTGGTATGAGCCCTTATTTTTTTCTGTATTTTTTTCTGTATTTTTTTTTTAAGACAGGAGGAACATGGATCAGATCAGTTTAAACGTTTTCTAGAAGCTGTTTTCATTTTGTAGAACAAATATTTCTTCTTTTCCTGTTAGTAACTGTATTCAGCTGGCGCTCCAGCAGATGACATTGTGCTAAAATGAATTCACATGTGGCATACGCACTTATTTGCACAGCCGCCATATGAACCCTTGTGGATTATTTTAGCTGTGCAGGTGCTGTGGGGATGCTGCCAGTGAACAGGTTACACAAGCCTCTCAGTGTCTTGGTTTTGCTCCTAGGCCTGACCACAGACACACGTGTTAAATCTCCCCACTCTCGCTTCATGCCAGATCCCTGGTGCTTTTACCAAACTTCTGGCAAGCTTTGCTTAACTGAGAACAAACTGAAGTACAGTATGGAAAATTCACCCTTCTAGCACTCAGAAGCAGCTTTATTTATTTATTCTACAGGCCTTATTTGAAAAGGGCAAAGACTGACGCCCTGTTTATACAACAGAGTCTACATTTGTAACAACTGTGAAGTATTTTATCATTTGATGTGGGGAACAGGGAATATATACTTGCAACCCAGGATTGCTAGAGACACATTCGGTGTCCTGAAATGTTTTGGAGGCCGCTTTTGAAGTGGATGGGGTCAGGTTTAAAATACATTTCCAGGATTTGAGTACGACAAAAATGTCATTGTGCATAGAAGGCTGCCTGTATGTTTGATGAAAGCACAGAAATCTGCCCTGTTGCTTCAGCTACCATAACCTAAATAGAAGCTTAAAGTGTATTTCCACTTTTGCAACCAAATTGGGAAAGCACCAACTATACACTGTATATGTTACATGTCCCTATTCACCTTGTGTAACTTACAAAAAAAATATTTAAAAATTGTAGCTTACCTTTTTTTAGATAGTCTATTCTGGACCCTCCAGCAAAGAACAATCCTACATAGTTCTCTTTGTTTATCAGGGGGCTGGGCAGTTGTGTCTGCCATAATTAACCACTTTACGTCTGCTCACAGTAATATTACTGCGGCAAAGTGGCTCGTTATCGTCTGACGACGTAGTACTACGTCGTCAGACACTCCCCCTTCTGGGCGGCGCTTGCGCGCCGCCTGGAGGCTCGCTCCCGCTGTTTTCATTCACAGCGGGAGTCGGGCCAGGGGAGGAGCAGCGGCGATCGCCGCTGCTCTTACCCGATCATCGGGGATCGAGTCTGGAGATCCGCCCGCTGTGTGTAAACACAGCGGGCGGCTCTCCATAGTGACAGGGAGTGACAGATCGGACTGTTCAGCATAGCTGGACATCCGATCTGTCCATGACTCACTCAGTCACCTCCCCCCCTACACGTCAGTAAGCACCAGGCATACATTAACCCCTCCCTCTCCAATAAAATTAACCCCTTCCCTGCCAGTGTAATTTTTACAGTAACAGTGCATATATATAGCACTGATTACTGCAGTAATGTCACTGGTATCCCCAAAAGTGTCAAAAATGTCAGTCAAGGGTCCGATCTGTCCGCCGCAATGTCGCAGTCCCGCAAAAAAAATTGCAGATCGCCGCCATTACGCGTTAAAAAAAAAAAAACACCAAAAATGACAGAAATCTTTCCCTTTGTTAGTAAACGCAATAACTTTTGCGCAAACCAATCAAAATACGCTTATTGCGATTTTTTTTACCAAACATAGGTAGCAGAAAACAAATTGGCCAAAATTGTTTTAAAAAATTGGTTTTTACATCTTTTTTGGGGGGAATTTCATATAAAAAAATGTTAAAAATATTGTTATTTTTTCAAAATAAACGCTCTTTTTTTGTTTATAGCGCAAAAAGTAAAAATCGCACAGGTGATCAAATACCACCAAAAGAAAGCTCTGTTTGTGGGGAAAAAAGGACGTAAATTTCGTTTGGGTATGGCGTCGCACGACCGCGCAATTGTCAGTTGAAGTCGCACAGCGCCGAATCGCAAAAAGTGGCCTGGACGGAAGACAGCAAAATCCTCCGGTGGTAAAGTGGTTAAAGGAGTTGTAAAGTCTCATGGTTTTTCACCTTAATGCATTCTATATTTTGTGCTTCAGCTGCCCCCCAGATCCCCCCCCCCTTTTCTTACCTTAACCCAATCGTTCCAGCAATGAGCAGGAGCCCAGCCATTGGCTCTTGCTGCTGTCAATCAAATCCAATGACACGAGAGCTGGGGGCGGGGCCGAGTCCTGCTGTCTGTGTCAATGGACGCAGCAGCGGGACACATGAGCGCGCCCACACGGGTGCCCCTATGGAAAGCAGCTTTCTGTGGGGGCACCCAATGAAAAGGAGGAGCCAGAAGGGCTGTCGGGGCACCCCAGAAAAGCAAGATCGGGCTGCTCTGTGCAAAACCCTTACACAGAGCAGGTAAGTATAACATGTTTGTTATCTAAAAAAAAAAATGAACCTTTTACAATAACTTCAATCCTGTCTTTACTGTGTAGGTAGATCTTCATTATCGATTGTAACTAGATTTGAACACTGTCTGTTCTCTTCTTGCATTGTATGGAAATGACCACAGACCTGGGACAGTCTTACTCTAACATTGTTTCAAAAAACCTTGCACTAAGGTATGACATCTCTTGTTAAGAAGCATCTAAAAGGTAAGAAATATTTTAGTAGCAAAGTATGCTGTTTGATTGGGAACACATAACAAATATATAGTAAGGTTTTCTCAAAATTTGACTGCAAAAGTGAAAATACGCTTAGAGCAGCTGCTCACCTTCATATGATACAAAAAACAAGAGCAAAGCCAAATGAACCACTTTAGATGAGTTCTATGCTTTCAGAAGCAATGGGAAGGGTCGTCTGCTGCTCCCGCCACTCACCAGTGTTTCTCAGACTTACCACTTTTACAGATGAGTTCTTGCTGGAAAAAAATATTTTAAGCCACAGACAGCATGGATTAACCGCTTGCCGACCGCCACACGACTATTTACTGCGGCGGTCAGCCCCTCACAGGCAAAGCGACGTAGGACTACGTTGCTAGCCTGTGAGGCTCTAGGGAGCGAGTGTGCGCCGCCGAAGGCGCGCTCCCGCTCGGTCACGGACCCCCCCGTGCGTGTGCCCGGCGGACCCGATGTCCGCCGGTCACTCGCGATCGTCCGTTACACCGGGAGAAAGACAGACGGCTAATGTAAACAAAGCCGCCTGTCATTCTTCCCTGTGTAAGAATGAAGATCAAACGGTTCTGCTATGTAGGACCGTTGATCTCTGTTCTTACACATCAAGCCACATCCAATCACAGTTAGAATCACACCCCTAGGGACACACTTAACCCCTCCCTCTCAAAAATTTAACCCCTTCACTGCCAGTGTCATTTTTACAGTAACAGTGCATATGTATAGCACTGATTACTGTAGTAATGTCACTGGTAACCCCAAAAGTGTCAAAAATGTCAGTCAAGGGTCCGATCTGTCCGCCACAATGTCGCAGTCGCGCAAAAAAAATCGCAGATCGCCGCCATTACTCGTTAGAAAAAAAACAACAAAAATGACAAAAATCTTTCCCTTAGTTAGTAAATGCAATAACTTTTGCGCAAACCAATCAAAATACGCTTTTTGCGATTTTTTTTTTACCAAACATATGTAGCATAAAATTGGCCTAAAATGTTAAAAAATTTTGATTTTTACATTTTTTGTTGGGAATTTTGTGGGAATGTCATATAAAAAAATGTGAAAAATATTGCTATTTTTGCAAAATTGTCACTATTTTTTGTTTATAGCGCATGATCAAAAAATCGCACAGGTGATCAAATACCACCAAAAGAAAGCTCTGTTTGTGGGAAAAAAAGGACGTCAAATTTGTTTAGGTACAGCATCGCACGACCGCGCAATTGTCCGTTAAATTCACGCAGTGCCGAATCGCAAAATAGGCCCTGGTCAGGAAGGGGGTAAAATCTTCCGGGGCTTAAGTGGTTAATGAGAGACAGAAGTTGTCAAACAAACCTGATTTATTTTTATGAGGAGGTAAGTAAAACCTTGGACAGAGGGGTGGCTGTGGACGTAGTATACTTGGATTTTGCAAAGGCGTTTGACACAGTTCCCCACACACGGCTAATGTGTAAGGTAAAGTCTACTGACTTGGAAAGATCGGTTTGTAATTGGATAGAAAATTGGCTAAAAGATAGAATTCAGAGAGTAGTGGTTAATGATTCTTACTCTGAATGGTCTAAAGTTATCAGTGGTGTACCCCAAGGTTCAGTGTTGGGACCCTTACTTTTTAATATCTTTATAAATGATATAGGGTCTGGGATTAAAAGTAGCATTTCAGCCTTTGCAGATGACACCAAGCTTTGGAGTGGAATAACTTCTTTATAGGATGTCTTCAACTTACAAGCTGACCTCAATGCACTGTTTTATTGGGCAACTATGTGGCAAATGTGGTTTAATGTTGATAAATGTAAAGTTATGCACTTGGGGGCTAAGAATATGCATGCATCATACATACTAGGTTGAGTAGAACTGGGGGAATCCATAGCGGAGGAGGATCTGGGTGTTCTGGTAGATCATAAGCTTAATAATAGTATGCAATGCCAAGCTGCTGTTTCCAGAGCAAGCAAAGTCCTTTCTTGTATTAACAGAGGCATAGACTCCAGAGAGAGAGATATCATTTTGCACCTGTACAAATCATTAGTAAGACCTCATCTGGAATATGAAGTTCAGTTTTGGGCACCAGTTCATAAAAAGGATATCGGTAAACTGGAGAAAGTGCAGAGAAGGGCAACCAAACTGATAGGAGGCATGGAGGACCTCAGCTATGAGAAAAGATTAGAGGAAATTTATTCTCTGTTGAGAAGAGGAGATTAAGGGGGGATATGATCAACATGTATAAATACATAAGGGGTCCATATAGCGAACTTGGTGTTGAGTTGTTCACTTTAAGGTCAACACAGAGGACAAGGGGGCACTCTTCACTCTTTAAGTCTAGAGGAAAACAGATTTCGTCTCCAAATACGGAAAGGTTTCTTTACCATAAGAGCTGTGAAAATGTGCAATAGACTCCCTCCAGAGGTGGTTCTGGCTTGATCATTAGATTGCTTTAAAAAAGGCCTGGATTCTTTCCTAGGTGTACATAATATAAATGGGTACTAAAAAATGTTTTAGGTAAAGTTGATCCAGGGAATATCCGATTGCCTCTCGGGGGATCAGGAAGGATTTTTTTTTCCCCTGCTGTTGCTCCTGCCAAATTGGATCATGCTTTGCTGGGGTTTATTTTCGCCTTCCTCTGGATCAACAGCGGGTATGAGATGGTGTACATGGGATTGTATGGTTGGGTTTTCAATACTGTTTTTTTGTTTTTTTGGTTGAACTGGATGGACTTGTGTCTTTTTTCAGCCTGACTAACTATGTAACTATGTAACTTGCGGGCCCCAATACGTATATATACTTTTCAGCTTGCAAGTGGTTTACTGGGGGTATGGCTGAAGCTATCTGCCATAACCCTGTATTTTTTATTTTTTTTTAGCAGGCAATTTTCATTCTCATGAAGCCAGTCCGAGTGGATAATTAGCCACTAGATTGCTTTCAGAAGCAATGGGAAGGGTCATCTGCTGCTCCCGCCACTCACCAGTGTTTCTCAGACTTACCGCTTTTACAGTGAATCTGGGAAACGATCCAACGATTCGCGCGGTTGGCCATAGAGGCAGACAGAGACCAGATCATTTCTGATTACCTCTTTGATCTTTGAGGACTGGAGTGGCGTCACAAAGTAACTTCTGGTCTTGGGCGGAAGTAAACCTTTTTTTTTTTGTAAAGCAAAAGATCACATTTTTTTATTATTATAGACCCCAAATCTCTCCATAAAGAGGACCTGTCATCCCTATTTCTATTACAAGGGATTTTTACATTTACAAAAAAAAAAAAAACAAAAAAAAACAAATGAAGGGACAGTTTAAAAAAAAATGTATTTAAGCTCCCCCATCCCTCCATGTTCTCGCGCAGAATCAAACGCATATGTGAGGTATTGTCGCAAATGTGAGCGCAATAATTCTGTTTCAATCATTTTTATTTGATTTTTCTTTCCAAGTAAAAAAAGAATACAAGTCATAAAAAAGTAATCTCTTACAGAACATTACACACACAGTGAAGTAGGTACACAAGGAAACAGTAATGTTGGGGCTTTATCATTCAGTGGGCCCAGTCTGGTTGCAAAAGAAAACAAAATATATAAAAATTGCAGATATCTATGTATCTGAGTCCATCGGCATGGTAATAAACAATCCAGTCTATATGGAGAAAAAGCAACTTAATATTACCATAGCGGTGTAGCACCTTCTAGTGTGTGCTACTAGTAGTGGCAGTGTAGGAAAATTTACCTGACTCATGTTACAGCCTGTGAGTCCTAATTGGGTCAGGGTTCACTAGAGTTCAGGGCTGGGTGACTCATTATGGCAGCTTTCTGGTGCCTCCCCCTGGGGTTTTGAAGGTTCCTTCTAGAATTAGAGAGTGAGGGATAGGAGGAACTTCCATGAATATTTATGGGGCCTCAGCCAATCCCCACCGGTGGGCTGGCAGAGGGAAGAGACAACCCCATAAACAGACAGCGGCCATTCCAGCAGGGGAGTCCGGGGGAAGATGAAGATGGAGTGCTGAGGAGAGGTTATCTGTAAACACCTGCCGAGGACGGGTGGTACCTCGGGCTTGAGGCTCTGGATAGCTTGCCTAGAAGGATCTCACCACAGGAGGCAGTTGGAGGAGAACCTTCAGGAGAGGCAGTTGGACAGAGTAAAAGACAGACAGTGAGTGGAGATCAGCACTGAGCAGGGACAACGCAGGGGGAGAGTCTGTCAGCTGTACCAGTGCTCTCAGAAGACAGCAGTGGGCTTAAGTCTGCACTGGGGCAGAAAGGGAGTCAGGAGGACTGGGAGGAAGATCAGCAAGAAGTGGCTTGTGGCAGCCAGTTGGGCTAGAATTTCTGCAAGCAGGTGGAGTTGGGATCAGTGGCCACAACGGAAGCAGAAGGAGGAATTTCAAACTGTTTGTTCTCTGCACTACTTTGTCAAGGGATTAAGAGTCCCTGCCTGTAATCAGCCTTTACTGAGCTAAAACAAAACTGTTAGTTCCCTCAAGAGTGAGCAGCATGTGGTTTGCCGAGAAAACCAAGGTTGTGCAGGAGGAAGGAAAGATGGGCTTCTTGTAAATAGGGAGGAATTGTTTCTTTTTGTTCATAGTTTTGGACATTTTTCAAGTTGGGCATCCCATAATTCCCTACCCCATACATGTTATCAACCCCTGATAAAGCATCAAAAACAAGCTAAGGACTGTGTTGGAATGTATGAAGGAAATTCTGTGGGACTGGCTGTGCAGCAGTGGGGACCCGGGACACTAGCGACTTCTACGGAGGTAGTACCACAGCAGTATTACGTTTAGGAGATCAGATGATGGGATCGGACTGGCTCCAATCCGGAAAATCTGCAAGATTCAACTTCAAAAATAGTTAAGAACCATAGGGTCTGTTGCACTGTCAATATGACACAAAATGACACAAAATTGGGCAGGGCAATAACTGCACAGCATGAAGCAGATATCCTACAGAATGACCTGGACAAAATAACAGAGGGGGCAACGACATGGCAAATGAGCAGTGGCGGCTGGTGAAGTTTTAAGATGGGGGGGCGCAAGACCCCGCCCTTCTATTTTGGCCCCTCCCATTTCTCAGAAGCCACACCCCTTATAGACCCCACCCATTTTGTCCCCTGTATTTTGCTTGCGTGAACCAATTCTCCCAATATATCACATATTAAGGGCTCCATCAGTACTAGTATATCCCATAATAGGGAGCAGGGGCCCTATTATGGGATACACTGACAGAGTGGCACAAACCCCACAGTACAGGCCCCTTGTACAAACCCCACAGTACAGACTCCCTAGCACAAACCCCACAGTACAGGCCCCTTGTACAAACCCCACAGTACAGACCCCCTAGCACAGACCACACAGTACATGCCCCCTTTCAATGTAGTGACCAGCGTACATGCCCCCTTTCAATGTAGTGACCAGCGTACATGCCCCCTTTCAATGTAGTGACCAGCGTACATGCCCCCTTTCAATGTAGTGACCAGTATACAGGCCCCCTTTCAATGTAGTGACCAGTATACAGGCCCCCTTTCAATGTAGTGACCAGTATACAGGCCCCCTTTCAATGTAGTGACCAGCGTACATGCCCCCTTTCAATGTAGTGACCAGCATACATGCCCCCTTTCAATGTAGTGACCAGCATACATGCCCCCTTTCAATGTAGTGACCAGCGTACATGCCCCCTTTCAATGTAGTGACCAGCGTACATGCCCCCTTTCAATGTAGTGACCAGCATACATGCCCCCTTTCAATGTAGTGACCAGCGTACATGCCCCCTTTCAATGTAGTGACCAGCGTACATGCCCCCTTTCAATGTAGTGACCAGTGTACATGCCCCCTTTCAATGTAGTGACCAGCATACATGCCCCCTTTCAATGTAGTGACCAGCATACATGCCCCCTTTCAATACAGTGACCAGCGTACATGCCCCCTGCAGAGTTATGGCAGTGGGAGAGATGGGATCAGGCAGAGGGATGGTGGTGGGAGAGATGGGATCAGGCAGAGGGATGGTGGTGGGAGAGATGGGATCAGGCAGAGGGATGGTGGTGGGAGAGATGGGATCAGGCAGAGGGATGGTGGTGGGAGAGATGGGATCAGGCAGAGGGATGGAGGTGAGAGAGATGGGATCAGGCAGAGGGATGGTGGTGGGAGAGATGGGATCAGGCAAAGGGATGGCGGTGGGAGGGATGAGGGCATGAGGCAGAGAGGGATGGCAGTGGGAGGGATGGTCATGGGATGAGGCAGAGCAGAGGGGGATGGCAGTGGAAAGGCTGGATGGATGGATGGTCATGGGATGAGGCAGAGCAGAGGGGGATGGCGGTGGAAAGGCTGGATGGATGGATGGTCATGGGATGAGGCAGAGCAGAGGGGGATGGCGGTGGAAAGGCTGGATGGTTGGATGATCATGGGATGAGGCAGAGCAGAGGGGGATGGCGGTGGGAAAGGCTGGATGGATGGATGGTCATGGGATGAGGCAGAGCAGAGGGGGATGGCGGTGGAAAGGCTGGATGGATGGATGGTCATGGGATGAGGCAGAGCAGAGGGGGACGGCGGTGGAAAGGCTGGATGGATGGATGGTCATGGGATGAGGCAGAGCAGAGGGGGATGGCGGTGGAAAGGCTGGATGGATGGATGGTCATGGGATGAGGCAGAGCAGAGGGGGATGGCCGTGGAAAGGCTGGATGGATGGATGGTCATGGGATGAGGCAGAGCAGAGGGGGATGGCGGTGGAAAGGCTGGATGGATGGATGGTCATGGGATGAGGCAGAGCAGAGGGGGATGGCGGTGGAAAGGCTGGATGGATGGATGGTCATGGGATGAGGCAGAGCAGAGGGGGATGGCGGTGGAAAGGCTGGATGGATGGATGGTCATGGGATGAGGCAGAGCAGAGGGGGACGGCGGTGGAAAGGCTGGATGGATGGATGGATGGATGGTCATGGGATGAGGCAGAGCAGAGGGGGATGGCGGTGGAAAGGCTGGATGGATGGATGGTCATGGGATGAGGCAGAGCAGAGGGGGACGGCGGTGAAAAGGCTGGATGGATGGATGGTCATGGGATGAGGCAGAGCAGAGGGGGACGGCGGTGGAAAGGCTGGATGGATGGATGGTCATGGGATGAGGCAGAGCAGAGGGGGATGGCGGTGGAAAGGCTGGATGGATGGATGGTCATGGGATGAGGCAGAGCAGAGGGGGACGGCGGTGGAAAGGCTGGATGGATGGATGGTCATGGGATGAGGCAGAGCAGAGGGGGATGGCGGTGGAAAGGCTGGATGGATGGATGGTCATGGGATGAGGCAGAGCAGAGGGGGACGGCGGTGGAAAGGCTGGATGGATGGATGGATGGATGGTCATGGGATGAGGCAGAGCAGAGGGGGATGGCGGTGGAAAGGCTGGATGGATGGATGGTCATGGGATGAGGCAGAGCAGAGGGGGATGGCGGTGGAAAGGCTGGATGGATGGATGGTCATGGGATGAGGCAGAGCAGAGGGGGACGGCGGTGGAAAGGCTGGATGGATGGATGGATGGTCATGGGATGAGGCAGAGCAGAGGGGGATGGCGGTGGAAAGGCTGGATGGATGGATGGTCATGGGATGAGGCAGAGCAGAGGGGGACGGCGGTGGAAAGGCTGGATGGATGGATGGTCATGGGATGAGGCAGAGCAGAGGGGGACGGCGGTGGAAAGGCTGGATGGATGGATGGATGGTCATGGGATGAGGCAGAGCAGAGGGGGATGGCGGTGGAAAGGCTGGATGGATGGATGGTCATGGGATGAGGCAGAGCAGAGGGGGATGGCGGTGGAAAGGCTGGATGGATGGATGGTCATGGGATGAGGCAGAGCAGAGGGGGACGGCGGTGGAAAGGCTGGATGGATGGATGGTCATGGGATGAGGCAGAGCAGAGGGGGATGGCGGTGGAAAGGCTGGATGGATGGATGGTCATGGGATGAGGCAGAGCAGAGGGGGACGGCGGTGGAAAGGCTGGATGGATGGATGGATGGATGGTCATGGGATGAGGCAGAGCAGAGGGGGATGGCGGTGGAAAGGCTGGATGGATGGATGGTCATGGGATGAGGCAGAGCAGAGGGGGATGGCGGTGGAAAGGCTGGATGGATGGATGGTCATGGGATGAGGCAGAGCAGAGGGGGACGGCGGTGGAAAGGCTGGATGGATGGATGGTCATGGGATGAGGCAGAGCAGAGGGGGATGGCGGTGGAAAGGCTGGATGGATGGATGGATGGTCATGGGATGAGGCAGAGCAGAGGGGGACGGCGGTGGAAAGGCTGGATGGATGGATGGATGGATGGTCATGGGATGAGGCAGAGCAGAGGGGGATGGCAGTGGAAAGGCTGGATGGATGGATGGTCATGGGATGAGGCAGAGCAGAGGGGGACGGCGGTGGAAAGGCTGGATGGATGGATGGATGGTCATGGGATGAGGCAGAGCAGAGGGGGACGGCGGTGGAAAGGCTGGATGGATGGATGGATGGATGGTCATGGGATGAGGCAGAGCAGAGGGGGATGGCGGTGGAAAGGCTGGATGGATGGATGGACGGTCATGGCCCATGATGACCATCCATCCAGCCTTTCCACCGCCATCCCCCTCTGCTCTGCCTCATCCCATGACTCATGGGATGAGGCAGAGCAGAGGGGGATGGCGGTGGAAAAGCTGGATGGGTGGTCATGGAGGACTGACAGGACAGGAGGACCACGAGGACTCACCGGTGGTGATGTCTTCTTCCAGCAGATGACCTCTGGTGGTCTGGTCTCCTCTCCGGTGCCGCCGTCACTCCCGTCCGGTGTCCACCCGACTCCATCGCCCGCGGTCCGGTCCACTGCTGCGAGTGACGTCAGCGGGGTCAGCGTTGGATGTCCTGGATGCTGTGATTGGTCCAGGCTGGAGGCTGGACCAATCACAGCCAGGAATCCACGAAGTGGGGGTTTCCAAGGAATCTGCCTTGCGCCCAGGTTACGCCCCCCACGCCCCCAGAAGGCAGCCAATCGGCGCCTCTTCTGGGTGGTAACCCCACCCCCCCACCCCCTCCACATCGGCTGGCGGCGGCGGCGAACGCAATTTTTTTTTTTTTTCAAACTTTATTGCTCGTTTTGCAATCTTTTTTTTTTTTTTTTATCTTTTTTTTTTTCTTCCTTTTTTCAGGGGGGGCGGCGCCCTGGCGCCCCCTATGCACCGGCCGCCACTGCAAATGAGGTTTAATGTAGAGAAGTGTAAGGTTTTGCACTTGGGGACTAAAAACATAAAAGCACAATACACGTTAGGAGGGGAACCCTTGGGGGAATCAAAAATGGAGAAAGATCTGGGAGTCTTGGTAGATGATAGACTAGGCAATAGCATGCAATGTCAAGCGGCAGCTGCCAAAGCCAGCAGAATATTAGCATGCATAAAGAAAGGGATGTATTCCAGAGATAAGACAATAATCCTTCCACTTTATAAAACTCTGGTCTGACCACATCTGGAGTATTCTGTCCAGTTCTGGTCGCCAGTCCTCAGGATGGATGTGTTGGAGTTGGAGAGAGTCCAGAGAAGAGCAACTAAACTGATTAGGGGATTGGAGGACCTTAATTATGAAGAGCGTCTGCAATCGCTTGATTTATTCTCCCTGGAGAAGAGACGCCTGAGAGGGGACATGATAGCAATTTATAAATATCTCGATGGTGATCTCGGCATAGAAAAACAGTTATTCAGTCAAAGGAATTGCATGAGGACTAGAGGACATACAATGCGATTAGAGGAGAAGCGTTTTAACCTCAGGCAACGCAGGGGGGTCTTTACTGTTAGGGCTACAAGATTGTGGAATTCTCTACCACAAGAGGTGGTTTCTGCGGGAAGTATGGTGGCTTTCAAAAGACTCTTAGATGTACATCTCAAGATGATTACAGCCACACACACTTACATAGGTTGAACTGGATGGACTATTGTCTTTATTCAACCTCACCTACTATGTAACTATGTAACTATGTAATATGGCACCATCAATACATAGCATCTGTAAGATTAACTTCAGAGTAATAACACGCATAACTTGTGTTGTGAAATACCAAGACTTCTTAATTTTTTTTATTTTTTTAATTTAAAGAACTGTTTATTGAGTTTTAAAACACACATAGACAATATAATAACATACAACACTGGTCTTGAGCAAAAGCCCTCTCCGGGGCTGTAAATTATAAACACTCAATTAAGGCAATGACTGGTTCGGGAATTACTTGAGACAACTATGCTTGGCTCGTACTAAAAAGGTTCAGATATCCAAAAGTTATAATCAGGAAACTAATAGATGTCTCCAAAGGTTGAGTGACCACGTTACAAAGGCAATCCATAGCTCAAACCAAGTACCACCACAGGGCCTAATCCTCAATAGAAGAGGAAGCTGTGGCGGGTTCAGCCAACCATTTTGACCACACTTTGCCATATTTATTAGAACAGACTTTATTAATATACAGTATCTCACAAAAGTGAGTACACCCCTTATGGCAGGCGCAGCACTACAAAGTGCCTTATGCGCTGTGGCATTAGAAGAATTGGATCTCTCTGACTTCAGTCTAACCAGACTGTCTGTTACTCTATAAATTCCTCTAATACCGTTCTATGGAAAGCAGTAGGTTTAAAGAACACACCAAACGCTTAAGATATCTTCTTTATTAACTTCAACTTTTCTTCATAGATAACAGTGACACTTTTGCAGCAGACAATCCATGTACAACATGTGCTGAATACAGTATAACAAATGGTGGATATATTTCTCTCTCTATTGCTGTTTGCTGTTTGAGTTTGTTTGCTTCGGTTTGGTTTTGAGTTGTTAGAGTTGTTTGGGTTTGTTCGATAGTTTGAATTCGATATAACTTTTGAAGTTTGATAGTTTGTTTGTTTGTTTGAGTTTGTTTGGTGGAACTACAAGTGAACACATAACTAGTTCAGTATACAGCTCTAATCACATTACTAACAATAGGAACATGTATAACTGTTAATTACCTATTTTTGGCCACTTGCTTCCGTAAAACTGCTCTGTGGATCTGTGTGTCTATTCAGCTCTCTTCTGTAGTGGAAAATGAGAAGGCTGGCTGAAGCATGAGGCTTCAGAGAAAAAAAATGGGTGTAAGGCTGGCTGTAATTGGCCAAGACTGTTGCTGAGTGTGAG
Organism: Pelophylax lessonae; assembly: GCF_965119305.1. Lineage (NCBI taxonomy): Eukaryota > Metazoa > Chordata > Amphibia > Anura > Ranidae > Pelophylax > Pelophylax lessonae. The sequence goes on from NC_138779.1 coordinate 171,126,652, forward strand.
ATTGGCTGTAATTGGCCACAAACTCCTTATGGGTAATAAAGTTTAACTTCTGGTTTAAATTCTGCTGTATCTGAGCTTACCTTACAGGCATATAAATTAATCTTACAGGCAAATTTCCTTTTGCTTCTGTGAACACAACATACAACTGTTATGTGACATCCAAACATGAAATCACAGTAAATAACTCTGCTTTTGTCTCTCACATATAAACATATGCACTGTATTGAGGTTATTAACAGGTCTAGCTGTATATACATGTAGGTAATATTAGCAACCTAGGACAGGTTCTAGCTGGCCAGCTATATCCCTCACATTTTTGTAAATGTTTTATTATATCTTTTCATGGGACAACACTGAAGAAATTACACTTTGCTACAATGTAAAGTAGTGAGTGTACAGCTTGTATAACAGTGTAAATTTGCTGTCCCCTCCTCCCATCCCCTCCCCTAATTGGGCCCAATTAGCCATTTTCCCTCCCCGGTGTCATGTGACTCAATAGTGTTACAAGGTCTCAGGTGTGAATGGGGAGCGTGTGTGTTAAATTTGGTGTTATCGCTGTCATGCTGGTCACTGGAAGTTCAACATGGCACCTCCATGGTAAAGAACTCTCTAAAGGATCTGAAAAAAAAAGAATTGTTGCTCTACATAAAGATGGCCTAGGCTATAAGAAGGTTGCCAAGACCTTGAAACAGCTGCACCATGGTGGCCAAGACCATACAGCAGTTTAACAGGACAGGTTCCACTCAGAACAGGCCTCGCCATGGTTGACCAAAGAAGTTGAGTGCACGTGCTTAGCGTTATATTCAGAGGTTGTCTGTTGCCATTTTTTACTTAAGAGATAGGATAACCGGATTATAGCAGATCTTTGATGGAGGACAGACTCACACAGGCACCATGCTTTAGTTTTCTCAGGAACACACACTGCAGTTTCTGCTGCCTCTTTTTTCTGTCTTTTTTTTTTTTTTGTGAGTGCAACTTTATTTAAACACTTCCTGGTTAACAAACAGACAACATATTCATATGACTGTAGATCAATGGATAAGCTGTATAAGGGCATATAAACAAAATGTCATATATCTTAACACCCCCACTTGCTCTTATACTGCTTATGAAAAATAGTTTAGTATAGTTACATCATTTTACTCTCTATACTCCAAAAATATAACTCACAAACCTATCAAGCTTAAACTTTGTTATTGGTTTAGTCATAACATCAGCTACCATTTTATCCGTAGAACAATACTCAAGATCTATCTTGCCTTCACTCAGAATAGACCTAAGGAAATGGAATTTAATGTCAATATGTTTGCATCTTTGATGGTAAACTGGGTTCTTTGCGAGAGCTATCGCACTCTGATTGTCTTCAAAAATCTTCACTGGCTCAAACTGACATTCACTGTCCAATTCTCTCAGCAGTTGTGCAAGATATAGACTCTCCTGTGTGGTTGCAGCTAATGCTATATATTCAGCTTCACATGAAGATAGTGCAATTGTTGGTTGTTTCTTTGATTTCCAAGAAATCAGAGGTCCATTTTCAGTCAGGCTAAAACAATATCCTGTTGTGCTTCTCCTATCAATCTGGTCTGAGGCCCAACTGGCATCACTATACGCCTCTAGTTTTAACTTCTCTTTACATTTTCTGTAGCATAGTTCAAAATTGACAGTTCCTTTCAAATATCTCAGTACGTGTTTGGCCGTGATCATGTGTTGTACACTTGGTTGTGAAAAGTGTTGTGACAGTTTGCTTATAGTCCAACTCAAATCCGGTCTTGTACACGTAGCCACATAAATCAAACTGCCTACTATCTCCCGATAGCTTTTTACATCTGCAAGTTCACTTTTGTCGTCGAAATCTAATTTTTGTTCACAAGGAGTAGATCTCGGTTTACAATCTGACATACCAAATCTTTCTATCATTTTCAAAATGTATCTCTTCTGATTCATCTTCACCGTTTCACTAGTCTGTCTAAAATCAATGCCCAAAAAATAGTTCAGTTTTCCAAGATCCTTCATTTTGAATTTTGTCGCAAGTGTTGACTTCACATCATTGAGTAGTTTTTCATTGCTTGCAGCAATGATGAGATCATCCACCCATATTAGTAATATTGCTTGTTCATCTCTGTTCTGTTTGACATAAACACAATGGTCTACAGAATTTTGTATAAATGCATTTGAACATAGATAATCATGTAGCATCTTGTTCCAGTTTCTTCCCGATTGCTTAAGACCATACAGTGACTTTTTTAGTTTGAGAACTAGCTTTTTATTTGTGTCATCTTTGATCTCAAAACCTTCTGGTTGGTCTATATATATATCACAATCAATTGGGGCATGTAAGTAAGCTGTCTTCACATCCATTTGATGCAAGATTAAATCATATTGTGCTGCCATTTGCATCAAAATGCGTAATGAAGTAAAATTCGCAGTTGGAGAAAAAGTTTCCATGTAGTCGGTTCCCTTTACTTGATTATAGCCTTTTGCCACAAATCTGGCTTTGTACGTTTCAGTTCCATCTGCATTGCTTTTTATTGCATACACCCATCTACCCCCCACTGAATGTTTGCCTTCTGGTAGTGTGGTCAATTTGAAGGTATCATTCTCCTTTAGTGACTCCATCTCATCTTTCATTGCATTTAACCAACTTTGTGACTGGGGTGTTTCCATAGCTTCTCTGAAGGTCTGAGGTACATCATGTGCTCTATAGCAGTAATCTATGTTCATTAGTACCTGATCATCACCAACAGATTCTAGTACATAGTCATTTAAATACTGAGGAGTTTTTCTATTTCTTGTAGGGTATCTTGTACCATGGTCTTCATCTTTGTCCTCTACAATCTTCTCTAAAGAATCTGGGGTCTCATTAGTCATTGGACCTGATACAGGAATTACACTCCTTTCCTCATAGAAATCATCATTATTGTCCAACAGCTCAGTCTGAGTTTGTTTCTCGATTACATCCTTTTCAACGAATTTTACTAGTCTGTGCTTGAAGACTTTGCCAGTTTCAGGGTAATACACTAGGTAAGAAGGACTATTTTTGTCATATCCTACAAAAATTCCTTTTGTGCATTTTGGATCCAGCTTTTTCTTATCGTGTTTGTATGCAAAACATTCTGACCCAAAAATCTTCATTTTTGATAAGTCTGGTTTCTTCCCTGTCAGTATGTTGTATGGCGTTTGCTTCAAACGATTGTTAAAACATCTATTTCGAATCATAGCTGCTGTCATCACTGCATATGTCCATAACTCTTTTGGTACTTTGCTCTCTATTAGCATACATCTTGCCATCTCTATCAGTGTTCTCCAGTTTCTTTCAGCTGTTCCATTTTGATGTGGTGAATAAGGTGCTGAAGTCTCATGTCTTATGCTCTTCTTTATGAGTAGTGACTGGAAGTCATTCGATGTGAATTCGGTACCATTGTCTGACCTCATTCTCTTGATGATCCCATAGGGGGCAGTATCAGCGATAAACTTCTCTGTGGCTAGAACTGTGTCACTCTTGTTTTTCAGAAAGTATACAAACACTGCACCAGAATAATCATCAGTGAATCCTATGACGTATTTGAATCCGTCCTTTGCAACTGGCTCTATAGGACCTGTTAAATCTGTGTGTACTAGTTCAAGTGGGTATTTTGCACGGGTGTCAGGCTCCCTGTTTCTACTCTGAGCAAATTTCCCTTGGATACAAATCTCACAATTCAGGTTGGACTTATCAACCTTACCTTGGATCTTCATTCCATCTACTAGATTCTGTAGTTTCAAGATATCATCGTAATTACAATGACCTAGGATTTCATGCCATGTCTGAATATCATAACAACCGTAACAACTGTCATCGCATTCCTTATAGGTGTTCAAATAGTAAAGCCTGTTGTATTTCTTTATAACAAATTTTGTACCATTCTTATGGATCAGAATACTGTCATCTTGTCTGAATTCAACAGACGCCCCATTTCTTGTTGCTGCTTCAACAGAGAAAATGTCTTGTGGATATGTGGGGATAAACAATGCGTTCTGTAGCAATGTCCTCCTTTGTCTTCCCTTACTGTCCATTAGGTATACCTCAGCGTCGCCTCTCTTGAGTGCTACACCGGAAGTTCTTTTCCCATCTGCCAACTCCATGTAATGTTTCTCTGGCTTAAACGAGGTGTCAAATCTTTTAAATTTCTTGATGTCTGTGATAATATGCGATGTTGCTCCTGTATCTACCATCAGGCTTTTTGTTTTGGGATTGTTTAACTGGTCTTCACTTATTTTAAAAGCAAATGTTTGTTCTGTATCATCCACTACCTGCTTTACATTGTCTCGTGCCTTTCGTCTGCACAATGTCTCACTGTGAGTGGAGCTCTTGCAATAATTACACCACTTTGTCTTCCTCTTATTCATTCTGTATAGACATGCATTAGCTTTGTGACCTTTCTGATGACAACTGTAGCAGACAATGATGTCTTTCTCCCTTGTTGGTACAACAGGGGTGCTGATTTTCATTACATTATCAGTGCTTGTGCTGCTGTGATATTTTTCAGTGTCCTCAAAAATCCTTAACTGAGTTTTAAAGTCAGTAAACGTCATATCTTCTTTACCTTGTGTTATGTGGATTGCAAATGGTTTGAATGATTCAGGCAGGCCTTTAAGAATCATAGCCACTAATAGTCCATCACTGAGGGTCTCTCCTGCATTTCTAAGTGCTGTAATCGCTGTTTCTGTGCGTATGATATAGTCTGTGACACTTTCACATTCAGACTTCTGAAGAGATGTTAGTTCTGTGTATAAATTTATGATACGTGGCTTACCTTGGCCAGCATAATGATCTCTCAGGATTTTCAGCGCTTTTCTTCCATTATCAGTTGCTTCTCTCATTATAAGAGATAGACTTTTATCATCCAGGAATTGTATTAACTCAGCATAAGCTTCCTCATTCTTATTCCTGTCTTGTACAGGGTCTGTTCCGTCTGGTGGTTCCTGCAGGATCGTTTCTTTAAGATTCATCAAGCGCAGATGGCCTAGGAATTTTGTCTCCCACAGCTCATAATTTTTCTCATCTCCATCGAAAAGCAGCCTGTTCCATCGGCTTGTTCCCTCTCTCCTGGGCCCATAACCTGTTGCCATTTTTTACTTAAGAGATAGGATAACCGGATTATAGCAGATCTTTGATGGAGGACAGACTCACACAGGCACCATGCTTTAGTTTTCTCAGGAACACACACTGCAGTTTCTGCTGCCTCTTTTTTCTGTCTTTTTTTTTTTTTTTTTAGTGAGTGCAACTTTATTTAAACACTTCCTGGTTAACAAACAGACAACATATTCATATGACTGTAGATCAATGGATAAGCTGTATAAGGGCATATAAACAAAATGTCATATATCTTAACATTGTCTTTGGGAAATAGACGTATGAGTGCTGCCAGCACTGCTGCAGAGGTTGAAGGTGTGTGTGGGGGGGGGGGGGGGGTCAACCTGGCAGTGCTCAGACCATATGCCACACACTGCATTAAATTGGTCTGCGTGGCTGTCGTCCCAGAAGGAAGCCTCTTCTAAAGATGATGCACAGGAAAGCCTGCAAACAGCTTGCTGAAGACAAGCAGACTAAGGACATGGATTACTGGAACCTTGTCCTGTGGTCTGATGAGTCCAAGATAAACCTATTAGGTTCAGATGGTGTCAAGCGTGTGTGGCGGCAACCAGGTGAGGAGTACAAAGGCAAGTGTGTCTTGCCTACAGTCAAGCATGGTGGTGGAAGTGTCATGGTCTGGGGCTGCATGAGTGCTGCCGGCACTGGGGAGCTACAGTTCATTGAGGGAACCATGAATGCCAACATGTACTGTGACATACTAAAGCAGAGCATGATCCCCTCCCTTCAGAGACTGGGCCACAGGGCAGTATTCCAACATGATAACGATCCCAATCACACCTCCAAGATGACCACTGCCTTGCTAAAGAAGCTGACCAAGCATGTCTCCAGACCTAAACCTTTTTGAGCCTCTGTGGGGCATCCTCAAACAGAAGTTGAAGGAGCGCAAGGTCTCTAACATCCACGAACTCCATGATGTCGTCATAGAGGAGTGGAAGAGGACTCCATTGGCAACCTGTGAAGCTCTGGTGTACTCCATGCCCAAGAGGGTTAAGGCAGTGCTGGAAAATAATGGTGGCCAAACAATTATTCACACTTTGGGCCCAATTTGGACATTTCCACTTAAGGGTGTACTCACTTTTGTTGCCAGTAGTTTAGTCATTAATGGCTGTGTTGAGTTATTTTGAGGGGACAGAAAATGTACACTGTTATGCAAGCTGTACACTCACTACTTTACATTGTAGCAAAGTGTCATTTCTTCAGTGTTGTCACATGAAAAGATATAATAAAATATTTACAAAAATGTGAGGGGTGTACTCCACTTTTATGAGATACTGTAAGTATCCTAATACAAGGGCAAGCTGGACTTCCCCAATTGCTTCCAGAAGGATAAGGTCGAAGGAGAGGCCTGTTTCCATGTCATAGTGATGGTCTTTCTAGCGTAGAATAAAAGAAGGCTGATCATGGTTCTTTCTGCAATTTTGGGAATTAGTTGTTCTACTAGGCCCAACAAACAGGCACTCATGAATGGCTAGAATGGAATATTTGCTATTGCATTTATTACATCTGTCACCTCTACCCAGTAGCCAGCAATCATGGGACAAAAAATAGATATGGGAGAAATCTCCCAGAGAACCAGCACACTTCCAACACTATTGTGAATGTGTGACATTCATTTTGTGGAAGACTTTTTATTTCGGGGTCAAATAACCCTTTAACTAGAACTGAATTGCCATAAAAAAAGCAGGACAGAGAAAAGACTAGAGGGGAAGAAGAAAAGGAAGGCAGAAAAAAGAGGGGAGGGAGAGGAGAAAGGACTAGGGAAAAGAAGGAAGGAAGTAGGTCTGGCTGGGGATCCATCTCCATCATGCTTCATCAGACTAAATTGATAACCAGATTTTTCCATGCGGTAGCAATAGCGATTTGGCCACTAAATGAGAGCAATAATTCTAGTGCTAGACCTCCTCTGTAACTCTAAACAGGTGTAGCACCCTACAGGTAGGTGCTAGGTAAATGTATAGTGGGCCTTGTCTGCCTAACAGCAGGGTTGTGATTATCTAGCTAGGGTGTCATGGCTTCCAGATGTTCCTGCTGAGGGGAGAAGTGTCCCCATTGGCTCCTGTGAGAGGTTTCTCATAGTAGGGCAGTGTGGGAAACCCAATTAGGGGACACATCAATGGCCTGTAACTACCCCAGAAGGCAGATTATGTGGCAAAGGATTCTTTGAGTGGGTATAAGTATGGAGGGAAGTGCGTGGCACAGTGTCTTTGGCGGGAGCAGAGTCCCAGGAGGGAGAGTGCAGCTGTCTCTCCTCCTGTCTGAGGAAGGTGGATGTCTCGGGGTGTCGCCTGAGTGTTCAGAGAGAGAGCTGAGTTGAGCTGTGGGGATCCAGTGTGCCAAGAGCCTGCGGAGAGCAAAAGGGGTTCAGTCCCAGGAAAGCCTACACAGGTCGTGAGTACTGCGGATTGCCCCTGGGGGTCTGCCTGAAGCTATAGGTGACCACTCTGGAAGAGGTTCTGGGATCCAGTGTCAGCTAGCTGAAAAAGGGGGTACATAGTCAGTGGACCCTGAAGAGTTCAAGGTTAACCACTTGCCGACCGCCGCACGACTATCTACGGCGGCGGTCAGCCCCTCACAGGCAAAGTGACGTAGGTCTACGTCGCTCGCCTGTGAGGGTTTAGGGAGCGAGCGTGCGCCGCCGGAGGCGCGCTCCCGCTCCCGCTCCCGCGTGGTCACGGACCCCCCCGCGCGTGTGACCGGCGGACCCGATCGCCGCCGGCCACTCTGCGATCGGCGGGGGAGAGGGAGAAAGTCAGGCAGCTTGTGTAAACAAGCTGCCTGTCATTCTCCTCTCTGTATGAGAGATGATCACATGGATCTACTATGTAGATCCACTGATCACTCTGCATACAGTTGAAGCCACAGCCAATCACAGTTAGAATCACGCCCCTAGGGACACACACAGCCCCTCCCTCTCAAATAAAGTTAACCCCTTCACTACCAGTGTATTTTTACAGTAACAGTGCATATATATAGCACTGATTACTGTAGAAATGTCACTGGTAACCCCAAAAGTGTCAAAAATGTCAGTCAAGGGTCCGATCTGTCCGCCGCAATGTCGCAGTACCGCAAAAAAAATCGCAGATCGCCGCCATTACGCGTTTAAAAAAAAAGCAACAAAAATGACAAAAATCTTTCCCTTTGTTAGTAAACGCAATAACTTTTGCGCAAACCGATCAAAATACGCTTTTTGCGATTTTTTTTACCAAACATAGGTAGCATAAAACAAATTGGCCAAAAATATTAAAAAATTTTGATTTTTACATTTTTTTTGGGGGAATTTCATATAAAAAAAAGGGAAAAATATTGCTATTTTTGCAAAATTTACGCTCTTTTTTTGTTTATAGCGCGTGATCAAAAAATCGCACAGGTGATCAAATACCGCCAAAAGAAAGCTCTGTTTGTGGGAAAAAAGGACGCCAATTTTGTTTAGGTACAGCGTCGCACGACCGCGCAATTGTCCGTTAAAGTCACGCAGTGCCGAATTGCAAAATACCCTCTGGTCGTTTAGCAGCCAAATCATCCGGGGCTTAAGTGGTTAAAGGGGGCACCTGTAGTTGGGCCCTGAAGTGTACAGAGTGTGTCAGTTAAAGTTACAGCCATACAGGATTCTACATCATACTACCTCAAGCCAGTCAGGGCGGGGAAAAGCATCCAGTGACTTTTACAGTACAACAGTGCCAAAGGTTCTACAGTTCTTAGTCCTGTATTTTCTGGACTACCAGTCGAGGATTCAGCACTTTTATTGTTCTACAGAGTGTTCTCAGAGTTAGTGAGCGTTGGCTGGCGTCACGGAAGCGGCAACGGGCATTTTTCAAAAGCAAAGTCCCAAGTGTAATTAGTTGGAGCCCAAAGGAGTATCCCACTCATTCTCTTCTCCCATCCCCTTTAATTCAATAAAAAACACAAACAAAGATGCCGGAGTTGTCGCTGCTTCAGTTCTCACACCCAGGGTCGCAGCTCACATGAGCTGGAGAGGTTACCGGTACTGATGGCAGACCCACATCAGGCCATAGGCCTGGAAAACTTGCTACACATGTAACCTGTAAACATTTTTTAAAGTTACGCCTATGGAGATGTTTAAGTATCGTAGTTTGTTGCCATTCCATGAGTGTGCGCAATTTTAAAGGGTTGCATATTAGGTAGCTATTTACTTGACGCAACATCATCTTTTACATCTTACTGAAAAAATGGGTTATATGTGGTGTTTTTTGCATTAAAATTCATTAAAGAGGGGGGCATGGCTTGTGCGCGCACGGAATGGCAGCCTGAGCCGAGAGCCGGCAGATATCACTGCATCGGGGAAGCTACCCTACCACTGCCACAGCCAAACACCAGCATCTGCCTCCCAGAACACTGGGAGATGGCCTTTCGCAAGCGGAAGGAGGAATTATGCCCTAAAAAGCTTACTGCCTTCTTCCACAGAACGGCTTTACAGGCAGGAAGAAGCCAAGATGGCGCTGCCGAGCTCGCGGCCCGGAGCAAATCCGCGGACTACACTGATCTCCCAGACACAGATCCCAGGCCGCGACCACTGTGAGTAATGACACATATTCTATGAACTCTATATCATCCCTACAATCATCTATATCTGCATTTCCCACTACAGGGCAACCTGTCCTTGATACAACAGTGAAAGACATGCTGATCTCATTGCAATCCTCTCTTATGGCTAACTTCTCCTCCCTTATACAAAAATTTTCCTGTGACATGAAAAAAATGGGAGACAGAGTTTCCTATATGGAGCATGAAATGGAGGAATTTACTGGCACTGTTAATGATCTAGTTGATGCTTACACTGAGCAGAAAGCGGATACAGATTGGATCAGAAATAAAATAGCGGACCTCGAGGATCGCTCCCGCCGCAATAACATTAATATAAGAGGCATTCCTGAATCCATCCAGCCCTCTGAATTGCAAAGCTTTGCATCTACCATGTTCTCCTCCCTGACACCAGAACTGTCTCCAATAGAACTCACTATTGACAAGATTCACAGAATCCCCAAACCACGGCATCTGGAAGACTCTGTCCCCAGAGATGTGCTATTGCGCATACATTTTTATCCAGTGAAGGAAAAAATTCAAATGGCATCCAGGGCTCTGGGTACTCTGCTGGCACCATATGCCAATATTCTACTATTCGCTGATCTCTCCCAGCACATGCTATAGCAAAGGAGGCAATTAAAAACGCTCACCAAGGCCTTATCGAATCATAAGATAATTTACAAATAGCGACACTCAACCACACTTCTGGTCACACATAATGATATCCCACATGCAATTTCCACTATCGAGGGAGGCATGAAACTCCTCCATTCGTGGGGCATAATTCATGACCCCCACTCGGATAACAGGAGCATCAACAAAAATCGCCCTCCTTTCACCCAGGGCAGCAACATGGGCTCCCCAAGCATAAACTATGAACTGCGTCTACTCCCCGCCACAAGCAACACAAAGTCTGGCCAGGCTACTGCTTTTGTAACTTCAACCAAATTTAGTTACCACTACTTGTTTCTCTCGAACTATCCCCCAATTCATAGTCAGCAACCCTACACAAGTAGCTGCTGACCTGTTCACTTCAAATAGATCTTACTAAGACTCACATCATTAACTGTCCATTTCAGTTTTCTTTATATGCAGCGATACTTGTCTGACACAGCTCTTCTTATTGCTACTGACAACTAGTGGAACGCTCATCTGGAAGCTTCATCAGATCTCCTGAACTTCTCCTGCACATCCAATCGTTATCGGACACCTTCTCTACCGAGGTCACTAACTATTGAGTAACTTGTTTTTCCTTTGTACATCTTAAACACCACTATGTCCTTCAAAATCATATCTCTGAACGCAAGAGGTTTGAATCACCCAGCCAAGAGAACCTCCGTGTGGAACACCGCCATCTCTCTAAAAGGTGACATCTTGTGTGTTCAAGAAACCCACTTTGCTCAGGGTTCATCACCTCTGTGTAAACACAAACAGTTCCCCTATGTCTATCGAGCCTATGGGGAAAAAAAATGTAAAGGCGTTCTTATAGCTGTCAGGGATACCATCTCGTTCCAGCTCCATGAGGACATCATAGACCCTAATGGCCGCTACATTATTCTTATGTGCTCTATTGACAATGTTCGCTACACCATCATCACCCTATATGCACCCAATCAACGCAAGATGGCGTTTATCAAAAAAGTTGTTCATAAAGCGAAAAAATTACAATATGGTCATCTCTTTCTATGTGGAGACTTCAATTTAGAACCGGACAATGGACTGGATTCCTTCTCTTTCCCAAAACGCCATGAGTCACCACTGAACAAGTTTCTGATGTCAAGTGATTTGTATGAGGTGTGGAGGTGCTGTCACGCGACGGAGAGAGATTACACCTTTCTCTCCCTGTGCCATGGCACATACTCACGTATAGACCTTTGCATATCTGATAAATGGCTTCTAGAAAAGGTTATGGAATCAGAAATCCACATGGCCACTTGGTCAGATCATGCTCCAATCAGTATTACTATAGCTACCAAACCACCTCACCATACCCCCTATGTATAAACAATCCACACTATGCAGGAATAATTCAAAAGCAACTAGATGAATTCTTCTCCTTTAATGCAAACTCAGAATCTGACCCACTGGTCGTGTGGAACAGGCGATACTACGAGGTTTATTTATTCAGCTAGGAACCAGGGAGAGGAAGAGGAGGACACAGCATATTGATAACAAAATACTAAGAGAAAGATGGGGTTTTGTATGGGCAATTGGAGAGAGGATGATCACAATTATCACACCATATAATTAATTAAAATTGCTCTCTTTATTGAACAGACATATATATATATATATATATATATATATATAAAAAGACAAAAAACAAAATATACTATAACTACATAGAAGGACTGAATAAAAGAAAAACGCATATGTAGAAATATATTCCCATGGGGAATGCTCTAGATAGCACGGTCTAGGGTCCCCAGCAAGCCGACGCGTTTCGCAACAGGGCTTCCTCAGGGCCAGAGAGACCAAGGCAGACCGATATTTCTATAGAAAATATATACAAGAGTATATTTAATATAAACATTAACATTTCAAATGCTTCATTCAAGACATCATATGTATATATTTCTCCACATTAGCTATACAATCAAATCTACAAAACCAAAATCAATATGTACTGACCTAGCTGCGATAGAGACCTTGGCAGACACATGCGTTGAGGGGCAGATCAGTGCAGGCAGATATATGCAAGAGGTTATATGCAATAGAATAACTGCAAATATGTAGATTTTGGGGGAGAATTCACAGTCAGAATCGTCTCAAAATTATCACGGGAACCCCAAGATAACAGGCACCAGATACGTTCCTCGTCTAATATTACAACAACGTAAATGGGGTCTCTGTTACAACCACTAGATACATGAGGCAGATGCTTCACAGAGTACACTTTATATATCCATATGTATTGGCCATATAGACCTTGCCATCAAAGTGAGGGACTCCTTACATCCATCTTTGTCACAGAGATCTTTCTCTTAGTATTTTGTTGTACACAATAATAGGGGTTTGGGCACATTATCACGGCAATTGTTATTTGAGGGTATAGATAAAATCATCAAAAACCTTTCCTAGTTTGAGTCCCAAAATAAGTTGCATCCCTCCCACCATCTCCATTCAAAAATGTCCTCCCTACGTCAGGAACTTAGATCTATACTGTTAGAGAAATATGCTGATAGCTATAAAAAAATGGAAAGCAACCACTTACTCCACAAGCAACAAAGCGAACAAAGCAATGGCCCCTAAAAGGCTATCGCCTTAAAGCTAAAATTCCGTACATCTAGCACCCCAAGTCGAAAGAAAAATTACTTAAACCTAAATTGATAGCTGATGCATTCAGCTCTTACTACGAAGAACTGTATAATATCAAGAATGATCCATTAGTCCACCAATCATCGCCCAATGAAATACAGGAATTTCTAGACCAAAAAAAACTCCCCTCCATATCTCCACAACAATTAGCGGAACTTAACTCCCCCTTCACCACCCAAGAAATTTCCCGACTTGTAAGTTGCCAAATCTTAAATCACCTGGCCCAGATGGTTTTACTGGTGAATATTATAAAAAGTTCCACCAATCCTTATCCTATATGCTCTGTCAAGTTTACAACTCAGCTGCCTCCTCCTCTTATCTCACTGTTCAAATGTCAGGTGCTATGATCCTGACATTACCAAAACCAGGAAAGGACCCCACCTCTCCTCAAAACTTCAGGCCCATTTCACTTCTAAACATTGATGTGAAAATTGCCTCCATTTCAGCTCTTCATCTCAGAACGTCTTAGCAGACCACCTCAGCCGCCACCAGGTCTGTCAGGACAATTGGTCCCTCAACCCAAAGGACTTTGCAGAAATTGCGGCCAGGTGGGATTACCAGAAGTGGACCTCTTTGCAGCTCAAACAAACAGCAAAACATAAAGGTTTTTTCCCTGAACCAATGGGATAAATTCCTGGGGATCTATGCTTTTGCAAACCCCTGGTCTTTCAAACTTTGCTATGCCTTCCCCCCCAGTTAGACTAATCTCGGAAGTCCTCCGGAAATTTCTCCAGGAGGATTCCAATTTGATACTAATAGCTCCCTTTTGGCCCAAAAGGCCGGGGTTTTCACGCCTACAGGCTTTAACCTCAAAACCTCCAATAACTCTGCCTTTGAGACAGGACCTGTTGACTCAGGGTCCGGTATCCCATCCGCACATCACGTCCTTGAAAGTGACAGATTGGTATCTGAAGAGCAGATACTAAGTGCCCAAGGATTCTAAGACAAGGTAGTGAAGACCTTGATCAATTGTCGAAAGTATGGAAGAAATTTAACTCTTGGCTGGCTGAAAATCATAGTCTATCCCCGGATGTACCATCTATTCTGGAATTTTTTCAAGAGGGCGTCGATAAGGGTTTCTCCCTTAGTACTTTGAAAGTGCAGGCTGCTGCAATTAGCATTTTTCTCCAGTATTCCCTTCGGGAAAATACCATTATAGCTAGGTTCTTCAAGGCAATCGCTCAGGCTAAGCCTGTAGTTGTCAGAAGATGTCCGACTTGGAACCTATCCCTAGGTCTTCAAGCCTTAGTAACAGTTCCTTTTGAACCCTTGGAGGATTTAACAGTAAGATTACTCACTCTGAAAGCTGCATTCCTGATTGCAGTGATGTCAGCTCGAAGAGTCAGTGAGTTGCAGGCCCTCTCAATTAGGGAGCCTTTTCTTATGATTTTTGAGGACAGAATAGTGTTAAAAACCGATCCAGGGTTTTTACCTAAGGTAGCTACTTCCTTCCATAGAGCACAGGATATTGTACTACCTGCCTTTTGTAGTTCTCCAAAAAATGACAAGGAAAATAATTTTTGTTTTTTGGATGTCAGAAGAGTTCTTCTGGCTTACCTAGAGGTGACTAAAACCTTTAGTAAGTGTGAAACTTTATTTGTACTATTTTTCTGGCACACATAGGGGTAATAGAGCTTCTAAATCCACCATAGCTAGGTGGATAAAGCATGATATTACAGAAGCTTATAAAGCAAAGAATGTTGCCCCACCTTTTGTCAACGTACATTCAACAAGGGCCTTGTCTGCGTCTTAGGCCAAAAGGGCTGGTGCCTCACCAGAGCAAAGCTGTAAGGCAGCTACCTGGTCTAACTTTTCATAACTTTTCAACCTTTGTTAGACATTATTGCCTGGAACTCCTCTCTCAAGAGCAGGCATTTGGTCGAAAAGGTGCTCCAGGCAGTAGTCCCTCCCTAGACTGGTAAGTTTCTGGCTCATCGTCTCATGGGCTGTCCTTGAAGACGACTTGAGAAAAGCTGAGTTACACTTACCGGTAACTCCTTTTCTGAGAGTCTTCCAGGGCAGCCGGATTCCCACCCACTGATGTCTTGTATTATGTATTATGTATATGTTTTTCAGGAATTTCCTATGGTTCTCGAGAATACTGAAGTGTGAGGACCAGAGGACGCCTTTTATCTGATTGGATTTTAATGTGTTTCCTGCTCTGGTAGCAGGAGCCCTAGGTCTCATGGGCTGTCCTGGAAGACTCTCAGAAAAGGAGTTACTGGTAAGTCTAACTCAGCTTTTTTCCAAAAAGAATTATGTTTGAAATCCTGCTGCACAAATACCACGTAAAATAAAAAATTGCAACCATTTTTTCTCTTTTGTTCATCAACGGACACAGCGCTCCATAAATCCTAACTAGTGATTTATATTGCCTCCTCCAAAAGTAGAACTAGGCAGAACTAAATACACCTGGCTACACTTATGGGCATCCTCAGCTGGTATAAAACCCCCCTCTCTGCTCTTGATAATCAGTTTTTATCTGTCTAGTCAGGAGTAAGGACCTAGGCTCCAGCTGGGTTCTCTGTTCCTAGCAATATTCTCCTTCTTTATATCTTTTTTTCTCTCGGGAGATATTTAATCAACTGCCGGGCTGGGCAACGGGCTGGATAATCTAGATCCAGTGGTCCCCCCAGCCCAGCCAGCGAGTGCGTGCAGACTGCAGCTACACGCTAGGTTGGCCTCAACATAGCCTCATAGAAAGAGGCTGGCCTTCAAGTTAAACATCTCGCAGGGTCGCATACGACTGGGCTTGGGTCTGAGTTGCAGCAGTCCCTTGACCGACAGCTCCCCTACTTTTATAAGTACTGTCCCCCCTCTTCCCTTTTGGTGGTTTTCTTCGGGGTGGACGCGGGTAACCTCCAGGGATGGTCGGACCTGCCTGCAGGTTCCCTCCTCCACTCCTTAAATCCCTCACTGAGCTGGGCTTCCCCTACTCCTATTTCCCCCTGTCTGGACCTAGAGTCTGGTGGGGGTCCCAGGGCAGAGAATTCAGCAGAGACCCCTGGGGTCTCCCCTGCTATCCCCACTCTGTAAGGGTCCTGGGATAGTGTCCCACCCTGGTAGTCTGGAGGGGTCCCAGTGTAGGAGACCCCTAAGCGCATGCCCTACTGTTTGCAGTGTGGGTATAGTGCAGAGGGTTTCCAGTGCAGAGACCAGTGAAGATTGCACAGCAGAGTCTCCCCTAAATGTGTGTATTACCTTTGAGGGGGGTTCCCCTTTCAGAGGGTGCAGAGTTACAGAGGGTGCATGAAAGATCATGGCAGCATGCTTCAGTGTTTGTAGCTGATGGTGGCCATTTTCCCTTCTCAGGTTGACGGCCATGTTTGTGTAGTCAGATGATGTCACGGAGGCTATTTTCCCTAAGCCTTGCTGGTCTCCAGTTGGTGGCCATGTTTGTGTAGCCGGACAGCAGCCTCGTGGGAAAACCGAAACACCTCCTCTTTCTCTTTAGTTTCCTCTTCCTGTGCCCAGTACATATCAAAAGGGATAGCGCCCATGATGATGCTGGGTTCGAATTCTCGGCACTCCTCCAGTCAGTAAGGTGAGTCTTTTGGAGATCCCTGTTATCTATCTCTCTGCTGATAGGTACCCTGAGCCTTGAGGGGATCCTTTAATGGTGCCAAAAGATTGTTTTTTGTACTGCAAGGTTTCCTTTCCTTATGGAGCCTCAGGGTCATATCTCCCCCACTGACCCCCTCATGGAGGTAGCAGCCTGGCAGGTCCCTCGAAACCCCAGCTTCCCATGGTTGCACTGACGGCGGTCCTGTAGTCCTTAGTGTCCTGGGATAAAGTGGCGTGTGGGCAAAGGCCCAGAAGGAAGTGCCCCCCACCTTCCCCTGCTCAGGCTGTCTAATCTGATTCTGAGCCTGATGCTGCCGTGGACGTGGCACCGTCCAAGAGGACCAAATATCACACCCCCGGATCCATCTGATAGTGAGGATGATTCCTCCATGGTCGCAGCAGTAAATGAAAAATCGCTGGTAGGCGCACTTATCACTGCAGTGCATGAGGCTTTAAAAAATGGAGGATGTGGCCGTGTCGTTTTGGTACACACAGGTCGCATCGTACTCCAAAGGTGTTTGCTTATGTGCCTATTTTGACAGGTTTTTCTGTAAGGAATGGAAACAACAAAGATTTACCCTTTGTGGTCCCCAAACGATTTGCTGTACGTTACCCTTTTGAGGAGTCACTTGTAAGTAAGTGGACTAGTCCACCAGTGGTTGACCCTCCTGTTTTCCAGGTTGAATAAAGCAACCATGATCCCAGTAGAAGATTCCCCCTCCTTTAAGGAACCGGCTGACAAGAAAGCGGAGGCTGTGGCACGCAGCATGTTTACTATGGCTGGTTCGGCATTGCGGCCAGCCTTTCCCTCAGCCCTGGTGTCTCGGACCCTAACTGAATGGGCCAAGATCCCTGCTGCTTATGTTGATTTAGAGGACCAGTTGATCCATGGGCTGCAATTTATTTGTGATAAAGCTTTGGATACAGCTCCTGTGCTGTTCAAACTTTCAGTTTCAGCAGTGGTGATTAGGTGCGTGCTGTGGCTTAAGAATTGGTCCGCAGGCCAAGCCTCTAAGGGAGCTCTCATTGATCTGCCCTTTCAAGGCAATCACTTGTTTGGGGCTACCCTGAATGATATCATTAATGGTATCACTGGGGGAAGAGTACTTTCCTGCCACAGTCAAGGAAAGGGAAGGAGCCTCGCTGCAGACGGGGGCCTTCCTTCTCAGCCCATAGAAAATGTTGTGCTTCTGGAACTGAGAATAGGGGAAATAGATCTTTTAAATCTTCCTCGAGAGGTTCCAAGCAACCTTGGTCTGGTAAGCCTAGAGCTGGTGTAGCACCCTACAGGTAGGTACTAGTTAAATGCACAGTGGGCCTTGTCTGCCTAACAGCAGGGCTGTGATTTATTTGGCTAGGGTGTCAGGGCTTCCAGGTGTGCCTGCTGAAGGGAGAAGCATCCCCACTGGCTCCTGTGAGATGCTTCTCATAGGGCAGTGTGGGAAGCCCAATCAGGGGACACATCCCAGCTTGTATCTACCCCAGAAGGCAGATTAGGCTGCAAAGGATTCTGGGAGTGGGTATAAGTTCGGGAGGAAGTGCGTGGCATGGTGTCTTTGGGGGGAGCAGAGTCCCAGGAGGGAGAGTACGGCTGTCTCTCCTCCTGTCTGAGGAAGAGAATTTTTCTCGGGGTGTCGTCTGAGTATCCAGAAAGTGCTGAGTTGAGCTGAGGGGATCCGGTGTGCCGAGAGCCTGCAGAGAGCGAGAGGGATCCAGTCCCAGGAAAGCCTACACAGGTCGTGAGTACTGAGGATTGCCCATGGGGGTCTGCCTAGAGTCAGAGGGGACCACTCCGGAAGAGGTTCTAGGATCCAGTGTCAGCTAGCTGCAAAGGGGGTACCTAGGTTGATGACCCTGAAGTTACCAAGGGGGTACATAGTCAGTAGACCCTGAAGAGTTACAGTCAAGGGGGCACCTGCCTCTGGGCCCTGAATTGTACAGAGTGTGTCAGTTGCAAGTACAGATTTGCAGAGTTCTACTTCATACTACCTCAAGCTGGTCTAAGCGGGGGACAGTATTCCGTGAATTGTACAGCCTAACAGTGTCAGGAGTTCTACAGTTTCTCAGTCCTGGATCTTCTGGACTTTCAGTCGAGGATTCAGCACCACTATCAAGTTGCAGTGTGTACTCAGTGTTAGTGAGCGTTGACTGGCGGCGGCTGGCGTCAAGGAAGTGCCAATGAGCATTTTCAGGATCAAAGTTCCAATTGTAATTAGTTCAAGCCTAAAGGAGTATCCCACTCATTTCCTTCTCCCATCCCCTTAACTTATAATAAAAACCACAAACAAAGATGCCGGAGTTGTCGCTGCTTCAGTTGTCACACCCAGGGACTCAGCTCACATGAGTTGGAGAGGATTCCGGTACTAATGGCACACCCACATCAGGCAGAAATCCAAAAAGAGAGAGACCGCACTCAGAGATGTAAGTTCAAAATCAATGGAACTCCTTTATTCTCCATAAATACAGCAGACAGACAGTGCAATACACGGACAGACGTGTCAGGTTGACGCGTTTCACGATAAAAATCGCTTAATCATAACCACACACCATGAGACTGTGAATGCCAGCAAACTTTTGTAGATAAACCAAGTAGAGGGTGGACAGAAAATGTGGTTGCTCACACCCTAAGTTAATTGGTACGAAAAAACACACGCAGCTGCACGTTAAGCAATCCACAGTCTCAAGGTGAAGACATTTAATTACAAAACATTTCTCCCTCCCTGCAAAGGGAGGGGGAAGAGTGCATATAGACAATATAAAATCACATATTTAATAGAAAAAACATATATATATATAGCAGGCTGAAAAAATAAATAAAAAAGGTTACAGTGTAACACATTGAATATATACTTATAGGGCTTGACCTCTGGTAGTCAAAAATAATTATATACAAAGTCTTTTATCGAAGGATGTTTTTAGAAAAAGATCTCTCCAAGTATTTCATCGGCAGTTGTGTGGGACCGATATAACATAATATAAAAGAAGAGACACAGATGTCGGTATGGATAATGATCTTTGTCAATGAAAAATCCCTGTGAAAAACTAAAAAATAGAAAAACACATTACTGAAGTAATGGAAAAAGGAATTATATATAGGTATGAATGAGTAAACGCATAAATAAAAATGCGTGCATAGATAATCCCAAAATATATTATACTATAAAAAACATATGTGTAAATATAAATGTGAAAAATATATTGTATGGAATTAGTATGTATGAAATTTAAGAAAAATGGTGAAAGAAATTGGTAGTGCAAAAAATAAAAATAAAAATAAATATAAAAATGGTAAAAGGTGAACATGTGATTGAAAAAGAAGAAAATTGCGAGTGAAAAAATATATTGTAAAGTTGCAAAGAGACGCAATTTCCTCATAAAATGCAACAAGTGTAGATGATAATAATAAATAGACCAAGTGTACGTGATCCTAGTGTCCATTATAAAAACTAATAATAAATAGGACCTGGTCTATAGTATAAATTACGTGCATGAAAAAGATATGAAAAATGAAAATATAAAAATATATGTATGTGTATGTGTATATATGAAAAAAAGGGGGAAGAAGAAAGGATGAGTGATAGACTTATATAAATATAAGTAAAAACGAGTAATAAATGAATGGCTGAATATAAAAATTATTGCATAAAAAATATACAAAAATTACACCAGAGGACAAACACCTAAAAAAAGCCTGTATATAAGTTGTAAGTAATATCTAAACTGGCACCGATCTCTAGTATGTAGAATAACATAACATAATTGACATCTACATAATACATGTAGAGACCGCGATCTTGGGGGACTATAGAGGCATATAAAAATGTTTATCATTTTAAAAGCACCCCATGGTCGCGTGTATAAGAAATATATATAAACTGAAAAATATTTAGGTTAAATGCGCTCATGATATAGAAAAATTGATTGACATGATCAAAAAAAAAAAAATAATAATTTTTTAAATAAAAAATGAAAAATGAAAAATAGATAATAGTAAGTGAAGCCAGAATGTAATGGATGTGTATCCGTTATAATATCCTATAGAGCACACAAAATGTAAGATAAAAATAGAGATCGGTGTCAGAAGAATAGGAAGAGTCCCCGACCATAGAATGTTAAAATCTGAAATCTGAAAATTCAATGGTATGACACTCAGACAGCCAACAGAAAAAACAAACAACAAAAGTATAAGAATATATACATGGCCATTTGAAAATTGGTCACTTGGGTAACATAATGACTTCAACAAATATGTCGATTAAAACGTAATGAATGGTCAAACAGATACCAGTATATAGATGGAACTGCAACTAAAAAAAGGCAAAGACAAAAAACAAGAAAAGAGAATTCAAGATGAACTTAGGGGAGAAACTCCAGGGAGAAGATACACATACCTGAATGAAAAACGCAAATTGAAGGCAACCAAGACAGTTCTTGGGGAATGGCTGGATGGGCAATTACAAAATCTAGTACAAAACCTTCCAGGTTTTTTGAAAGACACCAAACATTTACTTAATGTTATGGACGACTTTGTATGGATGGAACAATATGTGTGGATTACATGTGATGTAACTAGCCTGTATTCGTCCATACCCCATGATTTGGCATTACAGGCTATGAAAATCACTTTATTACAGAGTACTAATCTCACTACTGACCTCCAATCCTATATCCTTGAAGTGCTAAACTTTCTTTTGACACACAATTATTTTTCATTTGATGGGGATTTCTACGTCCAAAGGTGTGGGGCAGCGATGGGAGCCAAGTTCTCCCCCTCTCTCGCCAACCTCTATATGGGTTGGTGGGAGAGGCCCCACATCTTTGGAGGTGGAAATCCCTTCAGAGATCAGATCGCTCTGTTCTATAGATACATTGACGATCTGATCTTTGTTTGCCACCGGGATGTCAGCTTGGAGGCATTCTTGGAATATCTCAATAATAACTCACTGAACCTTAAATTCACAGGACATAGGAGTTCAGATAGAATTGAGTTCCTAGATGTTGCCCTGAGCCACTTCAATGACAAGGTCATCACCAATTTGTATAGAAAACCACTATCAGGGAACAGTCTTTTACATGCCAAATCCAGTCATCCTATACATACAGTTAAAGGAATACCTGTGGGACAGTTCTTGCGACTACGCAGGATATGCAGTGACATCTCAGATTTCAAACTGGAGGCTGTTTCTTTACAAGCTAGGTTCCTCACCCGGGGATACCCGAGATGGATGATTGACAGAGCATATGTCTTGGCCCTCAATAGAGATCGTACTGACCTCTTGGACAAAAACAGATCCTCTAACACCAGAGATTATCTAGTTAATGCCCACGATCTGAAGTCCCAAAAACGTGCCAATTATAAAATAAACAAAAAATTGAATACACATACAAAATTCACTAGACCTGTTCCCTCCATCACACTATCCCTTCCCTATAGTTTGGAGTTCCAGAAAGTCAAAGCTATTATCCAAAAACATCTACCACTTTTGAGTACTGATGACATCTGTGCCAATATTTTAAACGAGGGCGTAAATATAGTGGCAAAAAGGGCAACAACTCTAGGTAACTCCTTATCCCCTAGCCTATACCAGTCTAAAAAACAGGATCAGTCTTTAACTTGGCTACATTGCAGGGGTAACTTTAAATGCGGCATGACCGACTGTGTCACTTGTCCCCATATTACTCAAAAGAATGTTTTCACCTCTTCTGTTAACAATAAAACTTTTCATATTGATAAGTTTTTCAACTGTAATACACAGTATATTATATACCTCATAACCTGCAAAGCTTGTTCAATACAATATGTGGGTAGGACCACCCGTAGATTGAAAGACAGGTTCAGAGAGCACTTAAGTGATATTAGATTATCAAAATCCACAAATGTGGCACGCCACTTCAATAATCATCATGGAGGGGATTCTACTTTGGTACAGGTCCAAGTCATAGAGCGTATCACTAAACTAACTAGGGGCGGAGATGTCTTTCATCTGTTGTGTAAAAAAGAAGTCTCCTGGATATTTAGATTACAAACTCGTATACCGCAGGGACTCAACTTTGAGTGGGACGTCACTCATTTTTATGAGTAAGCCTCCCCCCGCCCTCCGCCTCTAATAGTTACTTATATCCAGCCAATATGTACACATTTGGTGATTGTTGTCTATGTCTATATGTGTAATTACATTTATGAGCATTATTTCATCATTTTAGATTATACGCTCTTATACCTGGTAATACAACATAGTTCCTGGGGGTTCCCCGTTCCTCCAACGAACTGTCTTGGTTGCCTTCAATTTGCGTTTTTCATTCAGGTATGTGTATCTTCTCCCTGGAGTTTCTCCCCTAAGTTCATCTTGAATTCTCTTTTCTTGTTTTTTGTCTTTGCCTTTTTTTAGTTGCAGTTCCATCTATATACTGGTATCTGTTTGACCATTCATTACGTTTTAATCGACATATTTGTTGAAGTCATTATGTTACCCAAGTGACCAATTTTTAAATGGCCATGTATATATTCTTATACTTTTGTTGTTTGTTTTTTCTGTTGGCTGTCTGAGTGTCATACCATTGAATTTTCAGATTTCAGATTTTAACATTCTATGGTCGGGGACTCTTCCTATTCTTCTGACACCGATCTCTATTTTTATCTTACATTTTATGTGCTCTATAGGATATTATAACGGATACACATCCATTACATTCTGGCTTCACTTACTATTATCTATTTTTCATTTTTCATTTTTTATTTCAAAAATTATTATTATTTTTTTTTTTTTTTGATCATGTCAATCAATTTTTCTATATCATGAGCGCATTTAACCTAAATATTTTTCAGTTTATATATATTTCTTATACACGCGACCATGGGGTGCTTTTAAAATGATAAACATTTTTATATGCCTCTATAGTCCCCCAAGATCGCGGTCTCTACATGTATTATGTAGATGTCAATTATGTTATGTTATTCTACATACTAGAGATCGGTGCCAGTTTAGATATTACTTACAACTTATATACAGGCTTTTTTTAGGTGTTTGTCCTCTGGTGTCATTTTTGTATATTTTTTATGCAATAATTTTTATATTCAGCCATTCATTTATTACTCGTTTTTACTTATATTTATATAAGTCTATCACTCATCCTTTCTTCTTCCCCCTTTTTTTCATATATACACATACACATACATATATTTTTATATTTTCATTTTTCATATCTTTTTCATGCACGTAATTTATACTATAGACCAGGTCCTATTTATTATTATTTTTTATAATGGACACTAGGATCACGTACACTTGGTCTATTTATTATTATCATCTATACTTGTTGCATTTTATGAGGAAATTGCGTCTCTTTGCAACTTTACAATATATTCAATCACATGTTCACCTTTTACCATTTTTATATTTATTTTTATTTTTATTTTTTGCACTACCAATTTCTTTCACCATTTTTCTTAAATTTCATACATACTAATTCCATACAATATATTTTTCACATTTATATTTACACATATGTTTTTTATAGTATAATATATTTTGGGATTATCTATGCACGCATTTTTATTTATGCGTTTACTCATTCATACCTATATATAATTCCTTTTTCCATTACTTCAGTAATGTGTTTTTCTATTTTTTAGTTTTTCACAGGTATTGTTCATTGACAAAGATCATTATCCATACCGACATCTGTGTCTCTTCTTTTATATTATGTTATATCGGCCCCACACAACTGCCGATGAAATACTTGGAGAGATCTTTTTCTAAAAACATCCTTCGATAAAAGACTTTGTATATAATTATTTTTGACTACCAGAGGTCAAGCCCTATAAGTATATATTCAATGTGTTACACTGTAACCTTTTTTATTTATTTTTTCAGCCTGCTATATATATATATATATATATATATATATATATGTGTTTTTTCTATTAAATATGTGATTTTATATTGTCTATATGCACTCTTCCCCCTCCCTTTGCAGGGAGGGAGAAATGTTTTGTAATTAAATGTCTTCACCTTGAGACTGTGGATTGCTTAACGTGCAGCTGCGTGTGTTTTTTCGTACCAATTAACTTAGGGTGTGAGCAACATCATTTTCTGTCCACCCTCCACTTGGTTTATCTACAAAAGTTTGCTGGCATTCACAGTCTCATGGTGTGTGGTTATGATTAAGCGATTTTTATCGTGAAACGCATCAACCCGACACGTCTGTCTGTGTATTGCACTGTCTGTCTGCTGTATTTATGGAGAATAAAGGAGTTCCATTGATTTTCAACTTACATCTCTGAGTGCGGTCTCTCTCTTTTTGGATTTCTACATGCTTGGATGGCGGATCTGACCTGCACCGAGTGCTGAACTTGCACCTGAGCGGCTTCTCTTTTTGTTTATGTCTACACCCACATCAGGCCACAGGCCTTGAAACCTTGCTACTCCTTCTGCCTTAGACCAGCAGACAAGACTACTTCAGCATGAAGGTCTGCCCTCACCCATTATTGGGGTGGGGGACATCTTCGCTAGTTTCCAGTTCCGTGAACTTCTTTGGTGAGCATCAAGGAGATCATTGAAATGTTTATTTTGGGGGTAC
Source organism: Pelophylax lessonae (assembly GCF_965119305.1). Classification (NCBI taxonomy): domain Eukaryota; kingdom Metazoa; phylum Chordata; class Amphibia; order Anura; family Ranidae; genus Pelophylax; species Pelophylax lessonae. Next base: position 171,151,790 of record NC_138779.1, read on the forward strand.
CCAGAAAGGGGGACAAAGCTTGTCCCTTTCAGGTTTTTTAGGTCCTGAGTCTCCTTGTGTGGATTTAATTCCTGAAAAGGTTTAGGTGATGTCTAAACTACCTAAAGTTCCCCCCCCTATCCCTGTCCAGGGAATTGATTTACCTAGGTCTGATTCTTTTTCTGACCAGGATGGTGCTTCCTCTGCACAAACTTCAGAGACCACAGGCCATGATTCACTGGCTGCTGTCACACAGATAGTTCTCTCTCCCATTTTGCATACAGGTTCTGAGTCTGGTTTTATCCACCTTCAAGACAGTTCTGCTTGCACAGTCTTACATGCAGCTCCTTTAGCAGGTTCGGCTCTACAGGTGGATACCAAAGTTCGTGATGAGGTCACGCTGTCCTCTGACAGACGCCGCAGGCATCCAGGGGCCACGGTATGACCAGTATCATCCTTGGCTAAGGCTCCTTCCACAGTTCCTGTGAGGAATCAAGAGCGAGGATCTTCCAATCATCCTGGTGGCTGTAAACGTCCCTTGGGGGCTTCCTATCAGAGAAGATAAGTTGTCCCAAAGGCTGATCTACCATTCTGCTTTCAAGTCGCTGCTTTTAATGGCTTAGCTATTGAAAGCCAGGTACTGAGGAATAGAGGTCTGCCTGGATCAGCGATCCCTACTATGGTGAATGCCAGGAAGTCGTCTTCCAGCAATAAATACCATTGTACGTGTAAAGCGTAAATTTCTTGGTGTGAGTCGATTGGCCCTCATTCTTGATCCTTTTCTGTGGCTCGGATCTTAACCTTTTCTTCAACAGGGCTTTCATCGGAAGTTGGCCTTGAGTACCATCAAGGGCCATGTGTCTGCCTTGGCAATCTTCTTTCAGCGAACCCTAGCCACGCACTCTTTAGTTCGTACCTTCATTCAGGGGGCTCAACATGTGGCTCCACCTGTACGGCCTATTTTGCCACCATGGGATTTCAATTTAGTACTTTAGATTCTCCAGAAACCTCCATTTGAGAATTTTCGGGAGATTCCCTTGCCTACTCTATCCCAGAAGGTGACATTCTTGGTGGCTATTACCTCAGCCCACAGGGTATTGGAATTGGTGGCATTATCCTGTTGCAGTCCCTATTTAGTGGTCCATAGAGATAAAGTGTTTCTTTGTCCCTGTCCACCATTCCTGCCCAAAGTTTCTCGGACTTTGCTTTGCATACCTTGCATGTGGTTCGTGTGATTCGGGTGTATTTGGCAGCTACTGAGTCTTTTCGGAGGTCAGACTTGCTTTTTGGGTTACGGACGGAAAAGGGATGGCCGCTTCTTTGGCTACCATCTCCATATGGATCAGACAGACGGTGACTCAGGCCTATTCCATTAAAGGTCAGGTTCCACCTTTCCCTATCACCATGCATTCTACTCGGGCATTGAGTGCTTCTTGGGCCTTCCATCATCAGGCTGCAATATCACAAGTTTGCAAGGCGGCCACTTGGTCGTATGTGCATACCGACACAAAACTTTATGGTAGATACTTTAACATCTGCGGATGCTTCTTTTGGCCGCAACGTTTTGCAGGCTGCTGTATAAGAGGGGCTGTTCCTCTTGAGGGGTTTTTTTTTTCTTTAAACCTTTATTTTTTAGACAGGGCTCCTATGACCCAGTTAAGACTCCTGTGTCCTGGTTTAGGGCTCTTATGTTTAGCCTTGGGTTAGTTTCCACACCCCTCATTTTCTTTTTGGCACTGCTTTTGGACATCCCACCAGTTATGATTTATGGAGCGCTGTCTCCGTCGATGAATGAAAGAGAAAATGGGATTTTTGGACTTACATAATTAGTCAGGTTGAAAAAAGACACAAGTCCATCTGGCTCAACCAATAAACTTACCATAAAATCCATTTGTCTGAGTTCATCGATGGACACAGCACCCACCCTTCTATGGAGTTCTGATACTTCTAATACTGCTTGCTACTAAACTGATTACCTAGAGCAGAGAGGTATAAAACCCCTTATACCAGCTGAGGATGGCCCATGGGCGTAGCCAGGGGTTTTTTGTTCTGCCTGGTCCTACTCCTGGAGGAGTCAATATAACCCACTAGTTATGATTTATGGAGCGCTGTGTCAGTCGATGAACTCAGAGAAATGGATTTTACGGTAAGTACAAAAATGTAATTATTCTATAGGGTCTCTGCTAAAAAATGTATATAATGTTTGGAGGTTCTAAGTGTTATTCTGGCATAAATACAGATTTTTACCTGCACAAAAAATGCCAGAAAAAGCTTGGTCTTCAATGACAGTCTGGGAGGAGAGTTTAACTCTTTTGCTCCCTGGTCCGTACATCGTACAGACCTGATAGAGGTGGGGTTTTACACACATTCTCGGTGACTACAGCCACGAGGATTGTGTGTGTAAATCTGACATGCAGACCGCTGCCTGTCAGATGGAAGCAGTCGGGCGGCTGCACTACCACCCAATTACTTTCACCCACCCTCTGTAATGGCTTTTTGTCCCATGTGATGAAAAAAAAAAAGTTAAAAAGTTAAGTAAAGAAAAACATTTTTTAAATTGTAAAAAAATAAAGTTATACCATCTTGCAGTGCATTCCTATGGGGAATAAATTTAGAAGAGACAAAGCCAAACCTGGCTGGCTAAACCGTAGCGTTAAAAAACTTATTAGGGGAAAAAAATTGGCCTTCAAGAAATATAAATCAGAGGGCACAGTATCGGCCTTCCAGCAATACAAGGAGGAAAATAAGAAGTGTAAACACGAAATCAAGATGGCTGAAATCAACTTTGAGAGACAAATAGCGGAGGATAGTAAAAAAAACCCAAAGAAATTCTTTAAATATATCAACAGCAAAAAAACTAGGGCAGAGCATATTGCACACATAATTAACGATGATGGGAGGATGGTTACAGAGGACACTGAAAAAGCAACCGTGCTGAATTATTTTTTCTCGTCAGTCTTTACGCAGGAAAAGGAAGGGTACACTGACCATGACTGTATGGTTAGTAGTAATACACAGGACTTGCCACTATGGCTAACAGAGGGGGAAATCAGGGAAAGACTGGATAAACTTAACACAAACAAATCACCAGGCCCGGATGGCGTACATCCGAGAGTACTCAAGGAATTCAGTATGGTTATATCTAGACCACTGTTCCTGATCTTTGCTGACAGTATTAGGACAGGAGATGTACCAGGGGATTGGAGGAAGGCTAACGTGACTCCGATATTCAAAAAGGGCCAGAGACATATCCCGGGAAATTATAGGCCTGTCAGTCTGACATCAATAATATGTAAACTTTTGGAGGGGATGATAAGGGACTATATCGTAGAGTATGCTAAAGACAACAACATCATCAGTAGTAACCAGCACGGGTTTACAAATGGGCGTTCTTGTCAAACCAATCTCTTAGCATTCTACGAGGAAGTGAGCTGTGAGCTAGATAGGGGGAGACCAGTGGATGTGGTGTACTTGGATTTCGCTAAGGCGTTTGATACAGTTCCCCACAAGCGCTTAATTTATAAAATAAGGTCTGCAGGTATCGACAGCAGGGTTTGCTCTTGGATACGGAATTGGCTAAAAGGCCGTGTCCAAAGGGTAGTAATAAACAGCGCATACTCAGACTGGTCTGAGGTAGTAAGCGGGGTGCCCCAGGGCTCAGTCCTGGGACCAACCTTGTTCAATTTATTCATAAACAGCATTGAGGAAGGGATCAGTAGTTCGTTATCAGTTTTTGCAGATGACACAAAATTGGCCAGGGCAATAACTGCACAGCATGAAGCAGATATCCTACAGAATGACCTGGACAAAATTACGGAGTGGGCAACGACATGGCAAATGAGGTTTAATGTGGAGAAGTGTAAGGTTTTGCACTTGGGGACCAAAAACATAAAAACACAATACACGTTAGGAGGGGAACCCTTGGGGGAATCAAAAATGGAGAAGGATCTGAGAGTCTTGGTTGATGATAGATTAGGCAACAGCATGCAATGCCAAGCGGCAGCTTCCAAAGCCAACAGAATATTAGCATGCATAAAGAAAGGGATGTATTCCAGAGATAAGACTATAATCCTTCCACTTTATAAAACTCTGGTCCGACCGCATCTGGAGTATTCTGTCCAGTTCTGGTCGCCAGTCCTCAGGAGGGATGTGTTGGAGCTGGAGAAAGTCCAGAGAAGGGCAACTAAACTGATTAGGGGGTTGGAGGACCTTACCTATGAAGAGCGGCTGCAATCGCTCGATTTATTTTCCCTGGAGAAAAGACGTCTGAGAGGGGACATGATAGCAATTTATAAGTATCTTAATGGGGATCTCAGCTTAGAAGAAAAGCTGTTCATTCGAAGGAATTGCATGAGGACTCGAGGACATACAATGCGATTAGAGGAGAAGCGTTTTAACCTCAGGCAACGTGGGGGGTTCTTTACTGTTAGGGCTACAAGATTGTGGAATTGTCTACCACAAGAGGTGGTTTCTGCGGGTAGTATGGTGACTTTCAAAAGACTCTTAGACTTACATCTCAAGGATCAGGAGATTGAGGGCTATGTTAGATGATTACAGTCACACACACCTACACAGGTTGAACTGGATGGACTATTGTCTTTATTCAACCTCACCTACTATGTAACTATGTAACTATGTAACTATGTAACTATACCCAATCACAGTGCCTGACCTCACACATGTGCTCCTGGAAGAATGGTCAAACATTCCCAAGTCACACTCCTAAAAATTGTGGACAGCCTTATCAGAAGAGTAGAAGCAAAAGCTGCAAATTGAGGCCAACTCAATATTAAAGACTATGGACTAAGACTGGAATGCCATTAAAGTTCATATGTGATTTATGCAGCTGTGACCTGGACAGTATATTGCATTGCATTTTACACCAAGGTCAGCGCATTCACATTAAAACTATGGTGATTAGCATGGTAGCTTGATGCACCTATGAAATGCCTGGATAAGAAACACTTACCCTAGCTGGATATTTCACTGTGTGTATTTTAATGGTAAATACAAGGCTGCACTGAATTGCAGTTTCAAAGTTATATATTATTATAAAAAAGGAGAATGGCTGGTGCTATGGAAGTCGGCTAAATCATTGTTTTATTGTAGCATATTAACAACAGTCAAATAAAAATCCAACGTGTTTCGGCCATCAGGCCTTAATCATGGCTAACACATAAGTGACGCAAAACAGCCTAAATAGTGTAGACTAAATCACATGGTTAACCCCAAGGGTCACATGACCCAAAAAAAGGGTTGGTGACAAATATTAAAACATACAAAAGAAGAACACTATAAGCATAAAATTTGACTAAATGTATATAAATGTATACAAAATCATGTATTCCAAAGATAAAAAGGAAGAGCATTAAATAGACTGAAAAAGTATATTGTATATTATTACACCTGCAAAATGCTGGCTTTGGATTTTGTATTTCTATCTATTAATGGTTTTATAACACTTTTTGGTAATGTTTACTGGCTTGTCACGGCATCTTGCACAACAAACACACATATATGTAAACCCCTTGAGCTATGCTTAGTTTAATGTCTGGACATTATGTACAGAAGCAATGGATCTCCATAAAATCCTAACCCCAGGATACTGTTTGTTCTTTTTTTAATGAAATATTAACTACTTAATGTGCCACCTCTGGCAATGTACTTGATGTCTGAGATGAAGGGTTAACATTCAAATTAAAGCAGAGTTCCACCCCCCCCCCCCCCCCAAATGAAAAGTCAACAGCTACTGTAGCTGCTGACTTTTAATATTAGGACACTTACCTGTAGGGCTGGGGAATATAATCGAAAGATCGATGCATCGCGATTCGACCCTTCGCGATTCTGCATCGATGCGGGCTGCCGGCATAATCTATTATACGAAATGTCATCAGCCGCGGCCACGCCCTATCGCACAAGGGGAAAAAAAAAATCACAAGATCGCAGGATCGGCAGCTGATTGGTGGGTTAGTGGCGGGAGCTTAATAAAAAGGCTCCGCCCCTCCCCTTCCGCCTCTTTGACCCGGGCCGAGGCGCAGCAAGACATCCCCCGCGTGTATCGGCGTCCCACCTGCGGCCTAGAAGCCAGCCAGCCATCCAAGCCAGAAGCCGCCAGTCCAGTGAGTCCACACACAGGAGCGAGGAGCCCCAAGTGCGTCCCCATCGCAGCCAGCCAGCGCCGCCAGCCTCACCTCACCTCACCGTAGCCGACAGGCCCTGGAGGCCCAGCCGCCACGCCACTGCCAGTGACGCCAGCCGCCCGCCACAGAGCCCAGAGAGCAGCACAGCACCTGTCCTCCTCTGCAATGCAGTGCACAACAACCCACACAGTCACACAGCAGGTATGTCCGAACAAATAATTGTGTAATCATTCATGGGGGTCTCTCGTCTGTATCTCTGGGGGATGTCTGTGATGGGGGGGGCCTGGGACAGGGGACAGTCGGTCGGGGCCCGGGGGTACTGTTCTGCTGTGGCAGTCTGGCAGCCAGGGGGGTCAGTCAGTGTCAGTGGGGGCCTGGGGTCTCTGTCAGTGTCAGTCAGCTATGGGGGTCTGGGCAAGGGGGGGACTCACTCAGTGTTTGTCAGTGCTGTGGGGGATTGGGGAAGGTGTGGGGGACATCCAGGTCTCTGTCAGTGTGGGGGTCTGGGCAAGGGGGGGGACTCACTCTCACTCAAGTGTTTGTCAGTGCTGTGGGGGATTGGTGAAGGTGTGGGACTTCCAGGTCTCTGTCAGTGTGGGGGTCTGGGCAAGGAGGGGGACTCACTCACTCTCAGTGTTTGTCAGTGCTGTGGGGGATTGGGGAAGGTGTGGGACATCCACCCAGGTCTCTGTCAGTGTGTCAGGCTGCAGTCAGCTCAGCTGTGGGGGGAGGTGGGTCTCTGTCAGTGTCACTGTCACTGTCACAGGCAGCTGTGGGGTAAGGGGGGGCCCCGGGGGTTTTGGCTCAGTGCATGCAAGGAAGGGAGTCTGACAGACAGACAGACAGTCATATTTTATGAAAGATGTTGCTTGGTTGATTTGTTGCGGCTTAGTTTACAAGTTTTTTTTTTTTATTTTTTTTTTAAACATTGACAGAGTTTGGCAACTTACGTCATCCGTCTCCGTCACATACGTGGTAGTATGGTGGTAAATATGGCAGAAGGAGAAAAAGATCGAGAGATAAAAAATGCACCTAGCGTTTTAAGAGCAAACATCTGGGCACATTTCGGATTTTACGAACACACAGGGAAGCGTGAGTTGGACAAGACACACGCCGTATATAAAGCCTATCACACAAAAATTAAATACCTAGGGAATACTACGAACTTGAGAAACCATGTTAGCCGTTTTCACTCTGATTTAGTAACACCTGTCGCCACCAGCAGTGCCACCACTGCCAAGGAAAGACTGCTAGACCCAGATCAGCCAAGAATTGATGCCATACTGTCAACTTATCCCAACTCAGAAAAAGGGAAGAAACTAACCAAAGCTGTGGCAGCTTTCATCGCCAAGGACCTACGGCCTTACTCAGTTGTGGACAACGCCGGGTTTCGCTACCTTGTGAAGACGCTAGAACCACGTTATAAGATCCCATCACGCAGGCACTTTACAGAAAACGTTATACCTGCACTCTACCACGACACCAAAGCTCAGGTACTTGCGTCAATGAACCAAGCCAGTCGAGTCGCAATAACGTGTGATTCATGGACGTCAGTCACAACAGAGTCCTATGTTACAATAACAGCACATTACGTTACTAAGGACTGGCAGGTCTTGTCACATGTTTTGCAAACAAGAGCCATTTATGAGTCTCACACAGGTGCTCATCTGGCAGAGCTACTGTCTCATGTTGTGGAAGAATGGCAGCTGTCTGATAAATCTGTAGTGCTTGTGACCGACAACGCGACGAACATGATAGTTGCAGCTCAAGTTGGTAAATTTCTTCATGTTAAATGTTTTGCCCATACACTCAATCTTGCATGTCAGCGGGCACTGAAAGGGGCCACGCTCTCCAGGCTTCTCGCCAGAGTGCGACGAATATCCACATTCTTCCATCGCAGCACTAGAGCAAGCCACTGTCTAAAAGAGAAACAGAAATGTCTGGGCCTGAAGAATCATAAGCTAATAACTGATGTGCCAACAAGATGGAACAGCGCATATGACATGGTCGAGAGGTTCTTAGAACAACAACCTGCAGTTTGTGCCACCTTGCTGTCTCCAGAAGTCAGAAAAGGAGAGTCTGATCTCTGCACTCTCAATGAAACAGATGTGTCAAATGCAGAGGACGCTGTGAGTGCATTAAAGCCAATGAAGGATGCAACCTTGCTGATGTCAGAAGAGCGCAACCCAACAGTGTCTCTCATTGCTCCTCTAAATGCACAACTGCTCCAGAGCATGACAGACACCATGGGAGACACAGCCATGACCCATGAGATCAAGAATGCAATCAAAACAGATCTCCTGAAGAGGTACAGCAGTGAGGCAGAGAAGAAGTTCCTTCATACAGCCTCTGCTCTGGATCCTCGCTTTAAAGGACTGCCTTTTATTCTCACAGAGGAGGAGAGATCGGAGATATACAGAGGAGTGACTGAGGAGGCTGCATCTTTGGAGGTAATTAGAATTTCATCATGTTTCCTGCCAGACAGCTAGAAGCTCAGCTACATTGTGTTGTGTAATAACATGCCCTGATTCACTGATGCGCTGTGGGAAGTGGAACTGTATGTTATGGATTACCGTGCAGTTTCCCACACCTCATCAATGAATCACACTCTTAGTCAGTTCAGCTCTTCTTATACTATTATCTTTTGTTCAAACACACAGATTACATCTAATAGAAGGACAAATGTGGATGAAGTGCCTAGGGAAAAAGCAACTGTGGAAGAAGAAACAACACCCATTGAGGACAGCCATTCTCCTCCCAAAAAAAAGGCCACAACATCGCTGCTCATGACTTTGCTGGGGCAGTCTTTCACTGATGGTGCAATAGAACCTAAGACCCCCTATGCCAAGGCAGAAGATGAAATGGAAAAATATTGTAAAGCCCCACCTCTGCCTCTCACTGAGGACCCTTTAAAATGGTGGCGTGAGCATGAGGTCATATTCCCCCTCCTCTCTTAGCTGTCAAAGCAATACTTATGTATCCCAGGTACAAGTGTATCTGCAGAGCGGGTTTTCTCTACTGCAGGAGATGTTATAACAGCGAAAAGAAGCAGTCTTAAACCTGAGCATGTGGATCATCTAGTGTTCTTACAGAAAAACCTACATGTTCCCAAATGCTAAGCACTGAAATAATTACTAATTCATGTTTTTAATGAATTAGTAATTACTAATTCAGTCTGCCGCCAGTCACCAGTCAGTCACATCACCAGTCTTGTTTAATAGCTTTATAGCACTGATGGTTTGTTTTTGAAGATTGTCCTGTCCAATGTGTCCATTTCCAATCCATAATCCGTTCCGTTGCTTCACACTAAAAGTGTCTAGGCAAGTACTAGGGGTTCATTTAACCCTCAGCCAAATAAATAATATTAAAGTGTATTTTCTTCTAGACAACTGACACCAAGCCAGCCACGGTGCAGCATTATAGGAAGGAAAAACATTGAGAGAAATAACTTGTACATTTGAAGCTTAACCTCGAGTAAATCTTATCTTATTGGATCACAAACACCAATTGTGGATTCTTGTGTAATATACTATATTTGTGAGTTTGTGAATGTGACCCCCATAGGATTTCCTCAAGGTTAAGATTCAGTTTACAATTTATTCTCTCAAGGATTTTCCTTCCTCTAATGGTGGCTTGTTGGCTAGCTTGGCTTCAGTTACAGATGTAATCGACATGGTAGAGTGCTGCTCAGTGCAGTGCAGGTAAAGTTTTCTTTCTGTAACGTGACTGACTGACTGACTGTCGTGACAACTCAAGAGCTTATAACGCAGCTCTAGCATTAACTCAACACACACACACACACACAGTGTGTGTGTGTTGAGTTGATGCTGATGAGGCTGCGTATAAGCTTTTGAGTAGTCACGACACACACACACACACTGTGTTTAGTTGACTGGCAATGGCAGGGGCAAACACAATCGCAGTGAGCCTGGAACATTTTATATTGTTTACAGCTTTTCTAGCACTGGAGAGATGGAGAATGGCTTGTTTTCAAAAATGGTCCATTCACATAAGTGAATTGATAATTATTTAAGCTTAAGCTTATATTTGTATAACTCCCCTCTAGCAGCCATCAACTCACTTCACTTGAGTTGACTGGCAGTTGCAGGGGGAAACAAACATCACGGTGAACATGGAAGTTATGCAGCAGTGCACTATTGCCAGGTTCACCTTTGATATTTGCTACTAGTCAGGAAGTGCTCTGTTTTGTAGAGGACAGGTTATGGCACACACCTGGAAATTATTGCAACCCATGTCTGTCTGCTGGTCTGTTGTACTCTGTAGCAATAGCAAGTGTAGGGGGTTCCCTCAACCAAACAAATACTAAAGGTAAAAGTGTATCTAGACAACTGAAGGCAAGCCAGGCAGCCACGGTACAGGAAAGGACATCCTTGAAAGATTAAATCAATCATACATTGAAGCGTAAAACCTTGATTAAATCTTTACTGGATCACAAATACACACAAACCTGACCTAACCTATATGCCTTGAGTTGTACCAGTGTGGCAATGCCAAACCTTTCTTCAGTTCTCATGATTCTGATGCAGACAATCGTGTTGTGTGTTTTTTTGTGATCCCATGAAGATTTACTCAAGGTTTAAGCTTTAGTTGATGATTTACTCTGTCAAGGGTTTTCCTTCCTCTAATGGTGGCTTTGGCTTGGCTTCAGTTGGGTTTAATCGTGGTAGAGACAGAGACTGTCTGCAGGACAGGTAACGTTTTCTGTAAAGTAAGTGACATAAAAGTGACATAAGTGAATTGATAAGCTTAAAGCTTATATTTGTAACTCCCCTCTAGCAGCCAATCCATCAACTCACTTGAGTTGACTGGCAGTTGCAGAGGGAAACAAACATCAAGGTGAACATGGAAGTTATGCAGCAGTGCACTATTGCCAGGTTCACCCTTGATGTTTGCTACTAGTCAGGAAGTGCTCTGTTTTGTAGAGGACAGGTTATGGCACACCTGGAATTTATTGCAATGCATATTCACATAAAAGGATTTATATATAATGTTTTGTGGGAATTTATGATGACCATTTTCACAAGAATATTAGCTTGGCTGGCTGGCTGGCTGGCTGGCTGGCTTCTTCTATCTTGGCTTGCCTTAAAGTACAACTATAGGCCAAACTTTATCCAAAATCCAAAAAGTTTGGCCTTTAGTTGTACTTTAAATGGTGGTAGGCCTGGCTTATATTAATATTTTCTTTTATGAAGCAGTAAACTGCACTACTACAGTTTTTTACTAATTTTACTGTTACTTCTAGTAAAATACTAGTGTTGTTGTCTGTCTCTGCTATGCTGTTTGCATTTTCAGACCTTCCTATATGTTTGCAGTGCAAGTGCACTAAAGTATGCAGGGCTTGCAGGCCATGACAGGGTCCAGGAAAGTGTCCTTTGAAGCAAATGAAAATAAAAAGGATTCTTTTATTTGTGACTGCTTGATTGTTTGTTTTTTTTGATAAAGTTTTGAAAACCATTGGGCAGTGGGCTGGGCATGGGCATTGGGCAGTAATCGTGATGCATCGTGATGCATCGCGGAATCGAAAAAGCTTCAAGGAATGCATGGGTAATCTTCCTGTAATTTCAGATCCAAATCACAGTAAGGATGAGGATCCGACTTGGAGGCGACTTCCTTTAAAGTCTATGAGCACAAGTCGGATAGAAGTCGCCTTGAAGTAGTACAGGAACCTTTTCTAAATTCGGAACAACTTCAGTAGTGCTAATTAAGACAGCTCTCATTGACTAAAATGGGATCTCACAAGTCATGCAACTTGGGGTCACACAAATCGGATCCCAAGTTGCGGCAGTTTAAACTGAGCCTAAGATGGGCAGTTAATGTGAAATATCACACTATGCCATGTCAGGGATGTCAGCCTGAGTTAACCATTCACTAATGTAGTAATCAGAGATGTATAGTAACTAAGTAGAACTACTTCACTACTGTACTTAAGTACCGAAAGGCGGTATCTGTACTTTCCTAGAGTAGAATTTTTTTCTCCTACTTCCACTTTTACTTCACTACATTTTTTCAATGATTTCAATACTTCTACTCCAATATTTTTTTTTTGTGCTGCATAGTTACTCGTTACAATTATAAAAATTACCACTACCAGAACAGTAGATGGCAGGTTTCATGAAGCTCAAAACATGTGTATTATCAGCGCATACGAAAATAAAAGTTACTGCATGTATAAATAAAAGCTGCATTTGAAATAATAAAAAACAATATGATGTTCAAACTTTTGACTTCTTTCTTTAATAACTACATAACACAGTACTTGTACTTTTACTTTCAGTGCTTGAATAGCATTTTTTTTTTCAAAACTACTGGTACTTTTACTTTCAGTACTTGAGTAGCAAGTAGCAACATTTTTAAAAAAAACTACTTGCAATACTTAAGTACAAAAAATGTTGAATACTTTAGTACTTCTACTCAAGTCACTTTTTGATTGAGCACTTCCACTTCTACTCAAGTCACTTTTTGATCGAGCACTTGTACTTTTACTCAAGTATGGGTTTCGAGTACTTTATACAACTCTGGTAATAATAGGGGATCAGCATGCCAAGTTTACTGCTGCAAAAAGTGTGTTATATTTTAAGACACTTCAGATTATGATAAGATGGAATATATGTTAAAATAAATGACAATACAACATATGTTTCATGATAAAATGGAATAATAGCTTTTAACTGAAATTTAAATGAACTTAAAACATTTATTAAATCAGAACTCCAGCCAAAAAAATATAAAAAAAAAATCCCATTAAAATATAAAATAAAATAATGTGCTGCAACATTGAGGCCCCATTCAAAAACTCTCAACAAGCAAAACACTATTGTTTTCAAAAGCCCTCTTCAATCATCTTGCCGCCATGCTCTGCGGGTAACAGCTGAAGAGGTACATGAGCAGACCCTGAATGGATACACTGAGCGCTGACTAACCGCCAACCAGATCCGACAGAGACAGAGATATGGAGTAGGTCATACAGCAGTCCAGGAGGCTTTTCTATATGGCAATTTGACACCATGGCTCCTTACCACTAAGACTCAGTCCAGGAACCATCAGCATGAGGTGGTCTTCTTGAGAACATATAGCTGGAATGCCATACTAAACACTGTTAAAGTGCATCCATCTGATGCAATATCTGTGTGTTTTCATGTGCTGGATGTTTACTGATTTAGGAGCGACTTCATGTTATGCTTTGCAAGCTTCAAACTGCTTCTGGCTGCTACAATACTGCTGATCTTCAGCCACTGCTATAATTCACTGCACGTTATGCTCCTTGTAGATATTCTGTCCATCTGTCTCTCTCAGATCACTGGCGGCTCTGTGCTCTATATACCAGAATTTATTACTGTATACTGATGGACTACATAAACTGTAAGGTTTGCCTAAAATTGTAAATCCAGATAAACTTGTGACTCTTGTACATGATTGCCCTGCAATTCTGGACTGAAAGTAGGCTCAACAGACATTTA